>NW_024609835.1:141955222-143155222 GCF_016920785.2 Ixodes scapularis | reverse complement strand
ACACAGCACCAAAGAGCCATTTCTCAGGGAACCTGGACGTCAGCATACAGATTTTGCGGAGGCGAGGACCCGTAACCCACTTGTTCGCTCAGGAGAAGTGTGTTTCGGCGCCTCGCCACTGTGGGGCACCAGTCACATGGCTCACCTCTCAGCCGTTGTCTACCCCTCTACCTTTTCCATTTCGGCGGCCGCTTCTCGTGACGATCTGCCAGGCTTTGTCAGTGCATAGGGAGCTAGGGCCTGACGATGCCGGCGGCTGCTGCGCGTCTGCTCGCATGACTAAAGGCTCTGTTATACTCCGACGTTGAACACACCGAACGCAGCGCAGTGCAAAACGCTCGCCTTTCATTGTCCGGCGAGCAGGAACTCGATGACTGCGACCAATCGGCATTTCTGTGCGCCGCGCTACGCCGCATTTGATACGCTAACGTCAGAGTAAAATAGAGCCTTAACAGGTGGTGTTAGGCGCCATACTAGACGCACCGGATGTCGCAAAAAGGAGACACTAAACTTGTGAGCACGTTCGGCCGAGAAGCCAAGCCAAGCCAATCCAGTAGTAAAGGGCGGTGGCCACTGATCTGTGGGCGGTACTTAGAGCAAGCCCTGAGGTCTGCCTAAATTGCGTCTCACGGCGTAAATATTGCACGAATTTTCTTTTTCGTGGTAAAATTTAAACAAAAAGTTACGTGTCCCAACAATGATTCTTAAAAATAAACCTTTTTTTTCATTTGAGTGTTTATTTTTAATTTGTTGATGCTGTTTGCTTCATGACACGCTTCTCACGGCTTTTAGTGACTAATGACGTAATCTCATTGGCTGCGGCACGATACTAAGATGCTCACAACTCGCCGTTCCCTGCTTTTCTTAAGCTGCCAGTGACAGTATGGAATTTGACGGGTTACATAGGTACAACCAGAAACAACACACAAATAACAAAGGCGAGGAAGGTGTGGACGGCACAAGCGCTGAATTCCCACTAATCATTTTATAAAGAAAAAAAAGGCATTAAACAAACCCTCCACATCACTCGCGTCGGAACGTGCATTCGAGAAGTTCTCTTGAAGTTTTATCAACCCCTTTCCCCGGAACACCGTGATACGCTGAAAGTTTGGCTTACATTTTCAAGTCACACAGCGCAAAGATAGCTGCCCTCCCAAGCTGATCTCGGCGACAAAGCGTGCTCGCGCGCTCGGTCGGTGACACCACTGCCCGTCTGTCCGATGTATGCTCGACCACAACTCAACGGAATTCGATACAACACCTCTATTTCACACTCAAAATACCTTGTTCTGTATTTGTCTCTAGGTTTGTAAAATTTATCCTCTCACCCCCCCCCCCCCCCTTCTCAGCCCCCTCACCAACAATGGAGCATGGTTGCTACAGTTTGCAAGGCGCCGACAAGACGACAGTTACATCATACCGCCTCGCTATCCTCATAATATTATAAGAACACGTATATATATATAAGTTACCACCTGTGTTTGGTCGCTCTCTGCGCTGTTGGCATTCAGTCGTAATCTCTCAAAGCAGCTTGTCGATCACAGACAGCAAAACTGAAATTGGATAACCCGCATTGCCAAGCCGTTCTAACTGCCACCCAGAATTTTCTTGAAGCGTATGCTCGCAAAAATTTCTTAGGGCAGCTTGCAGGAATAATGACGTAATGCCTTTCTTGACCAGCTTGGAGTGAGTTGAGTCATACGGCAAAAACCCTTCTTTCTGCGGGAATGATGGGAGGTATTTACCGAGCTCAGTGTTGTTGGACGACGGTTCGGCACGTAAGGCGAAAAAGCAGAAAGAAAAACGGTTTGCTCGGCCAACTCATCATTACGACGTGCAGTAGCTGTAATAACAACAAAACATTCGAAACGATTGCGTTTGAAGTATCATAGACACCATCTATATACGGACGTATTTGAGCTTCATTATTTCGCTTCTGAAAATTCTGAAAATTTGTATGCTCTTCCACAACAAAGTTGTGTTAACGGAAACACAAGAAGAGCTTTTAATTAATTTTAGCCTTGACGAGTCTAATTTTGTGTATTGTCGGTTAAAGCACAGAAATATGTCTGTAAATAAGTATAACGCGTATAATTTTACAATTATAAGAGTACAAAACGTGAACCACAGAATGTGACGGTCATTATATTGATTATGTTTTTCTTCTTTATATAGGGGGGTCCAAGTCACCAGGCTGGATTTAAGGTGGACCGTAAATATTGACGCCTGCACGTAGTCACCTAAACCTTTTGTCAAAGGTGTATTTCACAGGTCGGTTTTTTCTCGTAAAATTACAGCGCGTAGTTCTCTTTCTGTAAAAAATAGGGCCAAAAAACTCTCCAGGGTCTACGGCGGGCGATGACCCAGACGACCAAGACCAGTAGCGGGGTGTGTTTGGCGTTCGTATTGATAGATGGCGTCGGGAGCAGTGTCTGAAGGTGCAGTCGACCAGCGAAAAAAAGCAGACGACACGCAGACGAAATCCCATGAGAGCAAAAGCGCCGTCGTTATGCAGAAGCGTTTTTTTACTTTAAGTATTTATTTTATTGCCCGCATTTATTTTTAACCAAAGGTTCAAAAATATTATGTTTATTTTAGTAAGCCACATTGGTCACGAGCCGTCGCCATAAAGAGGTAGCGCCATCTATCAATACGAACGGCAAACACACCCCGCTCCTGGACTCCTGTCGTCTGCGTCACTGCCCGCCGTAGACCTTGGGAAGTTTCTTTACCTTATTTTTTACAGGAAGCGAGCTACGATTTCTAACCTAACAAGAAAAAACCGACCTGTGTAATACGCCTTTGACGAAAAGTTTCGTTTGCTACGTGCAGGTGTCGATTTTTACCGTCCATTTTAGATCGAGCCTGGTGACTTGAACCACCCTATATGTTGGAACACAAGATTCCTTCTGCTAATTTTTTTCTTTGGTGCATTTATTCATACTCTCAAGCCGATAGTAAAAAATCGCGATTAGAGCAGAAATCATGTTAACGGGAACATAATACAATTTGAGTTTATATGAGTGAATGCAATTTCAATTCGCACACCTTATTTAAAAGAAATTTTCAATTCATTTACGCTGACTTTTTGTTTGATGATAATGCTCTTAACGCTTTTTATGTTACAACTTATGACACAATCGAAGCTTCTGAAAAAAAAGATTCTAATTTGTTGATAAGCCTCAGGTAATGTGTGAAAGAGGAAGAAGACATACGGTACAATTTCCGATAATTATATTTCTCATGAAAGCTGACGCCAAAGCATATGCTGGTTAAAAAAAAAGAAAAACAGAAAAACATGTCTCTAGATACTAGATGCTTTACTACGAATGAGTGTTTGCTTTCTCCCCAGTATGTGAGGTGTATAGGTATACACTTTACTACATATTCACGCCTAGTTTTATTAATTTTCCCGTTTCCATCCTCCAGTAGTACGACGAATCTAAACACGCTGCTTTAGCGCAAGGAGGCAGAAGTAAGAACCCCAAAATCTTACGTTTCTTTTTGTTTGTTTTTTAGTTTGGAGTGGATTCCGGATGGTAGCAAGCTTAATCTGAACCGTAAATGTTCAATTGCAGTTAGGAAGCCCTATTCGCTACTAATTACGATAAAATTCGTTTCAAAAGTTACTTATAGAAGTATTTTGTGACGGATGACTTGCCATAATTTAAAGAAACATCAATTGAGCTTGCAAACATTTTGAAAGGATGAAAGTCCGATACTTGTGGAACTGAATGAAACTTTTTTTTTTTTTTCTATTCAGAGTTCACAGCATTCCAGAACATTTGGGTATCAGTTTCTTAGAGATTAAAAGAGCGTGGTTAAAAAAATACCCTTTATTTTTCTCTTTCATCTGACTTTTACAAACATGTGCGCATTTATAAAACGTATTGTTAGTCACATTTTGAGTTTGGATACTTGGAGCTCAAATAAATTGCAAAAAGTTCATTTTTTCCGAAAAGCACGCGCTTTACACTTCGTTGGAGCGAACGGCTACTGATAACAAAACTGATGACGAGCATCGTCACAAAAGAGTCGCCTAATTTGATTAGAATTGTTTTTATTTAGTTACCACTGATATTAACTTTGACTCTTTCGGTCTTTTGGTCATTATTTCGTGATTCACTCAAACTGTGCAATCATAATTTGATTGCACTATATTCTTTCTTTGGTATACATACCTTATTATTGAGTAAATGCATTTATATGCAAAGTAGAGAAAACTATTCTTGTTTATTTTGTTAAGCACGCTTTCTAACATAATTTTGGTAAAGTTTGTTGCGTGTGTTCTATGACTTTGGTGAACAAGTTTTGATAGGATAAAAACTATCCCAGTCAATTTTGGAGTAATTAGAAGACACCCCCAAAATCGAATTTGAACGCATTATACTTCTGCGCATTAAGCTTAATATCAGTGCTTAAATTACTGGCAACCGTGCAGGGTGAATAATGCTGACAGTAAAAAATCCTGGCTATAATATTCTGGAAATGGAACTGAATCGCAATACCCCAAAGCATCTGAACGTAAGACTCAGCGAGTATAAAATTGAATGCTTTGTGTTTTCGAACCGTAATAAAAATACATAAATATTTGGGACAGTTAAAAAGTACGCTTCAATTATTCTCATTCTTGGCGTCCTGACCTTCGCTTCGCGCCCCCGCCCAGTTTTCTTATTTCCTTGCGCTTTTTCCCTTAATTTTCTTCTCTCCCCCATCAGAACGTCCAATGCGTTGCAACTCAAGGCCTTCCTAGGCACGTGACTGGGTAATCGAAAGGCAATAGCAAGCACATTCTACCCTACTTAAATTATCTCCAGAAGCGGCAAACATCGATCGAGAGAATGCACGAAGAAGAGAAAAGTGAGCAAGAGCCTGTCATGGCCGTTCCCGGAGGATTACAAAGGGAAAGCAAACAGGCAACTCCAGAAGAGATGTGCGCGTGAGCGGGGGTGGCGGGCCGAAGGATTCGGGAATAAACAGAGCTCGGAGCAGCTAGCGAAGACGACCTCGGTCGGAGTGCCCTGGCCCTGAGAGGTTGAATTGCCTCCCAAGCGGCCAAAACGCCGACCGGCCTGAGGCCTCCTTCGTCGCAAGGGAGGCGACCTGTGACAATAATGCCCCTCCAGTCGTATGGACACCGATCAGCTCACTAACTCGCCAACGCTGCCAGATTTAAAACACTTCCACTAAACTAGACCATCCTCTCCTCCATGTGCTGCCACTTCTCGAAAGCCCACTATACGCACGACCAGTGGTCGTGCGTATAGTTGGCTTTCACCAACGCCAACCAAGAGCCACGCCAACGCTTGAGCTTGACTAACTCAAAGATACACGATTACAAAGCAGCACCGAAACGCTAATTTCTCAATTAACCAATGCATATTGTGTCCAAGTGTATATTTTGTATGTTCCATTAGTTATTTTTCATTATGTAGTGAACACGTCTATAGCGTATTTTGGTGTTGTCGTGGAGCGCGCATCTTTTCAAGTGGATAAACTGCACGCGTGCGAGAAGTTGAGCTTCATATTTAGTTACGTTTCCCGATTGTATTGGTTAGTACCCAAGGTGCGCATGAGAGCAGTCAGAAACACAAAATACCCATTTAGTTTTCCCCGCTCAAAGTATCGGGGACTTTGTTCCTTCACTCTGCGAAACGGCGGTTTATTGTCTTTTAAATAATCTTAAACGATCGCACCATAGATACTGCCTTTGAAACATTATAAAACTTCAAAACAAAATGTTCCATTTTTTTTCATTTTTTCAATTGCTCAGTTTTCGATACACTTAACTTTCGGTTCAGCGAAACTATTTGTTTCAACTAAAAAAAAAAAAAGTCAACTACCGGTTCAGGACATTGTGATATTAAAATGGCGTCCTCTGAGCGCTACTCTTTAAAGAGCCATTGGTTGTTTCGTTTATTCTAGCACGCCCTTATCAAGCGCTATTTTTGTACGCCAGTGGCCTGAACTAAAATGTGATGATCTGCGAAGTATAGGCCAACTATTTCATAAGACGGAAACTACAGTAATATCCTGAGCGATGCCGTACCCCCGAGAGGTAACCCACCCCTATTTGTCGCACGATTTGATTTGTTTTTAAACACCGAAAGATACTCCACATATATACCCAGTTTCACGATAACTTGGCGAACTGTAGAGGCTACGGCCTCTGTGACCCAATAAGAGCGTCAGAGCGAGACACGTGACACCACATTATGGGAGCGTTTGTGTCCCTGCGCCAAATGCGAGGCCCGGAGGAACCGACTGTCGTCTGTTGCGAAACCAACCAGTTTCGGATGAATGTCAACCACCGCAACATTGCCACTCGTTAGAGTCGCGAGTTCTTTGCGAACAGTTCATGAGACAGCCATACTTTCAATTTACCCGCGAATCTGGGCGAGTGCTAATGCCAGGGCGACGTTTTGAGAGGAAGCGGTCGATTACAGGGCCTACGATTGTTCAAACATCGTTCAAAAGCCAAGTTGTCCTCGGAAAGGGGATGAACCCAATAATTAGCGTTGAAAAGTAACACGTCTTCGTTTTTCTTCCGTGTTGTGTAGCGTAGTGTCGATAGAGAAGCGACCGCGCGAGTTAAATCGCCAAGAAAGAAGCATATAACTAATATTTGTCACGGACGGCGCAGTTGCTGTTGCTACAACGGGGCCTCTGTGGCCTGGACCATAGGGCGTTGCCACGTGCCTTGCACCGACGCCCTTATTGGGTCGCGGGGGCCGTAGCCTCCTCAATTCGCCAAGTTATCGTGAAACGGCGCATAGTAATTGCAGGGTCCTGGTCAATGGTAACCTCGGCAGAAATGATGTCACTTAGCCACTGCGGGAGATAGCAAAAATTGGTGACAGGGATGGAGTCGTCTCCGAAGTTTCAAAGGTCACAGAATCTAAGATTAGCAGTTTTTCAATTTTTTTTTTTTATTCCACACTGAAAGTTAGCCCACTCCTAATTTTCACCCGATTTCCTTTCGATTTTTGGTGGGCTATCCTCGGTATATTAGGGCACGTATCTTTCTCAGCGATAACAACACGAACACGTATATAATTATGCATACGTCTCAAAAACATCATTAAAGGTTTGTAAAAAAATAATGCAGAAATATTTAGTACTAATTAAACCCTATTTCTGTAGTATTTTTTTTTTAAGCTTTACACTACAGAGATGGCGCCACCGACCACCACTCGCGCCCACGCTCTCAGGCTGGCCGCCACCAGGGTGTGCAGCCCCATGCTGTTGACAGTTGAGTAAATGAATGTGGCTGGAACTTCCGACGGTGTCGGACGTCTCTTTCCGGCGTGACTCAACGGTCCCGAGCGCCGGCAACACCTCCGAGACAGCTTTCAAGCCTGCGCGTCACGTGACATGATGTAGTCCCGGAGGCCTGCACGGGCGCTGATTGGATTCAAGTGGGACTATGATAGGAAACGAGTCCCACGCGAACGCTGACGCGACACTCGCGTCCAATCAGCGCACGTGCAGGCCTCCGGGACCTGACGTGCAGACCTGACATCTCAAGTGACGTGCAGGCTTTGAAAGCTATCTAGGAGTTGTTGGCACCGGTCCCCGCCTCGTCGGCATGTAAGATCGTCTTGGATTCTCGCAGGCCCGAGTGAGCCTGCGCTCTTTTTTTTTTTAGTTTTTCTTCTCAAGGTACAACCTTGTAGCGACGAGGATTACTACAACTTCTTTGCACTAAATCCGAACGCAGCCGACTGAACAGTGCGAGAGAGCCAATCAAGCAGCTCAAGAGTGCATCGTCACGGCGGTCGTGGTCTTCGCTTGTTGGCTATCACCGTCTAAGTTAATGGCGTACAAAGAATGCGGTGTGATCCTCCGTTTTTTTTTTTCTGTGCGTCATTGGTTTAGCTGGTGATAAAAAATGAACAAAAACGACGAGCGTCGAGAAATGCACTTTGGACGAGGCTTCATTGGCTCCTTCAGATTTCTGCGCTGGCTCCGCTCAGACCAACGTTACTAGAAATCCCGCGAAAGAGGGTACTCCCCCCCCCCCCCCCCCCCCCCCCCCGTCATTCAGTTCAGTTCGCCTCCCGTCGTTCGATGCGCCATCTAGATTTTCGTTTACGAACTGTTTGTTCCATAGAGAACGGTGGAACGCCACCTAGACGCTGTGCTTTGAAAGATACGTATTCCATAGAATACACCGCAGTTACCGTAGCAGCCGCCCGGCGCGTCAAACGACGGGAGGCGAGTCGTGGTGAGGGGGGGGGGGGGGGGGTACTACTCGTACATGAAACGTCTATGAACAGTTTTGTAGCTGAGCTAATTTAATAGCGTTGGCTCAGACCTAGCGTAAAACAGAGAACCATGAATACGATATACTTTTGTGGAACGTATCTGGCAACTTTACATTCGTACTTCCTTTCGTGTTTATTCGTACAATTACTCTCACTAGTCTGACGTCTTTTTAACACATTAGGAAACATGTCTGTCTTGAGGCAAAACGTTTGTAAATATATTGTAAAATAAATATACTCACATGTCGTGGTAGGCTTTCTCTATTACTGACTCCAATTAGCTTGACTGCCAGTATGGAACGTCGTTAAAGTAACAAAAACTGGCATAAGTAAAAACGAACGATAAAGTACCGGGTGTTATGATGCTACATCAATATATCACGCTCGCAGATGACACTGTCACAATAATGTATTTCACACGAGCAGTAAAAATAAAAAGAAGCAATTATTCATCGCCGTGTGATGTAAATCGTGGTTTCTTGTGAACGTTTCTTCTCGTTTTAGCGCTCGATAATCTCCTGTTCGTCGTAGGGCTTCTTTTCAGAAGCACGCATCCTCGCAAGAAAAAAGGTGGGCTTAAAACGTTGTCTCTAGAAACTAATCCGGACGTTGAGTAGGGCCGCGTTATTCCTAATCTACACACTTCCAATTCGCTCAGACTAATCCCCGGTGTGGAAATAACGACGAGTACAAATATCCCTTACAGCTAGACTAAGGAAACCAAGCGATAATAAACTAGCTGCTCATTTGATGCACAGTTGGCTCGTGCGAGCTCTCGAGACTGAAGTGCTTATACTAACGATTGCTCTTGAATTCGGGAAGTCTGTTTTTTAGAAGCACGAGGTAGTCTTTTACATATCTGTACATTCGTGATGCCTGGTTGTTGGATACCCGCTGGACAATGGCCCGATCGCAGTTAGACAAGAAGATGTTGCATAACACTGGTGCCGCAAGATTCTGTTTGAGACGCTCAAAACTGTTAGTGAAGTTTTCTGTAAATTACTAAATGCGAAGTCGTTCTGTCCTTTTTTTTTTTGTGGAAACAGTGCTTTTAGTTGAATGGGTATATTGTATATTAGAAGTTGTAAGTTTTAATCCAATTGAAATGCTCGAAAAAGCGCCTCCAAACAAATATTTTGTGTTCATGAGAAACTGAGGGAAAGGGGAATATGAGACTGTAAAGCCACGTCAAATCGCCCAGCTTTGATTCAAATAATTGATGGTAGCCGCAAATTCTAACTGCCTTTGTCTCTATTAATTATCAAATGCAGACGCCAGCGTCCGGCGTTTCAGCACAATACACTGCGGGAGCAGTAGACGGCGCTTTTGATCGCTTTGATTGGAGGGAGACGAAATGGAGGCAAGGCAGCTAGGTTGCGCGTCTACCCAATACACTCGGAGAACATAATAGCGCTTCACGACAGGGACGAAGAGTAGGAACGAGACAACACATTGCACATTGTGTTGTCTCGTTCTTACTCTTCGTACCTGTCGTGAAGCGCTATTATGTTCTCCAAATTTCAGCACCAACTCGCCCAAGAACCGGCAATACCCAATACACCTTTTAATCAGAGCTTGGAGCTCACGCGTCCCCAGGCTCTTATCTCCACCTCTCCCTCAGTTTCTCTCTGTATAACAAATTTATCATGGATCAGAACGCAGCGTGCACGCTACAGGTTGCGAGGAGAGCGCGAGCGATCAAGTAGCGCTGAAAGCGCAAATTTGCGGGCCTCCTCGTCCTTATGCACGAGTGTTATCACTGGTTTATTCGCAAAAGGCCCGTTCAGACACTTGCAACTCCTCAGGACCGAGTGCTTTGAAACTGCATAAAAAAGTCTTAATGACGCGAGAACACACTTACGCCACCTATCGGGTAACAGTGGAACGCTTGGCGGTCCCGCTTGTTTTCTATTCGTTTCGCTCATCATTCTTTCTTTCTTGACTTGAAAAGATTTGTCAATTTTATGAACCAGGCGACTCAAAACGTTTTGGCTAGGGGAGCCGGATTGGACACTTGTTGCAGTCTCGATAGCCGGAATTAAATGAGACAATATAGACGAGAAAGCACTAAATAAATAAACCTAAATAAGTATTTATATTAAAAATTTTAAACTAGAGCTAAAATTAAAACAGAAATGTAATGTGAACAACATGTATACTTTATTGTTAAGCGCAATAGTTCAATATTTATGGCATCACAAAGTAGTAGTGACCTCAAAAACTTGCCGGACAAGCGTCGAAGCACATAGGAACTTTGGCCTGCTTACACAGGGCAGAAGATTAATGAAAACTGTAGAAAAGATCAGATCACTATACACAATATACACGAGAACGCGAAGGAATCGTTTTTGATGGTTACGCAGACATGAGAGAGAACTACGAATAGTAATTTTTGTGATGACAATGTAAAATAAATATTATGGCGAGAGAACAGGCGTTTTTGTGCCGCTTCCTAGACATGTGCAAATAGTGGATTTGTAGTTCATAATAAATTCAAAGAGAATAGTGGTTTTCGGCCGAATATTTTCGAATCGAATATCGAATAGCTCATCCAAGGTTTTCTCCCCTGCACCGTGCCCAAACGAAAATCCATCTGATCTCGTAAAGGTTTTACCGAAGTTTGTTCACGTGTAAGCTAATTTTAATCCAGCTATATTTATGAACTGTCCCTAGTAAGTTCAATGCCTACATAAAGCCAATGCCTACAAGCGTGAACTATCCCGCTTTGAAGGTTTGCTTTGCTCTTAAGGAGTGAGTGCAATATTTGTAGTCTTCGAAGTGTTGATCGCGGCGAGTTAGCCCCGTTGAGCGCGCTTCTTACCGAGCACCGGTGGACTGCGGAGTAGCAACACCTGCGGAAGCGAGCTCTCTGCAGGTGTTGCTTCTCTGCAGTGCACGCATGCTCGGTATGAAGCGCGCTCCACGGGGCGAATCCGCCGCGGTCATCAGGTCAAACATCAGAGTCCATCTCGAAGTGAATATCAAATAACGCATTATTCGAAACTACTATTCTAACATTTGAATATTTACAAAACACTACAGTTTTCTCTCATTATTATTTTATATCTTCGTCTGCGCTTTTAGTGCATGTCGCGGCAGCGATTTGTTTTTACGCGCGCTTACGTTTTTGCGTTGGTAGCAGCGGGCCGCGGGCCGGGCGTCACTATTAAAGAAACCTAAAAAAACGCAAAAAACAACAACACAAGGACGAGGAAGTAGGGAGACAGAGCGCTCTTGTCTGTCTACTTCCTCGTCTTTTTTTTTTTTTTTTTTGCGCTTTTTTGGGTGATCATGAACCGGCTGGCCCAAATTGCTACCTTAATGCTGAAAAGACCACGGCGATCCGAGAAAAGGCTGGAACGTTCCTGCGTGCCGGTTCTTGCCCGCGTTTCAGGGTTTGGAGACCACTGTTATGAACGACCATTTAATTTCGCAAATAACGCAAAATCTTCCTTCAAGTGAAATGCAGTTCCAGGGTCACTGCGTAGATGGCGCCGGCGTGCCTGTGTGTTCTCTCGTCGTAAGAGATTTTAAGAGGTTTTAAGGCACTCGGTCCTAAAGAGTTGCAGGTGTGTGAACAGATCTTAGGAGTTCGGTATAACGTTACGCTTTTTTGCCATGTGTGCAGGTTTAATGCTTTGTAAATTAGAAACAAAAACACTATTCCGTCTCACCTTATGGTGCACTACAGCCAAAGCCAACTTGCCGCCAAGTCCAATCACGAGCCACTAATAAAGTACTTGATAAGCTTCTATGACATGTTTATAAGTACGCGTCTAGACTCACTGATACACGCGTCGGAGCAGTATGCCGCTTGGTTTCAAACTGGCTCTGGATAGGACTTAGCAGCCCGTACTTTTGGCTCTAGTTCAATGTAAGGGGAAAGGAAGTATTATTGAAGCAAAGCGCTCGCCTCTGTGCATACCAAGTGGCTTAAAGGGGCACTGACACATCAAAATCATATTTTTTTTTATTATCCGAAACGATTGAAAACGATGCTGGGACATTACCCTCAAAATTTGAAATTTGGGAGTTCAGTATTTGTGAAGTAAAAAAACAATTTCCAAATGCCGAATTCGAAGTTCCCGCGCGATCGGCGCCGGTGCCTTGACGTCAAAAATCGCGGAGACCTGAGAGTCGACTTTCTTTCACCACTCCCTGCTGTTGCCATGGCGACCCAAAGCGAGGAGGAAAGGAGTGAGCGGCGGCGTTACGGCGGACCGGTTTTGAGCGGTGTCGCCTGTTTTCCGTTGGAGGATACAAATCCAGGAGACGGCACCACAACGAACTCCCGATTTTTGGTATTTCAAAAAGAAGGGCCTTAGTGCGTTCGAAATTGCGTTAAAAACATGTTTTACGATTGCCGTAATTAAATGTTATAGAGATGTCACCTACAAAGCTTCTAAATTTCCTGATTTTTGACGTCACCGATCAAAAGAAGCGAGGAGGCGAGAGGCGGGAAAATCAAACGCCAAAAATAAAAAGGCGCGCGTGCGCGCGGGAAAATTTTTTTTCGCGATGCGTTTTTTTTTGCGTGTCTATGACTGCAACTTGCATCGTTTTAGACAATAAAAATAAATACGACCTTTGGGGTGTCAGTGCCCCTTTAACAAAAACCATGACATCAAGTTAGAATGCAACGAAAGTCGTTTTAGTTTTGCGGGTGCAATGAAAACTCCACACACGAACTGTGACGTTCGGTTATTCTGTGTTGGTCCGTTTAGCTTGCGGGTATTTGAGAATGTTTCTTTCCGAATACGATTTTTCAGGCATTTTTAATACCTATGGTAGCGCCGAACATACTATATTAAGATACTTTAACATTAGCCTTTCACTATTGGGGACGAGCGCAACCAAAAGCATTGCTATTGCCTGCATTCCACGATTCGTCAAACTCCCAGTCAGATGTCTTTAGTTGCAGTATATTTTGCTTTCGTCGAAAGAAAGAACAGCAGCTGCCATTTCAATACCCTCTGCGTTTTCTTTTATTTTTTCTGTTTTAAAGTTTATAATAAGGATAGCTCTTCAGCTTGTTTGTGTTTTCATCCTTTCAAGGGTGGTAGTCTTCATAGATAGAACAAGGCTGCCAAATGCACACAGACAACAAATGTTTAAAAAAGGAAAGTCCTCGAGTAAGTAGAAATGGGGTTATGTTGGCTACGCTGGGTGCGTAATTGAAGTTATAAAGAGTTAACGAAAGGTTATTGATTTTTTTTGCTGATAAATGTTTTTAAAAAAATCTAGAGCAGAGACGATAGCATTCAATGCACTTGTGAAGTGCTTGATCATATTGTGCTCTCTTTTTTCTCTTCTTCAGCGATAAAACTTAATATTTTCAACACTATAGTCCGTTGCAACCTAAGAACGAAGGGCGAGGGTAAGACGGGCCGGGGAGGAGGAAGCAGACGGAACGCTGGAGAAGGGAGGGGGAAACCCCCTTCTCTCTTTAGCGTTCCGCCTGCTTCCTCCTTCCCGGCCCGTCTTACCCTCGCCCTTCGTTCTTAGGTTGCAACGGACTATAGCGTGAACACAATAATGGTGTTTGTTTGCCACTTACTCAAAACTATATTGACCAGCACCAAACCTTGTCGCTGAGGTTCCTTCTCCAAGTGAGCCCCCTTCATTTCACTGATTGTCTTAATGACACGTTTAAGAAAACACGTAAAAAAACAAGTATTTATAGTTTGTTCTAGGGTGTTGCGCTCGGTGCCCGGTAGAAGTGCCAAAGATAATGGCGCATTTTAAGAAGTTAGAGTGAAAAATATGAAATCAGAAGCAAACTATTAAAAAAAGATCCGTTCGTGGGATCCTTAAGAAATGCGTTAGCATGACCCTTGGGAAACCCAAACCCATCCCCTTTCGGAAACGCTACCACTGACCCCTTCACTTTTCTATCACTTTTCTCTTTTGCAGCCTCTTTTTGGCTTTCTTACGGAGTCAGTATTTGCGTTTCCTAAAGGAGGGTGTGCGTGGGGTTTCCCAAGTCGTATTCTAATGCATTCCCTAAGTATGCACGAATGAACAATTCTTTAAATTTTTTGCCGCCTTCTTGAACCAGCACTAGTGCTTGGTTCACGCTCCATTTTGTAGCACAAACCATGGTAGACGCACTCCGCACATTTGCAAGTTCAGACTCGCCTTATGCATCTGCCCGCGCATTGGCTTCCGCCCCGTGACGTGGCCTTCCTCTCGCCTTTGCCCATCCCTACTCTCCTCCCCTCCACGCTGCGCGCTTCCCTTTCCACTGCTTTGTCCACAGAAGGACGCCGCCAGCTTTTCCCTGTCACGTGTGTACTAATGCTAACGCATTAATAAACAGAAACAAGGCGGGGAATGGGAACGCCCCAGAAAAAATTGCAATGGCTTCCATACAAGCACTGAGAACACTTGGGACCAAACAATATGGTATTTATATAATATAAGTAAGAACAAAAAACTGCTTACCGTTACGCCTCTGTTTTGTGACTACAAAAACGTGTATAGGATGATTACAATTCTTTATTTCTTGGCTGTATGTTTTTCTTCCTTCAAAGAACAAAGCGACCCAAGAGGCAGAACCGCGCTGATAGGGCCCCTGCTGATCTTAATGAGCGTTCGCAGTCTTTCCTACGGCGGTTGGGCCGAGTGTTTTTTCAAGCGTAACGCATTATCTTAGAAAAGCGCCGAGAAACTTGATCGCTTTAGATGCCCAGACATTACCACAGGGAACTCATTACATGCACATATTTTAACAAATTTTTTTTATTTGTTTTGCAATTATTACTTGCGAAGAGAGCGTATACTTATGAACTGAGACTTTTCGTCTTACCTTACGTCCCCAATCCTCAGTTTGTGACTTGCAAAAGCGCACGTTCTGAACCAATCAAAAAAATTCCTGTTCCAAAAAAAAAAAAAAAATTGGTGATTTAGTCTTTGAACCGCAAAGCACGAATTTTGAAACGGCATTTGCTGTTACTTCGGGACCGAGATTTGTTTAAGGGCGGAATGAGACACTAAAAACATCAGTCGAAGGCGCACTCCAGGAACCGTAGACCAGAGACAGGGCGAAATAAAGTCTGCACCGGTGAGAATCAGATAAATAAAGCTAGGGTAAGTCAATAACACACTGCTACCGGCGCAAAAAAAGGGTGCAAGTAAAAAAAAAAAAAAAAAAAAAAAACTGAGTTGCGACGCGCTCCAAATGCGCAAAGAAAGATACCTGAAAGAACGAAAGAAACTGCATCGCGACTCGAGTCCTCTGGTCATATTTCTTATTGAACATAGTCACCACCAGCCAGCCACAATTCTTAGTCTCATGTTTCATGTCTTTGTAACTATGATAAAATTCATTTGCACCCACATGCACATTATGCTTAGTGACGACGTTCACAACTATATTGTCATCATTGCGTTCATCAGTTTTATTCATGTTTTACATCGTGTGAATGTGCCAAAGTGGCCATGCGCTTTGATTTATGCCTGGTGAGTTTAATTGGTAAGAATTGTGGCGAATGTCATAATTAGCTAAGTATTATATTTACAGTTGAAGTATATATTATAGATAACTATATATTAATCGAGCATACAGTTTTTATACTTTCTTTACCATTAATCTTTGTTTGAATGTTTGTCTAGGCTTATTTCATTATTTTTACTCGTTTTTATTGACACTTTTTTTTTTTTGCTCCCTAAGGCTCCCCGATCCGGCCCCTTAGCCGAAAGGTTTGGAGACCCTTATAAGCAAATGTAAGCGATATCTTCTTAAACACTGCATTCCATGCAGTATAACTTTGAAAACAAGGGCCCCCGCTGTCAGTGTTTTGTTTTAATATATTTTAAATAAAACATGCGTTGAATAGGATACCTTTTCGCCAACTTTCAAAATACTCTAACACACCAATCCCTAACTACACCTATAGTGCTTAAAAGGTCACTGGCACCCCCAATATATATATATATTTTTTTTTAATTTTTTGACAGGCTATTCAGTTTGCTCTCAGAAGACTACCCAATTAATATTTTGCTAGAGAGTCACGTATCTTTTTTTAATAAAGCCAAGAAACGCAACTGCTCGAAACCGAAACCAAGACCTACTCACGGAGATCGGAAAAATATTAGTGATGGGCCGAACTTTGGCCGAATGTTGGGATTCGGCAAAGCCGAGCTTTTGCCTTACTTTTCTAAAGATTCGGCAAAGATTCGGAAAAAATACATTTTTACCAGAATTAACATTGATATTTAGATTTTCCTGGCGAAAAAAGGTTTTATGTTTTTGCTTTCTTAACTTAAATGCTACATGTAATCCGTATTGACACAGTTATTACTAAATAAGGTGATATTCTACAAGATAATTTTAACGGTGTCGTTTTTTTGGTGTGTTTAGTGGCAATTTCCATGGCTCCTTGCAGAAGTGGCGTGAAAACGAGGTTCGGTAGAAGCGAGCGTCGCGCAGTGGGCGCAGTCACGAATCACGCTACGAGAGTTTCGGTTTTGAGGCATTATCAGCGCAAGCCTGCATGTGTGTGTACATTGTTAAAATCAAGGCAATAACGCTGCGTTCTTGCTTTCTTTGACAGTCAAAGGTTTGCGCCCGCGCGAAAACGTATGCAACGACTGCTGAGCCATCACCAGAATAGATAATATTATTATTGTAAATATGCATGTTTTTTTATTTGGTTCACTTGACGTTTGCATGAAAGTGTGCGTCCCATAATCACAGCGTCTCGTTTTTAACCTTTAAAATAGCGGTTTCTGGTGTTAGGACACACAGGAACGTTTAGGAAGATAGGAAGAGTTAGGCATGGTCGGACCTGCAACGTCGAGCATTATAGTTCTGTGTTTAGTTTTATGCAGGTACATGAAAATCGCGAAATAACGCAAATTGAAAGAGCAATATTATTTTGTGTTGACACACACTACTTCTGAGCCGAAAACAGAATTGTAATAATTGCGAGGAGTGCTTTAAAGTAATTGTCGGCCAGTGTTTGAACTACCTCGCTGCATCAATAGAAAGGTCAAATGAAAATCACGTTATCCAGAATGCACCGCATCATTTGTCACTTGCGCAGTGGACTGCGTAAATTACTGGTCGATCTTCTATTCTTGAAGCAGCTTGGAGTCGGGCTTGCACTGTGGGCCCTGGGAGGGGTACCGCATGCCCGTGCAGCGTTCCCCTCCCAGGACCCGCACTGCAAGCCCGACTCCAAGCTCGCTGAGAAGACCACTCAGCGCGGAACCTGAAACTCGGACCAGCCGCCGCACCAAGGGAGAGGATCCGGAGTACGGTTTGCTCCCGGACAAACCCAAGCCGAAGAAGACGACGATGGACAACCAGTCGCAGGCCCCCGCCGCTCCTGCCGTCGTCTACCTACCCGTCGCTCCTCGGACACCGGCTCCCTTCCACGGCGAAAGCCACGAAGACATCGACGACTGGGTCGAACAGTACGAACGAGTGGCCCGTCATAACGGGTGGACACCGGAACAGCGTCTGCAAAACGCTTACTTCGCCTTGGAAGCCACCGCCCGGAACTGGTTCGAGAACCATGAAGCTTCGATCACTTCCTGGGAGCAACTCAAGGCTGAGTTGCGAAGAACGTTCACGAACCAACAATGAAGAGAACGCGCGGAAGAGCTTCTTCAAGCGAGGATTCAAGGCCCTAACGAGAGCGTCGTTAGCTTCGTGGAAGATGTTCTGCGACTGAGCAACCGCGCCGATCCCGAAGCATCCGAAGCAAAGAAGCTCAGAGTCTTGATGCGTGGTGTCAAGGAAAACATTTTCGGTGGTCTTGTGCGGAGCCCGCCTACCACCGTCGAACGCTTCATGACGGAGGCCACCAACATCGAACGTGCCCTTCAAGCACGAGCCACCCACTATCACCGAGTTCCCGGCGTCGGGTCCTTTTCGCCTTCCGGCTGCAACACCACGGACATCCGCGAGATGATCCGAGACGTCGTCCGGGAAGAGATCAAGAAACTTCTACCTGCCGCCGCAAGCCCAGCTTCGCCCTCAATCGCCGAGATTGTCAGGGAAGAAGTCAAGCAAGCGCTGCAGCCTGAGGTTCTCGTCAGCTCCGCTCCGGAACCACCGACGTTGAGTTACGCCGCAGTGGCCCGACGGCCACCGCCTCCTCGTCGCACCCATGTCACGCCGCCCCGACGTCAGTCTCCTGCGCCGCAGCACGACCGACGCCACGGCGACCAGGTCCAGTACGCCTGCCCGCAGCCTCGCGCACCCCGCAAGACCGACGTGTGGCGAACGCCCGACCGACGCCCCCTGTGCTTCCATTGCGGGGAAGCGGACCACACCTACCGCCGATGCCCATACCGACGACTCGGGCTACGCGGATTCCACCCGAACGACCCGCGCCCCCGTCATGGTGAACGCCCGTTCGAGATCGACGAGTACCTGCGACGACCTGAGTCCCCCGAGCCTGCGTCCCGCCGAGAGTTCCGGGCGCCGTCACCACGACGTCCAGCTTCGCCGATGCACCGACCACGACGTGAAAGCCTGTCCCCCCTCGCTCCTCGCCGGGGAAACTAGGCGCGGCAACCCCTGGAGGTGGAGTTGCCGAAGACGACCGACGCCAAGATCCTCCACGAACGTCGGGGGGCCCCCACTCGAACGCTACCACAGACCAAAACGACACCGCTGCAGTGGTGTCCAATAACCTAAACGTCGTCATCGACGGCCACGACGCATCTGCACTCGTGGACACCGGAGCAGACTACTCAGTCTTGAGTGGGAGGCTCTCCCGCCGCCTTCGCAAAGTCACGACGCCGTGGGATGGACCTCAAATACGAACCGCCGGAGGGCACCTCATCACACCCATCGGGAGATGCACTGCTCGCGTCGAGATCCGCGGTGAAACGTGCCCTGTGAAGTTCATCGTTCTACAAGACTGTTCCAGAGACGTTATTCTCGGCATGGACTTTCTGTGTGAATACGGCGCCGTCATCGACCTTGGTGAGAACAGATTGACGCTGCGCAAGCCCGTTCCGTCTTCAGAGAAACCTCAAACAGCGTCAGCCGCCGTCCGAGTCGCTGCCGACCACGTGAACCTGCCGCCGCGATCAAGTGTTGTCGTACCCGTAGTGGCCGATGTAGCTACCTGCGGCGAAGTTGTTCTTGAAGGCAACCTTCAATTACTCCTAGAAAGAGGAATAGGCGTCGCAAGAGGAGTGGCTGAACTTCAGGATGGGCGCACCGTGGTCTTCGTGACAAACTTTCGGCAAGAAGCGCAACACCTCACGAAAGGTGCGGCTGTAGGCCACGTCGAGGAAATTCGGAACTCCGCCGAAATCGCCGCGATTGCTGAAGAATCATTCCCACCTCAGCAACACATTACGGCGCCAGCACAGCTCGACATTGACCGCAAGCTTCCAGGCCCGGAACGACGGCAGCTAAGTGACCTTCTCGCCGAATACAGTGTCTGCTTCGCGGCGTCGTCGAGGGTGCGCCAAACCACCATTGCGAAACACCGCATCGTTACCGAGGACGACGCGCGCCCTGTGCATCGATCGCCGTACAGAGTCTCCGTTAAAGAAAGGGAGGTGATCCAGGAGCAAGTGCAAGAGATGCTGAATGACGACATAATCCAACCCTCAAGCAGTCCGTGGGCCTCTCCAGTTGTACTGGTTAAGAAGAAGGACGGAACGCTTAGGTTCTGTGTGGACTACCGGCAGCTGAACGCAGTGACGAAGAAAGACGTCTATCCACTCCCCCGCATCGACGACACGTTAGACCGGCTGCGCCACTCCCGATACTTTTCATCCATGGACCTGAAGAGCGGCTACTGGCAGATCGAAGTCGACGAACGGGACCGAGAGAAAACAGCTTTCGTCACGCCAGATGGGCTGTACGAGTTCAAGGTGATGCCTTTCGGACTGTGCACGGCTCCAGCAACTTTCCAACGTGTCATGGACACTGTACTGGCAGGACTGAAGTGGCAGAGCTGTCTCGTCTACCTCGATGACGGCGTAGTGTTTTCCAGCGACTTCGACGAGCACTTGCGACGACTCCGAGCAGTTCTCCAAGCCATACGGACAGCCGGACTCACCCTGAAGCCGTCAAAGTGTCGGTTTGCCTATGACGAACTGAAGTTTCTAGGTCACGTGGTTAGTAACGAAGGCTTTCGCCCCGACCCAGAGAAGACTCGCGCCGTCGCAGCATTTCCAGTACCGACAGACAAGAAGGCCGTGCGACGGTTTCTTGGACTGTGTGCCTACTATCGGCGCTTCATCCGTGAGTTTGCAAGGATTTCCGCACCACTCACAAACCTCACAAAGGACGCCGAGAAGTTCGAATGGGCCGAGAAGCAGCAGCAGGCATTCGACGAGCTGAAGCGACGACTGCAGACTCCTCCTGTTCTAGGACATTTCGATCAAGATGCGGAAACCGAAATTCACACGGACGCAAGTAACGCTGGACTTGGCGCGGTACTGGTTCAAGTGCAAGACGGCACCGAGCGAGTTATTGCCTACGCAAGTCGGACACTGTCCAAGGCGGAGAAAAATTACTCCACGACTGAGAAAGAATGCCTTGCTGTCGTCTGGGCAATCACGAAGTTTCGTCCGTATTTGTACGGGAGCCCGTTCCGTGTAGTCACGGACCACCACTCGCTCTGCTGGCTTGCGAACCTCAAGGACCCGTCAGGACGCCTCGCTCGATGGAGTCTACAACTACAAGAGTTCAACATGACTTTGGTCTACAAGTCAGGCCGCAAGCACAGCGACGCCGACTGCCTGTCCAGAGCCCCCATCGAAACACCTTCCGGCAGCAGCAGCGACGACGACGACGAGTGCTTCCTAGGTGCAGTGAACACCGACGACATGTCACGACGTCAAAGAGACGATCCTGAGTTGCGCGCGCTAATCGAGCACATCGAAGGACGAGGGGGTACTGTCCCCCGTGTCTTCTCGAGAGCCCTGCCGACTTTCGTCCTCCGACAAGGTGTACTTTACAAGGAGAACTTCGGAGACAACAGCACACCATGGCTGCTGGTAATCCCCACCGACCTTAGAGCGGAGATCTTCGAAGCCTGTCACGACGACCCGACGTCCGGACACCTTGGTTACAGCCGTACGCTGGCCCGAATTCGTGAAAGGTATTACTGGCCCAAGCTGCCGAAGACCGTTCACTTCTACACACGGTCCTGCCACGAGTGCCAGCGACGCAAGAAACCGCCGACGAAGCCAGCAGGTCTCCTGCATCCGATCGCTCCCCCGACCGTACCGTTCCAGCAGATCGGAATGGATCTACTTGGTCCTTTTCCACCATCGACGCAAGGAAACAGATGGATTATTGTCGCCACAGATTATCTCACAAGGTATGCCGAAACGAAAGCCCTCCCTGTAGGGACTGCCGTGGAAGTCACCAAGTTCTTTATCGAATCCATCGTCCTCCGGCACGGCGCTCCCGAAGTTTTGATCTCTGACCGTGGATCATCGTTCATGGCCCAGCTGACGCAAGAAATCCTTCGTCTCAGCCACACCAGCCATCGGCGCACAACGGCGTACCACCCGCAGACCAACGGGCTGACGGAGAGACTCAACAAGACCATCGCCGACATGATCTCCATGTACGTCGACGTGGAGCACAAGACATGGGACGAGGTGTTGCCGTACGTCACATTTGCCTACCACACGGCCGTGCAAGAGACCACCGGGGTGACACCCTTCCAACTGGTTCATGGTCGCAAAGTAACGACAATGCTGGACGCGATGTTACCCCACGAACCGGCCCTTGACGGAAGCGACGATGCCCAGGTGGTTGCCCAACGGGCAGAAGAAGTCCGCCAGCTCGCCAGACACCGTATTCAGGCCCAACAACGTGTCGACACTGGCCGCTACAGCCTTCGTCGTCGGGACGTCCACTTCCAGCCCGGAGACAGGGTGTGGGTGTGGACACCGATCCGCCGCCGTGGTCTCAGTGAGAAACTCCTAAAGCGCTACTTCGGACCCTACAAAGTACTTCGTCGACTCGGGGATCTGAACTACGAGGTGATGCCCGACGGGACACGGACTTCATCACGCCGCGCTCCACGACCGGAAGTCGTCCACGTCGTGCGCCTCAAGCCGTACTACGCGCGAAAAGACTGCGAACTGTGATCTTGTGCACCGCTTGATAGGATTGTGTTTCGCAAGCCTCCGCCTGTTCCCATTTTTTTTTGTTTGTTTCGCTCTGTTTTGTTGCCTCTTACGTGGCATCGAGACGATGCCTTTTTAAAGGGGGGAGTAATGCCACGCTCGTCAGCGAGCGACCGCGCGCGTGGCCGAGTGGTTACCGTGCTTGACTGTCGTGCAGAAAGTCTGGGTTCGATTCCAGTCAGTGGAATGCTCTTTTATTTGTTCTTTCATTGCGTTCTCGTGAGTTCCAGAAAATTCTCGTCAGATCGAGTTCTGAATGTTCCAGTCGCCGAACAATCTAGGCCGATTGTTCCAGAACCCAACGCGCGTACATAAGGGACTCTGCGTGCTCATCTGCAGTCAGTTTTTGCCCAGCGTTCGACTCTGCTGCTACGCCGACTTCGACGCCCGCGACGCTCCGTTATTATCTTTTGTACCCTTTTATTTTTGGCACAAGTTCGCCACATTAAACGTTTATTTCTTTCTGTTTATTTATTGTTTATTGATCACCACCCGTGACAATATTGCGGACAACCACATACGCTTACAAGCGCACAGTTACCGCGTTGCCTACTTCATACCTCGCCGTAACCGCTGGTTACACTACACTGCACGATGGTAGCCGTTCGACTGCACAGCGTCCATTTGCAATCATGGCCCCGTCGTCCCGTCGCGTTCTCGCGCGTGCGCTGACATCTGCCGAATTTTCCCCGAATCTTTGCCGAACTTTCCTTCATTTGCCAAACTTTGCCGAATCTGAAGTTCGGCAGATTCGGTTCATCACTAAAAAATATAGAGAAGGAGGGTGTGCCGAAAGTCACGTGGCTACACCCGACCGTGTTTTTCTTTTATTTCTCTTTCCTTTTTTTTTTTTTTTTTTGGCAGCGCGCAGCAGACGACGTCGTTGATAGTGTTGCGGATTCCCGTTTGCCGTGCGATTGCTTTGCAGTTATGTTTGTTCCGCTCGCTGTTCTGCACTTCAATATGAGTTGTTTTGTACTTTGAAAAGTTCGAAAATGAGTACCGAGTGCCCATGGTAAATGTCCGTGGTCGGCTTCAAAAAGAATATCCCCAGATGTGGTGTGAACAGCTGCGTCACGGGTTCTGAATCAGAAAGTGGCATTGTGCGGCAGAATCTGCACAAGTTTTCAAAATATTAAAGGGATCGGGACCAATGGCTGGCTGCAATGCCTGCAGAACAGTTACGGGCACCTCGGAAAGCGGACGCTACCCGATTTGTATGCTCCTTGCAGTTTGTGGAAAGTGACTATGTTGAGTTCGCAGGTTTCAAAAGAGATTTTTTATACCATTTAGTTCAGCGAGGTTTCGTCCACAACATTTTTTGTTGAGTGATAATTGTAAAAAGTAAATGTAAAAATATCGTAAAGTGTAGAAAAAAAAAACAGTATGGCCACACTCTGGATTAAACCTGGGTCCGCTGGGAGCGAAGCGGACACCTTTCCATTGAGCTACTCTACAGCTTTAAATAATCGTTTTGACAATTCGTTTTATACGAGAACCAACAGAAGACTACTGCCGGCAATGTTTTACCCTGGTTATGCCGGCTGCCGGCAGAATATCCACTTCCTAACAACATAGAGTTGTGAACATCTTTGGGCATAGACAGCTTCCTATCGTGGAGCTCGAAGTATGATCGTTTTAACATCGTAATGTTTTGGCAGACAAGACGGAACTCCTCGTTCGTAGTAATGCAGCCATACAACTATAAATTTGAAAGTTTGCTACCAATTTTCCTGCAGCAAAGGCACTCCCCAGGCTTGAAGTCGGGCAGCACCACGCATTAGCCACATTCACACCTAGTAAAGAAATCGTATGCATGCATATTCAACTCGAAGTATGCACTTCATGCTTGACGTTTGCGCGTTTTACAAGCTCATATCAATTCGTGTTTGTATGACGAGCATTGTCTTCAGCCACGAGAAGGGGAGACGACGACGTCTTCGTGTTAATCAGCTTGGTGGTCGGGCGTGTCACATGGAATTAATCCTGATTTTTGTGATCGGTCCGAAATTTTTCTTTCGAAAGAAGACAGTTTCACTGGTACCGCGAACAGCAGTTCAAAAGTAGAGGTTCCACGCCCATCATCCACCGCCATCGCCGTCCAGCCCACAAGTCCCATGATACGCGATACGACGCCATGTTGAGAATTACGTACGCACAAAATGCTTCCGGTTCTCTGTGCGACTTTAGTCTTTTTCAATCAACGTGTTTGCAGTTTTTAGAAGCCACCAAATGGGTTTCATATTTTTATCTTATTTTAATATTGAGCGTGCGCCTTCAATGACCCACGACTTTGATTAAATTTGGTCATTGTGTCTAAACCTTAGAAAACGGCCCGTGACCACGGAGATGAAAGTGATCGCGACTCAAACCAGCCAGTTCTCAATCGGCGGTTTTCGGCCGGAAAGAAACCGAATTTCAAGCTGCAAACTCTGTTCTGGGTAGTTGGGCTCTCATATGCCATGTACACCTAAACACCTCGTCGAGCATAACTACCATGTCAGTGTCCCTTTAATTGGGGAGCTGACGACTGTGCGCCTTCAAAAAAATCTGACGTGAGATGCTGGATGTTCGAGCACCAGTGTTGTGCACGTTTCTCAAAAAAAGGAACGAAAGCTCGTTCCTCGTTCCTTCTGATTTTCGGAACGCGTTCCCGTTACAAGTTCTATCTGCGGAAAAGGAACTCGTTCCCGTTACAGTTAAAAAATGGAACGTATCGTTACATATAAGTTACATTTGTATGCTGCCTATTACCATATTTAGTTAGGTTAAGCAGTTTTCTTTTATCTATCATTTCAAAAGGGAACATACGATTTTCAATGCCGTGATGGAAGGGCACCAGGGGAAGAAAACAAGCGGAAGCAGGGTTTCTTTTCTTTTTATATTCAGGTTTACATATCTCATCTTTTAATCATACTCATATTCGTGGTGAAAAATTCAGACGAGCCAAACGTACTGTTACCCCACATTGCACGAGCGTTTAAAACCTCACACGCTTCGATCTAAAAAGTCCCTTGTTCGAACTTAACAACAGTTGCTTCTCGATGTTGCTGTCCGCAAGACGAGCAAGTGAAAAAGAGGGTAGGGCTCTTGGAATATCAGTCTTGAAAACGTCAAGTCCTTTTTCGTGAAGGTTAGATTCGTTGTTCAGTTTGAAGTTAGGGGACAAGGGGAGAGAAATATAGCTCAATTTTTGTGTATATTTTAAGCGACGAATGTTCGAAATACAAGGGTGCATTCGAAGTCTGGTAACCTGCATTTTTGTTGTAACTCTAGGTCTCTTTGTGGAAGTTCAGTGATGGCTGTAGTCGGCCTTAACTCTCTGAGTGTATGAAAATTTGTAGAAGCAAAGAAAGTAGTTGAGTTTGAAACGTCCCTCTTTCTGTGTTTTTTTTTTTTCGACTAAAAGTTTTGCCCTTTTGTACGGTAGTCTCGCGCACTCACAAAAGAATCAATGCCCACTGGCTCTCCCGCATTCGACTGTTATCAAACGAGGACCATACAAAATAAACCATAAGTTAAGTTACCAAAAAATGAACGAGATCCTGCTCTTCGGAAAGATATATTTTTAATACTTCTAGAATTTCCCTTTTAGAAATAAAGTAGAAACTACCCCACTGGACGAAAAAGAGGGAACACTCCTTTTTCCGTCCCGGAACGCGTTCCCGTTCCAGTTCCGCCGATGCCAATTGGAACGGCGGCGTTCCTTCGTTCCTCCTAAATGGAACGCGTTCCAGGAACGCCGTTCCTTGGAACGCCGTTCCGTACAACACTGTCGAGCACCTAACCCGTTTTCGCAAACAACACTAGGTATTAGGCAACCCGTTGCATGAGGGGCGGACGGCCGTGTAGATGGCTGTGGGCTTGCTCCTTTTTCATGCTTTCACCCACAATACAAACGAAAATACATACATTCATTACGATGAATAGGCAACGATTGGTGACCAAACTTGTAAATAAATACACTCTAAAGGGACACATTTATGCATACAGGTGTAAGCATGATAGCAGAATATCATATATATGCATTTATCAAGCAAGTGGTTTATGAAAGTATGCATCGCCCAGCTTCACGATCCTTGGACTTACTAGTCCGAGGATCATAAAAAGCCTTTTTAAAAAAAACGAGGCCTTTATATTTATAGCTGATTGCACATTAGTAAATCGTAAATAGTTTGTAGTGTTTTTTTTAAAGACAAAGTATTATTTATAAATTAAACCCCTCACATACGTACAATCTATTATAATGAACTTCAGATATTATTTTAGAATTGACGCTCAAAGTTTCACTCACACATCTACTCAATCTTTTACATTTAACCTTTAACTACGAAACAAAAACAGTCAGCAACAAAAAAACCTGCAAGGTATCAGCCGCCCGTGTGTTCTGTCACCATTTTAGAATATTTTTTCTCACATGATCCAAACACAAAATAGCAAACTTAAACTGCACCAAACCTCAAAGCGTCCTGGCAAAGAGAAAAACATATCTACATAAATTTTAGCATCATTCTTAAAACCTGAGGTGTGAAAAATACACACACGTGTAGCTGAAAAAATAAATCACCACAGTCTGAAGTCTGCTTGCATATTCACAGATAATGGCGCAGTGCCGAAAACATATGAAGGCAAGAAGACACGCAGTTTTATTGTAGCTGTCTTTTTTTAAAAACAAGCTACTCTTGTACTCTTGTTTTCTCGTTTGGGGTTTCGTCTTCGGTTTATTTTTGTTTTACTTTGCCATCATCTTGTCAAGTCATATTCGTCTACTCATCCCTAAATCATTGTTGGATCAATCCCACCTTCTGTGTAATGCAGAAAATATATTTTAATCTTTTATATATACCTTTTTTATTTATTTTTTTGTTTTTGTGTGTTTATGTGTTCACCTCGTGAGGGCAGTTGCTGATTTTTTCTTCCAGGCTCTGTCGACAAATTGCTAAAATAAAAAAAAAATGCTAAGCCTGGAAGAAAATATCAAACACGAACTCAAGTCATCTACTCCTCAATGCAAAATGTTATAAGACTTCTGTTTATTATCGTTGTGCCGATGGTAGTTTTATGTAGATTTATTAAATTAGTTCTAATTTTCCCGTTTGCATTTTTCCGTGCACCATAAAAATTTGCAATTATGACAGGTCATATAATGTTTTGATACGACCACTAGTGACACACATTTATGTGATGCTAAACACGTGTTCTAAATATCTCCATACTCCCTAAAATATTAAAAAACATGTCATGTAAAGAAAAGTTTTTTCCTACTGCACATTAAAGTGTCTAAAGGTTGGCTGCACAAACCACTATTGTTAGTTGTCTATGAATTGCAATAGCATTCATCATGAGACTCACAGCGGATCTCACTGTAAACACTAGCTACGACGTAAATTTTAAGTAAATACTTTAGTTTGTGAATGGTTTACAACGCAAACATTGACCTCAGCGCGACTGCAGCACGCCACTTCAAAATTGAGTGATTGCTTCGTTTTGTTTTAGTCGTTTATCCATCTGTTTCTGTGTAATCGTTCAATGTTGAAGCGTTTCCACACCATTATTGCATGCAGATACGTGTGTGTGTCTTGTCCTGTCTGTGTGTCATCGCTTAATGTTCAAGCTGTTTCCTCACCATCATTGATTATGTATCAACTAGCTCAAATTAGTCAATGTGGCGATGCAGGCGAGTTGGTTCATGATTACAACTCCGGTGTATTTACATAAAAACACCGGAGTTTTAATGACTTCCGCGTATGTGAATACACCAAAGTCATTACAACTCCGGTGTATTTACATACACCGAAAGAAATAACTTAACTTGAGTGTTGATGCAATAACGGTGTGGTTGTTTGCTTGGGTATGCTCTTTTCATTAAACCTTCTGTTGAGGTTCAGCGCTCGTCTTGAAAATTCCTCCCTTTGTCCTTGTGTTTTTTGCGCGCTGCTACCAGTTGGAGCTCAAATTAACCCTATAATTGCTTCACAGCTTGTGCGCAAATGTGAATGTGTGCGTACTGCCGATCCGTTTTAGCGCGGCGGGGGTTTATCTGCTCGATGGGACGACACCGAGGACGATGTCCTTAAGGACTACGTCAAAGATGACGTCTAGGACGACGTTTAGGGTGATTTCTAGGGATATCTCAAAGACGACTTCAATTAAGACGTCTAGGACGACGCTTTAGAAGACGCCGTCTCAAATGATCTCTAGGACGGCCTCAAGGATGGCCTCTAGAAAGACGTCAAGGACGACGTCAAGGATGTCAGGTCCTTTGTATAGGGTTCGAATGGAACGAGTGCGTACTGCCGCTCCGCAGACGCGTGGCATTTGCGCATGCGCGAAGCATAAGCCTGCCGCGCATATGTACGGCGCATTTGGGGCCAGATACCGTATTGCGAAAACCGGGTAAAGTAACTAAAGGATGCTGTCGCATTAAGAAAAAAAAACTCAGAGTAGGGCAGCGTCACGCGTTATGCCTGATGACGGTGTTTGCACGGCAGATCGTACAATCATGGTCCAGATCACATTTTTTAAAGATATATATTTAACTAAAAAAAATATAATTTAAAGTCATGTTTTTGGGAGAAGCATTCAGCCATATGCGAACGCCGTAGCTAATTGTTTTTCCGGAGTAATACAATTTTGAAGCTCGAGGCCTGGGGATTGCCAAGGTTTCGCTATGGTATTTTGAACAGTCTGTAATCTTACACCGAAGCATGCACGTAGTAATAATTTTCCCTTTATTTTATCTAAAGTTTGCAACATGCAAACAAAATATAAAAAAACACTAAAATATTTTCATACAAAAGAAAATAGTACGAAACACGTAAAAGAACACGTTTTCGAGACGTTCTACAAATTATTTACAAACTACTTCATACAAGCCAACACATAATATGTCAAAATAATTGTTTTTAAATGCATTTTACAAATGTAAAAAAAATATTCTTAGCCTTTAATGCAAAAACGCCGCTCATTTCTATAAACGTGGCAAATTGCGCGTTAATATTTAAAAAAAAAAAAACTTTACTTTTTATTTTTGTTAATCTCTCCCAGACCGTTTACAGTGACTTGAACAAATTTGCTATGGCAAAACATTAAGTAACATATGGCCTCCATAAGAGAAAAACAACAAACCTGCACTTAAACTGAGCTAGCTTGTCGTCGTTATAGAGGCTTTGACACATGACATCGGCTATAAGGAGACATTTCTTAGAACCCAGAAAGGCTGTACAGTGGTGCTGCTCTATCTTATTGTATATAAATTCATGTTGTTTATAGCTTGGTATAATATTCGTACTTCCTTGCATTGCCTCCTAACCTCTCCCCCCCCTCACCCCCTTTTCCCCGGGCCATTTGTGTACAAAGTACTGTCATCAGGTGCCCCTAAAGCTTACAGTTGAGCATTATATGCACAGCATATTACCGGGAAGCCTAAAGCCCTCACACGAGGAAGGTCTATAACCTCGAAAACAATGCGAGGGAACGTGATGAAAACAAAGCGCAGATAAAGAAGAAGACGGGGACCGGAATGGAACAGTGTAGAAAAACAAGCGCTAACTCACAACTCAAATATATTGCACATTGAAAAAAAAAAAAAAAAAAAACAGAAACCTGCAGCATGCACAAAAAAAAAAAAAAAAAAAAAAAAAAAAAAAAAAAAAACCTGAGTACAACACGTTTGAGTTGTGAGTTTGGGCTTGTCTCTGTTCTGTCCCTCTCCTTGTGCTTATCTTTCTGTGCGCTATATTTTTATCATATTCAGCCAGTACCAACTCGCCCAGCTTACCGCCATAATAAAGTCGGGGGGAATAGTATCTGGAGAGTCTGTATTTTGATGTTTAACAATATGTGACGACAAATAAACCAGCTTACTCTTTCTTAGGTATACACGCGTACCATACAAGGGATAACCACAAGTCAATAACCGCGAGAGTTTTGCTGTGGGGCGTTTTCAGGTCAGTTGATAAAAGGATGATCCGGGTCATTTTTTTATATTTCTGTAAAATGTATACAATATGAAAGTCATCTCGTTGGGAAAAGCACTAAGCTATAAATGCAAGGTGTTTCACGGAGCGTGGGCCAAATCAATCCTGCGAAATGTACAGTACAGAAAAAGTATTGATGTAACATTTGTTGCGGCCAAAAGGGCAAATTTATGAAAGAAACGGCGATTGATACAATTAAGTAAAAAATTACTATTAGTATTTAACTTTATATTTAATAAATTTAAAGGTATTTTAATTAGGTACATGCTGGGTATAATTGAAAACTAGAAAAATCAAACCATATTGTAGAGATATTAGGCATTCGCGGCCTTCAACGACACTCCGTAAAAAAAAAAAAAAAGAACACTAGATTTGCATGCGTTTTGAGAAAGGGAAAGGGCGGGGGAGGGGGGGTTAGGAGGCAGCGCAAGGAAACGCAAAATAAAGCTAAACTCGGGACATCATAGCGTTTTACACCCTACAATAGAACAGTATCGCTGTAGAGCCTTTGTCGGTTCTAGAAAATCTCTCTTTGGAGACAAGGTCGTGCGATGGATCCCTATGACGAAGACAATCTACTCTGTAAAAACTTTTCGCTTCATTTTAGGGAAAAGTTTCCGGTTCATTATTGCCGACATGGTTTCCATAATCTAGAAACCAGACTGTCTGTAAAAGAAAAGCAGATATTTCGTAAAATAACGAATCATTTGTAGTCCACATTACGGAAAGCTATCCGTAGGAAATTTGAAAGCTTTCCTCAATAAATAACGAAGCACTATACCTTTCCGCCTTATATAAGGCCATAGGTACGACCCATGCGTACCACCTACACCTCCGATAACTCAGGCGACTCCCCTAGCAGAGCTCTTGCATTGCCAGGTATGTCACTTTAAGTATCGGAGGTGCAGGATTGGTGCGGATGGCTCGTAGCTGTGACCTTCGTTATTTAGTGTGAACCGCTTCCACATTCAAGCAAGCCGAAGACACATTAAGCTTTGGGGTACAGATTGGTATCGGGAGTTCGTAGCTCCGTCATTCAATATATGAACTTGTATAATTTTTATCCTTAGACGAAAAATAGAAGAGTTCATGTTTTGCAGAAGGAAAAGAACACACAGCTTGTACTGCTCATTGCAAGTATTTTGTTTTTCGTGAGATTAACTGTTCCTATAGATGATATTTGAACAAACGGAACAATTAAGAAGTTTCACCACAATACTTTTATTGGATGAAGGCATGCCTTGCTTTAAGTTTGGAGAAATTTTGTATTATGGTTGTCCTTGTGCTGGTAATCTAGATGCCCCGCAATGCTTGTGCTTATAGTTGTCCTCTAATTGAACACCTCTTCGGTATCTTCATGGTGTATGTAAGGCCAGCTTGAAATAAAGAGCAGAAGAGGATTCGCAAACAATACACAATCACAACAAATTGTATATGACATACATGGTTAAAGTGAGCGAGCAACGTGCTTACCAACTAGTCTAGCTCCCCACCTTTCCACTCTATATGACATATAAAAAACAAACTCTCATAAATTGAACCAAAGTAAAAATTTACATTGAATTGAATTCCAAATACAACATGCACTTGAGAAATAAGACTAGCAAATTAAGATTGCATAACCATTCAGTGATATTCAAGACATTGAATTGAGCCACATCTCCTTTACTGCGTACAGTATGCTGGCGGTAATTCTAACTCGGATATTTAATACTTCTGGCTAAGTTAAGCAAGTTTCTAAACTTGGTTTGTAGCGCTCGTTTTCAATATATTCATAAGCCACTTAATTCGAACGGTGTTTTCATGTAATTCATAATTTTTGTTCTTGCGGCCTCGTTGGGCGCACTTCTTTCCTAGCAGCTGCACTGCAGAGAAGCAACGCACATGAAGCTAGCTTTCGGGGTTGTTTCTTTTCTGCGGTGCGCCTGTACTCTCTTACTTAAGGCCAGCTGAACTAAAAAAGAACATACACATAAGGAAAAGACCATTCACACCGTTGGACTAACAACTGATTTTTCTTTTTCCTTCTCTTCTACTACGAGCTACAAAGTGTAGCTCGTAGTAGAAGAGAAGGAAAAAGAAAAATCAGTTGTTAGTCCAGCGGCGTGAATGGTATTTTCCTTATGTGTATGTTTTTTCTAGTTCAGCTGGCCTTAAGTGAACTATGAACCAACTAGCTCAGCTCAAGCCTGTTACACCTGTACTCGGTGAGAAACGCCCTCAACGGGGCTAAAGCAGAGCTGAACAGTATATAGAGAGCTTGTTCAATGTGAGGAGCGGGCAGAGCCAGGGCGAGCGCCAGATGCGTTAGAGGGCTTGAGAAGCTCTCTTGGCCAACCAGAAGCCGAAAATAATCCCCTAGCCATGGTAGCGAAAAGCATATTTAATAAGTGCGTAAGAGTTAAATGTAGTCACTCTTACTGGCTGTAAATATGTTGCACGTAATATTTTGATTATGGTTATGCAAGAAACGAATGTGGCGCTTGGTTTCTGTTTTGCTGAAATGATGTCTGACCGCTTCGACGGCAAATTACCGGCCCTCGACGCCGGGTGTGCGGATTACGTCAATCGTTCTGCTGGTCGCGCACGCATTTTATATCTTTTATATCCTTATTTACCTTCCACCGTGATAGAAACATCATGTGCACAATATTTCGAGTCCCCGATAGTTAATCTGACGCACTTCTTAATTTTGTTTCTCGCAACCACCACCACGGTATTATGCGCGGTGTCTGGTTGGCCACATTCGAATTTTTGAAAACGCTCTGGAACCCGCCCAGTCCACATTCGGCATGTGGTGCCTCCTCATTTGCCTCCTATACATCCCAACGAATGGTTAAACTCTGTCTATATGGGTCTCTATGGCAGAGAACACATGAGCGACAAAAACGGGCGCCGCGCGGCAGTTTCCATAGCAACTTGCGCGAAGGTTGTGATGCGGCGGCATGGCTTTACGTCACAGCGTTCACTCAAGTTGATATAGAAACTACAGCTCAATGCTCGTTTCCATTACTCATGTGTGCCCGCTTAATAGTTCATAATATACAATTTGTTAGCTGGTTGAACAAACTTAATTTTGTTTCGAGGTGTTGTGGGCTGTCTAAACAGTTGCTGGCAAACCACATTTTTGAGACTTTAATAAACTTGTGTCAGATCTTACCAATGTTTCATGAGTGGCATACCTGCTTATGATTAGTAGGCCTTTGTAAAGCAAATCATCAGATATCTGTTTGGTATCTGTGGCCATCCACAGAGCAAATCATAATTTATATTGCAACAAATTTAGATTAATTCCTGATAATTCGAGCTTTTGATGATTCATACAAAATCTGTGGCTTCTTAGAGTTTGAATTGATGAGAGTCCACTGTACGTTACACTAAAATTAATGGATTACCTCTTTGGGCTTAATGGAATCTGAACCTTTCTACACCGGCTGTGCATTAAACGCAAAATAGTACAGTAATGTATTTTCTCTAGTTTCGTGCAGTGGCACAGGCTTGTGCAATTAAGTCAAACTAGCATTAAAGGGAAACGAGGCATTTTTAATAGGAAGTTTCGTCCACAAGCATTTTGTCCCGTGAATTCAGTAATCGCACTAAACTTGGGCAAAAGTCAACGTAAACTGTACTCTTTTTGAAAAAGTATGTGCAGCAATTGCAGCAGGGCATGCAATGAGCCTCTCTTCCACCTGTAATCTGTCCAAAGCGTCGTGACGTCATTGTTGGCATCTCGAAGTCAGCCTATTGGCGCGCAAGGGCTATCGGACCCTGGTAATGACGTCACTTTCGCTAGTTTTTATCTCCGTTCTCGCGCTCTGCTTTGCTCGGTATGCCGCAACGAGCAGGGCTACTTCAAAATTTTAATTAACAATTATGGCGCTCCTACTCACAAGATTAAAAGAAAACTTAAGACACAACTTTTAAGGTGCCTGCAATGAAACTTTAAATTTTTTTAAATACAACTTTTTTTTTAGTACGGTCTTTATAAAGTACCTCATTAACCTAAAATACTTGTTGCCTGGAGTGAGTGTTACAGGTGACATCTCCCCCAAGTTCAAAATATCAACATGCATGACATCAGTGTTTAAAGTCAGGAGGTTCTCGGGGTGTCTCGGATCCCCGATTTTAGTGTATGGTTCGACATCCCCCATGCCATCATCATGAGTACTGAATTTTGCACCCCATGATAGGGTTTTTAGCGATTAAAGAGATACTGAACCAAATATTTTGATCTCTCATAATAGGGCCGTAAAAGCGTTGATCGGGACGCTACCAACTCCAAAACACCACTTATACATTGTTATCTCAAGCGGATCGCCGTACTTTTGGAAAAGAAGGGCCAGATCAAGCCAGTTCTGTGACGTCACGCTCCTCTTGGAACTGTTAAGAATGAGGGAAAGCGGCCACGCTTCTCTCCTCCTTATTTCGTTTCACCAGCTCGGCGGGACGAAGCGAGGGGAGGAAAAGACAATCGTGGCATAGCTTTTCTCGTCGGCCTCGTCGGCCAAGTTCAATCGCGCACTTCTTTTTCAAAAGTACGGCGATCCGTTAGAGATATCGCTGGATGTTTTGGTGTTTTGTAGTGTCCCGCCTATCAGTCCAGCCTAGTTTTGTGAGCTCGATATTTCGGTTCAGTATCCCTTTAAGGTTTCGTTTAGTATCCATGTCAATTATTTGCTACCAAAATTAATGTTTTCATTTACAATATAATTAAAGGTACTGTTAACGAGAAAAGCAATCGGAAGGCTTAAGTGCGCGCTGTTGGAGATTCTTGATTTAAACGAAAACTGCCGGGGTACGTTTATACCCAGTCAAGACAGTTTTCTGTTGAGCTAATACTCTCCTATAATACGATAGTGTAGGAACCGGCAAGAGACTAAGCACTGTATGTTATGATGGAATTACAGTATGATTGATACCCTAGATTAAGAAAACTAATTAGGGGCGAATTAACAGACAAACTGTTGAGCTAAATGCGTCTGTGTTTGTTACCTTGAGCATAAGTTTTATTTAGGCTTATTTATGGTCGCGTTAAGTCCGTGCTCCGAAGCGTGCAAGTTCGGTGCTCCGTTCCCTAAACGGACAGGAGCGCCGCCGGAGACTGACACTTGAGCGTGCTTTTTGTGCACCAAGTTTTTCTCGCAGCGCCCGTGACTGCTTCGAGCTCTGTGACATCACGTCCACAAAAAAGATGGCTGCGCTGGTAGAAGCGCTGTCGTGACGAATAGCGCAGTCAGACCACTGACCCTTTTTTGTTGAATAGTGCTTAACCTAGCAGGTGAAAACGATTTGATTTGAAAGCCGAGAGAGCACTTAGCATTTCGGAAAAGCTTTGTTCATACATCTCGCTCGAGAACGAATTCGCATGCAAATGTATTGAACAGTGGTGTGCCGGTGTATAACACATTAAGGGGCACCGTCTTGCGGTGCAAGACGGAACCGCAGAACATCTGACAAGTTTGACAGTTTCGTGGGTCGACAAGCGAGTTCAAGAATGTTGTCTTCCATTTAAATCTGAACATGATCCGTGGTCACCTTATAGATTGGCAGAGGCAACTTTACAGATGTCTGCTCAAAGCAATTCTTCAAACCTTTAAGGAATATTAAAACACCCATAGCCCCCCCCCCCCTCCTATGTAATACGCTCATACAGAGGGCCTTCAGTTTTTTTTTTCTAATAAACTTCATAGCATCACCGTCTTTTTAAAACTACATTCTGCCGCTCCATACAGGCCTTAAGCAATGTATCTTGGAAATAATTCCTGCTTCTGCCGCCTGTATCCACGAGATGCGGGGTTGGTCATAATCATGTGGTCGGAAGTGGCTTATGCATCTCGTCGATAGTTCTGGTGTGTCGCACTCCTCAGCGCTATGCTGCGTACAGTTGCTACGTTCGGTGTATGAAACTCGGAACGTCAGAGTAGGAATAAAAGAGCACGGACTCAACGCGCTCAATGCTATTTTCAATTCCCAAGACAAAACATAGTAACATTATTCTGAAAAGCATGATATTGAATGTTCAATACCTAATTACACTATTTGAAAACAGGGTTGCGTTTCTACGTGCTTTGCTGCAGGTCAATTCGAAATAAATATCCACTGTTTGTTTGTCTTTTATGAGAGACAGTCGAGCAAGCTCTTTGTGCACCAAATTTTTCTCGGAGCGAGAGCGACTTCTTCGCGCTCCGTGGCCTCACGTTTCTAAACAAGATGGCTGCGTTGACAAAAACGTTGCCGGGACGAATGGTGCGGTTGAACTGCTGCCCCTTTTCAGATGAATAATGCCGAATGCAGCAGGTAAAGACAATTTGATAAAAAAGCCAGAAAGCAATTACATATCATTTTGGAGAAGGTTTATTCGTGAATCTCGCCTGAAAACGAATTGAAAGTGATCTTCATTTGGTGTGCCGCTCCGAAAGGTTTAACAGTTTCCTACGTTTACAAGCAAGTTCAAGAATGTTGTCTTTTATTTAAATCTGAGCACGATGCTTGGTCAAAGCGACTCCAAAATATTTCAGGTATATTAAAATAATGGAAGAAACTTATAACGTCACCATCTTCTGTACTCAACACTCTGCCGTTCCACGCGGGTCTTAATTCATTCATCGTCTAAATAATTTCGGCTTCTGCCACTCGTATTCACGAGATGCCGAGTTAGTCAAAACAGTGCAATCGGAAAAGGACTCATGCGGCTCGTCAACTGCTTCGGTGTGTCGCACTCCTGTATGGCATACTCCCTATAGTTGCTGCACTCGAAGTAAGGGTAAAGGAGAGCGAACTCAACATATCCAACACCTGCAAGAAGGTGCACAATATACACTTTAAGGTTAACAAGCCATATACCAGATTAAGTGCTGCATCTATGTTGAATGGTTTCAGAAACCTATCAATGCCCTTGCACCAGCAGAGTTTAATCTTTCATTATGAAAAGCAAACCAACAACACTATAAAATGTTCGGCAAAAATACACTACAATGTCCACGGCAATCTGTGCCTTTGACATGGGATTTTTGAGAAATTAGCTCATTCGCTGTAAATTAGAAATAATGTTTAGTATGCAAGAATTTTCGTACTGTATTTCAAGGTTTCTGAGGTTGATTTCTTGACATTACCAATTGGTTAGAAAAAAAAGGAAGCTGTCTCGTTAATGTAAAAAAATAAATACCTACCAAAATCTACTAACCTGATATGCACATATGGAGTCTTGTTTTGACTATCAGTGACTAGCCTTGGTTAGCAATGACTTATTGTCCCAGGATTAAAACGATGGTTAAGTAAAGTCCACCCTTATGCACTTTTTGATACCCCTTGAACAGACGAAACGTCTTGTTAAAAATGGACAACCCTTTTCAGGAGCATATTTCGCAGTTCAAGCTTCCTAAGAGCCATTTTCCACACTAGTGTTAAATTAGACAAATGTATTCAAAGTTGTTTCGTTACGAAGTTCTCACCTAATATGCATCTGTGAAATCAGGTATTGACTTGCAATGACTTATTACTCACAGAACTAAAGAGTTGGCGTTTTAAAAAGAAAGTAATGTTAACCTTTATGCACATATTTTGTACAGCTGGAAGAGACAAAATATCGTGTTAAAATTATCAATCATTTTGATGTGCCAACTTTACTGTTCAAGGCTGCTAGGAGAAGTTTACCACACTAGCGCTCAATCATAATAATGAGAGAAAAGCTGCTTCTTGAAAGTAAAATCATTATTTAAAATTGTAAGTGATTTTTACCTTGAAAATGCTATAATGCATGAAATGCAGTAGTTAAGAGGTCGTTTCTTTTATTTTGTTCACTTTATTTTAAACGGAATGTGTATAGGTCACATTACATTAGTTTTCCCCGCCAAATTTAACGGGGAAGTTGAATTGGTGCATAGGTCATGTGACATCAATTTTGCTCGCTAAGTTCCGGTGGAAACCTGAGTTTTACTGCAGGTCCCATGATGTCAGGTCACGTGAAATCAATTATCCTGCCAAATTTAGCAGGGTAACTTAATATGTATATATGTCAGATCACATCATTTTTTCGCTAAATTTAGCGGAGAAACTGAATTGGTGAATAGGTCGCCAGACGTCCATTTTTACGCTAAATTGATCGAAGGGCTTGAAATTGTCTTTAGGCCCGTAACATCAGGTCACGTGACATAAATTTTCTTGTTAAATTTAGAAGGAAAACTGAACTTGTGTTGAGACCACGCAACATCAAGGTCTCCGCTAAATTTAGTGGCAAATACAGAGACGGATAAACACAATTTTGGGTCTGGAGGGCAGCGTTAGAAAGCACTTTATGTTCAAATAAAGAAGCTGCACACTTGACTTGCATCTGTCGAAACAGACCTTGACTAGAAATTACTTACTGCCCCAGGACTGAAGTGCTGTTTCAGAAATGGTTCCTGCGCAAACAGTTAAAGTGTAAGAACACAAACGCCAAACGTTTCTTGTCATTCTCCTGCCCATACTTTTTGTAAATTTAATTAATTAAATCCCTTGGTAAATCCTAAAGATTTCGAAGTGCTTATCCTACGTCTTTCTGTTAGAGCCCGGTTCCTGACGCGGAAACATATAATGAGTGGGTAACCCGGAGCATTCATTGTTCGTGAAGACACTTTTTTTTAACCCCATCATGTTCTTAAACGCAGAAACTCCTCTCCAATGACAGGGTTCATTAAGCACTTTCCATAGGTGATACACAGGACGTTGGTATTGAGAGCACAAGCTCATGTCTTTACTTTGAGCAAAGATAAAGCATACGTTTGCAATCCACAATGTCTGATCTACAGAAAGTTTTTGTTATACAATTGTTCTTAATTAGGATTAAGTGATCATATTAAGATAATTGTCAAATATTGGTAGATTCCTATGGTGAATCGAATCGCAATTTTCATCCGTTGACCGTTTGTCACGTTACGATGATGTCGACTATTCCTGCAATTTGCGCCTCGTCCGCGGACGCCCAGACTTTAAGGGCAGAGTGCTTTTTCACGCGCAGATTTTTGGCGGGTAGAGTTGTAAAAGCGTTTACGGTAAAGTAGCAACAGCAAAGAATTTTTTTTTTTCGAACGAGCCAGGCAAAAACAACGCACCACTGTGTTTTGTCCGTTCGCTGTTTCATTTTGTCGCGCCATTCTTATTTTCCACGTGTGAAACAAGCTGCAATAACTTGGCCGAGCTGATACGCCCCAGGTTCTGGTACTCCTCCGGGTCGGTGTCAAGAAGCTTCTGTCAAAACTTGCCTAGCACGCTGCAATATTTCCTGCACGTCCACACAGTTTTCCATCTAGCAGAACCTCTCTTACCGCCGTAGTTCGAAGAGTGGTGCACAAGCAAGCACTGCATAAATGTATTTACAGACGCCTCTCTGCTACCCAAAGACCTCGCTTCGACGCTGGAGCCTCCTGGAGTAGGGCCATACTTGTGTCATGTGGTTAGTAAAGCCATTGGCGCTTCGCGCTAATCCTGTCACGATTCTTTGTCTTGCTCGGTATGTAACAGCGGCACGCGATTCTTTTTCATGATAGCACCATGAGTGTAGTGGCAAACATCACTTATGACCTTAGAAAATGGTGCCACAGTGCGATGTTGACGTTTCGCGGAATTGCAGGGCCGCGTACAGGTTCAGTCTGTCTTCGCTGTTGTCTGCTCGTCTCCTCCGTGTGGATGCGCTAGGGTGACTGACGTTCCGGGGACGTCTTGTTACGTAATCAATCTATCCGGGGATTAGCTCGTAGTGTGAATTGGCTATAAGTGGACTGCGGAGTCTGCACTCACTAACATTTCTGTCGACACTGCCTGCACGTCATGAAAGTGTGTTTCGTATCGAATTAGATATTCTAAAAAAACGAGTAAATTACATAATAATGTCACATATTGTTCACCTTAAGATGCACCAGCACCTACCACGTCATTGAATCTTATGGAGCAGCATATGTCTATAAATTACAAGAGTAGATTACATAAAGTAACAAGAAAAAGGAAGAGGGACGCAAAATATTTTAATATTTTCATTTTTTGCCAGTCCCGTATTAAAAGGTTTCAGCATAAAACTGAGAGTTGTATTTTATCTTCCTTTCTCTTTCTCACACCATCTTGCCTGCCAACTCAACCCTTTAAGTAAACACCCCCCCCCCCTCCCCCGCCTTCCTCAACAGACACACTTCCCACAATAAGAATTTCTGGGTTTAACATGCCCATACAAAAATGGTCTATGGTCAGCTATAGAAAATCCTTTGTATGGCCGGCTATAGAAAATTGGCCCAATTAGCTATTAGCCCCGAGAGCGAACACAAGCGTCGCTGCGGTCGCCGCGCCCTGATTGGGTGAGGTGTACCGTGACGTCGGGGGGAGGACTCCGCTCGGCGATCTCGCATCGGCTCGCTTCCCAGCACCGGTTTCCTGGTTTGGCGCTGTGTGCCGCAAGCTCTTCGAGGAGCTGGACTTTCATTTACCCGGTGTACAAGACGTTGAGTTGGGCCGATGTTGACGTGCTTCCGTACATCTTGTAAGCCTGCTTGTCTCTTTTACCTTTAAAATTGGGTTAGAAATCCCGAAAGCTATCGGCGGAGGCAATTCGGCCGATGAGCCTCCCCGTCCGTCCACACGACACAAGGCAACCTTGCGAGGGGTCGGTGAAGCGGTGGCGCAAGTGTTTCAGACGCTGGAATTCTATTCCTTGCATGTTCATGATTTAGGACGATATTACATCCCGCTTTCAAGGCATTTGAAGTGGCATTTATATCATGGCCTTTGGGTGGTCGGCAAATTAACTCGCGACCCCGACCCTGTGCTGCCACTCTGCATGCGCTGATTCGCAGATGTTTTTAAAGGACCTGCGTCTGATGATCTTTGAAGTGCTCGTGAAGCAGGGTTGTTTCACATAAATGTAGTTTTTCGTAAATTAATTATATAGTTTATACACGTATACAGGCATATTTCTTAGAAGATGCACAATTAATGGAAATTAGTTTGTATGGAAGCAACAAAAACTGCCGAATTGCCCCCCTTTGCCTATATGATATGTATTGTACTGCCCAAAATATGCACAGCAATGGTGCCGTAATTTGGAATGTTTATAATTTTTTTTACATTCTTTTTTCCAGCCTTGGGTATTCGGAAAATACACCGTTTAGTCTGAATTGTCATTTCCAATTAAAAGAGACACTGCTGCAGGTCCCCAAAAGCTTCCTCAGCCTCCAAACTCCCTACAGCTGGACTCTCTGACAACAGAGGAAAACAGGAGTAAAAGCAAGCATTCGAATGTCTGTCCCGCGGTAGATGCAGCACTAGTTGCAGAAAATGTGGAACCTGTGAAGGGCGACAGTCTGCGTGAGAAAAGCTTCTGGTATTTTAGCTTCAGGACAATTCGATTTAAGTAAAATCTAAATTTTAGGGCTTAGGGACCAATAACGAGCTAGACACCTTCGCTTTCGTTTGTTATACATTATTTGAGGGTTGATAAAAACAAGTCCACAGATACCACCCGTGTAGTCCATTGAAATACTATCCTAATCCAGCAAAGGTCTAATGCGATCAATATATATAACAAATGTTCCTTGTTTTTTTTTACTTTACGCCTGCACTTGGGCTGTCTTACTTGTGATTCTGTCCCCATGGCCCAGACTGTATTTAGCATGTTGCTCGAGCAGCATGCAGCTTTTCTGTTTCGGCTATCTTGTTTAAAAACAGATACAAAAAAAATAGTATACATAACCTGCCAATTCATTCAGCCATCAGCAGCATTTATTATGCGAGGTGTAAGTCTATAGGGATGCTCCTGTAATTGTGGCCATATTTTTTTTATTTTCATATACCAGCTGTGATTCATGCGTTGCCTACCGTGTCAACCATGCTTAAAATGTTGGTTGACGTTTCGCTTGTAGCTACAGGCCATAGCTAAAACAAAAAAGAAAATATAAAAATTTACACTTCCTAAGAAAAACACGCTAAAAAATTAAATAGAAACGAGCGCGCCGACAGCTAGCGTCGTCACAGCCTCTACAGGGCGAGCGGGGCGAGTCAGGGAAAAATACTCTCCTCGCCGTGACGTCACCTCGGTTCGCCGTAAGGGGGCGCCACGCGAACTTCTCGGGGCTAATAGCCGCTTCTATGGCTGTCTATAGCTTTTCCTATGGTCTACCGTATGGTTCTCTATAGCTTTTTCAATGGAAATTTGGCTATCGAATTTTGTATGGTTTAATCTATGGGTCTCTTTAGAAAGGATGCTATAGCCGCCCATGGCTTTTCTTTTGGTTCCTTTGGCCGTCTATAGCTTCTTGTAAGGTCTTGTATAGAGATCTCTATGGCTTACTTTATGGATCTCTTTAGACACCGTGCTATAGCTGCCTATGGCTTTTCCTGTGGTTTCTTTAGCTGCCTATTGCTCTTTGTATGGTTCGCTATAGCTCATTCTATGGTTCGTCCTATGGTTCTCTCTACCCATCGTTCTACGGCCGCCTATGGCATTTCCTATGGTTCCTTTAGCCGCCTATAGCTTTTTGTATGGTCTGCTGTAGAGATCTCTATGGCTTACTTTATGGATTTTTTTAGACACCGTGCTATAGCTGCTTATGGCTTTTCCTATCGTTTCTTTAGCCGCCTATGGCTTTTTGCATGGTCCGCTATAGCTCATTCTATAGCTCGTCTTATGAGTCTCTTTACCATCGCGCCATAGCTGCCTGTAGTTTTTCTTTTTACCGCAATCGTATGAAATGTGAAACAAATTTTGTTGTCACTGGACATCTTTAAAAAAAACCTTGTGAGACGTGCCGAACTTCATAGCCCCATTTAAAACAAAGAGCTAACATTTCAACAAAACAACAACAAAAAACGAATGCACTCACTCAGGTGTTTGCAAAAGCACAGGTAAACAGACACAAGGTATTGTTTTCAAATCTCCAAAAAGTTTATTACACACAGTCCATTCTGTATACAAGCACACACTAAGCAATCTCTACTATGTGAAGAGGTAGCTGTTATACAACTGAGAATATTGTAAAGCAAACAAGAACCAAAGGCAATTCCTGGGTAGTGTCTAGTCCCCCGGCAGCCGGCCGAATCCCCCCCCCCCCCCCCCTTCCCCCCCGAAATTCTAATGCCAATCTCCACTCATTGGCGCTGCAATCAGTTTATCAAAAGACGTTTCATCGAGATCGTTTCATCAACACGTGACGTTTATAAACAGCTCAAAATAGATATATATATATATATATATATATTTTTTTTTTGTAATGATTTGCCAAGAAGTGGCGTGAACGGGTGGGCTGAGTCGGTGAGCATGCGCCTCAGGAATACAGGCGCGACGAAATGTACCTGCAGCGTGCAATTCGCGTAACGAGTGCCGACTAAACGTGTGTCCATGAAGCGTCTATCCACGAAAAGGTGTCCATGAAACGTCTTTTCACAAAACACAGGGAGAATAAGAATGTCAGTATTCTAACTACAATTTTCACATGATTTCAGAGAGCTAATGGCAGGCGACTGCGGTAGAATTACGGGGAATTATTCTCCCAGCTGTCAGAAGATAGGCACTGCCAGGAGATAGACACTACAGAACGGTCAATTGTCGCCGAGTAGGTTGCAGCGCACTTACGTTCAAAATACCGGACTTGAAAGATGTAATCCGAAATATACGTCGACACGGGCACTGCAGACCAACCACTCAAACACAAAACCGAGAAGGAAGGGATCCGTGAAGATTCACCACGATGCAGCACAAGCTGTCATTTGCCGAGCCGAACACTGAACGCATCACAAGAATGTCTTGGGCTTCTTTGAAGAAATCGCTTGTTGCCAACATAGGGGTAGGACTTTTCGATCGGGATACCTTTTAACATAGAAGCGAAATCCACAGCAGCCCCGCGGGCCGCACGACACGCGAAACTAGGTCCGCAAGCAGCCTCATTCCGGGATTAGCAGCGGCTATTACGTCATCCGTCAAACCACGTGATCACGCTCCTTCCGTTACATGCGCACAGAGAGCGGAGTGAAGCGATAGAAAGTCTACGGTTGATTGGTCCGCCGAGTCCGCACCTTCTGCAATGCTTTTAGCTTAGGGAGAGAGAGAAAACAGAAAAATTGAAAAGCAGAGCTCCTTCAAGGCCAGAACGGGGGTGCTTCACAAAGACTAATCTTCAGGGGCATACCAACAATGAACACAGCGAGAGAATGTGTCACTTATATCCTGTTGACAGTTCGAGCCAAGGTTGATAGTGCAGTGGATGCTATGTGTGGCCTTGGGCTTAAGGCAGGTGCCGTGTCCAGCGTTATCACCAGCTTCGAGACAGTTGTCACGGGACCCTAACCGGAGACATGATTGGACTCAAACACGCATAGCGTGTACTCTGCTGTCACTACCGAGTGAACAGGACAGCTCCATGAAGGCCCCCCAGCTTTTGGACTTCTTTCTAAAGCTGCACTTCCCAGAAGTGACCCAAAACGAGGCAGGTTTGAAGATATCATATTTTACGCCGTGTAGTCCACATTATAATTTAAAATGAATAATTAATGGCGAATACTTTTTCTTTGCGCAGGATGTCCACAAACAAATAAATAAATAAATATATATATATATATATATATATATATATATATATATATATATATATATATATATATATATATATATATATATATATATATGTTTACCAAGCACTTTTGAATTATGTGTACACTGTTAGGTTCGCATTTTTAAAAGTCAATTTTGGGAATCTTTGCATCGTTGTGGCATCTATGATTGCGTGGTTTAAGAAATTTGTGCCGTAATACGTTTTTCATCCGTGAGTTCAGTCTATATCACTGCCATCAATTACAATCTCTGAGCACCATGATAACTCATGGTGGGAGTGTGTGCTCCAAGAAGCTCCAATGAGCTTAATGTCTCATAATTTGAAGAAAAAGAAGAGAAATTAGCCACAGCGCTTGCTGATTTGTTGAATTCGCAGAACAGAGAGATAATAGGACGCACCTAAAGTAGCGCGTGCCTAATGATATTAATTTTTTTTCGGCTGTTATTTTTGTATTTTTTGCCGTTCTCGACATGGGCGTTGACGGACATTGCACCGCTGCTTACGCCCCTGCCGGGGTAAGCTTTTTTGTTGTCACGGCACTCTCTCGCGCTATAGACGCGTTGATTTAACGCTCACGAAATCTCGAGAGAACTGTCAATTGTTTAGTCAGAGCAATGACGCAGCAATCGCGAAATGAGAGACGACTGCACCTCACTCTGATAAAATGTGAGCGTGGGACTCTCGAGCAGCGTTAACTTGCTGATGATGCAGGGCGCTGCTTTGTCGTTGAGATTCTTTGTCCTGCGAACGCCGGCGAAAACGTTCCAGTGCTCGGCGTACCCTAGGCAGCAGCGCCTGTCAGCGACCGCCCGCGCAGCATCGCAACCTTTTTGGAGCCTACTGGCAGTCTGCGAGCGCGGACGATTTATCGTTGCGACGAATGGGAGCATTTTATGAACTCCTGCGGTGAACATGAAACACCACGAACATGAACTCCCGCGAACATAATCCCCGCGACGGCGAACCGCCGGCGCTCGCAGACGGAGGGTTCCGATGCTGTGCGAACGGTTGTTGGAGGACGCTGCGTAGGGTATACGCCGGGCGCTGGAACGGCTTCGAAGCCATTCGAAGGGCAAAGGATTCGCGACGATCAAGTAGTGTCTTGCATCTTCAGTAAGCTAACGGGGCTCGAGAGTCCCAAGCTTACATTTCCACAGAGCGGGCGCGGCCGACCTGATCGAGGCGCAGTCGGCACTCGCGTCGCGATTGCTACGTCGTTGCTCTACCTACACCGATGACATGTGCACCGGCATTCGAAACCGCCCTCTCGAGACTTTATACGAGTCCAATAGACGGCTTTATAGCGCGATAAACCGTCGTGACAATAGTAAAGCTCACCTCTGTAGTGGCGTAGCAGCGTTCTTGACGCCGCGTCGAGAACGACAAAATATACACAAAAAAAACATTAAATATACTTAGCACAGCAGGCGGAAAGAAATACAAACATGGCAGGGACACGGACAAAGTAGAAGGCGCGCTACGAAATACATATACTCACAAAATACACCGGAAACAACAGATAATTAGAGCTAAAAAACGGAAGATTGAGATGACGTCAACGCCGAAATAAGGCAATGCGCAGGGAAAGCAGCCGGCAAAACTGCAATAGTCCTATAGGCAGCTAAGGACGCTTTTGTGATCGCGGGCGTATAGCCTCGGCGACGTACCCCCCGTTAACCTGGCTGAAGAAAATTCTCGCCCCGATCGAGCGCATGAATGACTCTCTTCCACCTTCGTACATCTCAGTAAAAAAAAAAAAAAAAAAAGAGGGTCGCGGGCCTATAGCCTGAGCAAACCAGTGAGCCGACTAAAAAAATTGGATGGTCGTGAGTCTATAGCTCGGGAGACATACATCCCTCTATAGCCGGCTAAAGCACATTGTAAGGTCGGAGGCTATAGCTTTGGTGACATGGAACACTATTGAGTCGGCTAAAGAAAATTCAATGGTCGCAATTCTATAAATACACCACTCTATAGTCGGCTAAAGCAAATGGAATGGTCGGAGGCCTATAGCTTTGGTGACATAAAACACTATAGGGACGGCTAAAGAAAGTTCGACGGTCGCGAGTCTGTAGATTTAGGGACATACACCTCTCTATAGCCGGCGAAAGAACATTGAAAGGTCAGAGGCCCATAGCTTTGGTGACATAAAACGCTATAGAGTAAGCTAAAGAAAATTCAATGGTCGCGATTCTATAGATTTAGGGGCATACACCGCTCTATAGCCGGCTAAAGCGCATTCAATAGTCGCAAATCTATAGCATCAAGGACATTCATATTTCTATAGCTCGCTAAAGAATAATGAATAGTCGCGAGTCTATAGCTGCGTAGTCATAAATTATTCTATAGCCAGGGATAGAAATCGGAATGGTCGAGATTCTAAAGCTTTGAAGACATACATTTTTCTATAGGTGGCTATAGCGTGTTTTATGGTTTCTAATGGCTGACCATAGAGGGCCATATAAGGTGATAGCTCACCATAGGATTTTCCATAGACGTCCATAGACCATTTTTGTATGGGTGCCTTGAATGTACAGTGCATGTGAACCGGGCTGAAGACACATTTTCGGTCCGAGGCCCAATAAAAAGTTACAAAACTGACAAACATGGCAGATAGCATACTTTTCACATTTCCACACGTACAAAAACCGTTATTTTTTTTTATAAAAAGGTAGAAAAGCACAAGGCTATCATGTTGCTCACCGACAGCAACTACCAGGGAAGGGAGGGTGAATGATGATGAGGGCAGCTGGTGTCTAATGCTTGTACTTTCCTGAAAGTTGCGAGTAAAAGTTTTTTTTTTTTTTTAATGACCCGAAATATTGCAACAAAACATTCTTTCCTTTCATTTCTTACACCAAAAAGGATCGTATGAGAAACTTTGCCCTGCTGACACGGCGCAGCTCCTGGTACTCATCTTCGTCGAGAAGCTTCTGTCAAAACGCGTCTAGAAAACCGCAATTATTTGCTTCTTCAATAGACCTTTCACCCAGCAAGACATTTTTTGTGGCTGTGGTGTACTGAAAGCGTGAGCACGGAGAGAGTGAAAGCATCTTTAAATGCCTTGTTGCAATCCCTGGACATCGTCGCCACTAGCCAAAGTTTCCTCGAGCAGGACCATGTTTTACTCACCCATGCCTTGGTTTAGTAAAGCTACTGGAACTTAGCACTAAGCCTGTCATGGTGTTATGTCTGGCTCTGCTCGTAACAGCGGCGCACAGTTTTTTTTTTTTTTTTTCAAAGTAGCAAATGTTGATTTCGATCTTGGACAACGGTGCAACAGTGTGATCGTACAATGTTAGAGTTTCGCGGCACTGTGGGATCGCAAACATGCTTGGTTAGTTCTGGCTGTCATTTGCGCTACTGCTCCTTCGTGTGGATGCGCTGGAGAGGCGGACGAATCGCGCATATGATCAATTCGTCTGAGTGATGGCGACGAGAGTCATTGACGAGCGACGGCGATTTTTCACGATCGTTCTTCGCGTCGCTCGGTTTTGAGATTTCTAGAAAGCGTCGTTCATCACCTTGATCGCTTGCTCCCGCCGCTTTCATGCGGTTTCCATCGTTTAAAATAGATTAAAATAAAAAGTTTTAAATACAAAAACTGTTTTATATTTTTTATAATTATTTGTAATAAAGCATGTTGGAGTTCATTGTGTACTAAACTGAAGCTTGGCTTTGTTTCATTTTAACGTGGCGGTGACGACTATTATCCCGTATGCCGTTTTTGACCTACTTGTGCGTTGGTTGTCCCGTTATTCCCCTCCTGCGATCCGCATAAGCCACAAGTATTCTCTCTAGTTATTGTGTGCCCGCTGGGAAGAACATCCAGTCTTCTTGGAAACAAGGCCCCCCACTAAGATTGCTCGGACTATGGCTCGGACGTCGTCGGCACCCACGAACCTCGTCCGGGAGCCTCACGTCGTTTGCTTGCTTACTCCCAACGTCACGTTCCTCCACTTTTCCGGCGAGGGATCCCCCAGGCCTGGCCTCAACCTTACAAGACCTAGCTGGTGAAAAACAATCTACGACAAAGCGACGTCTTTGAAATGCGATTACTACGATCTTAAAACCTCAGTCGCCCCCCTTCAATGATGAAATCTTTAATGTGAATGTTCTTAGTTTCACAGTGTCCTGACCTTTCGAATGATCTTTCTACAGGCAACGCTGCGAGACGCGAGCCTTCTGCAATGTTCCAACTCACAGTGTGGTTCTCAAAACGGGAACTTTGTCCCAAATAACCTGCTGCACATTCACTCAATACCCGAGACGCATCCCACGACGGTTCTAGCGGTAGGTAAAACGTGGATTCAGAATTCGGTTTATAGTGGTCACCTAGTCGATTGATACAGTGGAGCACACTGCTTACGGAAAATATAGTGCCAAGAACTGTGGAGGTGTGCTGGTCTTTTACCTCTCCGATTACCCTTTTGGCGACGCCGTAACCTGGAGCTGGAACCTCCCACGAGCATGTCAAGGTGCAGCTATGTTGTGCATGCTGCCCGGCTTCTGTGAAAGCTGAGTCCTCCGTCTTGCCAGCGACTCACTGGTGCTCAATATTAATTAATTAATTAAATGTATCTTCAAGTTGAGTCGCTCAGAGTGCAGTGTATACCATGGAACTATTTCCAGTGGCCCAAGGGCTCGACAGCTTGACGGGACAGTGTGCTCAGTTCAATTGTTCTCAACGTGTTTGTTAATTCTGATAATGCCGCCCTGCAATCGCCTCTCCTGCTGTTATCGACGTTCTGATGCTGGTGCCGCGTATCAGATGACCCCAGAAACTACGAGGGTCTGCAGAACAACATCAACAAGTTCTACTTGAAACAACCAGCTACGCTTCTTCACATAGCCCATGGGCAGTTTTGTCCAAACGTGCGGAACACTGGGTTTCGTACTTTGGGTGTCCAGTGGAACACGCCATAACACACTTAGGTGCCTTTCACAGCCCTGGTCCTGCCACACTTAGAGTAGAGCAGCTCCATATAAGACTCCTATGAGGCTCATCTTGTAAGATGAGTTGAAAGTTCGCAGCAAAGGGCAACATACGCTATTATTCGGCAGCCAAGCTCACTCCGGATCACTCACTTCTCTGACATAGGCGAGAATTATGGCCCTTCAACGGAGGGCCAGAGTTGATCTCAACTCTGGCCTTCCAGTGGGTCGCCTTATTATGCCTGCAAGACAAAGTTGTGGAACTGCAACGTCACGAGACAGCACTGAAGGGAGTTTGCAATAATTGTGCCGGTGCCCTTCAACCATTTCCTGCCGCAGAACAACAACATTCCTTCTTTGTGTGGTCTTCACTGTTCTGGCAATCCCTTATGTACAATCGAGCAGAGCAACCTAGCAATCACCACAAGCTCGAAAACTTTTGTAGACATGCTACTCGCCACCTCCACTCCTGTGAGCTCAATCAGTGCCTATGTGCTTTACTGTGAATTATGGACTTTTACTTAATTTTTATTCTTTGTTTTCTCCATCCCTTTTACTTCTTCCTTTTACAGGGTATTGTGTAAGACTCTTGGTACAGTCCTCGGACTGTTTACTATAAGTAATTGTTTTTTGTTGGTTTTTTTGGCACGAATAAACGATAAAATCACTTTTAACGCTTTTATCTCCTACTATAGTCCTCCTAGACACCAGATGCATACTATTTTATTCAACCTAACAGCAACGGGTTTTATGTTTGTTAACTAAGATGCGGACAAAGAATTCATCAGAATTAGAACAGAAGTGTTTGTAAAATTAGAAAACTTCTTAAAGTGTAGCTCAATATGAGTGGACGTTTGTCATCATCTTTAACTCAAGGAGGTCAATGTTTCATCATGAAAAGTTAGTTGAAGTCACTATAAACGGTTAAAAAAAGTTTAAGAGAAATAAAAATATTTTTTCAATATCGACGCGCAGTTTTATCACATTTACAAAAATGAGTTGCGTTTTTGCATTAATAACATATCTATAATAAGGGCTAATCATATTTTTATACATTCGTAAAATACATTTATGATGATAATTTTTATATATTTTACGTCGGTTTCTGTCAAGTAGCTCGTTGATTCGCGAATATGTCTCAAAAGCGTGTTTATTTGACGTGTTTCGTTATTTATTTTGCATAAAAAAACATTCGTGGAAATTTTCAGTATTCTCTAGACCATGTTGTAAACCTTTCATAAAATATATTGAACAAACTATTACTACGTGCATGCTTCGTTGGGAAATGGACAGCTGTGTCAAATACCATAGCGAAGCCGTGGCAATCTCCACGCTTCGAGCTTTGAAGTTTTATATCTGCAGAAAAATATTAGCTAAGGCTTTCGCAAATTGCTAAATTCTCCTGCCAAAAAAAAAGCTTTCACAGGTGTTTTACATAAACATAAAAAAGTATTACCTGGACCACTACTGTGTGATTGACGTGGAAACAACCTTGAGTGCAAAGCAAGGGCATGCATGTCCTTCTGCCAGCTCCTTAGAAAGTTGGCGCCTACGGACCCTACACTCTAAAAAAAAGGGTGTCACCTTACACCCTTTTGTCCCATATAATACACCCCAAAGCTTCATTTCGACGTACAGCGCCCTATAGTCGAACAGACGGGCCCAAATTTTGCGAGGGGCTTGATAACGGTGTGATATAACTTAATAAATTGCTAAAGTACGTATCAAAAACCAAAGAAAGAAAACATGGAGTTTTTGCAGTAGGGCCAAGATAAATCCGATAATCATTTTTGTAGTCAATAATACCTACATTAGCTATCTTAATCAGTTGTACCACACGGCTATCAAGCCCCTGGTAAAATTTGGGGCCGTTTGTTCGAGTATAAAGCGCTGTACGTCGAATTGAAATTTTGGGGTGTATTATATGGGACAAAGGGTGTAATAATACACCCTTTTTTCTGAGAGTGTAGATATTCAGAGTTCTTGTTTGGCTAAGCAATATTTGGGTCTTAATAGGAACCAAGTCTCCATATATTTCGAAAGGTCTCGTATTAAAATACCTAAAATTCAAGGAAGAAACAACCCAACTATCTGGCTACTGTGCTAATGAGTTGGCTACTGCGATAACGCATTTCCAAAATTTTCTTTATTTTGTGGGTGAATGAAGTGGGAAAATCTTTTCCGTTTTGGTTTCCCTCAGTTGATTCTACTAAGCCCTACTTGATAATAAATCTTACTGGACTTAGTTACAAGACCTCCCCCAAAAAATAGACTTAAAAATTAGCAATCATACCAGCCGTTATATTTATATATGTGTTCATATATGTTCAAACATGTTCCGATTTCCTCAAGAACGCTTCGTCTCTTGAAAATCCGGATACCTGACCCTCTTGCCAACTTCACGGCCGAGAGTTCCTATCGCCAGTTTTCTCTCGTGATCCGCCGCTTAAGACCTACTCCGAGGAAACGCGGTAAGCACCTTCTCGTCTGAATGGTGTGCTTCGTCGCGATCGAAAGCACCATCAGAGGTCCGTGGTCCACGCCACGCGAACGAAAAGCGTACACACACAGACCAAGCTGTTTTCCGAGGTGGCCCATTCCCGGGCGAGATTCTTCCCACCCGTTCTCCTCAGCTTCTTTCTATGCAGTGTGTTTCGCCTACTTCTCTCCGCCGTCCTGCTCTTTCCTTCATCACCTCACTTCCCTATACCTCGGCTCATTTCTCTCTCTCACCCACTGCTGGCCTGTTTCTCCTTCCATTGGCATCGATCTGAGCGGTCTCTGGAGAAGCAACTGTGCTGAGAGCTGAGCGCGTTAAAGTGGCTCCCGTCAGGTACCACAAGGCGGAAGGTGCCTTTCCCACGAAACAGAACCTATATAAAAAGAAGATTACAATGTGCGCCGGTTACTGGCTAATATCGGTGAAGTGGCATTTCTGAAAGCTCGGCTCACTCGAATGAACCTGTCAAGAAAGCCGATTCTTATCATTTGCATAGTTTCTTTTAACCACGTTTTTACTAAGCTCTTGAGTTTTTTTTTTTTTTTTTTTTGTAAAGCAGAAAAATTATATGGCTGACACCTAACCGTTTTCAGAGTCGCAGTCCTGTAGCAGAAGATCATCATGCGACTTATGCGTCAGCGTTTGGCTGGAACCGGTGTTCTCATTGATCCCACACGAGGACCAGCCGAACGTTGCCACAAAACTGGTTTCCACCTTGACTCCCGCGCTGGTGCCCGTAAGGTGCCCTACATAAAATCCAGCGATACGGCTTTAAGTCTCTTTTATGCATCATCGTTAGTCTGCGTTACGTCGACTGTGCTCGAACCTTTGCTCGATCAGATCAAAGTTACTCCCGCAGGTCATATCACGTCATAAAACATAGAGCAGCCACTGACATATAGCAGACGCTAAGAGTGAGCTCCGAGCACCCCGAACAAAGCAAAAATAGGACGGAAGACGATAACAAAGCAGAAGAAAAAAATCAGGTGATAGGCTTGTGGTTTTTTCGTTGCTGCAAGAGAGGAAATTGTTGGAGTGCTTGTAAAAATCATTTAATTTTTTACAACGCTTGACGCGCGTGCTCTCGCATAAAATGAAGCTTGAATGCAACTAGGTAGACCTTGTAAGTATTTTTTTGGCTTTCTCTTGTTGTATACTAACGTGTCTAAGCATGCGATGCGGCTCTGAGAATCTAATGATCATCACTGAGCATCTATTGCGATCCTGAATAAAATATAAATGTAATATTAAAGTACAGTTGCAATTCACCAAGAATTACTTTATTTTCATGTTCAATTTCTTCTGTGAATGTATATGCAACAAGGCCTTGGGTTCTGCATCATTGGCTGGCTCAAATTCAGCACGAACGCTAATTTGTTTTCTCTACCTCTTGGTCTTCCAGGGTAGTTTCGAATCAATGGTGCTTTTTGCTTACCGACTGTTTGGTTAATTGGGCTGGCTTATTTTGCTTCACGTTGTTTACTGGATTTTCCCCCCAATAGAGCATTTTAAGATCTTTATTTGTTCTTGTAAATTACCCGTGTTTGTTTTTTGGATGACATAATCACTGTCGGAGAGCAAACATGTTCCCGAGAAAAGCAAATTATGATTTTAACACAGAAAAAAAGCCATCGACGAAAGTTTTCGATAAGATGCCCTTGTTTGATGACCTTACTTGTCAAATGCGAAGTCTTAAAACATTTTTTTTAACTTTAAGTAAGTAAAGTTATGTCGCGAGTTTTTCACAGACGACATTATCGTTTTTGTGCATTCCGGAGATCCGCTGAGCAACGATCCCTGCTAAAAATTGTGAAAAAATTTATGCAACCCTTGTAATAAAATTACATTGTTTTTATAATTTAATTATATCCCAATTACAGGCGCTATTATTATACAGAATGTGATTATTTGGCGGTCCTAATTTACTTATGGGTTAATCAAAACACGATTTGGTTTTTACTTTACTCATACTATAAAGCCATCATAACATTTCATGGCCAGAAATGGCCAGGAAATCTATTTCCGAATCCCTAAATATTTTACTTAAAACTGCTTTAAAAAAAAAAGTATTATTCATAATCCACCAAACAAAAATTGTCATACGCAGCAAACCCATGATTTTTCTTCTAAATACCGCATGGAACATCATTTTCACGCGTAACGTTAGAAGCCACTATTAAAATCTGGATACAATAATATAAGATACGTCACGTCATCCAGCACTCGGTATTTTAGGGAGGTCTCCGGAAACGCAGCGAGTTATATTTGCAGAAGAATATTAAAATGTCTACCGCAATATTTTATAGTCAGATACTGAATAGGAAGCCTTCAAACAGTTAGTCGTTTAAAGGAAGCAGGCCTCGCGTTATGCAAGCTCCCCTTTAAATAACTGATTCACTAAGTTGCCCATCGCCATTCCCGCACGACGACCAGGCACTGAGTACTTTCCCTCCAACGCCGACGACGACGTCTGGCCCGGAGTACAAAGCGACCACAAAACCACGCATCTCGAGATAGACCCACTCAGGCGCGCACTCGAGCCGCCCGTTCTACTGGCCCAGCTCAGCAAACGCACGCTGAAGGGAGCGCGCACTTCCAAGATCACACGCCGTGGTGGGAGTGAATGGGTCTGTAGAAGGGAGAAACGAAACCGAGCAAGGCAGTGGGAACACGAGAAGGAGAGTGATCCCGTTCCTCTCGAACACGACGAGGGCGCCTTAGTCGCTGCTGGGAATCGGCATCGTTGGAGCGTGCTTCAGTTGGCCGGAGGCGTTGTGCGCGACGCCGCTTTTCCTCCTCGAAGCAACAACGCGAGGACCACATCACCCTGTTTTAGCGCTGCAGCACGTCGTCTGGATGACGGAGATGTAACTATGTGAGGTTTAAGGGAGAGCGATGAAAATAGGTTCATGATGGGAAAATGTGACTACACTTGAATGTGAAATCGCGAGTGGCGTCGAGAGGATACTGGTTTGGCGCAAATCACGTTCATGGATGTGCTTCGTTCGGCTCGGATATGGAGTTTGAAACACGCCGTCCGAATCCGACGAAGCAGCGACTTCGCTGGGGCCTCCTCCTGCTTCTCCTGCAGATTTTGTCAGGTGGGTGTGCACAGCGACAACTTCACGAAACAAAACAACAAAAAAAGAAAGAAAGAGAAAGGAGGACGCTGAAGCTTCGCCTTTAAGAGGGGAACGCGAAAGCTAAAAATCTAAATCGTCATTCGTTCCCAAGCCATGCAAGCGTGTCTGGGTGGCCTAATGCAATGAAGGAAAAAGAGAAGTGCCTGCGTGGCCTACTCGGTAGCGTGTCTGGCTCGCAGCCGAAAGGTCGTGGGTTCGTATCCCGCCTTCACCTAAAAGTTTGCAAATTTGTTCTATGAGGCAAATAAATTACTTTATAATGTGAAACTATTTCAGACATGCCGCGACCTTTAATTCCCATTACATGCAATGTTTTAATCCATCTTATTCAACTCGTGATGTCGCGTTTCACGTGAGCATTGGGGGTTGTTTGAAATTCCCGCGTGAGATTATGCGGCTGTGACGTCATTACCCTATTGACCAATCATGATTTTCCCATTCACAAGCTGCCTTACTTTTCTGCGACACAAGCTACTTAAAGCTTTCACTTCAAAAACAAAAACAAAAAAAACTTTAACGTAATTTGGTAAAAGAGTCCGGCACAAACCTATAATTATATTTCTTTCTCGTCTTCTTGAAATGTTTATGCTCATACATAATAAACAAAACATTAAATATAAACAAATGACCATTTTTTAGAGTGCTATTTGATGGGGACCAAGTATAAAGACTTATTTAACGTTGCGCTACATGTGGAAACTTCCCGGTGGCTATTCTAGCTTTGGTGTAATGGAGGTACCTTCTTCCAAAGCTCTAAGACTTCTCCGAATGCGTTGGACTTTGAAGTTTGAGTAGAAAGAATTCTGGTAATTAATATTATCTGTGGGTATTTCTTTTTGCTCTTGTTGGAAAAGATATACGTAGACCGTTAAGGCGCTTCAATGTGAAATGTATGTCAATCTCTAAAGGAACGCACTTAAAAAAAAGATTACAAGAAATTTACGCTTCATATTTTAGTATAATTCTCTTGGGTTGTTCGACCGATATGTTTTATACGCCAATGAATAAAATAACAAGCTGCCTGATTTATTAATATATCCAACGCCGGTTAGGTAATCACTTTAAAGATGCCCAAAAGTTAGCACATAAAGGGGTTATTACATCACAACGGGAAGGACTAACGCTATAGACCTCACTAAAGTTGGCAAGGTACAGTGTCTATTCATTCAAATTATATTTCAGTAATCGGTCATATTTTTGTGTCTCCCTAACATGAAATGTTGATGAGCTTTTTGATTATCACTGTTTTCCATCTTAGCAAAGGCTTTAAACCGACGCCTCAGCTGGACTTTAAACAACACCTGACAAAAAGAGACAACTCAAACTCACTTTTTACACGCTATGTTAAATGAAGCTTCCATCAAACAGTAATATACTTCTAATGAATGCAGAGAGAAGCGTCAAAATTTTTATAAATCGAAAAGAAGCCGAAAGTAAGAGAGCGCTTCGCCCCCGATTCATTGGCTTCGCCAGGTGCGAGGGTCAGGGGCGTGAAGTTTGATTCCTTGAATCTGGTGGGCTTCTTTATCAATAAAATAAGATTTATACTCCCACTTTCAAAATGGGAATAAACAAGGTTTCTTTGGGAAGACAAGTACACATCATCTTCATGTACACATAGTAATAATAATGTAGAAAAAACGGTAAATACAAAAGTGGTGACTCTACGTACTTGTTAGATTCTTTCATTTTACCCTTCATTACTTAAAAATCTTCATTAATGAAGAACTCACGGGTAACAGATGTGCAGCACATGGGCAGTGCATTTAGTTTTTCCCATACCAGATAACAATTGTAAAGTTTTGAGACATTTTAAAATATCTGTACATTTTGGCCCATTCTCGTCAACTGTATCTCAATATACTCTGTGAAACCTTCTCGTACACTCTTCCGCAGAAACGAAAAAGCTGTTTCCAAAACAGCGAAGCACACTTTGTTTTTCTACTGCGTTTAAAAAAAATAAGAAACATTAAAACATACCTTTGTTTGCAGACATATAGATTAGGTGAAATCAAAACACTTGCGTGCGGTTAAATGAAGCGCGAATACAAATGAAAATTAAGGTCTACCAGATAGAACAAGAAATGTATCAAGGTGGGAGTTGTTTTAATTTAATTTATGTTTCCTCTTTTTATGGCACTTTTTAGCCAATTCTGCCTTTTTACACGCACTTTATTGTTTCTCAGCCCTCTTACTTTTCTCAGTTTACCGTCGCTTAATATGCTCCCTCCTTTTATAAAGTGCTTTGCACAAATTTGTTTATGCCTATTTGCATTATAGTTAGTTTATTAAAAACATGGCCACTAACACCCTCTGTGCTCTCAAAGATCCCAAGATAACTCATTTTGTCTCATAAACTGCAGAGTTTTTCTTGTACGAGACAATATAGGAATAAGATATGTGACTTTATATACACAGAAAGCGAAAGATCAAGAAAATAAACACTAGCTAATTTTCGCGGTCGAAAAACGTTTATATTATTCATGAATTGTACGATCACATGTCAACCGTCGAATAAGCATCACTTTGGCCACTCGAGCAAACCTACCCATGCGACTTCGATTCCTCAAACTCAGAACAACACCTCTTTCTGAGGACCTGCCATAAATCGATCGGAAACTACTTTCATTTGGCGCTTTTCAGCTGCGCTTATCAGCTTCCAATTCAAAATGCGCCAAAAAAATACGCCGGCAGCATCAACCATACTGGAGACTTGGCATCACGTCTTTCTGCAGCTTCGATTTATTGCTTGATTCAGACAAACAGGAAGTCACACTTGGCGTTTCATCAGGATAGTTCAGAATTTTATTGTGAGTACCCGGCATCTTATAAAGATGAGAGAGGATACAGCCGGGCAATCCCGGAGTCATGCCCTAGTCATCATTTCTATAGTTCATTCCTTTATTTACCTTTATTTATTCCTCCCCTCTCTATACTCCCTCTACCTAAGTACCTCTTTATTTTATTGTCTGCACCTACATAACGTAGCGGAGATTCGTGATTTCGTCCGCTAAAAGTAGGTAATTATTTTTTGACGTTCGCATATTTCTCAGAACGGCTGCTGCCTCTTCCCGTACTCAATTTTCGCTTGATTTATTTTTGCTCCCACCAGTTTTTCTTTCTTTGTCAAAGCATGACGTAGAGTGACTGTCTGGCTGTTAGCTGGCATTATTTATAAGATTTTATCAAAATATACAACACTAGTACCACCGTTTTCTACAGCGGTTCAAACCGAAAACAAGCCTGCATCTAAGCAATTTTCCGTTTGTTTTTATTACAAGCCGTCAGGTGCTCAATAGTTTTGCGTTTTATATGAGGAAATATAGTCGTGCCGAGTTGCTTGCCCATACCGTTTGCTTCCTTTTATATAAATACGGCAAAGCACAATTTATTTTATACATTAAAGTATATTACTAACACCCAAATAATGTCCCCGTTGGTGAACATTCACGTAAAAACGAAGCAATCTTCATTATAAAAAAATATTTAGTAGGTGGCAGTTTATAAGTTCTCATATGTCTATCTGAAAGAAGTTTCGTAAATATTTTATCTGTAGCATGCTGTATTTTGAATTCGTGCACAATAAGATCTTTCGTTACCATCTCACAAAGGTCATCGTGGTAATTGGAGACCTGCTTTTTGTTCGAAGAGAACAATAAACGTTAAATAAATAATATAACCGTTAGTTGTAAGAGTTACACAAGATTATCTTCGTGTCCTGCTGCTGATTGTTCGGCAGCATTTGGTTCTTACGTATGCTTAATCTGGTCTTACAAAACAGGCTGCGAAATTTCAAAATTTTATGGGCTACGGGATAGCTCCATTTATTTTTCACGGTATCTACCAGTACGGTTTGTCGCATTCCTGCGCGATTTACCGGCTCACTGAAGCGACGCCTTTGAACAAGATAAAAACAGTGCTTGAGCGCTAGAATAAATTGTTGAGGAATGACAAATCGAGAGGCGAAGATTCTGAAAACCTGTTATCAGTTCATGCATCGATTTATTTGCTTTTGTTCGTGCGCAGATATTTCTGCAATCACTGTTCTTTTCTCCTTAAAGTTTATAAATTCTGCATGAAGTCTAGCAGTAAGACATTGTAAAATCCTTGTTCAGACTTTGGACAATTGGTCAAAGTACGTCAAACTGCGATTGCGGTCAGCCCTTGCTTAGTAATTTCTTTTTTTTTTAGTTCGAAGTTATTGGGAGCGACGTCGTGTATATTTTGCTTCGTCCGTTTTATGCCTCTGATCTGAAAACTGGGTCAATGTCAGCCCCACTAACTATTTGGCGGTAGATGTCACCGCTGTTTCAAAATGAAGAGCTGAAAACAAGATTTTGCCTGCACGTTGGGTGCTTGCAAAACAATGCTATGCATGGTTTCGAGTTTCCTTTCCTGGATTGGGACCTGCCACATGTGATTTGAAATTACATATTTGGGTCTCAGAACCAACAAACTTATTTTTTTGTTCTTTCATAAAGAACCAGTCTGGTTATACACTTCAAAAAAAAAAAGAAACACGGCGTGGGTAATTTTTTTTTTTAAAGTATATCATAATTCATATACATAGGCCAACCTTGTCAATCATTTTTCAAGAAATAATATAACACATTCAACGGTCACGTATTCGTAGTACATTTCTGATGAAAGAAATGCGGTGTAGCAGCATGTTGCTTTGATAGATGAAGCTACGAGCCATCCATTCCCGTTTTTATCGCCTGCCACATCGTGGAATCTCATTAAAGGGGCGGTTCATCAGACGAAATTTCGGCCATCTTGTAGCGTCCAGTGACAGTGTCTCGTGTGCATAAGGAAATCTTGAACGCTTTCTTGGCGACGCTGGTGAAGGTTTCAGGCACGTTTCAGCTGTTGATGGTGAATATATTGATGAATTGTCAAGTGTTTTTGACACCATGGTGAAGCTTTACGGCTCTTGTATAAGCTTGTCTATTCAAAATGTAGACTTCTCTCTTGATGAGTTGGTTACAACATGTTTTGAAGGCCTCGCCTCAAAGCCATAATTATTATCTACAACTTGAACCCGATGGAAGCCTGGTGATTTGAAGGAATCCTACAAATTGCAGCCTGAATGATTTGGGACACACATGCATGAAGGGTGTGCATTTAATATTAAAAGCTGTATGTATACGAATTCACCTGAGTCGTAAAAAATAATATTTGCTCGTAAAACCAAATTTATGATTAATTTTTTTAATGTGTTATATAGCATAATGGGTCATTCTGGTGTTTATTACGGCCGAAAGACTAATGTAACACAAATCAAATAAAGTTGGTTTCACATTATTTTTTCTTGGCCAAACTAAGCGCCATAGCAGGCCATCATGTTATTCAATGGCCTTACCAAACTAGGCCTGATTCAACGAAAAGCTGTTTCTTTGTCATTTTTACTTAATTAATCATATATCGTCTCATATTTTGCCAAAACAAATGCATCCTCTTATTAAATCCCTGTGACAAATTACATCTAAATCTGTTAAGAAACCGATTCATTCGATCTCTTCAAAATACCAAGCAGCCAACGTGATCTCTTTGTATACAAAGCGATCACGTTGGCTGCTTGGTATTTTGAAGGGATCGAATGAATCGGTTTCTTAACAGATTTAGATGTAATTTGTCACAGGGATTTAATAATTTATATTTATTTAATATATATATATATATATATATATATATATATATATATATATATATATATATATGGGTGTTTTCCTCTCAAATCGGGCAGGCTAAAAGGGTCTAATTTTTAATTTTCACGAAAAAAATATATGTTTCGGGGGTATTTCTCAAATGAAGAAGGGCGCCAACCCCATGTTCTTTAAATTTTTTGTCCTCGAGTTACGAGCCGTAGAAGCCGCAGTGGCAGAAACTAGTGTTTTTGCCTGCCGTCGCAGGTCGCGTGTTTGACACACTCTGCTGGCGCTATTGTTTTCTCCACACCTTTTTAAATTTCCCCCTCATTTAATAGGTATTATAAAGATACCTTGACGTATTGATTGATTGATTGTTTTCTAAAAAAACATGTCAAACGCGTCACTGCGGTCGCTTTTCAGTTAAATTTGAGAGGTCATTACTTTGTTTGTACTTAAGGTAAATTTTCTTTCTTTGGCTCTACAGAAAGCCCAAAGCGAGCCCATCATAGATATAATATTATCATTATAATCTGTCGACTAGCCGCTCCGCTACCGTCACGTAAACGTTGTAAGAAATAACAAAAGTTGAAAGCTTGAGATCGATTTTCTCAAAAACCCGATTTTTGTAAATTTTTATTTTTTAAATTCTTTTAGACATATTAGTCGACTCAAAAAAAAAAAACAGTCTAGAAATGTAATATTTTGGTTGTATGTCGTCTGGTTGAGCCGCAATCGCGTGAAATGTGTGAACATTTGTTATTTTTCACAACGTTTACGTGAAGGTAGCGAAGCGGCTACCCGGCAGATAATAATGATATTACTATATCTATAATGGGCTTGCTTTGGGCTTTCTATACGGCTAAAGAAATAAAGTGTACCCTAAGTACAGACAAGGTAATGATCTGTCAAATTTGACCAAAATTTGACCTGAGTGACGAGTTTGACATTTTTTTTTAGAAAACAATGAAATTATTAGAAATATTTGAATACGCCAAGGTATCTTTATAGTGTTTATTAAATGAGGGGGTAAAAGTTAAAAAGGTGTAGGAAAAAGACTAGCGCCAGAAGAGGGTCCTCCATCTTCTGCCGCTTCCGTGACCTCCGACGGCAGGCAAAAACACTAGTTTCTGCCATTGCGGCTTCTACGGCTCGTAACTCGTGAACAAAAAATCTGGAGAACATGCGGTTTGCGCCCTCCTTTATTTGAGAAATACCCCCAAAACATATAATTTTTTTCGTGAAAATTAAAAATTAGACCCTTTTAGCCTGCCCGATTTGTGATGAAAACACCCATATATATATATATATATATGCGCTCTTTTGCAGCGCAGATGTCCTTTCCGTGTAACGACATGCTCTTCTCCTCACAGTTATCATTCAATCAGTGACTGTTTACGAAAACGTAGATGTACAACATATTTTTGATTAACGACGCAGAATATACTTGAGTAAATCGATACTCAATGGGTGCTCCCTATCACCATACAGGCTACCGATATGTTTAATATAACAAGACAGTTGTAGTCAGCCGGGCATAAAATAAAATTTCATGAATGATCAAAAGTTTAGATTTTCTTGAAACTACCGTGTGCCTCCACGCCTCTGCTATCGCTGTGCGGATAAGAACACTTAATCAAAATAACAAGTATTGAAAAAGGTTTCGAGGTTCTTGATGTTGTGTTGAAAAGGCGCTCTGGGAGTATTCTTTATGAGATACTCATTGCAAATTGTGTCTGTCTTTTCAATAGCATTCTACCATAATCCACCTGCATTCATTGTATGTTGTCGGAAACACCAAAATTCATCAACATCATTTTTTGCCTACTTAGCGCACAATTCTGCTTAAATACTTTCCAATGGAACTAAATTACCATTATCAGCGCCCCAACATGACCTGATTCGATTCTGGCTTCTGTTGCCGTAACGTGTTTAGTCTTCCTGGCATATCCTCAGGTGATTATCACTCCTTTCACCGTTGTACCGCGGCGAATTGGTGGGCAGACACGAGGTTTTTTTTAGGAACTTTCCCCAGGAATTTAATTTAAGGGGGGGGGGGGGGGGTCTAAGTTTTTAGGCGGGGGGGTGGCTAAGGCGGGGGGCATTGAGAGTAAAGGAGTCGTTCCAAATTAAGGGGGTTGCCTTCAAAAAAACAAGAAAGGGTGTGCACCCCCCTCCCCCCCTTGGGAAAGGGGGGGGGGGGTGTAGAATGCAGTGAGCCACTGCGCACTGCATATTGGTAATCGTAAAATATAGCTATTTTGACTCTATAATACCACTTAAACATTAGACCATCTATAGCCTATGGCTAAAAAAATCTGTCAATTGTTTTCATATTGCTTGATTTGCTGTTACGCTATTAGGTGTGCTACTGTGGAATGACCCACAATTTTTTTTTATTGCCATAATGGTGTATGTTGTGGGAAATCAACGTTTGGAATGCATGAGAAGAATAGTGACATATAAAGCTGCATACACTTATCGCCGCCGTCAATGTAGTACAGGTCGTGTTGTAAATTTTAAACTTTAAAACCGCAGCATTTTGGAACAAAATAAACGAAATCGCCGTGTTTATGTTAACATTTACCTAAAAAAAACACTATCAGCTTATAGCCTGCTTCATATGACTACTTTCTGACAAAAGAATGTTCAAAAGAACGCGATATTAAAAATATGGTATAAAAATACCGACTTCTATATATATTACTACTAATAAAATAGTAATAATACACACAATAATTTATTTTTGTGAATGGCCAATAACAGCAATATAAGCCTTTCTATTAGAACAAACACTCAGAAAAATATATAAAATAAAGCATTGGCCTAATACATAAGATTGAACAGCTTAGCCTTCACCCCCCCCCCCCCCCGCCCCCCCCCCTTATAGGCATAATTACTACCATAAAAAACACTGCAGTACATTCCATGAATATGCTATTACAGAAATTGTACGCTTTGAGGAAAAGTAACGCAAACTGTCAACTGCTACATGTATTTTACTTTTATTTCTAAATACTCAGCATACACATACATATGTTAGCATACACATATGTTAATATCGGGGTCAGAACTTTTAGTTATTTATAGAAATGCTGAATTCTAACACAGAAGTTGGGGCGAGTTGGCTGCTCATAATGCACAGCGGGTGCGTAGTTCCGCCTGTACATCATGTGCTGAATTCTAGGCATGGGTGAGGCATGAGGATGGTTATTTGGGTAAAATGTCTAAATAAATCTATCATTCAGAAGTTCACAGATGACAGAAAAAAAACGCTATCAGTTTTTCCCAGTAGGACTGTGTGTAAAACCCAACAAATCACCCGTGACTCATCGCTTCAATAGCTCTTCTAAGTAAAATAACTTCAGAATCGAAGTCCAGCTCTTGTCCAGCTCGCTTGCACCTTTGCATTTAATTGCATTATAATTATAATAGCAACGACGATTGATGTAGTAGTTTTAAATATATTTTGAAAATTTTCGAGTAACCAAATATTTACGTGTCGGTTTCATCGCTATTTCGATGTTCTTTTATATGCCGCTTGTTACTTTTGTATTTCAAATTTCTTAGTGCCTCAGAATCAGCGTATCATACATGACGATCCGGATTCTAATGTGTGTGCAATTTGTGATCGTTCAATATATACGAGTGTAATTTATTTATTATGACGCAGTGTACTTCGTTAGATTACTCCTTTGCTGTAATATAATTGCAACTGCAACGACTTTGTTCCATAGGTAGTCAATTACAACTAAAACTATTCGCGTACAATAAGTATTAAATTACAATTATTTGCATTCTCAAAAAAATAATTAAATATTTTTTTTTTCTAATTTTTTATAGCGTTACTTACCTTGAATGTTGCTGACCAAATAGGATTTCCATGCACTGAAATGTGTTTGTCCGTTACTTGCTTGACCTTCAAAAATTTATTATACGGCCATTTCAATTTTTTACGTCTTGCCTTATTTTGGCCCGTCTATATCATTAAGGGGACGATATGGGAGATGAGCTTAAAGTACAACGCGAGTCGGTTGTTTCAGAGTTTTTCAACGGCACCAATATTGTTATTGTTTTCTTAAACGGCAGTCCAAAATAAATCTATTCGCACTGACATTCTTTTTTTATCCTAGCCGAAGTTTTTATGTTTGTTTTAATAGTGGCAGCTGTTGGCGCTCATTTTCGGAGAAGTCCGGTGGCGGCCGCAGCTAAAAATCCAAGCGATCGCAGCGGGTGCGCAGCTCCATCGTCGCCGCGCTATCGCGTTCTCCTCGACAACGTCGCCCCGTGCACAATTAAGTCACCTATGGAAAGACCGCGGCAAAACGCGCCATCGCGTACTCCCTTTCTCGTCCCCCTCTCGCCGTCGGTCACACAACACCCCCTCCGAAACTGCAGCCGCTGTCGCTGCATGCTCGGGATTTTAAAAGGTTCTCTGGCGCGTCCCCAAAGAAAGAAAAAAGTACATCGCCTCAACAACCTAACAGCTGCCGCTGTCAATCGCAGCACACTTTGTGTCGTTGTTCGACGTTTCTCGGCGCAATAACCGACTGGAGTCACGATACAATACTTAACGCGGGCTTGGCGTTGTTTAAGATTGCAATTCGTTGAATCGCTTTCTTTAATCGATTAATTCATCAATCAATTCCTGCGTTTACCTTCAAGCATAATATTTAAAAAAAGTATCAGAAATACATTTATTGTTTAATATTTCTCACTATGCCATCCGTGCGTAGTCCCATTTCAAAACTGCCATTGTATGTTACTTAATATGTTCAGGTACTAAATGCTAAAAAAAATATTTTGAGCAAAACAAAATAATTTAGGATATTTTTATGCCTGATAGTCACTCTGAACTGCAATCAAGGGAGATCCTAAAGTGTTTAAGCGTTGAATACAACATTGTAGCCCCTGAAGTACATACACATTTTTTCCGCACTAAGCAGTTTTAAGTTCTTCCCGATATACCTAACTTTTAGCTCAACCGAATAAGCGGTATATATATATATATATATATATATATATATATATATATATATATATTTATATAATTTTTGTGCGTTTGAAGTGAAAGATTGCTAATGACCTACGTCTTTAAAGCGTCTAAGGGGCTTCCATTGCCCGCCCAGTTGGGGCTGGTGACAATGCTTACACTCTGGCCCGTTCGTTACCTCACTGCCGTCTACGTTGTTCCGGTGCCACCCGAGCTACGTGACCAGTCCGAAAATTGGCCACCGAAAGCGCCCACTGAGATCATACCGAAAACCCATAGAGTCAATATATCGCTGCACGTGTGCGTTGCAGAAAGACTCACGAGTTCCGTGAAGGATACTGCGTGTCTGAATTTCCGGAAGATCCTTTACTTAGAAGGGAAAACGAAGTTTCTATTTTGAAATAACAGTGTTGTTGTGACAGCAGTGACAGCTTCAACTTCGTCAACTTGCAGGCTTCGTAATGACTGTTTCAGTTTTTCAGTCCCATTCCGGGGAAGGGGAAAATGGAGAGCCAGAAAACGAAGCGAATTTGACAGAGCCTTCCGCGCTCAATTCTGACTCAGTAGCTCAAGAAGAGAGCGGTACACAGGCCACGCACGTCACGCGTTTTGGTCGATCTGTGAAAAGGCCGCAATTTTATTGGTGTAGCTAGCATTACTAAGTTTGTTTTAGGTGTTCCACTGTTTGTTTTTGGGGGCATTATAGTTCAACTGTTGCCTTAATAGAAAAAAAAGGGAAATGTTGTGTCATCCTGACCGCATCATCATCATATTGCTGTACCATCACTGACTGTCATTCACTATCTGACCTGCGTACGTGACTCGCCTCGCTCTCCGCTTATCAGTGGTACGGCGGTTGGCGATATATACGCGCGCGGAATAAAGGCTGGGGGTTGTTCCGCTGGGAACTACTTGGTTGGCTGTCCCTTCATCGTGCCGCGAGACACACGACAGGTTCCCGACGGGAAAGCTTTTGTCTCGGCGTACCCGGTGAGGTAATTGGTCGGGGTAATGGTCCTTCGGTTTCCTTACATTTATGGTGGGAACGGCTCAAGCAAGTCCATTCCAATCTGCCTGAAGTCCTGCCGGCTTTTTCGGTGGTTTACTGCGTCGTTAGAATTCGCGGCACGATCGAACGTAGAGGTGGACAGGCTTCGGGAGCTAGGGCCAGAAGTATTTTTCTCGAATCCATGCAAGTATTTTACTGTAGCCCAGGGGACCAGATGTCGGGTCGTCGGGGCAGGTTGGAAGATCTCTTGTCGAAGACTTGGAGGGATCACCAGGAGCCACGTCGAGTTGCTTTCTTCGAAGCTATTGTTTTAGAAAATATCTCTCCGGACGGTGATTGTTGGAAGGGCACGTGAGATGGCTCAGGGAATCGTACCCCCTCGTCCCTCCAAGTTGTCGATCAGCGCTCGCAGTTCAGGATGGTCGAGTTGGAGCGCTGCCATGCCGTTCACGCTCACTTCACCGAAAACGCGATCGTTGTCGTGGTCACCGCCTTTGCAGCAGCTGGTAGCTGACTCGACTGGGGCTCTGGACAGGCAGTTGGCATAGCTGTGCTTCCGGTGAGAATCGGTGGTGAATGGAGTCGTTGTTTTAGCTCATTGAATACATGTTTTTCTTCATCTCCCCATTCGAAGTTCACGGCGTCTTTCGTGAGGCGTGTGACCGGCGCAGAAAGCTTGGCGAAGTCCCGTACGAACCGCGTATAGTACGCGCTTAGTCCCAGGAATCTTCGGACGGCCTTTTTGTCAGTGGGCGGTTGAAATGCTGTTACGGCGCAAGTCTTCTCAGGGTCAGACCGAACAGCTTCGTTGCTCATAACGTGACCTAAGAGCTTCAGTTCGCTGTAGGTGAACCGGCACTTCGTCGGCTTGAGGGCGTGCCTGGCGGTCCTGATTGCTTGAACAACGGCCCCAAGCCGTCGCAAGTGCTTGTTTAAGTTGACTGAGTATACCACAACGTCGTCGAGGTAAACGAGACAGCTCTGTCCTTTGAGGCCTACCAATACGGTGTCCATGACATGCTGGAAAGTTGTCGGCGCCGTGCGCAGTCTAAATGGCATCACCTTGAACTCACACAGTCCATCGGGCGTGACGAAGGCAGTCTTCTCTCAGTCCCGTTCGTCACCTTCGATTTGCCAAAAGCCACTCTTCAGGTCTATCGACAAGAAATATTGGGAGAGGCGCAGCCGGTCCAGTGTGTTGTTGATGCGGGGGAGCGAATAGACGGCTTTCTTCGTCACCACGTTGAGCCACTTGTAGTCTCCTCAGAATCGAAGCGTTACGTCCTTCTTTTTCGCCAGTACGACTGGAGGCGACCATGGGCTGCTTCACGGTTCGATACTGTCGACGTTGAGCAGTTCTTGGACTTGGTCGTAATTGACCTCTCTTTCCTTTGGTAGGCCCGGTAAAGCGGCCGGTGCAGAGAGAGCGCATCCTTGTTGGTAATGATGCGATGTTTCACAACGGTTGCCTGGCGCACTTTTGACGTCGTCACAAAACAGTCGCTGAATTCGGCGAGGAGGTCTCTCAGTTGTCGTCTTTCCATGGCACTGAGCTTGGGTTTAAGGTCGAGCTGTGGTGGCGGTGTACTGTACGGATGAGATTACGAGGGTTCATCGGAGATCGCGGTGATCTCGGCGGCATTCCGGTGTTCCGTGACGTGGAAAACAGCGGCTCCTATCCTGAGGTGCTGCGCCTCCTGTCAAAAGTACGTCACGAGGACCACAGTGCGTCCAGCCTACAGCTCTGCTAAGCTCCTTGCGACGCCTTTCCCTTCCCGAGAGGCAGTTGGACATCGCCTTTCAGAAGAACATCCTGCAGCCTACTGCATCGTTCACGACGGGCACAAGAGTACTTGACCGCGGCGGCAGGTTCATGTGGCCCGCAATGACTCGGACGGCTGTCGGCGTCGTTTTGGATCCCTCCGGATGTATGACGGGCTCTTGAAGTGTCAACCTGTTTGCTCCAAGGTCAATCACGGCAGTGTACTCACACAGGAAGTGCATGTCAAGGATCACGTCTCTGGCACAGTCCTGAAGGAAGACGAACTTGGCTGGACAGGTCTCCCTTTGAATTTCGACGCGAGCAGTGCACGTACCAACATGCGTGATGAGCTGTTCTTCGGCGGTGCGTATTTGCGCGCCATCCCAGGGGATTGTGACTTTCCAAAGGCGGCGATAGAACTTACCACTCAAAACGAAGTAGTCTGCTCTGGAGTCCACAAGTGCTGACACTTCGTGGCCGTCGATGACAACGTTGAGATCCTTAAGCACCGTTGCGGAGTCGTTCTGATGCTTGTCGTCGCTAGAGTGGGGGTCGTTCGACGTGCTTCGAGGATGTTTCCGACGGTCGTCTTTGCCAACTCCACCACCAGGGGTTGTCGCGCCTAGTTTACCCGACGGAGTAGGGGAGACAAGCTCTCTCGACGGGACCTACGAATTGGCGACGCCGGACATCGTGGTGGCGGTGAGCTGGATCCACGGGGGGTAGCGGGTGCTGGTGACGGCGGGCGATGCAAGTACTCCTCGATGTCCCGCGGTCGTCTTCCGCTCCTTGGGTGGGGGGTGTTCGGTGCGAGCCGAGGAAGCCCAAGCTGTCGTTAGGGACATCGCTGGTATACGTGGTCAGCTTCCCCGCAGTGGTAGAACAGCGGGCGTCGGTCAGCTATGCGCCACACGTCCGTCTTCCTTGGCGCAGGGGTTTGGCTCGGACGTACGGAGCTTGTTCGTCAGTGCACCGAGCGTCATGCGGCATAGGGGCTTCCCGTCAAGGGGTCGCCGGTGCTGGTATTGGCGGGTTGCTGGCGGCGCCCGTCGGGCCACGGCGGCGTAGCTCAGGGTCGGTTGCTCGAGCCGCACAGGGTTGGCAGGAGCCCGTGGTTCGATGGCTCACTGATACTCTGCTCCCACAACTTCGGCGATGGACAGCGATGCTGGGGGATCGGCGGCAGGCAGCAGGTTCTGGAGTTCTTCACGAACAACGTCGTGGATGTACTCATGAAGGTCGTCGGCGCTGCTGTTGAGCTCGGAGCGGACCGGTGCCAGAGTTGAGACGTCGTTGAGCCGATGATAGTGACGAGCTCGAGCTGCTAGCGCCCTCTCCATGTTTGTTGCTTCGGCAGCAAACCCGTCGACTGTCGTTGGAGGGTTGTGTATGAGGCCGCCGAAGATGTCGCTCTTCGCGCCTCTCATGAAAAAGCGCAATTTCGCGTAGGTGGCTTGCGGCCGGCGCGTGCACTTAGGCGTAGCACATCTCCTACGAAGCTGGCTACGCTTTTGTTGGGGATCTGAATTCGTATTTGAAGCAGATCCTCCGCCCCCTGTTATCGGTGTTGGCTCATAGAGGTCCGCTTCAGCTTGGCCACGCAAATGTCCCACGACGTGAGCAAAGACTGGTGGTTCTTGAACCAGTTCCTCGCTGTACCCTCCAGCGAAAAGTAGAGGCTTTGCAGATACTGCTGGGCAGTCCACCTGTTGTGGCGTGCCACGGGCTCGTATTGTTAGATCCAGTCCTCGACGTCCTGATGAATCTCGCCCTGAAAGGGCGTCGGCGTACAAGTTTTCGACACTCAGGTAAACGAGGGGGAAACTGCCGAGGGAGTCTAAGTTTGCAGGTCCCTGGAGGTCATAGTTGGTTTCGTCGACTTATTCCTCAGAGGGTCATGTAGAATTCTGAATTCCAGCGGTTAACCTTTGGTGCGGCGGCTTCCTCAGGTATCGCTTTTTCCACGGACGGACTTTTTGAGCCGGGGCCTCGGAGGGGTACACTTCATGGGATGTGATACCTCGCACCCCCACCAGAAATGTCACGAATGACAGACGATGAGGCAAATGAAAAAGGTATGAACCAGAGATGTAACGGGGCCGACCTTGCGCCAAAATAAAAGAAGAACACATGTCGAGGAAGCAGCAACGAGCGTCGACGATGGCAACCGCAAGTAACAGTACGTTGGCGCAACAGCTGGCTTTCGCAATAGAGAATCAGCAAATGAATCGGCCAATACGGTGCTCGGTTCTTTATCTATATGCTCGTCATCAAAAATATTCGGCGTATACTTCGGTTCCGCTTAGGTCCAGACGCAACCGACGCCACGAGCTGATGGGACCAATCAGACAGGGTCAAAAGGACACCATCATGGTGTTCGTCAGGTTTCTGTACATGTCCTATAATCGCTGAACCAATCATAAACAAAAAAAAAAAGCCCAGTGACTTGCGCCTTTGACGCTGCTGATTGGTCCTATGAGCTCATTGCGTCTGTTACGTGTGGACTGTTGAACGCAGTAAGGAATGTTTGGAGAAGAGCTAGGACGTACTGACTAGGCAAGGTCATTCTGGTCTCCTTATCACTTACGCGCGGTGTAAGAGCATTCACCGATGTCTGTTTGCAAACGAGCTCGCTACCGCCCCTATTGGCGAACCCCCGCGCGCTTATGGTTTTCCTCTTCTTTTTCGTTTGTCTCGCATTATTTTGTTGTTTGTACTACTTTCCACCATTTGCGCAGGCGCTTCTCTGAAGAATAGTCTTACCCGAACGCTGTGCGTTGCTGAAGAACAAATAAATACTGTAAACGACTTTTTTTTTCGCGGGCTTAATGTTCGGCGATTTAGGTCAAAGCTGAAGTTTTAAAAAAATTCGCGGGCTCTAATTTTCGCTACGCGGTGGGATCTCAATATAAATTTCGAAGCGTTTACATTTTTCGTGAATTGTAGGCGGTTCGCGAATATTGAGTCGTTTAAATACACTACCGGAAGTTTACTGGAAGTCTACTCGTGGTATCAACTCCCACCAAATTCGGCGAATACCCGAACCTTCTAAACGAAGGGAGAAGTGTATCTTCTCGATTATTTACGCAGCAATATATTCAATCTGAGGATCAGAGTAGTTGCCGAACAAACGGTGTTTCAAATCAAAATAAGTGGCGTTCTTCAATGACAACAAAAAGCCTGAATACCACCCAACAAATCTCTGGCAGTATACTTCGTCACAAATGCTTTACTTCAACTTACTTAAGCAGAAGAAGAAAACTTTTAAGTCTACTTTTTAAAGTATTCTGTTATGTATAACAGACCGTTTAATTCTTGTACAAACTCGCAGTCCATGTGTCGAAAGCATCATTACAACATTGTCCATGCAAGTGTATCTTCTATAACAACTAGCAATCCTCGCACATATTGCGAAACGAGTATTCGTGAATACCTTTTTGACCACGTTCTCACTCCCTCCATTGCATTTTTTTATTATGTTTCCTGTTCCATCCCCAAGGTAGTTCGTTCGACCAGAGAAATGTTCGAGACCAATCAGTGCCTAAACCTTTTTTGTATTCATTTGAAACTAACAAGAACTTGCTTTGTCAAGTTTCCTCTCAGACACTCCCTCTCTTTTTTCCAGTCATTTCTTATAATGTTTATTATCCCTGCATTTCATTTTATATTCTACCGAAAAAACTTAGACTGGCCGACAAGAAAAAATTTGCTCCAACAGAGTCGGCGTGCTTAAATCTCGAGTGCAATCTGCGGTCGATTCTTTTTTTGTTTAAAAGCAAAGAAAAGAAGCTAGATAGAACCACGAATTGATCAAGTAGAAGGCAGAAAGCTGGGCATTTAATAACTATTGCATTGGCTTAATTTCAAAATTGGAAGTAAACAGCAAGAGTTTAGTATATTAGTTCCGCGCATATATTTTCTTTAATTTCTATTGTGTCGTTGAAAGCAATTACAATCCCCGGGAAATAGACGTAAAATTTGCAAACTAGTATCACACTCTGGCCATGTAACTCTTGTCTTCGAGCACACAGACTAGTGATGAAAACATGAACTTTACGTGTGCGAGAAACGGGGTCATATACAGTAAAGCAAGAAATGTGATATTTTATGTTTACTCGTGTAGTGAGCTATACTAAATAGTAATAATAATAATAATAATAATAATAATAATAATAATCTTTATTTCTCGGGTGCCCTAAAACGGCCGAGCGGCCTTCTCTTATGTACACCAACTCGCACAATAAAAACTCTTACACAAAAAACCTACTCATTAAAAAAGAAATAGATATCCCTATTGAAAATTCCGGCAAAAACTTCCAGTGACATTCGGTGGAAACGGGCTAATTTCCACTCACTTTCACCAGAAACCAGCGTAGTTGACCAGTTTTTTGGTGGAAACATTACCGGCCGCCACTTCCAGTGACCAGATTTCGCTGGACCTTTTGCCGGAGCCGCTGACGGTTAAAATCCGGCAAAAACTTCCAGTAACATTCGGCGGGAACGGGTTAATTTCCACTCATTTTCATCAGAAACCAGTGTAGCCACTTTCGCTGGAAGCTTACCAGAACCACTTTCGATTACCCGCCGCTGGAATCCTACCGGAAGCCACTCTCGTTTGCCGGACACCAAGCATCACTGGAAGCCGACGCAAGGGGAACCGCTTAAGTCAAGGAGGCCAAGACGAGCAAGGGGACATAGTTTGTAATGGCGGCCGCCAATACAGCGGCATTCTCGTGAGTGCGTGTTTTAGCTCGAAACGACGTTGCAATTCTGCAAGAAGTGCGTGCAGCGAACTGTTTTGACGACCCAAAACGGTGGGCAGCGATCACCGGCAACTTGATATTTGTGACAGGCAAAAGTCTGGGCCGGAGCAGGTACGAGACCACTCGAGCGGCATTCTCGTGAGTGCGAGTTTTAGCTCGGGACGACGTTGCAATCCTCAAAAAGTACGTGCAGTGAACTGATTTGACGATCCAAAAAAGTGGGCACTTTCACCCGTTTTCATCCGAAACCAATTTACCATGTCTTTGGTAGATTATTTGCCGGCAAACAGATTTCGCTGGGATGTCCCCGGCAGCCACTTTCATATACCAGACGACCCGGATTTCCTAGAAACTTACCCTACACGGGAGGCTGCGTCGCCTCCGAAACGGAGAGAACGGCGAGAGAAGGACCGGCGCGGAGGCGGCCAGAAGGCAGCGGCGGCTGCCTCCTCTCCGTGCTACGTGCACGTGACGTCCGAGACTCCTTGCGTGCGCCGACCCGCCGATAAAAAAAAAAAAAAAGTCTCCGGTGCGCACACGCAATTGGCCCTCTCCTCCCCTCCCCCCTCTTTTAGAACACCTACACACACACACACACACATGCACGTCTGTCTCGGCAGTCTCCGTCGGACGTGTTTGTTTTCAGCTTTGGGGGTAGCGGCCGTCGCGATTCCTTGTGGTGTTGTTAAGCCTCGGCTAAAGTTTGTTTCGGCGGACATCGGTGGTGTGGCGCCGGACCCAGAGCTGCGACTTGACGATGGCGTGTGCCCGCGGCAAATACCGTGCCAAAACAAGAGTGACATCCTGCGGGAAGCGGACGCCGGAATCTTGTCTAAGCAAGAAATTGCGAAGAAGCGTGCAATACCGAAAGGCACGCTATGGCGGCAGAAGTTGCCAACGAAAGGAAGAGGATGCGGCCCGGAAAGTATCCCGACCTCGAGAAAACGCTTCTGCTTTAGATTAAGGACATGCGTTCACACGATATTCCACTGAGCGGCCCTGTCATGCTGGCGAGGCAGCGGACTTCGCCCAGCAGCTGGTTTACGACGACTTTGCTGCTTCAGATGGGTGGCTGCACCGATTCCACGAGCGTTACGACTTTGTTTTCCGTGCTGTGTCGGGAGAAGGAAAGGCCGTTACTTCACTTTCGTTTGTTCCAACTTCCGTTAATTCGAACTGAGGCGGCTTCTTCTTGCGGTTCGCATTAACGAGCTTTTACTGTATGTGGGGGGCCTATATCTTCCAAAGCAGCTGGGTGTGCAGATGGAAAGAATATATTTTTCAGTGACCTGCTTCTTACGCCTCTGTCCGTCCACCTTCAGAAGCATCCAGCGAGCGAAAAAGACTGCACAAGATTTCTCAACGTCGGCGGATGTTCGTTTCGCGAATTCGTGGTTTTCGCGAAGCGCGCTACTGACGCCTGGTGCACCCGCGGCGACGGCATCAGGGACGACATCGTGAGTGTGCCCAGGATTTTTCAAGGGAGGCGGATGTTCGCTCCGCGCGGTCGTGGTTTTCGCTAAGCGTGCTACTGACGCCTGGTGCACCAGCGGCGACGGCAGCAGGGACGACATCGTGAGTGTGCCCGGGATCTTTCTACGGCGGCGGGTGTTCGCTCCGCGCGGTCGTGGTTTTCGCTAAGCGTGCAACTGACGCCTGCTGCACCCGTGGCGACGGCATCAGGGACGACATCGTGAGTGTTGTGCCCGGGATTTCTCTACGGCAGCGGATGTTCGTTCCGCGCGGTCGTGGTTTTCGCTAAGCGTGCTACTGACGCCTGGCGCACCCGCGGCGACGGCATCAGGGACGACATCGTGAGTGTGCCCGGGATTTCTCTACGGCGGCGGATGTTCGTTCCGCGCGGTCGTGGTTTTCGCTAGGCGTGCTACTGACAGTATACGCGTGTGTGTCCGTGTGGTGCACCTGCGCGGTTTTATTAGTTGAACTACCGTACGTCTAGGAATTTACCCAGCGGCATTGTGAGTACCTTGAAAGATATCTTTTGCGGCAAAGGACTTGGTTGTTCCTATTTGGTCTGATTGCCTTTGCCTACAGCTCTGCAAATTGTTTCACTGGTATCGACCCTGTTAAATAAATGCATAGAACCCTCAGGTCTATATGGACTAACCACTTTAATTGTTAGCGAATCGTCCAGCATCTGGTAAACATACCCTACCGAAAAATCCGGTATAACTTTTCCCTATCCGGATTATGGAACCGGAAATTTGTTTCTGGAAACCCAAAATCCAGATTGTAGACAAAGGAATAATTTCTGAAAACCTAAACTCCTGCAGATAGAATCCGGATAGAGTCCAGATAGCTTTCCGGTTCCATAATCCGGATAGCGAAAAGTTATACCGGATTTTTAGGTAGGGTACACCAACCACAGTTCACCAGCTTCCTCCTAAGTGCCTTCCGTTGACGTCCGAAAAAAGAAAAAAAAAAAAAAAAACACGGTAAATCCCGGCCAATCTGGTGATCTTCTGCTAAATTGTGGCTTTACTGGAAGTGAAAAGAGTCCCATAATCCAGTAAAATAGATTTTTACTGGAAATATACTTCCGGTACAAATCCGGTGACATTCTGGTAAAATATCTGGTGCCATTCCGATAAAAATCCGGTAATATTCCTGTAAAACAGCCGGTAACATTCCAGTAAAGAACCCGGTGACATTCCGGTAAACTACGGCTTTACTGGAAGTGAAAACAGTCCCATAATCCAGTAAAATAGACTTTTACTGGAAATGACATTCCGGTAAAAAATATTTTTCAATAGGGTATTCATATACACTGACGCGCTATGAAGCGACCAAACGTTCGTCCAACTGACAGCGAAATGTAGGCAGGGGTGTGGTGATGTTAACTTGAGGTGGCACAATGCTGTTATATAATATCTGTAGACGAGAAAGAGGTGGCACACGGCATAGTGAGCAAATATCAAAACAGGTGAGCTGTCTCGTCGCGCGGAAAGGAACATGGAAATTGATTTTACTAATAAGCCATGAAAAATCAATGGCGCCATTAATGATCTTATGCAGGAATACCAAGTCGAGGACTGTTCTTCTCTGTGATAAAAGCTTCAGCGAAAATCTATTTAGTAAGCATTCATAATCATAATACACGCGTCGTCCAATCCATCTATTATAAACTATTTGAACAAATCTTTTTTGCACACATTCTATGATCAAAGCCTGTGTTACAGATATTGAATTCCAAATCACAGAAGCAAACTCAAGCCTTGAAACCGCTAAGGAATGAAAAAGATGTATTGAACAATGGGGCTTTTTAAAATGCTTGGTCAAACGCGATATAACTCCTAGAACTTTCATTGCAGAGCTGACGACAGAAGAGACATGATTTTTAAAAGTTAATCCGCAGTCAATGAACACACCAAGATCCAAGAGTCAGAATATGTTTCATTTCTAGATACATCGTTAATCCATAATTCTATTCATTCAATGTTTAAAAAGGAAAGTGATATTTCAAGATTGTACGCTATTTGATGATTTGGAAGCATTACACGAAGTGAGCTTGATAAAGTAGTCATTATTTAAGATGACACTGAATTCCAAGCAGAATTAAATAACAACCTTGTTTTTAGCTGTAAAAAAAGTTTATTGTTTGTAGCTTATCATTTTGTAAACGTGACATATTTGAATACAACGATGAAATTTAATTCGGGCGTATTTTTATTTCTCTATTTAAACTAAAACGATATATTTTCATTTTGTGGAAATCGTGTTACCTTACAGCGACATAAAATATTTTTTAGGAAATGTTTTGGACATACCGATATGTTTTCAAGATCTTTTGAATTATACCGCACTTTGATATAAGTGCAATTTGTGTGTAACGTCGAAAACATACACTTTTGTAATTTATTTAAGATTATTAGTGTTTAATTTGCTTGGAAAGCATGCATTAAATATCCAGCCTCCAAGTATGTTACTGTGGAGGATGACGAGGCATCACGCTTCTAGAGCCATACTTTTAGATGCGGAGCATCTCTTGCTCGGGTCTATGTCCTGCGGCGTCGTTGTCCGCACTCACACTACGCATGCGCAACTCTCCTCCTTCCCTCTCTCCAACAGCTGCGCGTTACTCTCTCCGATCTCTCTCTCTACCAGCTGCGTGCACTTCGCGTGCGTTCGCTTCTACTCACACCGCGCGCGCATGCGCAGCTCTCCTCCTCTAGTCTCCTCTCCTTCAACTGTGAATATAAGCAGCGGTAGCGCGCTGCGCGCGTTCAGGGGGGAGGAAGTGGCCGAGTGGGCTAACGCGTCTTAGCTCGGAGCGTGGAGCGAAAGCTTGCGCGGGGAACCTCCTGGGTTCGATCCCCGCCGCCCCCGCCCGATTCGATCTGGATGAGTTTTGTACCGGCACACGTTCGTGTAATCACTACTGCGTGATGCACGTTAAAAAAATTACACCATCTTCCCGAGGGGAACCATGGGGTGATGCGGAGCATCGCGGAGTTTCCAACAACGTTCACGCGATGTGTGGTAACCAACGCAAGTTAACAACGTAATAACACGCAAGTTAACAACGTTACTAACACCGTTAATAACACCGTTAATAACGATCCGCGATGCTCCGCATCACCCCATGGTTCCCCTCGGGAAGATGGTGTAATTTTTTTTTTTGTGTGGAGAGCAACAAGCATATATTAGGTGCTTTTTAGTGAAATTAATGAAAATGAAATTTGCATGCGAGAGATGTCTTCCAAAGGGCGTTATTGTACAAGATGCCTCAAAACTATACCTCCGTGAGAAAATGTTCCAGTTGGGTTTTCCTGAAACCTTTCTTTATTGGCATTTGTAAATAAACCTACATTTGCGGAAAACCATGCAGCGCTAAACAGATAGCGAAGGGTTTCATTTTTATTTCCTTTTAGATTTACAAACCGTGTCGCGGTTAGCGGATTTCTGAGAGTAAAACAAACGTCATTTACAGACCCTGGAAACCTTTAGCTTGGGAAACAAAACATAAACACAAACGCTACACTCCAAGATTTTATCCTCAAAACCGGAGTGCAATGAGCTCATATCATCCCAAATTTGATGTAGTTTGTAGCCATAATTATCGCAGGTATGCCCTAACATGCCTTTATGAGCAAAGATATGATAAGTATAATATATTTGTGGTTTAATGATTCAGCGGAAAAAAATACACTAAATTAGGCGTCTAACTAGAGTCATTATCTACAAATGAAATATAGCGTACCATAATATTGTCTTAAAGGTATACAATTGTTTAAAAAATTACAACATTCCATGGACTTTTAAGATAGATTGTTCTTTAGATATCTATAATGCTTCTTGCAACCTTGCTCTTTGCTTTTCGCGTATATAGTTTCATTTACGCAAAAGAGGGCTACGCTGGCTCTTTGTAGCTCAGAATCAGCGCTACCTGCTCGCCGTACTGGTGCAGTTGAGCTTCTATACCGCAATCAAGATCCCCTTCCGTTCAAAACAATAATAACATGGTACTCATCAGATAAAATAAATGCTCGCCGGATTTTTAGGTTTCTCGAGGCCTTCACCAAACAAATCCCAGTAAATGCAATAAACTTGGTCGGTCAAGCCCTCTCACCAGCAGCATTCGGACCAGAGGAGGCGTTCACGAATCTACTTTGCTTGAACAACGAAGGGATATTCTAGCACAATTTTAATTGTCTTGTAAACAAAAGTCAGCTTCTTATTATTATGATATTGGCGGTGAAAAAATCTAGGCCTTTTCTTTGCTGAATCAAATAACCAAAGGGGAAAGAGAATCTGCAAGCACGCGATGAGAGTTTTCTCGCTAGTAAAGTTAATGCGTCTTGGGAGTCCTGGTCATGCAGCGCATCCGTGTCTTCCCCGTCTTCCTCAAGCACCGCGTTCGCTTCTGGGTCACACTCGCGCGTCGTTTGTCAAACAGGCACACGACGTCGTAAATTTCCCCCCGTAATAGAGAAAGCCGCGCCGACCACGGCACAGTCTATATGCTCTCTGCTTTCTCTCCCTTCACGCTTTACCAGCAGAGACATCACGCGTGCTCTTCATGCGGTTGATAATTTACGTTTCAGCATTTCTAGCCACTACGTTTGCCGGGCTGCGTATTCGGTAGAAACTTGTGGAGTAAGCCAACGGACCAATTTAGAAAATCTGACTGGCGCGTGTTTATGGCCATCACATTGCCTAGTTTACGAGCGCGGAGGGGGGGGGGGGGGAGGGTAGAGGGAAGGTCCGAGGCTTAGGTGAACATGTCTCGGCGATTCACACGCTAGCCTTTAGCCGGCTCCCCATTTTATTTTGTCTCGCTGTGCGCTTATCGTGTAGTCAATTCTTGGAGACGACTAAAGGCTGGTGCGCGAATCGTTGGGGCGTGTTTACCTAAGCCTCGCTCTCTCTCTCTCTCTCTTCTTGCTCTCCCCTATTGGAAAAACGTACAAGAAACAAACCTGCTGCTTGTACAGTTCTGGTATGACACCACCGTAATTTCTTTGTGTTACGCATGCAGCTAGTTTGGTTTGGCGTTCTGCATAACTGGAGATACCGGCACCGCTATGGCTCCGGGTCTGTCTATACTGGCAGCCACTTTGCTTGCCGATATGATTCGGTGTGGCTGGTATGATTTTGCGTCCGATGACGTAGGCGACTGCCGTCGTTCCAACAAAACGCTTATACCACGGGACCACCGGTATAACCAAATCATACATGCAGAAAGACGACCGCCATCTTCCAACAAAAACGTCCATCGTTCACCACCGATATCGTTACATACACCATACATGTCGAAAAAGAACATAAGCCACGTTTACACGAATGCGACTTAGTCGTATTGAATCCAGTTGCCGCATTCAATATGCGGTCATGTAAACGGCATAATGCGCAAAGCGCATCGCATTTTGGAACGGGGAGGATTATCGGAAGGCGCTCGCTGCGGGAGCGAGTGAACAGCTGAGAACATGGCGGCGGCCAACCTCGTCGGCGGCGCGGAGAGCGGTCCCGCAATTTTTTTCCCGAGAACGCAAGCTTTTATTGCGATCATAAGTAAGCGGAATATAGCGGAGCTGCTCGGTGAGGGCGGCCCCGTCCAAACCTTTGCGAAGTACGACTTGCGCGTCCGAAGGGGTCACAAAGGCTTCGGTGCAAGCACGAATGACACCGAGAGCTCCGAGCACTGTAGAGCACTGCATGGTAGCGCAGAACGAGCAGCTCCTACCTCGGTGCAGTTCCTGGCTCCGCAAGAGCCTCTCGGACTCGGGGTCCGGTTGGTCTGGTCGCGATCGGCGAGGTCTAGCGCGGCGAAACGCGGAGGCTTCCTCAAAGCGTGCACACACACGTAGCCTCTCGTTCAGAGTGAACCGGCGGCCCGGCCTGGAGTCAACCCCCGGACGGATTCCATAGGGCCAATGGAGTCGAGTTTTGTACAGTAGCGCCGAATTCCTCGTCCGTGGTGGGGGGCTCTCATTACTTGAACGAGTTAACTTATTATTTTATATTCGGTAAATTGTAAAATTATATTAAGAGCTGACCATGCTATTAATAAAATATCTGGCTTACTTTTCAAAACGACTTCTATATACACGTTTGGGACGTAGTAGCCTACTTTGAAGCCGTTTCTAAGCCAAGCCGTAAAGAATCCAACATGGCGTCTTTTTATTTTTGTAGGGTGGTTCTCGTATGGATCGCTTCGGGGTCGTGCTGGAGCCTGGATCCAGGCTCCTGAGCATCACGCCCGGTCCCGGTAGTGTAATAATAGGGACTTTTAACAAACCGTGTTCCGCGTATCGCACTATCGGAGCCTTTGAAGCATGCTTTTAAGTGCGCGCTTCGCTGTCACGGTATCACTCCGGGTGCGCGCCTATAAAGCATGTTTCAAAGGCTCCGATAGTGCAGTACGCGGAACACGGTAACAGTTCGCTAAAAGTCCCTAATGTAATATACGATGTGCGATTTCGTTTTCAGCTGTATAAGGTGCGTAGTCATGTGTGTTCGTTGTTCTTCTGTTTCGAGGCGTCCCGCCGTCCAGTAAGGAATCCACAGCTGCGACCGAAATATTTCGAGGCACATTTATTGCACAGATGCTAAAACGGAATTAAGTACAGCACTGCACCTGCATACGCGCAAAAATAAAACATTGGCAAAATCATTTCGTCAACCTCGCCCACAGCTGCAGTTGCACATCGCCAGCACCTCTCTGTCATCTGTGCACGATCTCATCACTTCATTATTACATGCTTGGCCGCACACCTTCTTGGGAATGGGCTTTATCACTAACTTTATCACTATCACTTCTTGGGAATGGTCACTAACATATATCTTTAAAAGTGTACACATTGACCCACATAATTACGCATTCAACATGCCAAGTTGGATCAGCTGTTCACTGAAAGTAAAGTTGTTCACTGATTTAAGAAATAGAAGCTACTTAGGTGGCCCCCAGCAATCATTACCTTCATTTTTACATATTCAAAGCTTCTCACGCAAGCAAGATGAAAATGTGAAATAAAGCTTCGAAAAATGTTGGCACTCAACAGGCTGGATAACTTGTTGGGAACCACGAAGTGTCCGAAGCTTTCTTCCTCCTTGAGACGACGTTCAAATGCTCGTTCTATATGTCCCAGCATCTGTAATGACAATGTGGTCATGATGTTTAAAATTTTAAACTGATTTAAAACAAAACAAATGTCCATCTACAGCGAACAAACTAATGACATAATGCCATTGTCGCACCCGGAACCATGCAGAAATAAATGAAACTTCAAATTAATATATAGGAAGCCTCATTCTTTTGTTTTATTATCCTCCGTCTGTTCGAGGACCGCCAAAGACCATTTTCAAGATTAAACCCAATTGTTACACTTTAAATAAGCAGTTGTGCACAAATCGAAGTGGAGCTAGGTGTATACCATTAACTTCATTAAAACCGTACTTGTTCGGGGGAAAGCATATGTTTTTACTGCGAGAACGAGCCTGCAAACTAACAGCTATGGGCAGCAGAAGTTTAATGGTAAGTTCGCTGAGCAACTAAAACTGAGTACGGGAGATACATACTCACCTGCCTCATCTTGAAAAAAAAAATTAACAAACGAAAACTTGTGGTCTTGGCATTTGCGCTGTTCGTGCACCATCGGGATATGGCCACGTAAAATGCACCTCTCAACAGTCTCTGAAAGTTCGCACCAAAATATCCATCGAGTTCGACAGGCGCGCGGAACGCCGGAGCGCGAAACTACGCTCGCACGATTCTAGGGTAAACAAAACCACGCGACGCCGCCGTCCGCCGTTACGAAGTTTCAAATTTGGGCAAGGGTAGAGAGAAGGGGGGGGGGGGGGGGCAGCGGCGCCTTCCAGGGCACCGGCGAGGCCAGCGGGTCGGTTTAGAGTTTTGGTTTTAGACCGAAAACAGAACGAACAGAAAGAAATATATAAAATAAATTGCATTTTATTTTCATGGTGCGGTGAAGACGTTTTGTTGAAATTACTGTTAGCGGACAAAGTTTTATATTTGTATTTTTGTATTAATGAGAGCCCCCCACCACCTAAGCGCTGCTGCCGGTGGCGACGCTATGCACAGCGCCGCTGATGGTGGCGACGCTAATGTCAGCGCCGCGAAACTGGGACTGTGACCGGGGGTTGCTGGAGTCCTAAACGCCTTCCGTCTCCCAACTTCTTCCACAGCACCGAAGACAGCGGGCACGATCTTTACGTTCACTGAATGCGTCGAAAGGCCTCCACGTGCGATGCACCGGAAAACGTGGTGCGGCTGGTGCCGGAACGGAACTGCATAACTTCGAGCTTTGAGTCAACGTGCACGGCAACAAACCGATCGTGACACCAAGCCGCGGATACCTCATCGCCGGTCGACAGCGGCAAACGGCCCGTTGCTCGTATCGTGGGCCGTGACTCGTACTCGGCCAATTTGGCGTCTTTTCGTGGCCCCTCGCGTCGTCGCAGCCAGCCACAAACCCGACAAACCCACCAGCCCGAAACCGTAGCGACCGTAGCCTACGTTGGAGAAAAGCGAAACCGAAACTTAAAGCTTCCGCCCAGTGCCTTCCGCTGCCGCGGGTTTTCTAGCTTCGCGGCTTCCACTTCCGGTCGTCGCGGAGATGGCGAAGATAGAGCGGTGTGGGGGTTCGGTGGCTCGTTTACGGTTACGGGACAGATGTTTTGCGGTCCGTTTCTACTGCGTCTCTGGCTCTCAACTGGACGGCACCTCTCATAGTTCAACCAGGCGTGGTCAGCCTGGGTCAGGCCGGCTCGACTTGTCCGATCGCCGGACCGCAGGCGACTTCCAAGTACGGCCGTTAGGCCTAGGATCCGTGAAACGGTAAGCGAATCTCGTCCCGTTTTCGTTCTACTTTTAAATTACGTTAGGTGCGCTACAGTATAAGCATGCGTGCCAAGTGTTCGTGACAATTTTGAACTAGAATAATTGTGCTTCATTGCGGTCATTTGCCGAAAATGTAAATCGCGCAATGAACGAGGAGCCATGCTTGAAAACGGTGTATGTACGATGTTAACTTCTACCTGGGCGGCTAAGAAAAAAAAAAAGACTGGTTACGGTTGGAAGCGAGGCTGGTCCCAATGCAATGGTAAGCACTTAGAGCGCCTTTTTGAACGGCATGTTAGCAATATAGCGATCAACGAGACGAGCGACGGCGAGAAGCTACGAGAGCCGGCGCCGAGCGCCGAAGATTTCTCACTCTCGCTGCTTGCGCCGCTCGGTTCTTGGGCTTCTAGAAAACGTCGCTCATCGCCTCGGTCGCTCGCACCAATCGCTTTCATAATGTGTGTCTCGTCGCGCGGCTGACTGCCGTGTTTATTCAATATAAATCGACCTTTTTTTCTTTTTTTTTCTTTTCGGAAATTGTGACTAAAGAATTTCGACACCTACATTCGCGACCAATTTTTGCGACCCTACCGGAGGCATGAAGCTATCGAGTCACCGAGCCGGCGTTGCCGTAGAGCCGCTCCGCTTCTTGTTTCAAAAAGCTTTTGGTTGCCGAAATGGCTCGCCGCCCGCGGTGGCCGGTCGGGCGTCGGATTTCGACATCGCGCCTCTAGCGTTCCCCTTGCTGGGCAACGGGTAAGGAGAGGAACGCGATGCGCCATGCACTTTACCCTCCATCCTCGCAAACGCGCACAAAAAAAAAAATGTTATTTTTGTTAGTTGCTTGAGGCGGCTCGGCTCGCGTGTTGCTCATGGCGACACGGCGGCTTTGCTTGCGTCTTTGTAGTTTGTCTTCCGTCGCTTCGCACCTTTTTTCGTTTCTTGTCGTCATTTTACAACGGTGTCAGTGAAGTATTGCTGCGAATTTGCGAAGATGTCTACCCAGCTGACGAAGCTTGGGACGATGATAACATGTCCAGAAGTTCAGACGGTGATGAAGTGTTTGGCATCGCCCCGTGATTTAGCTGAGAGTGATGCAAATAAAGGTTTTTTTCTTTCTTTTGCCCAAAATTTCCTCTGTTCTTAAAAATAAAAAAAAAGATCGACCTATATTTCAATTCTTTTTTTTTTTTTTGTTCTGGGTGGATCCAATAAATAGGGTTCGACCTATTTTCGAGTAAATACGGTAACTTTAATTTTTATTTTGGGTTACGTCGGACGCAACTCGAATGCTTGACAGTTACGTTGGGCGTAACTTTAATTTTTATTTCGGGTTCCGTCGGACGTAACGTTAGACACTCCGTTACACTTAAGGAAAATAGGGGCTGCTGGTTCATCATATAAAGTTATAAACCAACCATTTGTGTTTAATTAAAATGCATCAAAATACTGCTATCCTAGAGTTTATGCTATAGGAATGTAGCGCTTCAGATAAATTTGTTAAGTTTTACTTTTAGTCCCTGCCCCCTCCAGATACCACATCTGGCCTAAAGCAGTGTTCCGGATCTCCTTCCAAGACCTCAGGCGGGTCGTCATTCAATCCATGAGTCGGCGGCGTCTTATGGGCGTGTTGCTGGTGCTTACTGGATGGTGCTACCGAGGGAAAAGTGGTCGTGCTTGGGCAAGGCAAGTATGGCCGCCGTAATTATAGATATTGTTTTTACCTTTGCTCGAATCCACTTTTAAGAAATGCACAGTTCGCATGTGTGCATCTCTCAATGTTTCCACAGTCGGCTGTTTTTTTTTTGTTTTTTTTTAGTGCTCTAACTCTGTCAGCGCTAGTTTCTCTAGATCATGCAAATGGGATGCAACACTAAACCACATATGCTCTCGCAACAAACAGTGCTGTACAGAAGCACAGTGGAATTTACTCTAGCTTTATAATGCAGCACAAAATGGTTGACTCCAAGTATAGCTACTTTTGTGACTCCGTTTAACCAAAAGCTCTGCCGAAACAAACTTGCCGCCTTATAGGTAGTGCAAAAGAACCTCGCGTGCCTAACCTGGAGAAGGGCATTTTTTTTCATAGGTCAATTTTTCCTTAAACCAATACCTTCAGCCTCCTTGAAATGTTAACATTATGTGACACACGGAAGAACAGTAAACTCTTTAATGTTGGCGAACCTTTAATTTTCGCGGCCTTTAATTTTGCAGAATTCAGTGGCTGCGATTATGTCCTCTGTGACCGATTCGAGAAGAAATAGGGGCCACGAAGATAAGGGGGTTTTACTGTACATCGGAGGAAAGAGGAAGTCACTTGTGTTTGTACGCAGGAGTAAAACCAACAACAACAATCATGGTGTCGACACTTTGTAAGCCTATCTGTGTCTATTGAATGATATCAATTTTGTTTTAGTTCGTTAAACATTGTTGCCTGTACATTGTGGGATGTCGTCTTCAACACGAGCAGTGGTTTTCTTCTCAAGCAGGCAGCATGGACGCGTGCCGCAGCACAACATAGTTCATTTGCAGGTGGTACCGCAGGTTGAAGGATGGTTGGCACAATATGGGGGAATCACAATTCAATGTTCTACCTCGGGCGTAGACAAGATTTGCTTATTCTAAATCATTTTGTCTAAAAATCTGGGATTTGCGATGAATGTACCCGCATGGTTGGAAGGGCCAGACAAGCCTTGTGAGCGCTTCATTTTCTAGCGTCTCAGTCCTGAACCCACTCACGCACCACATGTGTAGATGTTCCGATAGGTGGGAGCACTTATTTGGAAAATGGTGAATGGCAACTGTTATCTTTATCAGACTTCTGTATTATGGTCAAAGTTGGACTGCATATTTGCAATACTTTTTCTCACTTAAAAATATGTCATACTAAAATATGTAGAATAGCCGATGACAAAAAGAGAATGGCTGGGCGTCCTCCAGCACGTGCTTGTGCTTTTCACCCCACTTTGGACAGATGTGCTTGCTCCAGGCTCATGAGGCGCTGAAACGTCATCGAAGGTACATAGCAGACGGGCTGGTGGTGGAACAACGGAGACTTCTCCCTGCCTTTCTCATGCTGTCAGTGAGCGTGTACCTCTATACTCTAACTTAGCTTAACCTGCACAGAGCTGAGGAGAATAGGCTTGGCGAGTGCCCTTACTGCATATGCTGAGGTAGAATAGCCGAGGTACAGCTGGGGCACTTTCTGAATCAAGAACATTGTGTATCTTACCTTCAAAAACACATCATTTTGGGGGTGCAAAAGGAATTGTAAGGCATATCTTTGTTTGTATTGTCCTATTACGCATCGCAGGCACGTAGCCAGGGGGAAGCTTATGAGGCCCGCCCCCCCCCCCCCCCCGATATCTTCCATTTTGCATGGGTCCTCCTCTCCCCCCTCCCCCTCATACAGCGTTTTGTCATGAGGGGGCCCCCCCCTGAAACAAAATCCTGGCTACGTGCCTGACGCATCGACTCCAACTTAATGCGGAGTCAACCCACCCTGTTGATAAATTTAATGCCTGCCAGGTAATTTGTTTTGCATTCAGTTAATATATCAGTATTCAGTTAGGTATCCCAAGTCATTAGTCGTTGAGATGCAGTCTCTCTGCAAGTCAGTCATGTTTAACATTCATAAAACTGCTTGTCAAATAATGGCACTGTCGAGGACATGTACTCGGCTCGAGCGATCGCTGTGCACAAGCTGGTCGTGTGGTTACAGGCAGCAAACATCCCGGTTGGAACATCCTACCTCGCAATGTAGCTGAAGACTAGGTCAGGGCCCCACTCACAAACGTCTATACTTTGCATCTCTTTTAAGCTGGACCACTTTTGACACTACAAGCCATTGCAGCAAAAACAGTGTGAGACATGATTATAAGCTCGACGTACCATGGCATCCAACTAGAAGGTCACATGGCTTGCAGCTTCTGCCGTGGTTAACTTTAAACTGAGATAGTTTGGAATAATGCTCCCGGTTTTTAGTGTTGCCCGGCACGGTTAACAATTTGGTGATATAGTGCTGCATTGAAAAATCTGCATTCGTGACTGTATCACCTTATGAATGCATACTAGCTATTAAACTCTCCATTCTGCAGAGAAATGAAATGCACTTTGCTTCCAAGTGCAGCTACTTCTGAAACTTCATGGTATGAAGCACCTTATGGCTGCAAGCTCTGACCGATCTTGTTCTCTGGTCTTCGCAGGCCCATTGCAGGGAGTCACTCCGAGAGCCTCACCAGAGGTTCCTGCCCGTGGTCGTTCTAAATTTTTTTGTTGTAGGTATGCATCCTTTCTGTCTTTCCCTTAATTGTACTCGGGTGTTTTCTTTTCATTGTCGCAGATTTGCCTCAAAATTGGTTCAGCACAAAAATGGATGCTGTACAACTGTATCCCGCATATTTTGTTCAAGATAACCTTTCTTTGCGAAAGTTAGATTTTTTTTTATGAAGGTTAGTCTTTTTTGTTTTTATTCACAAATTTATTTGAGTTTCCATGGGCAACAATGTTATGCCAAGGGCAAGGACAAGTTCACTGCTCTAACTTGTTCTCAACTGATTGAAAGAAATTTTGTGTTAATGTCGTGAAACCTCTTTCCAGCACTTGCTTTGCAGCATGGAAACAAATTATACATGGGACATACTTTTCTTTAGACTGCTTGTTCATTCTGCAGGTCTGCCTTCTATAGATGTCGTGCTACTGGAGAGCAGGCGAATTCGATTGTTGGTTTTGCCATTGCTTTTTTTTTTAGCCGTTGTCTGTTTTGACTAGTTAGCTGAAAATAATGATCTAGTACCCTTTAGTCAGTAAAATAGATAGTGTGTGCTGCTGTTAGTGTCAAGTAGAGATGCACGCTTTTTAGGCATTTTGCGCAGAGTGGTACCCATTTTTATTGGTTAGCCTCTTGGTGCGCCAACTAAACTCTTTCTATCCAGACACCTGCCCTTTGCTTTTATTTGGCAGGCTTTGGCAATAAAATAATACAGTGTTATTCCTCGGTGGCTTAAAAACCTAAAGAAAGAAGTTTCTTCATGTTTAAACGCAAAGTTTTATAAAGGCAAAAATCAATTAAGCCAGTAGCAGACGACACATAGCCTCAGCAGTGCTTCGCGCCAACAGCGTTGCGTCAAAATAGCGGTCGTCTCCTTTTTGCTGCCTTCTCTCTCCCTCCTTCGGCGCTCTCCTCCTTTTCCTCCTCTCCGTCACGTTTGTCACCACACCCACTGGTTAAACTCTCCCACTATACGGCTCTGCATTGCAGTAGTAGTTTTTTTTATAGTCTTTAGAGTTAAATGTGAATATTTGACAGAAATCTCCCTGGTTGGGGTGAAAGAGGGTTAAATGAATGCATTTGATCATTCGCATTAATTCGGTACCCATCATTTCAAGGCCTGTGTGGCCTTGTCCTGGGGTGTGTCTATGACTGTGGCTGTGAAGGAGCAGTTTTTTAATAGGTGCACGTACAAAGTATAAAAACAAAAGGATCTATGTGCTGATCACGAAAGAATATGCTAGCCATTCTAATGTAGCTCTGCCAAGTACTTGATTGTGATTTGTTTTTATTTCCAGCTACTTGGTTGCCTCAAGATCTGGAGATCCTAATGGCCACAAGCTTGGACTCAATCTTCTTCTGTGGTCCGGCCAGGACCATGGGGGAGGTAATCCCAGCAACAAGAGCATCACAGTATCTCCCTGCCTGTGACTTTCGATTAGCATCACGACAAGGGAGTCCTCATGCCACCAAGTGTTAGGTATGCTACTCGAAATAAGCATTCTTACCTCTTCTTGAAGTGAAACAGCAAAAGCATTAAAAAAACATTCAAATCTCGGGTTGGATGGAGTTCCAATTACAAAAAGGCATCTGCAGACATGATTCACATGTGAACTTAAAGCCCACGGATGTAGGTTCGACAGAGTCACAGAAATAACCCGCAGATGGCTTCGCTAGTGCTATACACAAACAAATTCTTAAAATAATCATTGTGTTACGTTGGTGTCATCAATCTTATGTACCTACCCCACCCAGCAGTCGGGAGATGTGAAATATAAAAAAATGGGAACTTGCACATTGTCAGCTCTGCAAAGATAATATATTGAACCGAGCATAGCACGTTCAACTTAAGAAAGCAATTCAGTGCAGGCCTAGTTTTAAGCTTCACATATTTGTTATTGCCCTTCATAATGAAGTAAAAACTGCTTAAGTTGTGGCCCACTACAGGCTTTCTATTAGTGTTAAAAAGTGTTAAGTCAGTTTAAACAGCTCGCTCCAAATATTTTCTTGAAATGCATAGGTTTATGGAAATTATTATGTGGATGTTTGCAGACAGTCATGGTGAGACCAATCTTTAGTGCCAAGTGTTCCACTTATTCAGAGTTGGTTGAGTCTGTAAATATTGTAGGTCGCAAATTAAATTTTGATAGTATGCAATGGGCACAATCATACGTAATGACTAGCTCTACCTAGGGGAACTTTATACGTTTACTACGGCAAGATGGTTTCGCAAAACTAAGTATTTAGTTTATTCAACTCCTGCACTAACCTTATCTCTAGAAACTTTTTATATTCTTTACGATGCTGAGTTAGGATTCTGGAAGTAGTTTTTCTAGAACTACGCTAGACATTTCCAGTTGATAATTTTTCTCGCAAAGCATTCGAGAGAGCCAAACCCTGTAATATACGGATGGAATTCCAGAATGATGCGGCTGGCAGTTTGAAACATTCGGCACTGTAACAGTAACAATGACATGTCACTTGCCTATGTAATGCTTATTGTCGCAGATCAAACTGCTTTTTCCGTCTGCACTCATTTTCACTGGACTCATTCAGCGAACTCGCACCCGAGACTGCAGCGCTGGGTTCTGCGAAGTAATTTGCATGAATATAGATGCAACAGGTTTCTTTGAGCGTGCGTCTAACACGTATTCTTCATATTGAATCTGCTACTGTATTCATGACCATGTCCTTAATTGTATCCACATTCCAGCTTATTTTTATTTTGACATTTGAGTTTTCTTCAGTACTTTTCTCAACATCTGTGCTTGTTGGGCCGTACTCAAGACCATACATATTGTCTTTCACTAATACATCAATATATAAAACTGTTGATGCCGAGTGAGAATTCAAGGTACCGAATCTGTCGTGCGAGTTAAATAAGAACCAATAAAAAGCTCTACAAAGGAAATTTTGTTAAAGGAGGCTGTATAAGCACTAGAATAGCACATGCCATGCTAAAAAAAAAATACAAATTCTTGTTAGGTATGCAAGGATGACACTGCTGTGCTGTTTCTGATGTGTCACAACAAAAATCAGTGCCATACAGTGTTCCTTATGGAAGTACAAACTGTCGAATTCAAAGCCCAGAAGTTTTATTCAAGAATGTTCCTCAATACAAATGTATTTAGAGATCTGAGCCACTGACTCATACATGACTATGTGGCGAACATTCATTTTCATGTGCATTATAGTTTACAAGGTCTAGTCTGCATTGATTTATTGCATTCATGCTGAAACTGGGAGGGGTTCTCTGGGTATGAATAAAGATATAAACATTTCTTAAAATCAAAACATTTGAGAACAGACTATACGGCTCTGCATTGCAGTAGTAGTTTTATTTGTAGTCTTTACAGTTGAATGTGAATATTTGACAGAAGTCTCTCAGGTTGGGGCGAAAGAGGGTTAAATGAATGCATTTGATCATTCGCCTTAATTCGGTACCCATCATTTTAACGCCTACGTGGCCTTGTCCTGGGGGGTGACTATGACTAAAATAAGAGGATCTATGTGCTGATCACGAAAGAATATGCTAGCCATTCTAATGTAGCTCTGCCAAGTACGTGATTGTGATTTGTTTTTATTTTCAGCTACTTGGGTGCCTCAAGATCTGGAGATCCTAGTGGCCACGAGCTTGGACTCAATCTTTTTCTGTGGTCTGGCCAGGACCATGGGGGAGATAATCCCAGCAACAAGAGCATCGCAGTATCTCCCTGCCTATGACTTTCGATCAGCGTCACGACAGGGGAGTCCCGTGCCACCAGGTGTTAGGTATGCCACTTGAAATAAGCATTTTTCTTACCTATTACTAGAACAGCAAAAGCACTACTAAGCCTAAAATGCAAAAAAAATATTCAAATCTTAGGTTGGATGGAGTTCCAATTACAAAAAGGAGTCTGCAGACATGTTTAACATGTGAACTTAAAGCCCGCGGATGTAGGTTCGACGGTGTCACAGAAAAAACTTCCCGCAGATCGCTTTGCTCGTGCTATACCCAAACAAATTCTTAAAATAATTATTGTGTTTCGTTGGTGTCATCAATCTTATGTCTCTACCACACCCAGCAGTCGGGACATGTGAAATATAAAAAAACAGGAACTTGCACATTGTCAGCTCTGCAAAGATTTATACAGTAAACAGAGCATAGCACGTTCAGCTTAAGAAAAAAATTCAGTGCAGGCCTATATTCATGGTTCACATATGTGTAATTGCTCTTCATAATGAAAGGAAACTGCTTAAGTTGTGACCCACTACAGGCTTTCTATTAGTGTTAAAAAGTGTGGTAGAAAACAAGATTGCGCTTGGAAGACGGGGACATAGGAAGGACAGACACAACAGAGCGCTAACATTCAACTGATTTAATTCAAGAACCTCAGCGTAGAAACGGACTTTGTCACCGCACCACGTCTCAACCAATCCGTTCTGCCACGGACCGCAAGTACGCCAACTCCTTATCCGCCAAGTCAATTGACGCCATACTGACACAACTTGTGCCGGAACTATTTATAGTGTCAGCCTCCATAATCTCGCTAACAGTCCTATCTTTGTGCCTCTCAAGAACAGTAGACGAAGCAAATAATTGTTTGCACCCGCAGTAATGACAGTGACACGACAGATCATCACTGCGAGTGCAAGCCATTATTTGCTTTGTCTACTGTTCTTGCTAGGCACAAAGATATGACTGTTAGAGAGATTATGGAGGCTGATGCTATAAATAGTTCTGGCACGTGTTGTGTCAGTGTGGCGTCAATTGACTTGGCGGATAAGGAGTTGGCGTACTTGCGGTCCGTGGCAGGGCCACGGATTGTTTGAGATGTGGTGCGGTGACGCGGTGTGTTTTTACGCTGAGGTTCTTGAATTAAATCAGTTGAAAGTTAGCACTCGGTGGTGTCTGCCCTTCCTATGTCCCCGTCTTTAAAGCGCAATTATGTTTTCTAACGTACCGTACGAACTTGCCCAACAATCAGCACTTGTTAAAAAGTGCTATTGTGTTTTAAGCAGCTCGCACCAAATATTTTCTTGAAATACATAGGTTCATGAAAATTATTATGTAGATGTTGGCAGACAGTCATGGTGAGACCAATCTTTAGTGCCAAGTGTTCCACTTATTCAGAGTTGGTTGAGTCTGTAAATATTGTAGGTCGCAAATTAAATTTTTATGGTATGCAATGGGCACAATTATCCGTAATGACTAGCTCTACCTAGGGGAACTTCATACGTTTACTACGGCAAGATGGTTTCGAAAAACAAAGTATTTAGTTTATTCAACTCCTGCACTAACCTTGTCTTTAGAAACTTTTTATATTCTTTGCGATGCTGAGATAAGATTCTGGAAATAGTTTTTCTAGAACTACTCTAGATATTTCCAGTTCATCATTTTTCTCGGAAAGCATTCGAAAGAGCCAAACCCTGTAATGTACGGAGGGAATTCACAGAATGATGCGACTGACAGTTTGGAACATTCGGCACTGTAACAGTAATAATGACATGTCACTTATGTAATGCTCATTATCGCAGATCAAACTGCTTTTTCCGTCTACACTCATTTTCAGTAGACTCATCCAGCGAACTCCCACCTGAGACTGCAGCGCTGGGTTCTGCAAAGTAATTTGAATGAATAATGATGCAACAGGTTTCTTTGAGCGTGCGTCTAACACATATTCTTTATATTGAATCTGCTAAGTGTATTCATGACCATGTCCATAATTGTATCCACATTCCAGCTTATTTTTATTTTGACATTTGAGTTTTCCTCAGTACTTTTCTCAACATCTGTGCTTGTTGAACCATACTCAAGTCCATACATCTTGTCTTTCGCTATTACATTAATATATAAAACTGTTGATGCCGAGTGAGAATTCAAGGTACCGAATCTGTCGTGCGAGCTAAGTAAGAACCAATAAAAAGCTCTACAAAGGAAATTTTGTTAAAGGAGGCTGCATAAGCACTAGAATAGCACATGCCATGCTAAAAAAAAAAATACAAATTCTTGTTAGGTATGCAAGGATGACACTGCTGTGCTGTTTCTGATGTGTCACAAAAAAAATCAGTGCCATACAGTGTTCCTTATGGAAGTACAAACTGTCGAATTCAAAGCCCAGAAGTTTTATTCAAGAATGTTCCTCAATACAAATGTATTTAGAGATCTGAGCCACTGACTGATACATGACTATGTGGCAAACATTCATTTTCATGTGCATTATAGTTTACTAGGTCTAGTCTGCATTGATTTATTGCATTCATGCTGAAACTGGGAGGAATTCTCTGGGTATGAATAAAGAGATAAACATTTCTTGATATCAAAAAATTTGAGAACGGACAAAAGGAAGGATCTGAGAACGGTATCTTAGATTCTCCTTTTTCTTACAGTATATCTAATGTTCACTTTATTTCACCTGATGCATTTAGTTTTTAGCGCAGCTGTTAGCACCCGTTTCCGCGTTTCGCGGCGTCGCTGTCGGCGTAACCGCCCAACTAAACTTGGCAGGAAATTGAATTAATGTTGTGGTCATGTGACATTAATATTTCCGCTAAGTCTAGCTGAGAAACTGAGTGTTTTTATGGATGACGTGACACGGTCATGCGACGTCATTTTCCTCGCTACTTTTAGCGGAAAAACTGCATTTGTGTTGAGGTCATGTGACATCAATTTCCGCGCTAAATTTATTGGGAAACTTAACCCGCTAAATTTAGTGGGGAAATTTCCCCCTAAATGGGAGGGAGCAGAAGAGGAGGAGGGGAGGGGAAGGAGGGGCATACCCTCCCATCTTCCTCTTCGAGAGCTGTACTGTATTTTCTCATTACAGAGAATTGTAAACGTCTCATATTTCATCTCGTTTTCTCAACTTTTATATTGCAGGTGCGCTTGCAGCACAAATCTGGGTTGTGCTGATCCTCTACGCACAAGTTAGGAACTCCTGAGTGACAAGAGTGGGAGTTTGGTCTGACAGCTCAAGGGACACCATTGTTCAGTATTGAATTTTTAATTATCTTCTTTTGAGCAAAGTTAAGCTTTGCTGCATGCAGTTCTTCTAAAAATAAATACCTGCAACCAAATTTACCAGGTCACGACATTTTGCCTCTGCTCTTAGTGCTCCTGGTGAGCCTCGGATGAGAGCTTACTGGGGTGCAAACATCATAATTGTTTGAAACCACTCACTGATGTAGAGACTTATTGACATCCAGCATTCCAATGAAACGCTGGATATCCACAAGTCTTTCTTGAACAATGCAAGCGGGAAAGGAACCATACAATCATATTGTATTGGGGGACATTCTACAGAGTGTTTTTTTGTATATTTTACAGATTTTTTAAAAAAAGCCGTAAAAGCTACATTTACGCAGTCTGTACACGTGAATTATATGGCCAGGGCGGCATAGTATAAAAGGCTAATTTGTAATGATCAGTCGGCTTATTACAGAGATGTGCCAGACTTCTTTCAGAAAACTAGATGGAGGTTCATTCTCGCGTGGTTTTATCCCGCGAATCTGAATATCCCGTTCGTTTTCCACAAAGATATAACTAAACGTGAGAAAACACAAAAAAAACATCCTACCAATAGTGACATCGTAAGAAGACCTTTCAGCCGCCAAGTGTATGTCGCTTAAGGGCCGCGCGTCCAGTCGCAAGTTTTCTAGGTATATTCTCCCGCATTGGCACCAGTCGTGACACATTTTTCTGCCCCTTTAAAAAATAGCATGTGCGTGCATAGCTTTCATAGGCACTGAAGATGCGTGAACAAAGATTTTGAAAGCTGCTCTTGTGACGTCCCTCCCTAGTGAAGTGCTTTCAAAGCGCTTTAAAAATGACTCTATGCAGCCTCGATTAATTAAATTAGTAAATAATTTTGATATTTGAGATTCTGGAGGTCAAATGAAGAAGATTTAAAAGTGTTTTCTCAAATACAAAACCGCTTCAGCCTCTCTCTAAGTATAGTATGTTCCTAAAATTTTTAATCAGTGAAAATAGACCCATGGTTCCAATTAGAAACTTCTAAGCATCATCAAAAAACACTAAATCAATTTTCTTTGTGAAGATATAAGACAAGACCAGCATTTTATGGTGTTCTAAAAGAATGGTCAATTTGGACGCGTTTCCAGACTTCGGTTTCTTACCAGAGCGCATCTTTGCACCTACGGTCCTGCTGCCCGGTGGCCGCAGTGCGAAGCCGCCCCCTCGCCTCCCTCGTAGGATGGAGGGAAGCAAGGCGCACGTGTGTTGCGCGTCTAAGCCCCTGGGGAACAGGACCGTGGGCGCAAAGATGAGCTCTGATAAGAAACTGAAACCTAGAAACTCGTCCAAATAAAGCATTTTTACAGAACGCGTAAAATGCTACCCCTGCATTATATCCTTCTAAAAAGAGTTGATTTTGTGGTTTTCAGTGACTCAGCAAGTTTCCAATAGAAACCATAGTTTCATTTTCACTAATTAAAAAGTTAATTAACAAATTGTATTTAATTATCTGACTGATCGTTACTAGGTCCCTATACTACGTACGCCTGGCCATATAACTCTCCTGCACAAATCGCATTAATTTAGCTTTCACGGCCTTTCTAAACATATATGTAAAGCTTAAAACTAAATTGCCGTGTACAACAGTGAAAAGGCGAAACCACCATGTTGGAGCCATATGGCTCCAACATGCCGGTATCGCCTTTTCGCTGGTATAGGATGTCCCATATTACGTTATCCATGTATGGTTCCGTCCGCCTACATGGTTCCGCCATAATCCACTACGCCGGTATAGGATGTCCCATAATATGACACGCTTGTATGGTTCCGACGACCTGTATCGTTCCGCCGTAATCCACTATACTGGAGCTGCCTTTTCGCTTGTATAGGATGTCCCATATTACGGTTACTCTTGTATGAGCCTTTTCCATCATCTTTCCATCATCGATATTTTCCAACAGGGTCGCCTCGTAAACCCGGCGAGAGGTTCATGAAAACGCGCTACAGTGCCGAAATCAACCTGTTAACTCGCTCCTCAAGCTTTTCCGAATAAGAAGCCGGGCTCGCGCATAATAAAGAGATACGCTTTATCGGTGTAATAATAATAAATTAAAAATAATATTAAAAAAGATCACTAACCTCCCGAACATAACCAACTATATCTACGGAAAAAATCACAGAGACGCGTTTTCAGGGACTTTTTAATGAATGTGCTCACAAAACGGCATAGAATTCCGTTTTTTAGGCAAATGCATACTAAAATAAAAGGAGATTTAAACATCCGTTCAATCATTGAAAAACACGGAGACATTTTTGTTTTTTCAAATTAATCATGTCAGTACAAAACCGGATATTTTATACTTCGACCTAGGCATAAAATTAATCCGTTTGTAAAATAATGACATCGCTATTCTTCGCTTTCTGTTTATTTTGCTACATTGAACATCTAAGGCCTGTTTCTACTGACGCCTATTGAGTTCAACAGAAGTCGAGTTATACGAGGTACGCATTTATGAAAGCGTTGTCTGCTGGACGTGAATTATTTTCTGCCCATTGTTGGCAACATCTCTTTTTATTGATCAGCTCCTGCTTCGCCATCGCGCTTCTCTGAAACGTCCGAATTTATATAACACATATCGCGTTCTGCTAACTTGATGCTGTATTATCTATAAATATAGAGTGCAATTATTTGCATCGAATTTCAAAAAGCAACAAGATGGACGAGTACCACAGTCATTTATACAAGTAACAAGTATTACTGACAAGGTAAAATAGCGACAGGTATTCGTAATCCTTGAAAAAACTATTAAAATTGGTGACATTTTCCTTTAAAACTATTTGGTTTCCTTATAGTTTAACTGTCCTTTCCCACGCCATAAGATAGTGTAACGAATGACAGACGAAGAGGCAGGAGAAAACGGAATGAACTAAAGATTTAATGGAGGCTAACTTGTGTCAGAAACGAAAAAGAGAACACACGTCGAGAAAGCAGCAGCGAGCGTAGACAGCGGAAGCCGCAAGTCACGGTACGTCGGCGAAACACCTGACTCTCGCGAGAAAGAAACAGCGAATGAATCGGCAATACGGCACAAGGCTCTATTGTATCTAGAATGCTCGTCATCTCGAATATTCACTAAAGAATGCCAGGGAAAGAGCTAGGGTGAGCCTCACTAGGCAAGATAATTCTGGCATCCTTATCGTTCACGCTCGGGTAGGGGTGTACGTGAATCTTCTAGATGAACCAAAAAGCGTGTCTTCTCGATCATGCACGCGGCAGTATTATTGAGATATTCTTGCAGAAAGAGTTAATACGTTACAATTGAAAGACTTTTTGTCAAGAGCTTCTTAAATCAGTAGCATTATCCTACGTTAATCTAAACGAAAGTAGAACAGTGCTATATTATTCATTCAATTGATCAAGCTTTCAAAACAATATTTTCGAAAACACAACTTACACGAAACGCTTGTTCTAATATTGATTTTATTTTGTATTATTTATAAACTATACTCATTATTCAAATAAGCATAATACTTCTCTTAATAATAATATAAAACTCTCAACTACAATTGCACAGAACGTTTATGATAAGCTAATTTTAGGTATACTAATTTTATTTTCAACGCTTTTTTTACACTCCCAACGCACGTAGTACTTATTCGACTATCTTTTTAGTCAGCAATGACTAATACCCCTCCAACATAGCAGCGTTTCTAACTTGCTAACTAGGCACAAATATTGTTTTCTTGAAATAGTTGTACAAACGTTCAGTCAATTTGCATATTATCTTATTGTCGGTTTGACCTTCCGATTTCTTTAGTATCGAATATTTAATAATTTATAAGTGTTCATATATACTGGGTTGATAGGCTCGGCCTACGAACTGCAGGTCAGTTTACCCAAATTGATCCTCGTACTTCAAGTGCATACTTATCAATCAGTTTTAAACTTCCGCATAAGACGGTGCTCTAACATCAGTGCAAAAGTCTCAATCACAATTCATAATTTCCACAAGAAAGAAACCGCATGTTAGAACGTTAATATTTTACATGCTTTGAAAAGAAACACACGTTTTTAGGAATCAAAAGACGCACTGTATTCTAACAGTGCTGAGAATTGTTTTTTTCCTGCAATAGTCTGAATATTTGAACTTTACTGACAATGTATAAAAGTAGATCTGAATTTCCGCAAAATAAAATACCCCCATTTCCTTTTGTACATGTGTTATGCTGCACTTGTTTTACACTAACATTAAAAAGGAAATTTATTAAAGGAAGCTTTGCATAAAAACAGCAACCTCTAAACCGTTACTGCTTGACACCGCGGCAATATGTCTGGCGGCACTTCCGAGATTTTCTGAACAACCCGGGCACATGAATATTAGATGCGAATCACGATGTTAAAGTTCCCACAATGAAGCAACACACCAGACACCTATTGCGCTACTCTTTGATCCATCTTAGAAAAAGATTTTATTTAATAAATTACAAAATCACTATAAACCTGGGTCACCCAAGAACCTAATATTCTTCCGGTCATTGTTTATGGCATTTTTTAACTTTTAGTTGGGTGAGGTGCGTATATAAGCGCGTTGATTTGTTGGGCGTTTCAACGAAGACTAAAATTCTTACCAAAAATAATAGACAAAAAAGACCTTTTTCTGAAAAAATTGGCAGCCACAGATGACTTCATGCATCGCAAATAACATACCAATTAGTCAAATATTTGCTAAAAGTTAGAGTTTAACGTTTTCATTTGTGAACAAACCATGGTTTGAAGTAGAAACTTGCTGAGAGTCATCAAGACGCCTAAATCAGATATTGTTTAAGAAGTATTAAGCGCACCTGGAGCGTGGGAGTGCGCTGAATTTATCACTCGTGCAGCAGGCTCAATGCTGGTGATGAAAAAACGCGGATAAAAGAATATCATTCTCGTTTTGGCATCGCCAGCCTTGGGCCTAATGCTCGGGTGGAAACTTCCACGCAAACGCACGCTTCACACGTTTCTTTAGCTCTGTCTAAAATTGATTGATTTAGTTGTGTCAGTTAGGCTAACCAAGTTTTTATTTGGAACCATATGCTTACTATCAAAAATTAAAAAGTTAATGAGTTAATCTGAAATAATTATTTGGGCAGTTTTTTTACATGCTTGAAGACCGCCTTGGTAGGAAGTTCGTTCACGAAAAAAGTTTATTTTCTTTTCTCAACCACTCTATTGATATAAGTTTTTGTGTCTTCACTAAAACACCCGTTGTAGATTCTAATTTTTTTTAAAGAAAACAGAACTGTAGGAAATGTGTGTAACATCTTTTTGTGTCTTTCTTAGTGCTTACCCTCTGTTTTTATTTTCATCCATGTCCATTATTTCTTCTTTCTTTATAAGAGGGAAATAAAACGGAATGCCTTGTACCAGCGTTGTATCATAGCCTCCTATATACTGACAATTAAATCCTGGCAGATCGCCTCGAGAAGCAGCCGCCGAAATGGAAACGTCAACGGATGAGAGGAGAGCCACGTGACTGGAGCCCCGCTGCGGCGAGAAGCCGAAACACGCTTCTCCCGAGCGAAAAAGTGTGTTTCGGTCCTCAGGGCTGCAAATGCTGTGCGCTTACTCCCAGCTTTTTCGACAAATGGCTCTTTGATGTTCTGTGCTACCAGATTCTCGCACTCCAAATCTGCGACCGGGCACTCTATGGCCCCGTCATCGAACTGCCAGGCTTTGTGATTATAGAGGAGGCTATGGGTGTACAGAACGGCGTTCCAAGAAATTGCGTTCTTGGAATGCGTTCTTTTTAGAGGGGACGAAGGAACGCCCGTTTCATTTTGCATCGGTGCAACTTGAACGGGAAGTCATTACATTTTACTGGAACGGAAAAAGGAACGGCGTTCTTTTCTCGTCCAGTGGGGTAATTTTATTTTATTTCAAAAAGGGAAATCCTAAGTATAGAAAAGAATAACTTTACGAAGAGCAAGATCTCTTTAACGTTTTGGTCACTTATCTTAGAGTTTATTTTGTGTGGTCCTCGCTTGGTAACAGTCGGGTGCAGGAGAGCTAGTGGACATCGATTTTTTTTCCAGTGGCGGAGACTGCGCTACAAAAAGCAAACATTTTAGTCGATGGAAAAGACACAGAAAGAGGGACCTTTTAAACTCAGCTACTTTATTTGCTTCCACGAGTCCTCATGCACCCAGAAATCTAAGGCCGGCTACAGCCATCACTGAACTTCCGAAAAGTGACAGTCAGTTACAACAAAAGAACTGGTCACCACGAGCACGCCCTTGTATACCGAACATTAGTCCCTTAACAAATTCACAAGAATTCACCTTCATTCTTTCTCCTCATCTCCCCCAGCTTCAAACTAAACAACGATTCCACCTTTATGAAGGACTTGTACTTTTCAGGAATGACCTTCCAAAAGCCCTACTTCTTATTCACTTGCTCGTCTTTGAGACAGCAACATCGACAAGCAACTGTCGTAAAGTTAGAACAAAATACTTTGTTAGACTGAAACGCGTGAGCTTGATGTATAACGCTCGTGCAATGTGGGGTAAAAGTACATTTGGCTTGTCTGAAGCACCCCCCCCCCCCCCCAAACATGATTATGGTTAAAAGCTGGGATTTTTAAAGGTGAACATATCAACAAATGAAGCCCTGCTTCTGCTTGTTTTCTTCTCCTGGTGCTCTTCCCTTGCGGCATTGAAATACGTATGTTCCCATCTAATAACATTAAAAAAAAACATTTTTGGGTTAATTTAATACGGTAATCCCCAAAATACAAGCGTAACGTCTATTTGATGATACGTTTTATCTTTAGCCGTAACGGGAATGAGTTCTTTTTTCACATATAAAACTTGTAGTGGGAACGCGTTCCAAAGAAACCAGAAGAAACGAGGAACGATTTTTCGTTCCTTTTCGCGATGAATGTGTACAACACTGCTTAGTATGCATACTAAGCAGTGGTGACCTTTTGTTAAGAAGATTCGTGGTGTTTACGACGTCTGTAGGTCCACGAAACACCGTAGAAAAAAAATCAAAGTGCGGCTAATTTAAGCTGAATATTTGTTTTTGTAACGATATTGTGTTGTCACATAAAATATTACTTTAGTTATTACATTCCCTTTTAATTATTCCTATACAACAAGACACGCAGAGCAGATGCTGCTTAATATGCATAAAACCTTTAGTTGCAGTTCAAGAATAAAGTAACAAACACAATCAAATGTAAAACAAAAATGTTTAGCTCTCGAAGCGAGAAATTAGAAACCAGAACCCCTTGAAGCAACGCTTTTAAGATATTCAGTTTATACTATTCAGTTTAAAATATTCAGTTAAAATATCAGTCGTGTGTAGAAGAAAGGAAGCTTATCAACTCAATTCGGCACCCACATATGCATTAATCGACGTCATCGTGCTAGATGGATGCACGCGGGCGTTGGTGGTCCATACAGGAGACCCTTCTGACATACAAAATATACTCCTATTGATACCAGGTGCCGCCACTCGGCAAAGAGAACCTGCTGGCGTGTTCTAGTTTGTATTGTACTCGAATGTACGCAGAAGTGCTGCCTTTTTGCGAAGAGGGAGCCCTCTTGTCATGCCCCCTTCATGATATAAATGTAGAGTGTACAGGTCTCAAGGATACTAAAGCTGACTATTTGTTACGGGCCCTGGAATGAAGGTCATAAATCTTCCAGTTCAGTGTTTCTTGTGAAGCACTGACCCGAACCCAATAAAACCTTGTCGTTTGGTCCGGTACGTTTTATACGTTTTCGATTTCCCCGAGTCGCCAATACGCTACAGCGGAACCTTTCGCGTTTGTCCGCATCCACATAAACGAGGTATACTGTAGCAAACGAATACGAAGTTTGAGGCCGTTCCGCGTTGTGGGAAGCTCTTCGAAGGGTGTTATCCTTCGAAAAATAACATTCTTCGAGGGACAAGGATATTTGTGTCTCATAACTCTCCGTTGTGCTGAAACCTTAAAGCACCCCTCTAGTTTTTTTTTGTTTTTTGTTTTAGTTGGGAGCTAAAATTATCTTCTTTCGTGCAGTAAAGCGCACAGTGTATTTACGTTTACTGAAAATACAATTCCAGTCCTTTTCTTTCTAGTTTCTCAAAGGATTATGTTTGTAACTCTCTAGCCTCAACCTTCGTTTACTAGTTTTAATTATGTTTTTTTCTCGATGTTGTTAATCATGATGTTTAAAACCCGAGACTGTGGTGAGGAGGAAAACTATAAAACTTTGAAGTCGAAAAAAAGCACAGAAGAGTACGTCTCAAACGCAGCTAACTCGTTCATTTTCTCTCGCTCCTTATATACCCCCAATACACACTAAGAACGCCTCTCCCGTACCAACAGTTCGTTCAGAATTCACCGATTTGACGCTTAGACACATAAAAATCCGTCCCCAAATGGTCTCTTAGAAATGTCCACAATCATTCTCGACATCATCATCACTAATTTCCTCCCCAGGCCCATCCTTTGTTCAAAACAATGCGATTGACCTCTGAAACACAATAGGCACGAAACACTTAAAACAATATATATATATTCCACCATTCATTTTCAGTCCCGGGTTTTAAAGATCATATCACCAGCTCGCCTGCACACTCACTGTCTTTTCATCGATGCTGTTCTTTTTTTTTTCTTCTGTTGTTCAATATCGGAGATGTTGAGCGAATATTTCCTCTACAAAAAACTCCAATACTACGCTATAATTGAGGACTAGGTACATTCTTGTAATATGCAAAACACCTCGAAAGGCTTAGTAGCCGAAGCCCGCAATATATATACGTCTAACTTGTACGGTAGAAAATATTCTGGCGTTTTTTTTTTATATTGTGCCCCTCAATCTTATTGAGTGAGACCAAAAAGGTATGTCAGGTACGCTAGTGGCATTGAGGCACCCAGCAACGCAGGTTGTATCTGTGTGTCTATGTACATTTATTTTATTTCTTTGACTCTAAGCGCTCTGTCCATAAAGCAGCAATCGTTAGGCTCCGGGGTTGTGGGGGCACGGACGTTTGTTTTGTACACGGCATATTTTCATATTATGGTAAAAACTATTGTAGAAAAACACTAGTTTATGCAAGGACAACATTTGTATGTGTATTACTGTGTAACACAATTTCCTTCGACAGACTCAATAGCAAACACGTGTTAGTGGAACCGTTCAAAAACATTTCTTACGTAACTCCTCAAACGTGTAGTACGTTCCGCTACATTGAGCACACTCAATTTACCGTTCTTTTTCAGTTATGACTTTTCATTATCTGTGAAACCGTAGTATTGCTTGCAATAAAAAAATATGGAAAGTTAACGCAACATGCAAGACACAATTAAAATATTTAATGGGCAAATTGTCTCCTGATTTTCTGAATTCCACGATTAGGCTAGTTAGACTATCCTTTCTGTTGTCGGCAAAATATTAAGGAGACGGCTCTGTTCACATTAATTTGTGGTACAAAAGAGAAGGCATTCAAAGTATCAAGCGTATTTTTACAGATGTACGCACTTTTCATAATATTCTGCGCATGGCAGAATGTTATTAACCGCTGCCCTATAACTGTAACCTTCGCGTTGTCTTTTATGGACCCAAGATGTAGCACCTAACCCCATTATCCCTGTTTAAGATACATGAATGAGCATTTCATTTATGGGGCTTTTCTTTACCGCCTCTAGACAAATAAATCCTGATCTCGATGGGTATCTTCAAGCTATTGGCTTGTTCTTCAGATGTGTTTGTGCTTCTGTCACCTTTCATATCGATTGAAGCAAATACATTCATGAGCCTGAGCTTTGAATGCGCTACAGAAAGTGGAACTATATCGCAGATTCAGGATTCACATGAGACGTAAAACGCAACGAAAGTTTTGCTAATAAATTTTGAATATTTATACAGTTTTGATTAATGTTCTGTGCGCATAATTTAGGGAAATAAGGTCATACTGTCTGCACGACAAAGATGTTTCTTCCGTGAAATTTTTTTTTTAACTGTCTGCTTAGGAAACGCTTGTCAAGCGATTAATTTAAAGCGAAAAATATTTTTTTACAGCAATATTGACGGTGCGAGACGCGATTTAGTCGCCAGTCACCTCTTTTCCACTTGTTCTCTCTCTCGGAATTTCGGGCGCGTGGAGGAGAGGTGGATCGGCTTCGACTTCATGACCGAGATGGTCATTCGAAATGACCCGTGACGTCTTGGGCTTCGCGTGCAGAATTTAAACTAAATCTTTCGCCGTCAATATTTTTCTAATTTTTGTTTGCGAAAAATTTATTTTTGACATGCGTGTCCCAACCACACTGTTAAAAAAAATGATTTGTTTTCAGGAGCTTTTTAATTTAGACAAATTCCACAAGCAATTTTTATTCACGTACTATAGAATGCAACTATAGGTGAAGTTAATAGTTTCGTGTGACTTTTTTAGGGTTAGTGTGATTTCTGCAGAGCAATCAAAGCTATTGAGCAAGGAGGTGGCTTTATTTTCGAGTCACCTTTGCACGAAGTTGCGTGCAAATCAGAGGTAAATCTAAGCCACTTGCTCGCGCAGCAGTATAGCTGAGACACTGCAAACTACACTAGCCTTAAAAATATTTCACAAAAACATAGACGCCACGCATAGACATTCTGCAGTTATACTTCCGTCAGAGCAAGCAATACATATGCCACTTAGATTCCTGTTGCTGCATAGGCAGTTTTCGCTGTTTTATTGTTTTTAGTTACAATGCCCGATAGAACATTGCCTCAAAATTATTCATGTGATGCATTGTTCATGACATATAAAGCCAATATTATGCACCATGTTCTCTCGAGCCACTGATATATCAGACATCTTCGATATTTAAAAAGCACGGATGCCTCGTATCCTACAGAAATGAATATGGCATCGTGAGCAGTATATGTGAAAATGCACCACGATCCATATTTGTGCAGCAATATATGCATGATTTCTCCCGGACTTTCAAAATATGATTTTTAATGATATCAGTAGAGACTCGATAACAAATGAGTTCAAGTACCCATTGTAGTTTCCCAATATTTCTGCTACACCACGGCACAAAATATATTGTTATTACACTCTCACGTTTTATTTTTCCTGATATTAAAATGCGAAGTGTCTGACTACTAAAACATTTAAAAACAGGAAAACGAAAAAGAATTTATCATTGTTTTTTGTTTCGATGATTATCTAAAAAGGAAAAAGCCAAGGAGAACTTGAAGGGTTGCCGTTACCAAACACCTCAACCAAGAAACAAAAAAAAAACAAAAAAAAAAAACATCCATGCATTATTAGCAAAAAGGCGCCAGGTCGCCCCTCGAATTTTTTTGCCAGCAAAAAGCAAACACGTTTTCCTGACTGCGAGACAACGAGGCTTCGCGAGACGTGATCCTGCGACAGGGAATAAACGTATGTCATCGACAGCTTAAGCAAACCTAGTTCTTAATGGACAATGCCGAAATCTGATTGGAAATGGACCCTTAATAGGATGATCGTGAGTAACCACTTCCTGCGTTTCTTAAGGGCTCCCAGGGACTATACATATTTTGCTCGTCTAAGGGAGCAGATATATCTCTAAACAACTATACCATTATAAATTTATCAATGTTCATTAGGTTCCTTTTTTCGCAACCCAAGGGAAACGTATGCAGTAGGAGGCATTCATCTTATTCCTATGACAAACCGGTCCTAAATAACCTTTTTTTCCTGTTTTTCTTCGTGCTCTGGTAATATTTAAAAAATTCTAACAGTTACATATATTGCAGTTACTTATATTTTCTTTTTTTCTTATTCTTACCTTATTATGACACTGTTAAATGTCAATGCAATTATTTCGATACATGCTTATATAACCTAAAATAGATAAGGGGGTATTAGATGTTGCATAAAGTACACGTAGCAGAGCGCGTTGAAAAATACAGTATACACAGAAAGAACTGTGTGTGTCTGTCTTCGTCCTTCGCGTGTTTTATTCTTTCTTTCTGTGTATTCTTTAGATTATAATGCTATTAAATGCAAAGGTGCAAGTGGGCTGGACAGGAATGACGAAAATAATCCCTGGAGAAAAGAAACAAGAGGGAAAAAGGACCTTTTCTTCCGTCGCGCACCAGTCACCTTGCTGTGTTTGGAGATTTGTGTTTGTCCTTTGTCCCTCTTGTTCCTTTTTTTCCAGGAATTCGTCATTATTGTTGAGCTCGCTTGCACCTTTGCATTTAATTGCATTGTAATCATAAACTTAAATTGCAAGCTTCACCCTTGTTGGTGTTAGACTAGTGGCAGCTGATAAAACTCGTTTGCTCTACTGACGTCTAACCCCTGGTTAGCTCAGTTGGTAGAGCACTCCACTTGTAATGGAGGGGCCCCGGGTTCAATACCCGGACCAGGCGGATTTTTTCGGTCGCGCACCAGTCACCTAGCTGTGTTTGGAGATTTGTGTTTGTCCTTTTTCCCTCCTGTTCCCCTTCTCCAGGGATTATTTTCGCGTTCTCTGGATATTGCATTGGGGAGAATTCATGAAGTGCCATATTGTTATACTTCGTCTTATCCTACGATGGACTAAAGGCCAAAGCTACGCGCCGCCAGGTCCAATCACGCTCCACGCTAAACTATGACATGCTTAACATTGATTAAGAATGGGCGAATAATTCTCCTTATCAAAATGCGCTGCATAATTTCTATAGCTTCGACACCGCAAAGAGCCTGTATCTCGTGGCTTTCTTTGCAACGTAAAATTGATGAGTAACTGAGTAACGTTCATTGAAGCGAAATATTAGGCAATTTCTAAGTGGCCCGTGATAGGATCTGGTGGTTCGTAGCTTTTGCCTTTAGTCTATCGTAGGGTGAGACGAAGTATAGTCATAGTTTACAATCCATGCTCAGAGCTGTAGCTTCTATTTATATTCTTTCGAAAACAAATATACCCTGGTAGCATGCCAGAGAAATGCCCAACTTGGGCAAAGGTCTGACAAACGTAAGGGCCCAACTTTGGCCCAGTTAGATTTCGCACCATGGCGTACATCAGTGCCAACGTACGTTGCCGAACTATAGTCCAAGTTGGGCGATACTAGGGCATGCCAAAGTTTGGCTCTTCTCTAGTCCGCCACAGGAGTGCCGAAGTAGTGCCATAGTTGAGCCCTAACTGCCAGAGAAACGCCTAATTTGGGTATTTCGGACATGCCAAAATGGCTTTTCTCTGGTCCGCCACAGGAGCGCCAAAGTCCCTCCTGTGGTGGATATATAAATACCTGAGCCATACCTACCAAAGCAACGCCTAATTTGGGTATTTCGGACATGCCAATCTTTGGCTCTTCTCTGGTCCGCAACAGGAGTGCCGAAGTAAGTGCCATACTGGAGCTATAACTGCCAAAGCTACGCCTAATTTTGGTATTTCGGACATACCAAAGTTTGGCTTTTCTCTGGTCCGCCACAAGAGAGCCAAAGTAAGTGCCATACTGAGGCCATATCTGTCAAAACAACGCCATATTTTGGTATTCCGCATGAGGCAAAGTTTGGCTTTTCTCTGGTCCGCCACAGTTGTGCCAAGGTAGTGCCACACTTGAGCCCTAACTGCCAGAGCAACGCCTAGTTTGGGTATTTCGGACATGCCAAGTTTGGCCTTTCCCTGGTCCGCCACAGTTCTGCCAAAGTAAGAGCCAGACTTGAACCACAGCTGCCAAAACAACGCCTCATTTTGATATTTCGGCCACACCAAGTTTGGCTTTTCTCTGGTCCGCCACAGTTGTGCCAAAGTGCCAGACTTGAGCCATAACTTCCGAAGTAAATCCTAATTTGAGAATTAGGGGCATGCTGAAGTTTGGCTCTTCCCTGGCTAGCCACTGGAGTGCCAAAGAAGAGTCAAAGAAAGCCTAGAGGCCTGCTGAAGTTTGGAATTTCTTCAGTGTGCCACAAAAGTGTTCTTTTCACGCGCTCGAGAAGAACATTTAAATTAAATAAGCATTGGAAACACGATGGTCAGATCTCACCATCTGCGTTTCCAAGCAGCACGGCGATACTTGGCACTCAATAACGCTCAAATGTCTAGTTTTGCACCATCGTTACATATCTGGCAGGTATTGCCGTACAGTCATTTTGCTTCAATCTGGTGTTCGCGCAGTATTGTGCGAATACTCTACGATGCGTCTGTTCCGTATTGGCTGGACGTCGTGCAAGTCTGTGTTGAATAGGACGTTGCATATTATTTGTCGCATATCAATTACATACACGGACGAACGAATTTTTTTCGAACGCCCCCAGAAGTTTATTAAATCGGTATCATTACACACAGCTTATTCTATACCTATTTACAAATCTTATACTTTTCTGTAAAACGAAAAGCAAATGATAAAATATAGTTAACACTGATTTCATGCCAAGCAACTCTTACTCTAAAACACAAAAACCGTGAGGATTGAGAGGAAAGCAGAACTATCAGAAGCATGCTTGCAGTGTACTAATCAATAAAGCGATATCATGTAATCCTTGATGGATGCATAATCCGACTCGGGCAGCTGAAAAACACAGTCGAGAAAGAAGGTTGCGCACGTTCAACTGACGCCTTGTCGTTGGCGTGGAGCCTTTTTTGTCGAAGCGCGTCCAACAAACACAGCACAAGCATTTCACGGCCTCCGGTGAAAAAAAAAATGGCCATTACGAAACAAATTGGCGTGGACATATTCCGGCCGTTTACAACCAAAAAGCATGGCCGCGCCTGCAACGCACGAAAGCAACAGAACACTGAAGAGTGCATTTCGGAAACCGGACGTACGTGGCCCGCCTATTTCTATAACTTGGTAAACGGCGCAAACAACCGCAGAGATCCAATCAGCGCGACAGAGAGAGTCATGTGACAAATTTTCGTCCAAGCGTCTTTGTAGTACGCGACCTACGGAATGAGGTCACGCGTTTCGCTCCGCCCTTATGATTGCTGACAGCCACAAGAAGACACAGAAGCAGGTGGGGAGGCTTAGCAAAAGGCGAGGTCAAAGGGGCACGAACAATGTACCTAAGATCTCTCTGCAATTTTGACTGAAAGTGAAGACATTCCACGTCTCGTACCCGAGGCTTGGAATGTCACCTTTGGTTAGGGGGGAGGTGGGTGGGGGGGAGAGAAGTGATAGATTGTGAGGGAAAGCAGTGTCTGGGTTGATGCTGTCAATTGCTTCAAATTAACTTTTAAAAATATCATCCCCGCCAGGATCCTATTTGAGTTCCCCCGAGTGTGAACCGGGCGCTATACCACAGAGCCACTGTCGCTCTCGCTTTTTGTTATCGCTAGGATTTGACAGGGCTCAATCGCATGGCAAGACACGCACAGAGCTACGCTCGCTTTTGGAATGCGCCGCCTAATAATGATATCTGTTGAGGAGACGTCCGCACATCAGTCTTGCGCAGGGCTTGCTTGACGGCAGCAGTTTCTGCAATGTCTAACTATTCTCACTGCGTGTCCCGATGTTGGCGTGTGTACTTACGCGCGAACACAACAATCCGGCAAGATCTGCGCCTGCAAAGTTTGATCTAGCAGCGGCAAAATATTCAGCACACCTTTGGCCTGGAGAAATCAAGAAACATCGAAAATAAAATAAAAAAATTGTGAGCATAATAAAACCTGATTTCTATTCAACTACGTTTCAGACCACCCGCGTACATCCAATACCTCATCACCCGAATTGCAAGGCAGTTCTGACACTTGTTTGGCGACCTGGTCCGGTAGCTGCCAGATGACAGCCGAACTATCAGGAAGCAAAGCCTAACTTTGGCACTTGTTTGGTGACTTGGGCCAAAAAAATGGCAGATGTAAGCCGAACTACAATGCAGTAACCCCAACTCTGACACATCTGTGGCGATTCGGCCCGAAGGTGCCAGATGACAGCCAAATTATCAAAAAGTGAAGCCTAACTTTGGCATTTGTTTGGCGATTTTGGCCCAAAGATTCCAGATGGTAGCTGAACTACCAGGCAGCGAAGCCTAAGTTTTGCCACTTGTTTGGCGAATTAGGGCCAAAATACCCAGACTCTCGCCAAGGAGGGTCAGGTTTGGCCCTATTATGGCTTCCTCTGAATTTTCAAGGCCCTAAACTCCCAGACCAAAGCCAAACTTATCCTAGAACTATGTACTACACGTGTAATGATTGAGAGGAATTCACAACTTTGTAGGCTCAAAGTACGTTTCACGCACTCGTGATCGTTGTTCTTGGAAGAGGGTAAATGGAAGCTTGTACTACACTCTAAGATCCAGATCCTTCACTATACGTTTGAACAAAAATATTTTAGCTTCTTTTCTAAACTTTTGTGTTGTGTTAAAGTTTGTCATTTTGAGGATCTCGCCACAAAACAAATAATGTAAAGGCATTCCGTGTAACCTTGGATTGAGCGCGTTGGTAATAGATTCAAAAATACAAAAGAGTTAGACAAAAAAGACGGACAGGAGATACATTGTTTGTCCTGTCCGTCCTTTTTGTCTAACTCTTTCGTATTTTTGAATTCATTCCGTATGTTTTACTCTCTATTTGTTTTTGAGGGAGGGGGGCTTCCTACACTGTCCCAATGCTGCGCCTCATGCCGACCAAAAGCACATTACACGCCGTTTCGTTTGTTAAATGATTCATTTTGACAACCCCGTCAACATGCATAAACATCAAAAGTTTGCATCGAAGCAAAAACCACAGAAAAATGCAATTAACGATTGATTTGTGTTAGCAATTTTGTTTAATATTTACTAAACACCCAGTAATACTTGAATAACAGAAACGAAACATAATGTAAGAAATACCATCTAGTGCTTAACGCAGGTGTAACACCAAAATTATAGACCATGTAATTCTTACCATATATGAAAAAACAACAGAATTACTTTTTCAGTTATCTCTTCATGCGAATGTTCAATTTATGTTTGCTCAATAACTAAAACGTTACATGAATAATAACCGTACTCCACACCCGAGTTTTTTCGTAACTTTCTTTGGTCGCTATGTTTCCCTTACCTACTTTTTTATGCCTTAGGTCTTCCTAGAGGATCTTGGATTGCAACGAGCAAGGTTTAATTATATATAAAAGCAACAAGAATAAAACGTTTTTTTAAGTGGTCATCTGCGACTGTTGGTGGAACGTTATTTCTACTTCACTATGCCGCAGTAAAAGCCGCATGGGATTTTAAATCCAAAACACAAAAAAATTAGAGAGGCATAATAGGGGTAGTTCGACGACGAAAACAGATGCGATTGTAGCCGAAAAGGTTAGAATGAATGACTCAAAAATAAAGCTTTTCACGGAAAAAAAAAACTGAGACGAAATTGTGCGCTACCGAAATGAAAGTGCCATTACAAGGATGGTCGTGTCCCATTTTCTATGCCTACTTGCATAATCTGTGTTTTGTTTAGCTTTAGCGCAAGTCAATGCTTAGATTGGTGTGTGATTTTTATTTTTTGCGTTTCTGGAATTGAGTAAATACGCCAGACTATAATATTTAATATTCACATATGTGCTCTTTTGAGCGAAGCATTTTTTATTTACTGCCTATTGTGTTTACTTAATGTGAACACAGTAGGCAGTAAATGATCAAGCCTTTGACCAAGAGATGTCACAAGGCGTGCTTTCCATTCAATTGCAGTCTGAAGATGTCTTCGCACTCCACAACGAAAGTCTGGCAAAGCTCCCCATCAGGGCAGCTGCCATCGCCAAAGAGACAGCCAAGGACAAAACGCACTCCCGGGTTTGCACACACATTTTGAAGGATGGCCAACGAAGATCGTCAGCCTAAATATTCAACCGTTCCAAGAGCAAAGAGAAGAACTTGCCGAGCTCGACGGTTGCATTCTGTGGAATGCTCGAACGGTAATTCCTAGCAAGTTCAGGCCATATATCCTCGATCTGCTTCATGAGGGTAACATTGGCCAAACGAAGATGAAGATGCTCGCGCGATCTTATGTTTGGTGGCCAAGAATGGACCATGAAATCGAAAAACAAACTCAACAGTGCGAACAGTGCGCATCAATATCGGACACTCGACCGCAAGTCCCTCTGCATCGTTGGGAAGATCCAGGAGCACCCTGGAATCGCCTTCATGCAGACTTTGCAGAGTTGGACCAAAAGCACTACCTTTTTGCAAATGGTCGGAAGTCATACCGATGACATCTACTAAAGCATCAGCAACCATGGATGCCTTCAAAGAAATATTTCAGCACCATGGTCTTCCACAATAGCTGGTGACGGACAATGGACTTTAGTTCATTAGTTCCGAATTCGAGTCGTTTCTGGTGCAAAACGGCATTGACCACATTCTCACGCCACTGTATCATCCGAAATCAAATGGTCAAGCCGAGAACTTCGTGAAGACGTTCGAGACCGCTTTTCGTCGCGCAAAGGGAAAGGACAGCCGGAAGAGTCTGCAAGACTTCTGGATGCGATACCGCATTACGCCTCATATATCCACTGGAAAGGCCCCATGCCAACTTTTAAACCAGAGACACTATGGAGTGTGCTTGATTTGACTTGATCTGTGGAGACCATCCAGGTCTCCACAGATCTGCCACTTGAACTCGCGCTCGTTCGGAATTCACCAAAAACTCTGGGTCAAGCACCTTCTGAGAAAACAGCACTGGATTAAGGGTGTGATTCAAGGAAGGGTAGGCAGCGTGAGTTTCGAGGTCCTGGATGAGAACTTCAAATTTCGCCGTGTGCATGCTGACCACCTAAAGAACAGAGTCACATTCTACGCTTCCGAAGGCCTCCTGTTTCCGGTCAGCAGAAGTCGACCGGTGGAACGCACTGCGTCTCCAACGGAATTTCCAACTCCAGCAAGCCCAGGAGGTTCACACCGTAATTTGGAGCACATTCTAAGCTACACTGTTAGCAAGTCCCGTGTATTTGGCGAATATTTGGGGTGAAAAACACGCTATTTACACAAATTACCATAAATCTATACGATGAGTAACGGATAATTCATTCAGAAATCATGCGAGGTTGTAAAAAACGTGTTTTGGTTCGGTCATACACGCATAACCGTGTAGCCGACCTCGATAACACTCATCGCCCCCGGCGACGACCGCGGCATTGCCGGCTATCGAAGCACCGGAATGCTTGGGGACACACTTAGAAAGGACCGTCGAGACAAATGCCGCGGAAAGAAATATGTCTCGGAGACAGATATGCACCAAAAGCAATTGCGCCATGTCGCAGGACGTTGGCGAAACCCGCGCTTACCGTGCTCGCCGCCATCTTCTGGTCGATGGCAATGCGGCTTCCCTCATGTCGCCCATGTTAGTATTTAGTTTAGGGGCCCTGATAACAGTTTCTTAGACACCACAAATAAAGTCATGGGTCTAATTATTCGTTCCAAACAGTTAAAATGAATATAAAAAGCGTGTCCTCGATGTGAACACGTGACATTGCAGTTGGTTTCGTTTATGCTTCAACCTTCAACTGCAAGCGATCTGGCCACGGCGCAAGCGCAACGCCGATGTACGCTGGAAGCAAGCGCCGGTTGGCTTTCGTTGTTTTTGTTTGACCGGAGAAACTCTGGCAAGTACGCATGGCGCCGCTACCGTTTTGGTTTGACGGGACGCGAGAAGCTTCGCATGGAGCAGGGGTGGCCAGGCTGACCCGACCTAAGAGCCGCAAGCAAAACCACGAAACTTCCAAGAGCCGCGAGGGGGGGGGGGGGGGGGAGCAAGCTTTTGTTTAGAGCGACATACGAAACTTGAGCTACTTTCAATCTACCCGATTCAAAAGCAGTCCATCCGTACGTAAGGTGGTAGTAGCACAAGACTACCAAACCGCAACCTGTCTTTCGATTTCAAATGCCTTCCATTTCTCTTTTGGGGGAACTGCTCGTGTTACCGGGAGGGTGCTGGAGGGGCGAAGGGGGGGGGGGGTAGGGGAGGGAGCCGCGAGCCGCACTTTAACACGCGAAGAGCCGCATGCGGCTCGCGAGCCGCAGCTTGGCCACCCCTGGCATAGAGCTTCGAGTTTGCGAGCACATAGTGAAGACGTGACCGGAGAAGTGCCCCTGTGATGTTCCTGGAAGACGGAAAGTAGCATTCGTAATCGTCGTGTGTGCTTTGAAAGCGAAGGGAGTCACAGGGTCCACGAGTTCGCAACCACAAGCCAAGGTTCACGACAGCGCGGCGTTGACTTCGGCGATCTCGTTCTCTTTGGTGCAACCCGGCGATGCGAAAAAGAGCTGAAACATTCGTCGTGTGTGGTGCGGTGCTTTGTATTCCGGGTCTGTTTGAACCACGCTTTTAACACGGAGTGCAAATTGTTTGTTGCGTGGTGGAGGTTCAACGGGTACAGTCCCGTCGTCGTCAGCTGATCCGGTCCAGCTGGTCCGGGAGGACGCAGCGAGCGTTTTTAAAAGTAAATCTTCCTTCGTTCCGTTTCAAACTGTGGAAGTATCCCGACACATACCGTGAGTAAGAAGCAGCGGGCGTTTTCAACAAAATTACGTTGTTTTAATTGAATAATGGACTCCGGATTGTTGTATTAAATCTGCCGTTTTTTATGCTTCGTGTTGGACTGCGTTTGCATAGCGACGCACACCGCTCGAGTAGATGATTCGGTCCTGCAACGAGTTTGTTGCGCCAATCATGCGGCGTGAATAAAATAGGGCAAGGTTTCCTACCTGCCCACAGATGCATGTACTGAGACCATTTTTTATGTTGTGAACGTAGTGCTCTTTCTTTATTTTGGAAGACGCGTTGGTGCATTTATTATGGTACAATCACTTGAGAGTTGAGAAATTGGAAAGCGAGCAAGCTTTCTCAACTTTGTCTCTTTCTTTCTGGCACTGCCCTGTTTCAGTTTCAGTAGGCATATCTACTAGCAGGTACAAACTGCTCTAAAGCAGGTAAAAAACGGAAAGCTTAGGACGGTGCGGACTCCGTGTTTCGCGCTTTTCGCAAGGTGACAGGGTAAATACTTTTGTGAGATATGCGGAATATGCAAGCGATTTTGTTATGCCCGTCGTTTGCGTCTCTCCAGCAAAACGAATAAGATGATCTACTACAAAGGCGCAATCACAAGCCAAGATTTAAGATAGCAGTCGTTTGCTTCGGTGGTCCGTGTAGCTGTATTTTACCCTGCTCTCTGCAACACCGTGTCATGACGAAGAGCTGGAACGGTCACGGTTTGTGCTGGCCTCCCGGTTGACAGAAACCCGCGTCGCCCGTAACGACCCCGAGTGCGCTTGGGCTGTTGATGCTCAAGCCTTTCATCCGCGGCTTGTCGCCAGCTCATTCTGCTGCTCAACGGTGAGGAAGCGGCGAGAGTAACCTCGGAAGTGAATGTAAATCCTCGTTCATTCAGTTATCCGGTGTCAAAGTGTGGAAGATGTCCAACGTGTACGGAGGGCGGGAACTACGAGCGTTTTGCCTTGCTTTTATAACCGAAACCAGACCAACGAGATAACTGCCTTGCGTACTCTAAGATGACGGAAGCAATAAGTTTCAACAGGTCGAGTACGTCACCGGGGATGTAGGCGAGACGGTGCACACTGTTTAAACGCTTGCAGTATCCACGAGTGGTACCAGGAAAGCGACGTCAACAGAGAAGGAGCTCGCGATTCAGCATCATACAGTGCTACGGGCCCGTGTATCTTCAAAGTTCGGGGTGGTGGCAGTATAAAAAAAAGACGCATCAGCGCCCCACACCAGTGTTCACGTATAACACCGGTCACAAACTCCCAAGCCCCACCGCTCTTCTCGACACCGACACGACATACGACAACAAACTGCATCAAAACGCCCCAAAAGTGAAGGCGTCTGCTCCCGTACTGCAACTGCTGCAACTAGCGAAAGTGAAGTGTTGGGCGGATTTCCGGATGTCCTTCACAAAAATATATAAAAAATGCTTTGCGCAAGGATCATTTTCATTTATTATTGTATACGTAATGACAAAATCCCAGTAATTTGTTTTCTTATCTGATTCAAGCTAGTCGGACTGCTCATAACACTGGTCAAGCAAGAAAATAACAAAAATTTGAACTTTTTCATGACCGGTTTAAGATTTATTGTTAACATATCATTATTTATTGCAACGGACTAACATTATAGATTTTTCCTCCATACTTTTTAAATGCAAACAGTTCTAACACACGGCTGTCCATTGCGCCGTGTTTTGTGTATTCTTCTATAAATCTGTAATGGTCAGCGACCAAAGAGCTCACCCGCACATGTCAAGCTTATATGCGCCGCGGGGAGAAATGTATATCGAGTAGTGTCGGGGAAGTGCCGGGCGTAGTGTCGGTTGTTGTGTTTGTGTAGATGTCGGTGATGTGTAGCTGTGTGCTGTGTTGCCTGCGTTGTATGTAGGGCTGCTGTGCAGTCGTGGTTGTTCGCGGTGTTAACAGACTCGTCTTTTTTTTAAATACAGACTGCTAGAAATCTCGATAGGTGGCGCAAGTTACCGCCAGATTTTAAATAGTTTGCTCAAGTTTTTTATCAATGCGAATTCGGCATTCGTTTTTGTTTTTTTTTTGTCTAGCGGCTTGTTGAAGCTACCGACGCCGCCGATTGCCGACAACGCACGTACGTACCTTTGCAAGTAGCTACCTCCGCCGCTTGGAGACTTTACTGTGTATAAAAGACATCGAACGAGGACTAACGTGCGCTGTGTGCTTTCAATTCGGCTGAAAGGCGCGCGGATCGCTGGGCTCGTCTCTCGCCTGTTCTCGGCCGCTGGCCGCCATGTTTCATAAGGAACACGCTCGAAACGGTTTTGCGGAAGGCAGACATGGTGTAGCGTGTTAAGTTTACACAGCACCTCATGTGTAGACGAAAAACACAGACGGCCTCGTGTAAAACGAACACGTTTCGACGTGTCCGCTATGGGACAACGGTTTACACGTCTGGGCGTGTTCTTTTTGCTAACAGTGTACCCTCAACGAAGACGCATGGCACCAGAGCGCTTTCAGTCTTCGTAATCGGGGAGTTGTAGCAGACAGCCTGCTATCATCATCGAAGGGACCATCAAGCCAGGTGCACGGGCTCACGTGGCTGGCAGCTCGGGCGTTCGGCACCGTATGTCCTGGCGGCCGGACATGCTTAGTTTCGGCTCCTCGAAATAAATATATTTGCCACCTGAACCAGGTTACAACACTTAACTCTCCGAAGTTCGGCGCATGTAGTAAATTCTAATACTTTCTATATCAGGGAGCGAGTACTGGCAAGCCATGTCAAATTCTAATAAATATAATGGCCATTACCAAAACTTATTTAGGGATTTAAATGTTGTATGCGTTATCACATATATTGTTCATAACATGTTTTACTTTTTCTTATGTATGGGTTCCAGCAGTACGTTCGTGTTTCACGATGCTTTATTCAATATCGTACCTGTTATTTTCTTACGAAGGCTTATTAGCTTTGAAGTTTTGTGGCCAATATAAATCCTTGCAAATACCGCCCCATTATGTAAATTATGTAAAATTGTGTAATGTGTATTATGGTTAAATCATGTAAATAAAAAAAAAATAGTATGCAAACGAGAATTCTAACGACAATTTCGTATTTCAATAAATTATAATACCTTAATTGGGAATTCTGGATACGGTGATCAGCACTAGAACAATTCCTATATATATAGACATTGCGGGTAAATGATTTATTATAATGAATTCGAGAATGGATGTCAGTGCAACATGTTGCTAATGTATAGTAGTATTATGGTCGCGCATTGGTTTATATCATATTAAATAGCTGTTCTGCATCAGTAAAAGATAATGCGGGCACGAACGTTGGATTTCGGGTTTGTGAAGGATTTTTTTTTTAGACGTGAGATGCAGCCGTAACATTTACTTAGCGCTTATTTTTAGAAACAAGTTGTAACGAAAAATGTGTCTCATACATTTTTTTTATTTTTGGTTGGGCTACATTCACCCCTCTGAAACTATCTGCTTTAGGCTTGATTATCACGACTTATTTTACCACTAGCTTCCACCTAGTTTTCTTTTCTCTGGAGATTCCCTCAAGTCAGGTTTTAGCGCCAGGTGAATAGACGTCCCTAGCCAGACGGATATCCCCAATGACCATATATCTGCTCTCGTCCTATACCGGAACTGTTTCCTGTCGTTTTAGTTATACCTTATATAAATGTCAAATAATATTTATTGAAGTGTACCGCAATATATACAATGCTATTAACAACATACACCTCAAATGCAACTAAATTTTTCAATAGTAGAAGCCCGCGTGAAATTTCTTCTTCGTTTTCGTCGTTTTCCAGATTAAATGCCGACTCTCAATGCCACTCTCACAAAAGGAGCAGCCGTGGGAAGTAATTAAGAATTCTCGTAAAGAATGATTTTTTGGATGTTCATTCTTGAAAATACTTATTCAAATATGTTTCTGGAAGAAACGTAGTTCTGTTAGACGTTTAAAAGGGTGTCAGCACAAGCAGGCGTGAGTGACAACGTCGATGGAGTTGAAACCCTCTCTTATATGTCCAATCACTGCGCGTTAAAACTTAGGTTTCTTTACATATAAAAAAAAGCATATTAAAACACCGCAATTTGAGACAATTTCTGATGATCATTTTGGTCTTGTGTTGTTTTATTTTATTTATAACTACCCATTTAGCAGCTTGAATCAAACAAAGGTCAACCTAAGACGATAAATCAGCAAATGGCGCCTAACTGGTTCCCTTAAGAGTCTGGTCTTCTCGGGCGTGATAATTTAGACGTGTGGCACGCAAGAGCCAGCATCTATTAACAGTATATTTTGTTCTCGCAAAAATATCTACTACATTAATATTTTTTTTTGTTTCTCCAGGACGTAATGTGAAATTTCTTTCGACATTGAACAATCGCCCTCCTTCATCGGTATATTTTCGGGTAGTAGTGAGGGAAAAAAAAATAGGGAAGACATACGGTCTCAATTGTTGCTCAAAATATTCTGCTTAGATTAGTACACATGAGAATTATAAGAATACCCGCTGACGTTTAATAAGCTCTAAATATATTTATATTTCTTCGGTAAGGTTCGCGTTTTTGTTTAACGGCACTTTGTCACTCCGGTGCAGCAGCGAGGGGAAAAGAACACAAACACAAATCAATTTAAAAATTCTAAGTAAAAAAAGAATAGCCGTTAGAATATTGGAGGATAAAAATCTTTTTTTTTAAAGAAACATTTTCTTACCTTTTACTTGAGGCTTAACTCATGCAATCACGCGTATAAATGTAATACGCAATAATATTACGAAACATTTTGTCATATCCTTATACATACGCGTATAATATTTAGGTCTCGTTTATCATGCAATGCACAAGGAGCAGAGTGGCACAAGGGGCGTCTACAGATTCAGTCATTGCAGCGCAGAGTGTAGTTTACAGAAGTCGCGTTGTTTTGGTTTGTTTAAACATTTTATCACGATCGCTGTACTTGTTAGAGATAGCGGCGCTGCCGATAGCAGTTATCAAAAGCCGCGTGTGCTCACGTGGTCCCGGCAGCTTCTAGAATAGCAAGCGCTCTCGCTCCTTGCAGTTCTTCTCACGCTTGGTACTGGTCAAGTTGTACCATATAGTAATAAACGCCTACTCAGTCTTCAAGCTGTCGTCTACCTTCATACACAACAGTACTAGCCGACAAAATATTATGTAAAGCTTAACGAGAAATTGCCTGACTTAAATATTCTGCCAAAAAAGACGATAGCACTTCTTTTTTTTTTTGTTTCTTTTTCTTTCTTTTGTGTTCTTTACGAGCAGCACTTTTCGATAGGCTTGCGAGCATACAAGATTTCGTACCAACACTCAGTTTCTACCTACCTGCCAACCCCTTTCCTCGTTCGCGCGGTGCTACGCCATCACTCGGACGCGCTATGACGTCAACGCAAATGCTGCACCCCGTTGCTGACCATCTCACCAGTGGCTTTGAAATGATTCGACCAACGCCAACTCGGGGAAGAAATGTCCATGAACTTTTTTTTTTCATATAAAACTATCGTTTTGTAAACTATCTGAAGCACTAAACACGTTCTGCACTGTCTACGGGACTGTCAGCTTTTCCTTTGCTCTAGCGTTGTAGTGGAACAATTCCGAAACAAAAGTTTAAACATTTAGAGTGGCGCGCGCCGTGTTCGCCTAATGTAAGGAATGCACGTGCAAGAAAATAAAGCTTAAAATCAGTGCCTAACAAAATTTATTTTCCTTTCAGTTATACTCACAAGGAGATCATACCATTTAGACGAAACTTTCGACTAGCATTTGCATCGTCAGTTGCATAAGAACCGGTGAAGACAAGTTGTGCGTGTTCAGCAGACATTACTTCGCTTAATATCGCGCATATCGATAACACATTTTTAAACAACGGGTTATAATATGGCAGCTTTTGCAAGAGACAAGCTTTTCTCTCCATCAACACACACACAAAAAATAACAAACTTGTTTTGTTTATTTAATTGTCAACACTGGTAAAATATACTCCTTCTGAGCCTCCCGACCAGACGCAAATGGCAGCGGCGACAAATGCGAAGCACAATTATAGAACTTGAAATCATACTCCAACCTACCTTGAGGGAGAGCCGATGTAATTGTCCATATATTATATGGACCATAATAAATTCATGCAGAATAGACTGGTGACAAACACTAGGTTTTTCAAGTGCACTGTTCGTTTCATTAAAGTGTACAGTATTATGCTCTAGCAATTGCTTTTTCTAACATCAAAAATACAATTTGACCGCGAAAGGTTTATACATATTACGACTAACCCACCCCACTGTAACATGATGAAAATTCAACGACACTCAGAGTTCAGAAAAGTCATCTCAGCGCAGAGTCCTTATTTACTTTGCAAAACTGGGTCTTTCAGTTATTTTAACCTTCCGACGCTTAAACAACGTAAATATCTACGTCGAACCTTCCTCGTCCTGTGTTCACAGTATATATATATATATATATATAGATATATACGTCGAACCTTCCTCGTCCTATGTTCACAGTGTATATATATATATATATATATATATATATATATATATATATATATATACATATCGAGAAGTAACGCAAGCCTAGTCGTGCGTGGTGGAGTGTTCCCCGCGGCGCTTTTCCTTCCGTCCCTACTTTTGAACGTCAGGCGAAACTGCGGTACTGCCAGAAAGGGAAACAGCCATTGCGATTCCCGGGCAACCTTTCCTACAAACATGGCAGTCATTGCGATTCCCGGGAAACCTTTCTTACAAACATTGCAACCGGAAAAACAAAAGACAAATCAAACACGTATGCAAAAAAGGTGACTACGCCAAAGAAAACAAAAATCGTTTGAAGAAAGAACTAAGGCGTGCAATACAAAACAACGAAAATAGAGTAATACCACGACTCTCGAGAATGTAGTAGTGTGTCGTTGCGCTATAAAACAAATGCCGAGAATCGCAGCAAGAGCAGCCGTAATCGATTGCCGGAGCGAACCGAATCTCCGCCTAGAATCCACGGCCCTTTCGCCGTTCATTTTGCCCGTGTACGTCGTTCTGGACACGCTATGGTTTTTTCGGGAACCCCCTGAGGCTTTGTCTAGCCTTTGTGCCTGGGGTTTCTCGGTAGTTTTTTTTTTTTCCTTTATTGCTTAATTGCCGCACACGAAATCGTCTTTTTTCTTTCTTCCAGATACTTCATGACTTCACGTGACGTGACACACACCCGCAGCATATGTCCAGCTGATTCGCAATTCTATGCTCGCCGGGCTTTGTCAGCATGACCAGTTCACTTCAGCTTAGCCAATAGGACCAATCAGAGAGCGTCAAAAGTGCCAGTCACTAGGTCTTTTTCGTTCATGATTGGTCCTATTATGATTGAACACGTATAGAAACTTGGCGAACACCATGATGATCCGCTTTTCACGCTGACTAATTGATTCCATTAGCTCGTAGCGTCGGCTGCGTTTTGTCTTAAATGGCTACTCCGCTCGACATTTTATTTTTTTTTAATTTAAGATTACGGTTGTTTTTTGCTCAAGCAGTGTCCTTAAATCACGAAGTGTATATATATATATATATATATATATATATATATATATATATATATATATATATATATATATATATATATATATATATATATATATTTATTGATATTGCGTGTAGTTTTAAAAATATCATGGCTGGAAACTTGGTTTCGGGAGTCCACGGCAAAACCGAAACAATCTGGTGGAGGGATGGTAACACTGATCATCAGCCGTACGGCCGCAGCGTAACGTCAACACGGTGCCCTGATGGTGCTGCGGTACGCTGTACGACCAATCAACCGTAGCTCCACTGCGGCGTTACGTCAGAAGGGTGCTGCGCCAGTGTTGCTTGACTAAAAGCTTACCCGCTTTCCACCTCCTAAAGAGCAACTGGTCGCATCTTTAAAATCGGTTTTAGTGGAGTGCGCGGCTTCACTTTTTTTTTTATTTATTTATTTACAGATACTACTGCCTTCTCAAGGAGGGCGTTGTAGGACGGGCTTCTAAACAATGACTGAAACGTACAATATGGGACAAGGCCAGTGCAACGAACATATTAAAGAGCAGAAACCGTGAAACCGACAACCGAAATACTGCACAACAATGAAACGAAACAGTGAGCATCATTACACTTTGCCATGTACATTTTAGCATTTACGCTAGAAAGCGAACAAGACATTGAACGATGTTATATACACAAACGACCAACACAACTTAGTTCGAGATATATAGCTGCCAAACTATTTCAGGAGCAGTGCATTGAAAAATTGGCTAACAGACAGCAGTCACAACAAAATCAAAACAATAAGCAATAAGTAGCCTCTAGGTTATTTAAATAATGAAAAGAGCGAGGCTTTAAATGATTGGATGGAAGTCGTGTTTACGATGTCAAAAGGCAGCTCATTCCATTCAGTAATGGTTTTAGGAAAAAAAGAAAACTTGAAGCAGTCGGTATGGCATTGATATTCTGTAAGTGATAAGGCATGGTAGCTACGTGTGCTTCTCGCAGATTTTAGAGTGACATAGCGTGACCTGTCTATTCTAAACCCATCGTTTATAAGTGTGTATAGGAAAGTGAGTCTGTTAATTTTCCTACGCGTTTGGAGGGGCTGGATACCGGCTATGCTGTATAGGGCACTCACAGAATCTAATCTTTTGTATTTGTTGTAAATGAATCTTAGTGCCCTCTTTTGTATTCTTTCGAGTTTATTTATGTTCGATAATGTGTGTGGATCCCAAATAATGTCAGCATATTCTAAAAGTGGCCTGATGAGAGATTTGTAGGCTATTAATTTTGTTGCAGATGTAGAGTGTCTTAAGTTACGTTTCAGATACCACAGTTTGAACATCGCCTTCTGACACAGCGAGTCAATGTGGGCATTCCATCTGAGATCAGAAGATATAGTGACTCCAAGATATTTGAATGAAGAAACTTGTTGCAGAGCAGAGTTATTTAAACTGTATGAAAAGACCAACGGAGACATTTTACGCGTTATTGTCATCGAAACACACTTTTCAAGGTTTAACTGCATTTGCCATGTCTGGCACCAGTCACTGATTTTTTTCAGGCTCGAATTGAGATTAGCTTGATCTGCGCCATTTTTAATTTCAGAAAATATAACCAGATCGTCGGCAAATAGGCGAAAATTTATGTTTATGTTATCTTTTACTACGTCGTTAATATAAACGAGGAAAAGGAGAGGGCCTAACACGGATCCCTGGGGAACACCTGAATGCACCGGCAGTAATGATGATCGTTCCTTCTTTACCTCAACAAGCTGTTTCCTATTGCATAGGTAGTTTTTAATCCACCGAAGCACTTTGCCATTTGGTAATAATTTAGATAGTTTTACAAGAAGTTTGGGGTGTGACACACGGTCGAAGGCCTTCGAAAAATCTAAAAATATTACATCCGTTTGCCCCCTTTTGTTAATAATTTCCGAAAAATAATGAACCGTTTCCGTAAGTTGCGTAGTCGTAGAGAGCTTACGCCTGAATCCATGTTGTTCAGAACAAATAACGTTGGTTGTTTCGAGAAAAGAAGAAATATGATTATGTACTATATGCTCAAGCAGTTTGTTGACCGTGCAGAGCAAAGAAATCGGTCTATAATTAGTAGTGTCATCGGTGCTCCCCGATTTGTGGATGGGAACGACTCTTGCGCATTTCCAATCATCTGGCACTGAACCTTCTCGTAGCGATTTTTCGAATAAACAGTATAAATATTTAGAACACCATTCCGCGTATCTCATTAAAAATTCATTCGGTATATCGTCGGGACCAGAACCTTTTTTAGTATCTAGACTGAGCAGAGAAGCGAACACTCCTTCCTCAGAGACGGCAATATCAGGCAGTGACTGTGCAAACTGAAAATCTGGCGAGCTCGGTTCGACACCGTTGTCTTGCGAAAACACACTGGAAAAGTACTGGTTAAAGGCGGTGGACATTTCTTTCCCCGCAGTTACGTCTACTCCGTCAACAATTATTTTATCTAGCTGTTCCTTCTTAGGAGAAATGTATCGCCAGAATTTCCTTGGGTCTGTTATTAAAAAACGAGGTAGTGAGACGTTAAAAAAGTTATACTTGGATTTGCGTATAGAATTGTTTAACACCTGCTTTTGCTCCCTCATCTTGTCAGTATATTCTCCTAGTAGAAGATTGTGTTTATTTTTGCGCAGTCTATGAATTCTGCGTTTTAAGTGAATAATATTACGCGTTAACCACGGTTTGTTATGATTTTTGGAGCGGAGAGTTCTTTTAGGCACATAAAGATTCAAACAACCATGAACTAGGTTTTTGAAATACAACCACATTTCGTTAACATTATTTTCTGGCGAAGAGTACAGACTAAGAAAAACGTCATGTTTAATTGCCAATTGGTCAATAACACTTTCGTCGAGCGCGTTCTTAATATCGTACACTCTGCGTGTGCTCCTACGAGCAGGACTAGCACAACCTACACTAGAGGGATTATATTCAAAAACAACAATGCGATGATCTGAGATGCCTTCCGAGACCTCACATGAAAAGGTGCGCTTCGCGACATCACTTGAAACAAACACGAGATCAAGAGTATTTGACGATGAACCTTGAACACGTGTGGCAGTAGTGACGGTTTGATACAGGTTTAGATTGAACGACATTTCAGTTAACAAGACAGAATCAGTACAGTTGTGGTTCAAAGGAGAAAGATTTTCCCAGCTAATATTGGGAAGGTTAAAGTCACCTGCAATAATAACGTGCTTATTTTTTTTTTTACAATAGGCGTGAGGTGTGAGTATAAATTTTCTAAAAACGACAAGTCAGCATTAGGGGGACGATAAACACCACCAACAATAATGGGAGGAGAAAATGAGTTTATTCTAGCCCAACAAGACTCGGTTCCATCAACATCATTCATAACCGTAAAGTTCAGCGTATCTTTTAACATTATTGCGACCCCTCCACCTCGAGAGCACCGGTCTTTTCGAATGATTTTAAATCCGCTGGGAACAATTTCAGAGTCACTGATAGAGCTATGAAGCCATGTTTCAGTGATGACCAGTACATGGGGGTCATGCTCAGCTAACAAAATGTCAAGATCGTCAAGCTTGTTCAAAAGGCTACGAGCATTTACGTTAATCAGCTTAAAACTACTTGGCCCTGTAAGTTGACGTCAAGGTTGGGAAAATGAAGAAGCTGCATGCAGCCTTTCACGCTGAGCAGTATCACAGTTCCAAACATAGGCGTCACCGTTGATAAGGAGCTTATCATAGACGAGTTTAACCTTTTGTTTGTTAGCTCTCTCGGCTTGGGAGCTCTCCCATAAGTTACGACGCAATGACTGTACACGAACAGAGTAATCTTCGCCAATAGCGATATTAGTACCTTTTAGCTTCGTAACATTTTTCAAGAGGGCCATCTTATCATTGTAGTCAAAAAACCGCACTATAACTGCTCGCACTTTGTTTCTTTGATTTTTCCCTAGCCTATGCATGCGTTCGATGGAAGTTACCGTGACGCCTAGCATGCTTTCGAAGATGTTCACACTTACATACTCTTTTAAACCGTAAAAGGTCTCTTGAGCTACCTCAGGAATACCATAAATTATTAGGTTGTTGCGTCGCGATCTGTTTTCAAGATCGTCCAGTTTCAGTTCAATATGCGATACGGAAGATGTTAGACCTGTTATTTTCTCCTCGCAATCTTGTATTTTCTTTACTTCCATGCTCAGGTTTTCAATCGTCCGTTCGATAGAATCTAAGCGATTATCAAGTTTTGCAAGCGCTTGATCGAATGACGATTTTCACGTTTTGATGTCCGCTACGTCTTGAGACATCTTGTTTTGACTCTCGAGAATCTGCGCAAGCAATTCCTGAGTTGTAGGCCCAGGGTTCAGTTCTACATCGCCCGACAAGGCCAACTTGATTATGGAGTTTATAGCGGAAATGAAATCAGAACATGCCTGGGGGCTTGGCAGCAGTAAAAGACAGATGTTATTGCTTTTGTGAGAGTCAGAATCAATTTGACCAACCTGCACGAGAACGAAGTACAGTTTAGGCGTCATGTTGGTTTGCTGCTGCCAAGCCCAGTGGTGGATGCTGGCCTCAGTCGCTCTTTTATACCCCGGAGGCGCTGGCGCTGTAGTCGAAGATGGTCTGGTGACTTGTGACGATGCAACTCTGGGGCTCACGCGGAGTGGTTGTCGATACGACGCGAAGTTTAAGGACAGCAAGTTCACACGCGGCAAGTGTACGTTTACAATCAGCGCTGTAGCGTGGTTGTTTCCTTGGACGAAGTGACTTGTAGAATGGTAGTCGACTGGCCACGGGGATGCCATGATCAGCAGCTGCACGAGAACGAAGAACAGTTTAGGCGTCATGTTGGTTTGCTGCTGCCAAGCCCAGTGGTGGATGCTGGCCTCAGTCGCTCTTTTATACCCCGGAGGCGCTGGCGCTGTAGTCGAAGATGGTCTGGTGACTTGTGACGATGCAACTCTGGGGCTCACGCGGAGTGGTTGTCGATACGACGCGAAGTTTAAGGACAGCAAGTTCACACGCGGCAAGTGTACGTTTACAATCAGCGCTGTAGCGTGGTTGTTTCCTTGGACGAAGTGACTTGTAGAATGGTAGTCGACTGGCCACGGGGATGCCATGATCAGCAGCTACACGAGAACGAAGAGCAGTTTAGGCGTCATGTTGGTTTGCTGCTGCCAAGCCCAGAGCCTTTGGCGTAATACTCCTTACGCCTTTGGCGTAATACTTCGGGTTCAATCAAATGTCGTGCCACTAAAGCGATACCAGTCATTTATTTCGGTTTCGTTTTCGACCGGACGTGCCCTTAAAAATAAAACAAAATAGAGCGTTTTTTTTTTTTGCACTTTTTAAGCGGAGCGTTAGTTCGTCTGCTTCTTTTGCGACGGTTTCGGTGACGCAGAACGCCGACGATCTCTGATTGGCTGCGATTGGAAGCATAGTGGGTAGACCTCAAAGTAGCTTGCTTTGAGTTCAGTTCTACCCAATATCCTTCAGTGAGAAACAATCAGAGATTGGCGGCGTTCTGCGTCACCAAAACCCTCGCAAAAGAAGCAGACGAACTTGCGCTCCGCATACTCCGTTTCACTCTAATTCCTGCCGCAGCCAACGTTACAACCCGATGGAGCCAATCAAGCAGCGTCAAAAGTGCAGCGTCACTGTGCTCGTTATTTTTCTGGGTTTCCTATCACGGCCTTAACCAATATTGCACGCAGAAAAAAAAAAAGAGCAGAATCGCGGCGCCGCATAAACTGTGCGTGATTGGTTTCGTCAATAATAGCATTAACATACAAAGACCACGAGCGCCGTGACAATGCACTTTTGGCGCTGCCTGGTGGGTTCGGATACATGGTTTTGCGCAAAAAAGACTGACACTGGTGGGTTCTATCTCATTGCAGTGACCGCTGTGGTCGTACTTAAAGTGAGGCAGTGTATGGACCTTTGCAAAAGTCGACTTCTGCGCGCTGGGGCCCTAAACTCGTCAGATACAAAGTTGTAGCCGAAAGTTCGCGGAGCGCGCCGATTGGATGTCGACGACAAAAACGCGAAGTCATTGTCGTGATTGTCCAATCGGCGCGCTCCGTCAACTTTGCCTCCAACCTTGTATTCGACGAGTTTAGGGCCCCTGGCATCTTCGTCTGCTCGGCAGTAAACGCCTTCTGAGCATGCGCTGTTGCTTCATTGAGCGGTATATCAGACCATGCGCATGCGTTTACAGCTCAGTAACTCTGCATTTTTGTCCCGGGCGATAAGCGATGCAAAGGCATTTCTTGATGCTTCTTTTTAGAAGTTACGACAACTAAGCGAATGACGAAACAAATTGGGATTACGATTGTTTTGGGCTAAAGCAATGTCCTTAAATCACAGTTTTTTTTTTCTTCTCTCAATATTGCGTCTATGAACACAATGGCGTCATTCAGTTTAATCTTCTGCTGTGCGCCTCTATTCGCTTTCTAAAATCTGCACCGTCACGCAGTCGGCGCTTCTAAGAATGTCGCTACTTGCAGCAACCTCATGCTGGGAACTTTAATCGCTTGTATTAAGTTTCTTTTTTTGTTTTGTTTTTTGTACAAGAGCATTCAGAAAGACTAGAGGTAAGACGGTAATACAAAAAAGCGCCTTTATGTCTGAAGAATTTTCGACAAAGTGAAACAAATGCCGCCTGACTCGTTGACGCCTTTGACTTCCCAGCAGGGCAATATGCGTTCCCTGTCTCGCCTTGTCCTCGTCTTTTTTCCCGTGCACTTTGAATCTACAGGGTGTCACAAAAGAAAATTTACACAGTCTTTTTTGCCGCAAAAATAAACTAGGCATCGCCGAACGCTCATCCTCCGCCCAAAGGTAGCGCTAGAGTTCACAACCAGATGTTAAAGTTTCAGCCCGATCTGGTAACTTAATCGAAATATATAAGTGATTTTCTGAAAATTTCAATGGGAAAATGGAGCCGATTTTTGCCAGTTTTCAGTTTCTGGTACCATAAAGCCCCATGTATTTGAAAACTCCTTCAGCCACCACTTTCCCATTGAAATTTTCAGATACTCACTTATAACTTTTGATTAAGATATTGGATCGGGCTGAAACTTTGGCATCTGGTTGTGACCTCTAGCGCTACCTTTTGGGGAGAATGAGCTTTCGGCGATGCCTAGTTTATTTTTGCAATAAAAAAAAAACAAAAAAAAACATCAACAAGAAAACGTGTAATTTTTTTTGGTGAAACCCTGTACTTTCGAACATAACCTGTCGTTTGCTCGTGACGAGAGTCACATTTTGTGGTTTCTATTCCCATTAAAGCACACGACATTTCGTGTAAAGCTAAAGTCACGTTCTTCACAGAGTTAAAGATGACGCACTTGTGAATATTTATTTGAAATTATACTATGTATTTTTACTCCGACATCGGTACCATTTATTTCTATAACCTGGGTTATTTCTTGTTAATAAATTTGCTGGGGAGACATACATTCAGAATACCGAATACATTTCTACCCGTGATCCAACTGTCTTTCTTTCACAGAACGTTTTAAAATATTCGCACCCTTTCAGCGTTTGCTTTGAACCTCAATATTAGAATCAAAGCAAAGGTAAGCCGTGCGGCATGGTATTTGTTTACACGATATATCTTCATGGAGATTTCGGATGAAACCCGATTTGTTATAAAAAGCAGACTTTGGCACTGACATAAAGAGGGCGTCGAAAAACAATGTAGGATAGCCACGACACTGGCATCCAGAGTCAGGGCTGGCTGTAAGAGTGCGCATGACTATAATGCTCTTAATTGCGTTGGCATTCAAAAAATTTTTTTTCTAAAAGATCCCTAAATCTGCGTAATTAAAATATTCACACAAACAATGCGAAATAGAATTGTCATACTCAGTGTTTCTCCACCCAATCTTTTTTATGTTTTTGCGTAATGGTTTCAGTTAAATATTTTCTAGATCGCAATTAATCGCTTATGTATGCTTTTGAAAAACATAGGCGCGAAGGTGCGTTTTTGTGTTTGTGAATAGGTCCGGCGACAGTTACTCTAGAAGTAGAAATGTTGACCGAAAATTACGGTTTTTATAAGATTTTTTTGTTTTATTTTGTCAGTGTTTGTTTTACCGGAAAGATTATTATTTACTTTTCCTAGAAATCACTACAAATTTTGCCGTATTTAGAAAAAAAAAGCTAAATATGAAATAACGAGGTAATGGTTTTACAACGTAATTTAGTACATGAACTAAGATTTAGCTCAAATGCACGCACTTTGGGTAGAAATAATATCATGAGACTCTTCGCCCTCGACCCTTTATTGCCGGGAAAAGAACGAGCCAGGAAAACGGTGGGAGTCGATCGAAGACACTGTATATAATATCCTTCTTTATATGATTTCCTAGCATAGAGTAAAAAACAAAACAGTGGAACGAAACTGTTATTAGATTGTCGTATTAAGTATTTACTCAGATCGCGCGTATTAGAGAGTGATGAAAACGAGCGAGATAAGAAACATTTTATTTACGAAGTAAAAAGAACACACAAGAAAGTTTTCTTTATACGTTAGTTATCTAGCAACTTAAGACACTACACCATTATTCGTTTGTCTTATGGCTTTTCTCAATATTGTTTTTCTCGAAGCGTAAAGAATAAACGCCATCTTGACGCGACAAGTTTATGTAGTATTTTACTAACACGGCATTAACGGAAGTTACAGACATTCAATATACGAATACACAATCAACCATATATTATAACGTCAGGAAATCAAGACAGAGATGCGTCGAGCATTTTTCCTGATTGGCCCTGCCACGGCGCTCGAATGCATCCACATACAAAAACGGTCGACCGCGCGGAACCTCTTTATCGAGTTCGAGGCCATGTACACGACACAGACCCACTTTACTGCCACCCCACCGATAGGTGTAGGAACGACCCTGACCGGACAGCCTGCGACTACGAACAAAAATGGACAAAACCGGAAGGGGTGAAACCCGGACGTGTTTGGAGTCCTGCGCCACCGGCATTCGGAGCACGGTTGGTTTTGACTTTGCCGCTTGTCGTTGGTGTACAGCTGGGGAAGGACCCGACAGGTTCGAAAGCAAACGTTTTCTTCGGTTGGGTCGAGCTGTTGGTGTAGATACTGAGTTGGACCAGAGAGAACAGGGAGGTGGCGAGGTGAATAGTTGTAGAAAACGTTTACGTTGATATTTACTAAGCGCAACTCTATGTCTTTGTAAATGAGGTAGGTATTTGAGTAATATAAAGCAGCGCGCTATTTAGACCACGTTTACAAATAATTTCAAACTGGGTTGCGAGGAATAACTTGTTGGAAGGCATAATTTGTGAATAGCGAGTGGAAGACATTTTCAGTAATATAATTTTTCATTCCAATTCGTAATGCTAAAAATTCGTGCCGGTAAAACTGCTGAATTTTTTTTAGTATCAACGCATTCTTGGGATTATCGGAAAAGGGCAAAATGTCTCGGACCAAGACAGTCGAATAATTAGAATTAATCGATATCTCGGTGTCGGGAAATGAAGCTTATTTGTTTGGAAATTATTTTAGGATGCATGAGTTTTTGAATAATTAACACTTTCGCAATATTTATACTTGCTATTTTCGTAATATTTCATAATTTCGTGAGTAATTTCACGGCTCTTTATTAAAAGCACTACCATTCTCTAAAGGAAATGATCACGCAGTTTGCCTGCCAGCCGACTGCGTTTACATTACTCACCTCTTGCCATGTTTCAGGTCTATGTCCCCCGTGCAGTTCTTATTTTATACTTTTGATGCAGCCGCTACGTCTAACCAACGAATTTTACATTAAATGTTTATTCAATAATGGACATTTAGTCATTACTTAAAGGTACAATAAAGACAATTTGAAAGTTCAGTTTAACAATTGGAATAATGGCAGGTGTCTTCCAGATAATGTTGGGGACGTTTTAACCCGTATTTACGCTTGCGCGCCGCACAACTTAATTTAACAGATCCAGCAATAATCTTACCGGGACCAATAACAGCGACGCCCAAGGCTCCAGAAAGATCCAGCTTTTTGATGACATGGACCTTTACGTCAAGGTAGGATTCTCAGGCGGTTGGTCGAAGTGAACGGAGACTGCTCGACTTCGTTTTTGACTGTGAGTTTTTAAAGAAAATCAATAACAACAAAAACCGCATATATATTGTCAAAAACATTTGCTACAACATACATATTTCAGTCTGCGGGTACGTGGACTGAAAATGTGCAAAAGCCGACCCCGTTTAATTTGCGAAAATTGGGCGGGGATTGACTTTAAAAGCATTTAGTGCGACAAAAACATAAGTTTTTTTTCTTTCTGATACGAGAAAAAAAAACAGAAATGGTGTATCATTGTGCTTTGTCTATATTTTCGAGTGATCCTCGGTTCTAGGCGTGAAGAAACAATTCCAGGCTGACGCGCTGCAGTTCCCGGTATTCCCTCGAGTCCCAGTCAAAATGCTCTTCTCAGATCTCATCTCGCTCTCCCCGAGATTTCCTGCACATCAATTCAGCCTTTAATCTAACAATATCTTTCTGCGCATATGGTGTTGTGAAAGGTCCCCCTTTTGTATTTTACGTAGTCCCCCTTTTGCACTTTACGAAAGAGGGGACAAAGTTTCGCTATCACAAAAACTGGACGCGTTTTTTATTTTTTTTTTATTTTTGATTTTAAAGTTTATAGTTTTAATATGGATATAAATTCAGCCTGGAATATATTTAAGACAAAAATTGCATCTTTAGCTCAGACGTTTGTCCCATCACATCTTTTATCAGCCAATCACCGCAAGAACAAACTTTTTATGAACCGGCAGTTTTTGAGCTTTGATAAACAAAATGATTCGCTTGTTTCGTCAATATTGCGAATCAAGAAAACCTACAGTATATTCCAAGATGAAAGAGCTACTGGGTAAAATAATAACAAAAGAAATGTGCAAGTTACAGTATATGGATGAAGGTGCATTATCTAATAATCTGAAACGGAACCCTCAGGAGGTTTGGAAATATGTGAAAAAAACAAGAAAAACCTTTGTGACTATTCCTGACGTAATGCATAGTATTAATTATTGCTCAAACTGAGGTAAAGCTGAAAGCTTCAATGTATGTTTCCAAACGGTATTCACAAAGCCGGTCAGTGTAGTTAGTGGTTTCCGAAATAACAATGGGTTTTCACACTTTAAAAAAACGTAGATATTCAGATCAAGGCATCGCATTGCTGTTGCAGAAAGTCAGGATAAATTTAGCCCCTCGACCAGATTGTATCTCGTACTGCATCTTAAAAGACTCTGCCGCTTCCGTTGCTCCATGTTGGACCGTGTTATTTGGAAAGTCCCTTAAACAGACTGAGTTACCCTTTGACTGGAAAAATGCACATGTAATCCCTATACACAAATGTGGCGACAAATCTAAAGCACAACACTAGGCCTATTTCTTTGACAAATGTTTCCTGTAAAACGTTAGAGCACATAATTTACTCTAGCCTAATCAGCCATCTACAAGGAAACAATTTTGTATTTACCCAACACAACACGGATTTAGGACAGAAATTTTGCGCGGTACACTATTGATAGAATTCACACATAATATTGCTACTTCGATAAACAGTGTCCATCAGGTTGACTCTGTTTTTTTTCTGGAATAACATAAAGCTTACGATTTTGTATAACTCACTGTTCTTATAAAAGCTATCCACCGCTTAAATTCTAGATGCACTTTTAAAGTGGATTGAAGCCTATTTAGTTGGAAGAAAGCAAAACGTGAATCTCAATGGTGTCGGTTTGTCAGATATTACCGTGCTATCGGGTGTGTCGCAATGGTCCGTTTTTGGTCACAATCTTTTTTGAACCTTATAAGTTATAAATGATCTCGCTGCGATTGTTTCTAGCTGTATACTACGATGATTGCCGATGATTGCTGTGTATACCCTGACGTCTCATGAGAAGCGGATACCTAGCTTCTACCAAATGACCTTCATTCGATTTTAATTTGGTGTCATACAGAAATCGTCTCTTAACTTCAACAAGTGCAATTTAGTAAAGTTCACGAACAAAAATCGACCTCTGAGCATCGAACATTTTTTTAAATAGAACAAGTTTATTTGCTGTAACAAAATATAAATGTTTAGGGGTTTTGTTTTTCAGCGAGTTATTTTGGAACCCACATGTAAATTATCTGTCTTCAAATGCTATCCGCAGATTAAACTTTTTTAAACACAGCTTTAGGCCAGCACCCGTAAAACTTAGAAATACTTTGTACATGACAAACGTACGTCCATTTTTAAAATATGCTTGCACCGCGTGGGACCTTCCCACCAGGTCAAGTAAGGATGAGCCATAGCGCATACAAAACCGAGCAGCGGGGTTTGTATCGGGTCACTGTGATTTTTCTAAAAGCTCAACTGCTATTTGTGAGGAGTTAGGGCGGCCATTGCTTGCTGACCGGCAGAAGTATCTGAGATTGTCCTTGTCTTACAATATATTCATATTTCCTCATATTTTACAATATAAAGTGCTCGTAAGCATATCACACCAAGGCCATACATACCACCCCTGCTATGGCTCGCAGGTGTGAGTCGCACTATTCTTTAAATAAATATATAAAATATTCAATGGCCGAAATGGCTTTTATAAGGAACAATGCATAAAATATCCAACCTATGTGTCGCCCCGTATTGACCATCATCTAAAAGTCTGCGAGTGCAGGAGCAGAATAAATATATTTAGAGACGTATTTTGTCCGAGATCTGGAAATAAATGGAATAGACCACCGGGTAAAGTTGTCTCCTCGCCAGTTTTTTTTTTTTTTTTTGGTTCTGTGGAGGTTCTTTTTTGGTGAAGTGTCAATATGTGATTTTAATTGCCGGTGTGTTTGCGAAATTATTTTTATTTTGTTGATTTTTTTATTATGTCAATATTTTCATTTTTGATGTCATTGGAAGTTTTACCGAATTACACGCATATTTTCGATCTATTACTTCATATTCTATATCTAGATTTTTTTAGTGTCTTCCACCTATATTAATGCCCTGGTAAGAGTAATGTAGGGAACTGAATAAATAAGGGTCTGTACGCGAATATGCGGGAACGAGGACACCGGCAAACGCCCCTGCGCAAGCCCAAGACTCCGTCGCTTTTACGCCGAGACTCCTCGAACAGGACCATACTTGTGTCAAGTCTTGGGTTAGTAAACCTGATGGCGTCCAGAGAACAATGGAGCACATTGTGATAGGCTAAGCCTATCACGATGTTCTGTCTCACTTTGTACGTAACCGCGACACCCAACAAATCTTCTACTTGGTAATGCGATTGCGGCCCTCGGAATACGATTGGCAATAAATGATGTGGACAAAGCGTAAGTTTCAAATAAACAGTTGCGTGTGAATGCGCTTGACTGCGTTGCATTGACGAACTGCCGCGAGTCACCGCACTTCCCATAAAACATGGATGATCCGCGGGTCAGCGGTGTTTCGTGTGAAGCATGGCAACCAATTCAAGGAGTAGCTTGTTAAGTGGCATACAAAGCACGAATGCCCTGGTTTGTCGCAGTCGCAACACGCTCCAGCTGGTACAACGCTATCAAACCACAAAGCTCCGCTACAGCTCCCCGCGCCATCTACGCTCATGACCAAGAAATTCACCAAAACCAGAAGTTCACTTTTGAAGTCGCCTCCGTTTAAAGAGATATTATATGGCGTGAAAGCCGACCGTGAGTTTCGCTTTTGTTGATTTATTTTATACGAAAAATTTATAAAACTGTATGAAAACATTGGGCATATGGCCATGGCCCTAGAGAGTCGGAAAACAACCTTTTCTTTAAATGATTAAAATCGTTTTCATGGTTTCCTTAATATGGAGGTGAAGCATTATTTTCACTTTCAGTAATTATCGCTTAGAATTATTCGCTGACATTCGTAACCTAAACAAACACGCGTTACTGGTGTTTTTTTTGTTTCACGCAATAGCATTCGCGGAGAAAAAAATATCAAGAAACACGTACACCGTTTAAATCCTAAACTCGCTGCGAAGCGGTCACAGGATCGTGAACCGATGACGTGTCGGTTGTGGTTCTGTGGCCCCATTTTATTCTTTATCTATAAAAATGTCACTGTAGAGTCTGTAGATGACGGGACTAGCATTCGGAAATTCGCTGATGATTGTGATGTTTATAGAAAAATAGACTCTAATGAAGATCGAACTAAACTAAATAGCACTCTTCAAAACATACTTAAGCAGTGCGAAGAATGTAACATGCCCTTAAACTTACCCAAATTAAAACTACTCCATGTAACAAAACAAAAATTGTAAAAACATTCTCTTACTTTATTGGTAGCTGCATAATTGGAGAATCAACGCAATTCCAGTATATCGCCGTAACAATAACTAAAGACCTGAGTTAAGAAGCACACATTGCCAAATTGTGCACAGCTGCGTCAAAGACTCTATAGTTTCTAGGGTGAAAGCTACCTTTAGCACCATTCAATGCTAAACTTAGTGTCTATGAAACACTGATAAGGCCTTATTTGGAGAGCACAAGTGCGATTTGGGAGTTGAAGACACAAAAGAGCAACGAAGAAATGGAAAACGTTCAAAGACTAGCAGCAAGACTCATATGTAACAGACACTGCCGATTAGGCAGCCCGTCACAAATCATAAATTTACTAAAATTGGACACACTACAAACACACCGAAAACAATTCAAACTCAAGCTGTTATTCGCCTCGAGATCGAACCGTGTCGCCACCGTGCGGCCGAAATTGGTAACGCGCGAAAGCGGGGATACCGCCGTGCGTCGTCTGCTACGGGCGCACGCTCAGAAGCATGGATCTCGACAACGCAAGCCCGTTTCAGGCTGAGCTTGACATTCCTTATTAAATGTTTCATGTTTTTGCTGCCGTTTCTCCTTACTAAAGGTTGTGTTGTATCGTTTCCCGTGCGTAGAAATTCACCAAGGCGATTATTATTAAGTCGGAAGCTTCCATAATCGTAGTGTGTTGGTTTGTATACAATCGCTGGTCCCACGTATTTTTGTTATCTCGCACAAACCGTGGCTTTCATAAAGCATTGAATGTTGAGTGGGTCTGTGGTTTGATTAAAAAATTAACCCGACTGATCGCTATCCTTTAATAGACTAATGAATCAATAAATCCGTATGTTGATTTTTCGCCGGTCATATTGCGTGAAAAACGCTGAAACCACATTTTTTTACTGGTTTTACTATGGCATAAATGGCATATTGCATTCCCACTCTAAACTTAACGTTGTGAGTCCTACATAACTATGAACACGGGAAGCCTTATAAAATGAAGTATTTTTTAAAGTTATTATTTAAACAGTATAATCACCCTCGGTGAAATGACAAGCACGCTGAAGTGATTTACTGTGCAAGCCAGTGTCACAAAAGAAATAAAGACGTAAAAAATATTAAAGCAGGCATATTTTTACTCTTGGTTGACTTTCTCCAGCACAAGACTCGAATTAACCGGCAGAAAAACATTGCAATTAAAGCATTACTTGAATAATCTGAAAGTTAATCGATGAACTGCCCAGTCCCGATATACGTAAGGTGAGGGCGGAGGGTGATCGGAAAGTCTCGTGAAGGTCGCTAGCCTTCATCAGTAAGGGAGTATCACTGCGGCCGATGCTGTCTGTGTCTTGGTGCGCGTCGTTTGTTGTGGTTACAGAGTCTACTGTGTTTGAATACAAGATTATTTAGCCAGACATTTATAGTATTAGCCTCTTGACATCCGCGGCCCTCACCAAGAAAATTGAAGCGGGTGAACCCACACTACCGAGAAAAGCATTTAATAGCAGGAACATTGCTGCGTTGCTCGGTTACACTCGTTTATTACAGTCACGCAGATATATTGGAACAGTTTGTTTCACTTGCTTCAGTTGTTCTGCCAACCGTGCAGTTTGCAGATCTTAATTAGAAGAGACACACTCTCCTCATAGCAACGCATTAGATTTGTTCAGACTCCACAAAACTTACCCACACTATGGCACAGTAAAAGGGCAGAGGAACTCAATAGCATAGTAATTTCCAATACAGCGCTAACTTATTTTCATTATAGTTATTTATATTACTGCAAAAGCTAGAAGTAAAGAAAAAAACAAAAAATATAGAAGCTGCGAGTTCACAGCTCACACTACGAGTATTATGTTATCTGGGATGGAATTTTTTGTTTTCTTTTTTAATTCCCACGTTGATGAATCGATACATCCATTTTAAAAGAAACAAATATTTAACATAAATATTCCAGTTCAGCCGGAGACATGCAGGCATCAGTCGAGGTGATCCATGCTTTCCAACGTCTGCCTAGAGCAGACGACGCACCCACAGAAGCGATTATATAAATTTAGGCCGCACGCTGGCAACATGATTCGATCTTCCCTGTAGTCCCGAACAGTACCGCATCCTTTTCCGCTAGAATTGTTTTCCCACCGATAGTACGCGACAAAATAAACGCAAGAATATACGCCGTCGCGCGCACGAACGTGGAGAGCCTATGGGGCGGCTGTTCTCCTATCCCCGCTTTGATGATGATGATAGCGCGACCGTAGCGCCACCTCTAGGTCGATCTCGAGGCCAATACTTACTCTATAACGAACATCTAAAAATTTACTTGTCTCCCTACTAACCACCTGCTTCACGTCGGAATAAGCACTTTAATCACGATAGACTACTAGATCCATACCGCAGCAACAACAAAAAAATTATAGAACGCTTAAGACTGCTTACGTGTAGTAATGTGAAAGCATTACAGTCCCGCGCGGCCACCTCACAGTTCATCGCACGAAGCACACAACGAGCACAGATGAAGTCCGAACAGCACCTATTTCACACGGCTCTCCGGTGGTGACATCATGCTCACATACTGCGCAGGCGCGGCGCCCTCGCCGGCTTCACGGCTTCCGTTACGAAGCATCTGCGTTGCTGTGCTTTTCTTTGTGTTTTGTTACTGAAGCGCTTCCGCTTTGACCTTGAGCGACGCGTGCTTGAAGAAGTATTTTATGGCCATGTTTTGGGCACAACGCCGACGCGTTTTCGCTTAATGGGAAATATTTGATTTTTGCCTTAACATTTGTAAACACTTTTTTTTTTTCAAGAACCATCTCTGAATGGAATTGCCTACCGATAGAGACCCTTGACAGCCAATCGCCAGAACGTTTTGCCAAATTTTAACAAATGTACAGGGATTCCCTGTTTAAAGTTTTCTTGTATTTGTTATTGCTGAATTCTTTGTGTTGAAGATGAGTTACTTTCTATCTCATATTACGTCCTCGCATGTGCTATCTTCACACCTGCCTGGGCCCTATCACGGCTGCGGTATTGTCAAAAAAATACTCGTAATTTTTTTTCAATATTCTGTCAAGCAACATAGACGCCCGCCATTCACTGACCACGAAGACCGTGACTGAATCCGAGTTCTCGCCAAACGCTCACGCAGCACTCGTGTCCAATTCCCAAAATACGTGCCCAAATAATGGCGGACACAAATAATTAGCGTAGCAGCTACTAAATGTCGTTCCCTTTTAAAAGACGTCTACCGACTGTTGTGATTCCTTTTCCTTGAAAACGAGAGAATGGACTCTGGCCACAGCAATGAATCCTTAAAAAAAAAAAAACGCTCCATCGCCTGTCCGCCATTGTTTGATCAGCCACCATAATCCCATCGTGGACACGAGTACAGCGTCAGCATTGGGCGAGTTCTCGGATCTTATAACGTGCTTGGTTTACGGGAAATGGTTGCTTGATGAACTGCTGAAAAGTGTATATTGGTCTTCATCTGCCAATGGCGTGCGCTAATGCTAATCTTTCCCGGTCAACCCACACACTCCAACATATCCAGGCACGTACCCGCGCTTCATCACCGAGACACACCCGACGAAAATAAACGGCGAACCCATCAGACCAAGGAGAAACATGAGAGCGTAGAAACATTCAAATATATCTCCAAGTTCGCCAGCTTGTTTTTGTACTTATAATTTGTTACAATGAATTTCAAACTGTACCTGCGTTCCTTTTTTTATATTTTAGGTGTATCAAATTGAACTCGATTTGAAGTATACTAGAAACGTTTGTTCACAAACACCGAAAACAAAATTGGGTTTGCATAAACCAAATCAGATCTCAATGCATAAAAACTGGCAAATGTCCGAAGAAGAAAAGCAAATGCACCATATTAATCACACACCAATAGGTCAATCTCTCTGCGTGGTCGCAGCATTTGAGTATATTACCCTTGTTGCCATTTTTAATTTTAATTTTTTTACTTTATTTTAACTTTAGAGCGTGCCGAATTCAATATTTTGTTTTGGTTTTTAGATGGGCCGAAATCACTGGGTAAAATTACTTACCTGGGAATTTCCTACTCCTACTTATACATAGAAAGAAGTTCAATACTCGAGCGTAATTTGTTGTTGTAGAGGCCACAGAAGCCGCAACAGACCGCAAAAATGCCATGTTTTACATAAATAAAGAAGATTTCAAAAACCTCTCAAACACTCGAAGTTGCGCCGAAAAACATCTCTTTGACCTCTTCAATTTGCCGTCCTCCGGTCATAAAAATCTAAAAAATATAATTAAAAAAAAAAAATGCCGGGCGTTTCGTTTCGGCACACGGGTTCTTCATTTACTGGCGACGCTGGACGAGGAAAAACTCCAGGTATTTCCGCAACGATAACGTCCTCCCGGGTAGGCCTGAGCGCCGCCGCCACCACGCGGAGAAGGAAAGACGCGGGACTCATTCATTTTGGACGCCCCCCCCCCCCCCCCCCCTCTCAGCTCCCTTTCCTACCTAAGCTTGCTCGTGAATATTTCAGTAGGCTTTTCCGAAAGCCCTCCGAAAGCCCTCCATCCCCACTTCTGGAAAAAGAACAAACAAAAAAACCCACGCTAAAAAATAAAATACAAATCGCAACAGAAAGGATGGACAGGAGACAACCCACCCAGCCCCTCTCCCCTTTTTCGGAGAAATCAATACTCGAGTCTCGACAGCGCTAGCTTCTCGGTAGCTAACGTCTTTCACTGAAGCTGCTAAGTCTGGCGCCTCGGCTGTGGAACACCGCGACCAAGGTGCTTGCCTTGAGCTCAAAGAGCGAGAAAACTATGAGGTTACTTAAAAAGAAAAAAAAAACTATAAAAACGTACACGTCTTCTTAAGGAATGCTTCCTTCTGCGCTTCATTCTTAATTATGCTGTCATATGACAGTTGCAAATATCTCATTTCAGAATTTATCTGCAGTAACATGGTGACTTGGGCCAGTTGATTTATGGCTAAGAAAACAGCGCCGAAATAACACAAGGACCAAGCCAAGCTTGCCAACAAGACAAGCGCATTGTCTTGTCCCTCTTGGCTTGGCCCTGGTGTTATTTCGGCGCTGTTTTCCTTAGCCGAAATTGATGCCTTGTTTTTTTAACACCTATTTTTTTTTGTAAATGCATCTAGCAATGCAACTATATTGTAAAAAAGTATTTTTAGTCTCTTAACTGCTCCATTTCAGTCTATTGGATTTTTGGTGAGGGGTTCCATCATGCGAGGCTTATTCAAAGCATGTCGAATTTTAGTTTTTAGTTCGCAGAATGCTAAAAAACTCCAACAATGTTGTTGTTTTTTGTAAGCGTACAAGCATTTCCGAGCGAAACAGTGAAGACGCTCTCGCACTCTACTTTTATATCTAATCCGGTTAGATGCTGTTAAAAAATTTTCTTTCATTTTTAACTGAAAATAACATACCATCAAGGAAGATTCGATGGAACACAGACTTGCCTTGATTTAACGCTTATCACAGGCGTCTGCGAATGAGAAAAATAAAGACTGGTTCGCGCTGCCAAGCAATCATCCACTGATGCACAATGGGAAACATACCAAATTGCAGATCGAGTATATATAGCAGCTCTTACGGAAACTAAGTCACATTTTTTATATTCATACACAAAATAGTATGTCATCAACTAATCCTAAACAATTTTGGAATGTCACTAATCCCAACTGTCAGTCTAACATTGTTCTTCAGTCCATCTGGTGGCATAAATATACCAATAGCTGAAAGTGCAAGTGTCTTAAATGATGTTTTTAGTATGTCCTTCACAACCTCTAATGTTAAACAAGTACCAGTGTTGTGTTTCCTGCTTTTTGGCTATGAACCCAGCGGCAGTTGACGCGATTGGTGTCGCTGGCCTTATTAATAAAATAAAGCTTTCATCCTGCGCCGGAATAGATGGGATTACCAGCAATTTCTTAAAAAATTGTAATGAGTATTGTTAAATAAATCTCTCAAATTTTTTATGCAATCTCTTATTCGTGACGTAGTCTCAAGCGATTGGGTGGTTGAGAAGGTGGTCCCTATCCACAAACCTGGCGAAAAACATAACCCGTTGAATTATCGACCATATTTTTAACAATTGTGCCATGTACAGTAATTAAACACGTCATTTATTCGCAGTTGGTAAATTATCTTAAAACTAATGATCTCTTCACAAGTTCACAACGTGTCTTTAGAAAACATTTTTCTTGTGAGACGCAGGTACTATTCTTCACAGGTGACCTCCATCATTGCCTTGATGATCACTATGAAACCAATTGTCTATATTTAGATTTCTTAAAATCCTTTGGAAAAGTTTCCCTCAAACTGTTTCATAAATTACAATCACTTAACATAAAGCTCCTCTACACAAAATTGAATTCTTGCCTTTTTAACTAAATTCCTGCGATTATTTGGCGTTTGCTGACGATTGCGTAATATACCGGAAAATAACCAACAAGTCTGACACTATTCTTCTACAATCTAGCCTTAATCGCATATCACAACAGTGTAACCAGTAGCTAATGGCACTAAATACTGACTGATGTAAATCGATGAGAGTGTCACGCGCTCAATCAGAGCGTAATACTTATCATCTTAACAGCAAGCCTCTTACTTCAGTGTCGGTTTATAAATATCTTGGTGTTTATGTAACGTCTAACCTTCCTTGGAAGATTTATACTGAATATATATTTAACAGTGATAACCCTACATTATGATGCTTCAATAAAAATGTCTTTCGCGCTTCGTCTTCATCTAAATTAACCATGTACAAAATTCCAATCCGTCCAAGTGTAGGGTATGCTGCTGCTTTGTGGGACCCAATCACCCGTCACTAATTGTTCTTATTGAATATATTCAAGACTGCTCCACTTGTTTCATATTGACGAAGTATCATTGCACTGCTAGCGTTTCTATCATGAAAAATGCTTTAAGTGTGCCGTTACTAATTAACCTCCCCAAAAATATCTCTTTTGTGTCTTTTTCATAAAAAAAAATTCATAAAATTGTTACCCTTCGTCATAACCGACTTCCTCCACCTTCCTGCATATCGGCTCGCGTTGTTCATAGCTATAAGGTTGGTATTACAAGTTTTAGAACTTAGTTATTCCAATATTCGTTTATGCCTCAGACATCGACAGGCTGGAACCACCTTCCCACCTCAATTGCTAACATCACTGATGTTGTTTTGTCTGAACATGGTATCACTAATATGTGCACTTTATAGTTCATATTATACAGTTCTCTCCCCTCTTCAGCGCATTTACCTTATGGGGTATTTTAAATAAATAAATAAATAAATATACGTTTTTCAAGTAACCTCATACCAGCGAACAACGGACGCACTCCCGAACTTGTGCATTTTTGGGATTACCTGACACAAAGTATGCATCCGCCAAGGGAATGGGCGAAAGGGCTTAGAGAGGGACGTCGCGCATAAGTTAGTTCCAAGTGTTTCTCTTTTTTTTATCGTGTTACAATTTCCGAAAATCTACGGTTGTCTGGCTAACACTGCGTCGTCGTCAGGACCTCAAATAACTTTAATAAGCATAAGAACAATCACCGAAAATGTGTGACGAGCACAAGAAGCTGCAGCGCGAGTGTGGCTTCAATTTTATTAAGCTTTACATCTCCAAGTATTCTTATTTATGAAATCAGTCGATTGCGATGGCGGATCGCGAGGGAGTTGTATCAGCCACATCGTCACATTTATGCTCACGACTATTTCGTCCGTGGCAAATAGACCGATTCCAGCCAGGTTACCGTCCTTCGATTAGGTTATCATTTCGAAATATGCTATTACTACATGAAAAGTGGAGGGTATAAAAGCGCCACCGTGCTACCACTCAAGATGGAGCTATCGAATGCCGAAAGCTTACCTGCATATGCTACATTAAATTTATCATGTCTTTCTTTGTTGTGCTCAATCAAAACACTCCACCATTTTCGCCCCTGTTTTTTCGAAGAGGTAATGTAATGTCCTGTCATTAGTTAGCTAGATTCAACCGTGCAGGCCAAGTCAAGTTATTGTAGCCACTATAGCCAAGTCTAGCCAAGTTCCCCCGTACCCATACCGCTGTCTAGCCAGACAGTTGTGCTGCCACAACCAGTTTTTACTTCCAGTTTTAAGCCACTACACGGCGTCGTCGGCACCGCACGTCTCCAAATGGCGGCGTCCTTATAAAAAAAAGACAGGTATGTAAGTCTAGTTTATAGCTGCCCCCACACGCACATTACGCGCGGCAGACAAAAACATGCAAGGTAGCCCAGATTGAAAGTTAGGTTTTTTTTTTCTAAAGTGAGCTATATTTTTTACAGTGAAGAAAAGGCTTCAACTGAGAAATTAACATTTTAACCTAGAGGCCTTACTCCCGATAGAATTGATCAATGTTAAACAAGCTGCTTTTTCTCGGTTACAAACGCCAGCGATAAAAAAAGATCGTGACGCGCAGAAGCGTGGAGTGCTATTAGCCCGTTGAACGATGCTTTCACTTTGTATGTTCGTGGGAGAGGGAAAGGGGGGAGGCAGGGGGGGGGGGGGCAACGTCTAAGAAGCTTTGGCTAGGTGGCGCAAGCTCCCGCCCGATTAAACAGTGTCAGACCTATCTATCCATCCACACATGCAGCCTAGAATCCATTCAGCATTTATCTTTGTCGTGGCGACTTCCTCCCTCAGATATCAGTATTTTTTTTTATTTAATTTCTGTTTTATCTTTTTCTTTTCGCTCAGCCCTCCAATCTTTGCAGCTCTCAGTCTTTGTCCCTACACCAAGTTTGTACATCGATTTTACACTGATTTGCTCGTTTTCTAGATCGTTGTCGTCGGCCTCCGCCTATTTTATTTCTCCTTTGTTTACTTAGTGTCATCTTTTTTCGATGATTTATTCTCACTCTTCGTCTTGCTGTCGCGCGCGCTCCTTCCGGTTAGAAACCTTCGCGAACTGTATCCATTAGGGCACAAGGTTATGGGACATTCGTCATGCTGTAATAGTGGTAAAAGCCCGCGCTAAACATGCGTTTGGGTACCTATTTTACGCTATAATAGACACTGTACAAATCGATACATTGTCGATAAAAAAACACATACCTATGTGTAAACGAATTCTCGTGGCAAATTTCTCCCTTCATTGATTTGCCTTTTTTTTCAATTCAATGACATAAATCCTCAGTTTAATGTAATAGATTTCATTTTTTCTCACTCACACAGTAGGAAGATATAGAGCTAAAAATATATCAAATACCTAAAAAATAATATAAACATAGATATGCAGATATATTCAAGATAACAGTATAAGCATAATATTTTGGCAATATTAATACCTGTTTGATTCCGCTTTATTCCGTTTTATCTCAAGTAATTCCTACATTTGACAGTTTTATACTCACAATATGGAATGCAAGCACGTCACTTTAGCCTCTCCTTGAACCGACCTGCATCCATTTAAAACATCAAACTCGCATTATCATGTCCTGGGGGACGTCGAAGATTACTTCTGTCAAAATACAAAAAACACAGACCTGAAAAGCGATGAAAATCGATTATTTCCAGAAGTTTTAATATAGGCTAATAAACTGTTGTTATTGCATAGAAGTTTCCAGCTAAGGCCTTTGGGAGCCTTTATCTGACTGCTAGCGTGTGTAGACCACTGATGTCTGCTATAGTAGTCTGAATCGAAGATCTAGGCTTATATATATGGTGTCGAATAGCACCACCGGTGGCCATTGCTTGACACCAGCAAGTGCATTGAACCCTGTGGTAAAAACGTGAAAAAGTGAGATTTCTCTCATTTATATTATAATTCGGACGACCAAACTTCGACGAAGTTTTCTAGGAATGGTGAGACATTTTTGGTGTTGTGATGTCAATACTTCTTACATTGAAGTTTTGGGGAAAAATACTTTTATATCCTCCGTTAACTTCCTCTATGGGCTCCTCGAGCAGCCAGTGGGAAAAACGCCGTCATGAAAGAAGCCAGAACGGTTTGGTTTGATGCCACGCTTATTTTTTATTTTTATTTAGGAAGGCTTACAAATTGCTTTTGAAGCATCATTTTTGTTTCGAAATCAAAGCCGAGGATGTCAGATTGGAAATCCGCTCTTGCTCGCTAATTTTCTTGTTTTAAAACATTCTTAAAATAAACTCTGTTCGTATTGCGAGTTTCACTCTAAGAAATGCCTGCGCTTCTACTTACTTGACAAATACTCGAAGAACCAATCTCTGCGATCTTCTAAATCAGCTCAGCGAATGATGAGGCGGAAAATCCGCTTAGACCTAAAAATGAATTCCACGCTGTGGCACTACGGAATTCAAAGCGTCATGATTGCATTGGGTAATGCCACGGCGCGTACTTAATTTTGAAATTTAAGCAGATGTTCCACCTTATCATTTGCAGAGCTGATTTCGTAGATCACATAGATTCGCTCTTCGAGTATTTTGTGGGTAAGTTGGCGCACATGAATTTCCTCGAGTGTATTTTAACCAAGACGGGGGTTTTGAAGCTTGTAAACAACGATTTGGAACATTCGAGTAGACTAATTTCGTCGATGACAGCAGACGACAGAAATCGGCACGCTGTTTGTGTAATTTATTAACCTTATGTGCAGTTACTGACGAATGCAAATTCTGTCTTACTATTCTGTACAAGGAACTTCACACAGAATTTACACAAGATTCACACAAGCTTCGCACAAGTGTCTTCTACAGTTTTTTTTTTGTAAGACACTTTCACCCAAGCTACAAAAAGTTAATTTTTGCTAATTCCTCCCATAGTCTTGCATGCCTTGCATGTTGTGAAGCGATTGCCTCCGGTTCTGCCACCGTCGGGCCCACGGATCGCGATCCAGCATGCTACAATATAGTAGATGAGTGTTATAGACCCTCTGACAGTGAGGCCTTGCTAAAGCGTTCCCAAGGTAGTCAGACTGGCACCCATAAAATATATTTTGCCGCCCATGGTGGTGAGACCTGACTTTGAAGCGTGGGTGCTTGCAAACGTTTATGGAACGGTTTCACGCGACACACTGCCCCCTCAAAATTTTCCCGAGCGGCGTTTTGATAAACTTTCGCTGTATGTCTCCGGCAGTTCCAAACAATACGCGGAAGTAATGTCTCCCATCTTAATCAAATTTAACCTTTTTTGTCATAATTGTTTGGAACTGCCGGAGTAACTGGCGACACAGAGGTGCATCGCCTTGTACACGATTTCTTTTTATACATACCGGCATTTAGTTTAACCTAAGACAAGGCCCGCGATTGAGATGTTGACCCGTCGGCGGCCATCAAGGTTTCACAAAATGGTGTCAAGGCGACCGTGATAAAAAGGTAATAATAATTGGAATAAGCTTGGGTTTTTGCGACCTAGATACGCCCCCGATTGTCCGTATAGAGCTCTGTTGGTGACGGCGGCACTAGACGAGCTTCTGCCTTTCGCCAACGCCAAAAGCGACGCAAATAACAAAGCGTCTGCGTCTAAACAAATGGCGAAAGTGGCGGATGCTGTTCATCGACATGGCGGAGAAGGCTTACCGGAAGGGAAAAAGACGTTTCGTAGAACGGCCTTATACAGCACAATATGTATTCAAGCAGCACTAACCTCATTCGTTTTTTGTTTTTTGTTTTCTTTCATGTTTATTTTTTTTTTCTAGCTCTGGCTTTTAGAACTGCCATCGAGAAAGTCCCGGTTCTGCTCTTGTTTTGTTTTGTGGCCATGTTTTAACGCCCACCTCCCGCTATTCTTTTTCTTTTCGTATGGCGATTGCTTTTTTTCTATTTCTTTTTGTAGTCGTGTTATTATAAATAGCCCTTTCCTTCTCATATCCTATTTCTTTAAATTTAATCTTTGATTGATTGCAAAAATTTTCACCGCAAACTCCTTCCTTCTCAAAGTCTCTCACTGGCTATAAACAAATGCAGATCAGTACATTTTAACGTACTAACCAAAAGGTGAAGACACTTTATTCAACATTGCAGAAAACTATTTTTGAAAAAGTGCTATTTTGATGTTGTTATTCAAATTCCTAACCAAAGTATAAACTAAAAAAAAAAAAGAATTTTACCACAAGGCTGTCCGAGTTGTGTCGATGTTTATACATACAATCTGGTATCCTCACCGGCAACTTGTCGGGATGCTGCATCTGGCACGTCACACTTTCTTTTTTGTTCTTCAGCTTTTTTTCCGCCCTAATGTCGGGTGACCATAACATACACTTTTCAAAATGTGTGCGCTTTCCAGTAGCTATTGCGTTGATTATTCGAGGCCGCCATGTTTTGGACATGCATCCCGATCATGAGTTTGTCGCGAGCGTTGCACCAGTGCTCGGAACGAATTCGGGTACAATCCCACACTTCGGCAGAATACTTTTTCCTAGATATGGCGGCCGCCAGTTTTTGCTGGCTGGACTTTTGAAAACGGTCCATTCTCGCGAGCTAGAGAAACAAAAGTGAAAGAAAAAAGTGAGAAATGATGAGAAAGGATACGACGTGTTGGTTCCATGCGGCATCACGGAGGGCATCTAACAAACATATATGAAACATTTCTTCTTAAGTACAATAGAATCTTTATTTGATAGATATATTGCTGAAATTATGCTAGTATTGCAGTTAAGCCAAAACTAAGAAGCTCGTTTTTAACCAAACTGCCCCTGCGGTCATTGCTAAGGTTCTTTCCTCCTCGCTTTTTAAAACGAAAGCTTTAAGAAACTCGTGTCGCAGGAAAGCCGGCGTCGGCGTCGGTAGCGTGGGACGGGAAAATCCTGATTGGAGGATTTTCCTCCAATTAGGTCATGACGTCACAGCCACATGATCTCGTGCGGGAACTTCAAACAATGTACACAACGCTGACGTGATACGTGACGTCATGCGTGGAATTAAAGTAATTACGATATGATACTTAAGGCAAATTAAAGCCCGCCGCATGTTTCAAATGATGTAACTTTAGAAAGTAATTCATTTGCCTTAAAGAAAAACATCGAATAATTTCAGGCGGGATTCGAACCCACGCTACCGACTAGGCCACGCGGGGACGCTTGCATGGCTTGGGAATGAGTGGGAGTTTAGATGGGGTTTAGCATTCGCGTTCCTCTCACTCTTAAAGGCGAAGCTTTAGTGTAAGCCTGTAATTTGTCTGTGGTCTAATTTATATGTTTTGCTTTTCCAACGCTAGTGAAAAAAAATAAAAAAACTCGCGTCGGCCTGCGGTGCACCGCCCACTGCTCTCGACATACGTTGCTCAATAAACCCGTTACTGGCACTCTAATGCAATAAGGAGCTTCCTAGAGGCTTTCCTGAAAAAACTTGAAATAGGCAACAAGAAAATAAATAAAAATATGCAGATTTGATTTATGCGGTGCCGGGACCAATCCAATTGACCACTGGGGGGGGGGGGGGGGGGGTCTGCGCTAAGATTTATCTTTTTGATACCGCCATTCACTTCAAAAGTTTGTCGCGTCCCTGCATTGGTGGACTGGCATTGTTCCCATGGCATTGGTAAGTGTGCGGAGTTTCGTCGAGATATATCCCACCAGTGTTGAAAGTAGCGCGTTATAAGTAACTCCGAAAGTAGTAACGGATTATTTTCTTTAGTAAAGCACTAAGGTGCTCGTCAGGTTTCTTATACTCTTGAGAGTAAGGTACTTTCCTTAATATTTGGCGATATTGTCTATCAAATTACGTTCCTCGTTAGTCGTTACTTTTGATTCATATTTTGTTTGGACCGAAAACGAGTTAATTCGCATTCTGTACACAGTATGCGAATTAACTCTTTTTGGCGCAGTTTATAAACTGCGCCAAAAAGTGGATATCATATTTTCTTTGTGTCAATAATTTGATAGCCTCCACAGAGAAATTGGCATTGATTTAATAAGAAGTAAAACAAAATTTACACCATTAAATAAAAAACACAAATAAATAAGTTTGTATAAGTTGTCGAAATTCGTATCTTTGGATTATGGATGTCATACAATATATCTAACGTAACTAAAAATAAACGTCTGTTAATTTTTGAAAGTAACGTTAACGGTATGTCATTACATATGCACGATGGTAAGGACTCGCAGTAACGGATTGATGTTTTTACAAACTAATGTGTAACGACATTTCTTCGCTTATTTTCGGTAACAGGCGCAGCACTGCATCCCACTTACAAGATGACAGCTGTCTTAGTCGGCTAAGGGTTAAGGCTCTCTCCGCTGCGAAAATCGAGGCGAACGTTACAGATGTCGAAGGGACAGCTTTTCCTTTTCCTTCACAACAAATCAAACGCTGTGTCAGGTTTCCACGAAACACTTTGTAGAAATATAATTTCCCCGGTCGTTCGAAGTGCCTCGCATTATACGTGTTTCTTGTTTATACGTGTTGAAAACTTAATTATTTTTTCATGTGCACTTTCGCGAGTGTTATTTGTTTTAGAAAACATGGATAAACCTAAACTTAGAACTACAAAACATGAACCTCACGTGACATGACTGGTCTCCCTTGACCAAGTTAGTTTATGCGCTGAAATTCAACTGCACGTCAAACTAAATATTTCTTGAAGGACAAAAGGCACCAATTCAATAATCATACCTTAAAGTTTTTATATCAACAGCTGTTGAAACTGCGCGCCCTGAAGTTCGCAGGTCAGCAGTCGTCTTCCACTTTTGAAACTGCCCCCATGACGCCAAGGTTTAGGGAATGATTCCTTTGCCTTTACGAGTGTGACTTGTGTTAAATTTGATCTTCGATTAACTTATCAAGCTCAAGACAGACGGTAATGCATTTCCATATAAACCCAGTTTTGTTTTATTAAAAAAAAATTCTGATCTGTTTTACTCCCTGCAATGTAGAATTCACCTCGTTCCCATGAAATCGACGCTTTGTAATTATAAGAGAAAAATGCAGTGTCATTCCTTCTCCTGGTCCTCCTCTTGCAATTCAACCTTTGCAACTATTTATAAAACACATTCATAGCAGGGACTTGAAGGGCGAAATAAGTTAAGAAATGAGTGAGCAAATAAAATAATAAATACGCCATGGGACTGATCATAACTGTAGATTCAACTATACAGTAAAAATATTTAGTAACAAAAATGCACGAGTGTTCAAAGGACGTCGTGACGCCGTCCTCTATACATTTTGTTTCTTACTAAGTTAATCTGCTTCGATCTATTAAGTGAAATAAAATTCCAAGTCCTATATAGTCTACTAGCTCTTATCCAAACAGGTAGGCCAACTCGTGCCATTCCAAACCGTCTGCCGAGCATCCTTGGAGCGGAGATTTCCTCAGTTATAAATGTTCTAAAACATTAAGCATCCTGCAAATACTTTTGTTGATATTCTCTCATTATTAACCGAACGTAACAGACAATTATAAAGAAAATAATCTTAGAAGGGAATTATTAAATGTATTTTTTAGAAGTTAGGAGTTATGCTTAATTTGGTTCAAGCCATCTATATTGTTCATCGTTTTACCCACATCCTCATAATAGGGACGAGTGCCTTTCATTTTCTAGTCACCAAGGGCAACAGTAAAAGCAGAGTTACCCCATAGAGTTAGTTAATGCTGAGCACTGAACTTCAGGGTAAACATTTTTACTGCGAATTATTGGATGCACGGAATTCACAGGTTATTAAAAAACTCAAATTAACGACTATTCAGTACACAAATCGATATCAATGACACAACTGTCACAGATATCAATGGAAAAGGAGCGAACAAACCAAAAGCTTTATTCTAGTCAGAATATTATCGCGCAAGTGTTTTTGCAAATTTATTGGTTTACTCTTCGCCTCCGTTATTGCCCTTCCGACGCACAACGGAAATAAACACCAGACCAAAGAAACAGAGTGCACTGGTTCAAGAATCTAGAAATGACCATGATGTTCGCAACACATGCGGCGATGTGTCTTTATTTATTTGCTCTTTCGCTGTTTGTTCCGGTAGTAAAAGCTCACAAAATAGGCGCAGCAAACAAAAAAGACATACAGCCTTCCATTGAAAAAAAAGTTGAACAAAAAAAAAGGGAAAAATGAGATTTGAGACAATGTGTTTTACTTCACGCTGAATCTACAACGTGGTTGTGCCGTTAGATTGTGGTGAAGGCATTTTCCTCTAAGGCAAAACAAACATACGGGGAACTCAGTTCCGGCCTTAGTCAGTGCTCTAAACTTCGAGGGATGTTGCTTGTAGAGTCCTGTTTATAGTTGATCAGCTTTCTTCTTGCTTTTATTTTAGCTCTCTAAGAAAATTACCCGTCGAAATTACAAATCAGTTTAGGCTGGCAAATAACAATCAGGCTTTAGAAAGTTTGGAGTGTTACGATGTTGTACACCTGCTTGGAATGAGCCAAGGACGGCTGGTTTTCTATTCGATATTACTTATAAATCCCTTTCTGTAAAAAGTTTCACCCGCTCGAATAAAATCCTATGCTGGTATAATTTTGATATTGAAATTAATTATTGCATTTTATTTACCTTAACAGATGTTTATTCAAACATGTGCTAGCATAAGCTCAAGACAAATTAAAGTTGAACAAAACAAGGGACGTTATACCTTCGCTATTTGAAAGATTGTCGCGATCAGAAATCAGGGATATGCTAGAGAGTCAACAAAATGTATGGCAACGTTTTCACTAAAATGGTACATTGTGCGCGCTTTGAATAGAAAAAATAAAAAAAAAACATTATGAAAACGCATTTCGTGTTGTCCTTTATACCTACATTTAAAAAAGTAAAAAAAGAAATGTCGGGACATGTGCCCTTTTGCGAGTAGGAATATATTACTAATTACCATAGTTTGTACCATTGCCAGCTAACGTTCGTCGAATGATTTGCCCATTATATTTTAGTTTAGCTTCGTAGTAATGATGTCTTGCTCGTATTTTCGGTATTGGTTTATTAGACTCATCTCTCTACTATTTCGGACCGAACAGGAAATAACGAAGCAGTTTCTCCAAGTTGAAGCAAAAGCTGAACGGCAGGACGCCAATCGTTGGTGACGTGGTGCTCGCACTGAATCGCCCCCCCCCCCCTCACCCCCCCCCCCCCCCCCTTTCCATTGTTTGAAGCGCATCAATGCATGACGGGGAAGACCAACGACACCTAGGATAATAAAAATCCATGTACTCCCATTTCGACTTCATCGCTGTAAGACCCAACGCAGATACAGCTCAAACTCGAGCGCTTCGTGAGCGTTCTGCTAGGCCTCGTGTCCTGTCAATGCGTCGAAAGAAGCGTGGCGTCTTACTTGGTTCCTATCGCTGAATTCGAACCATCTAAAGGGGATTCCGTTACGTGGAAGTAAGAGGAAGCTGTTTACAAGCTTCGATCATAGCATTCTCCTTTCAACTCTAAAATTAATCGCAGCCGGCAATATGCAACTCAGTAAAGTCAGTAAAGCAGCGCAAAAAAACAACAACGTCGAAACGGCTTCTGTTGTCGACATCTGTGTACCCTTGCGGTCACCGGCTCAACCAGTACGGCTTGATCCTGCGCTTTGATTTTGGTGCTTGATTGGTTTGGCCAGTGATTTCGAACATCTTAAAGACGACGAAGACCCAGACGATACAGTTTTGGCGCTGCTTGATAAGCACGGCAGCGCTCATACTGATTGTAAAATGAAGACTAGGTGGTGTTGGTAAAACGGAAGTGAACAAGTAGACCTAACCGTATTAAACGAAAACTGCACCTTTCACGTGAATGGTTGGACTCCTTTCGTAGATATCTGTGGTTGACTGTAGTTTCGATTTTGAAAAAAAAAAAAAAAAAAAGTATGCGCGCGGACAGGTTAAAACGTGTTACGCGCTGTTCGTTAAGTAATCTCCCGTGTGTTCGCCGAGACTTCAAATAATTGTGTCGTCGCCACAAATTTAAGTGACTGCTTTAAAATGGTCTTACTTTTACTCTCGCGGCTGACCCCCAGTCACTGCGAACCACCCTCATTCGGCCTCCTTACCCACATCTTACCTTCTGTCGGACCCAAACGCGTCAGCTGTTAAGATTTCGCTCTCTCCCATCGCTCAACTACGAATGGGGTAGGAAGTTCGATCCAATTTGGACGGCGACGCGTCGACACCTCTCTCTCTCGGTCACTATGCACGCGCCGAATGAACCTCATCTGCACAGGGGTCATTGATAGCACTCGAAAAGCGATCCGACTTGGTGGTCGCGGGGTCAATCAATAGGGTAAATCCTTACAGCATGTTTTCTGCTGCTACGAACTGATTATTCGCGGCCACGTTTTCTGAGGCGTGTTTCTCCCTTGTGGGATGGTCACGCTGCTTTGGTCATTTACAAACTGTACATGTTCGAAGCATACATGAATCAAACGTGCTACGAACCTGCTTGAGGCGTGTTTGCAGATCGTTTTGTCGTTACGTCTGCAACGAACTTTTGTGAGAAGTACGATTGGCTCTTCGATTGTTTTGCGCGTAAGTAGACGCGCAGGCATTTTTAAGAGAGCATAAGTGCCCTAGTGCTTGAGTATCGTTGCTGTGTCGCGGTGCTCGCTCTCCTTTGTTCCTTACAGTCTTCTCATAGGTTGACCACTTGCTAAAAAGGAAAATTCCTCGGTCTCTCTAACTTGAAGTAAGGAATTGTCTGCAATGATATGTCCGTTATTATACAGTCCTTCGTTTTTTCTTGAAGTAATCTTTCACTCGCACTTTTTATCCTCTATTAATGTATATTTAAGCGACAAGACCTTTCGGATTCGTCCCGTGCTTTTACCCAAATTCATTTTGCTCATGAAGCAGGTGGATCTCATTATCTAAGTCAGACTTTAGCTAGGTTGTGCCAATTAGTAAAATGTTTCAGAATATGGGGTTGTACGATCGATTGAGACGCTTCTCGAGACCAAATAAGGAACCTCGCTAAGTTTAGGTGTTAGAGATCTGTCCCATAAAAAATGTATGACTTTTATATATCTCCGAATAAATGCATGCATGTTTATATCTGACCAACGAGCAATCTGGTTCATTATATCTGCACAAAACTGAGTTTATTTGGTGGCTACTCATTTAATAGTTTGCTCTTTGACAACTGCCCAAAACGTAAAGTTATTGTTGTAAAGGGATCTCCGAAAGCAAATGGGGTCGAGCTGAAGGACGATACGCATCATCGTGCTTACGCCCAGTGGAACCCATGCTTCTTTATGTCAGCAGTATACAGGAAGTACCGCCCTCACTTACGGCGTCAAATCTGTGTCCCCTCTGAGTAACGTCATCCGGGGACGCTTCGGAGGCGAGGTAATCCCGTATAATCTCCATAAATCCTTAATCCGGTAAACCTTCGCGCAGCCCAGCACAAAGTTCTCTCTTCAGCCTTTAGGGAACTTTTGCCTTTCCTTTTTACGGTAGATGTTTTTAAGACCTCTTGCGCTATATGAGGACTTTCGGTGAACTAGAACGGCCAGTTCGTACTCTGAACCACCTCATCGTGATTGCAGTATAATAGCTGCCGACAATACAACAGCATATACATTTTCATTATAGCTGTTCTACGAATTTCTGTCAAGAACATTAAAAAATGGCAAATATATGCATCAAAATATTTCACGGAGCAGAAAAAAAGCAGAAACTATCTAGGTTTGATATACTGATGCGAGCGCCAATTATTCAACATTTTAACGCAGGAACTCAAAGGTCGAGTTCCAACAATATTACAAAGTACGCCTGGAAAGAACACTCGTGGCGATGGCTAGACGCTCAAGCATCTCGTCAAAGTAGAGGATACAATTGACCCTTTTGACCCTTGAGTCCTGTTATCAAATAGTCCCGTTGATAAATAATTATGTTTTAATCAATAATTTTGTTATCAAGTGATTATTTGATCAAATATTGAATGACCATATAATCATCAGTACTTCGTTTTTGTATGTCTGATCAATGAGGAATTTCATCTTCGGTATTTGTTCATGCAACCCAAGAAGCCGCTTTGTACCACTGAAAGAAAGTTCCACAGTTGAATGTTGTAAGAACATCAGATAATATATTCACATATTTTTTGGTTAAATTAGAAGAGTGCATCACAAAACAATATTGTTACAAGGGCTTAGGACAATGACAGTGTTGAATATTAGAAGACGAAAACACGAGCTCGTGGGCCAGCACAACCGGGGAATCTCTCGTTCTGGGGTATAAATGGATGCGAGCGGTACGGAGCGGTTCTAGCACTTTCCTTACACACTGGTGCCGAAACCCGGAAGATTTTGAAGGACCGCTCCTGCCGCACCACGATAACCGACATCCATAGACCGTATCAAGAGAACGCGCGGAGTCATCCGTTCGGCCGTCACCCGCACCCTCAACGCACTGACCGACCTATTGCGAGGCACCGATCCCGACTTCACCGACCTGCAAGTAGACATCGATTTCCTTCTCCACAAGGAAGCGCAGCTAAAAAGACTTAGACAACGAGATCAGGTACCTAGAAAAAGGCGAGAGCCCATAAGAGCACGAGCTCGTGGGCCAGCGCACCCGGGGAATTTGTCGTTCTGGGATAAATGGATGCGAGTGAGACGGAGCGGTTCTAGTCCTTTCCTTACAGACAGTGCACCTGAACACAATGCATAATAGACTATTTGATTATTGAGACATTGGTAAAGACTTCGAGAACTTGGCATGTCACGACTTCAAAATTTATTCACATAAGAAATACATAATTAGCCTAAATGCTCCCGGGAAACCGTAAACATAGTCTTGATGGTCAAAATCACTGCCGCTCTATTAGCTGATCGCCCTGCTACGTTTGAACTAGAGGTTAAAAATAAACGAAGTTGACAGGTTAACACTTTTCCCGCTGATTCAAGTGTCCGGAACATTTTGAAAAAAGACCACTTCATATAGGTCAGAAACAATTTATATTTCGGAAAGGAATATTCGGTTCGTCTGGTGCTAATAATTATATTAGGTAAATTTAAAATACAAGGATGTTGAATTAATATTAAATAGACATACCTGGCCTTACGAAAACTCGGAACGACGCACGTCAGAACAGCTCATTTTGCTTCACATCGTATTACAATGATGGATGAGTTCCAGCTCCCCTAACCCTTCGCTTTGATTGAACCATTTCTAAATGTTGTGTTGTTTCTTTTTCGATTCTGTCTTTCCCTTCACCGCCTTTTTCCCTCAGAGTACTTTTTTTGTGTGTGCCCCACTTATTTTTTCGCAGTTTGGGTAGTGTGTAGAGGTTTGCCAGCAGCATTTGACTCGCAAGACTACTTTTTTTTTTATCTGCTATTTCCCATACGGCATTGTTTGGGGTTTCAAGATGATGCCTTCATAATTGCTCAAGTCACCGCGCTCGCTTCATGCGTTCTTTTTTTTTCTTTTTCAAGAAGTAAAACATACGGCTTTAGCAGTAGCCCAGTATTAACAACCACACAAACAAAAAAGTGTGCTCACGCTCATCAATGTAAGCTTACCTTTAATGTAACTGCACCACAGTGATTGTAGCGCATCGGCGAAACATCATACGTGAAATTTTGACCTCGTGATTACAAGTTTTTAATTTAGTTGATAATAAACTGTGGGCTCCACATTAATAAAACAAATATGCATATATCGATTAGCGGGTAACAATAAAATGCGTCTCAACTCAAGATGCACTCTGTATCAAAAGTGGCCGTGGCTCGAATTATCATGAACCAGGAACTTTCCTCCTTTAGGGATTGTAAGCGTTCTACGTTATTTGCACATGATCCCCCCGCGACGACGGCAGGACGTTGGATCAAGTTTCGCCCAGTCATCCGCCGGGCGTCGTCTTGTCACTCTTTCGCTTGGAAATTCCAGACGCCTGCCTCGTGTTCCTTTCCTTCGACGGCACCAGGTGACAATGCAATGCAGGTCGGATGCTTTCCGACGTCCATAGGCCTGCAGCTTGCTTGTTTTATAAGACGAAATTTTACGTGATCAGCGTTGTCAAATTCAAAACTTTTAAACGCCGCGGTGCCACGTTTCCTGGACGTAACATCATATTCTTTGTAAGATTGTTTTTCTAGTTAAATATACGCAGCAAGTGCTTCGTCAACGACGGCCCTGCGGTATAAGTGCGCTTTTTTTCCTGAAGAATGTCACTCAGCAAATGGACACTTTGGTAGATTCTGTCTCGTCAGAATAACGTTACGGGGACCACTCTGAGATACCGTTTCAATCTGGACGCATAATAAAATAACACTCATAAGCGGTCACACAAGATAATTGCGCATTGATTTCAACAATCTATTATAAAAAGTAGTTACAGCCATTGCACCGCGCTATTGCATGACATCGGGCAAAGAAAGCCTAAATATTTCATGAGGGAGTAATTATGTATATTTATCAGGTCGGCGAATGAGAGTTAGCCGTGATTGGACATCGCAAGAAACCGTAGAAAATATTTTGAGACAGCAGGTGCCCGAAAAACGACGTATAAAAGATAAAAGCAAATCTACCCTGAAAATCATTTAAAAACAGATCATAACACCAACAGGTTTCGCCGCAGTCACGTTTCAGTCAAATATTAGAACACAATTGCCATACAGTCTTTCGGAGACTAAAGATACCTTTTGGTGCTAATATCGGCCAGAAACAGAGCACATTAGGGACAAGATATCTAAAGCAATTACAACAAAGCTTTAGTTGTAATATGTGATATACTTTTGCAGGAAGTACAATTCTGTGGACATTCCTTTTTTAATACTCAATAAAACTTACATTATTGTTTTTTTTTACTAAACGTATTTTCATGTAGAGTTCCCTTATATCCGCGTTATGCTAAAAAAACGCCGAAAAAAAGGGAGATTATCTGAATAGAAATTTCTATCACCAGATGCTGTTTGTCGTCAGTCAAATGCCAAATGTGTCAATCGCAAAACAGTGTAGCACAAATTCAGAAAAACGAAATAGCCATCTTGCCGTTTATCTGAGCGGGGAAGTCAAGCCTACGATATAAAAGAAAATGAACGAGGAAGCCTAAACCGATGATACCGCCAGTAACTCTTTGTTCTTTACTTTTGTTTTTGTTATTTAGTTCCAACTCTATTCGTGACTCCAGCGACCTATAGGGGGCGCCACCACCAAACAAACATGGCGGCTGAGTCCAGGTTGCGGCGGCTCGGCCGGGCCCCCTGAACAGGTGGCGCGTTCAATTTAACTGATTTTCTTTTGTTTAATGCCCAATTTTGTAGGTATTTGAACTGAGGCGGTTAAGTGTAGCCGGGGCAGATAAACTTGCAAAGCATAGTTTTGTTTTGCCGGTGTTTTTTTGTTCTTTTCGTGTCAAACTTTCGTTTTGAAGATTTCGTTCAAAACCGAAACTATGGGCTCCGGAGAGACGGTAATATCCTAATCAGTTTTGATCATCTAAGGAAAGCGGAGATGACAATAGAATTGTTCCACAGAGAGTAACTTTTCAGCTAACTCGCATGCCTCGACCATGCGACTTATCTGTCCGCGAAATCGAGCTTTTGTGGGTATCCGCGTTTACAAAACAGCTCCAGTCGTCTGCTCGGCCAACAACACAGGCTGCAGGAAAATTACGAAAATTAAGCAACCGCTTCTTGAGCCAAGGACCGTGTTAACCCGCCGGCGCCCCACTAAGCAGCTGATACTCGTATTTCGATTCAGGTTTCAGTAGCAATCGAGACGTCATTTTGACGAGCGGGTTATGTATTATATTACGTACTATGGGGGTCCCACTAAAGCGATATTAGTACATCCTTCGGGTTGAAATATGAGCTTAGTTGACTAGCTATTAGGTGAGCAGCTGAATAAAAGTATATTTGACAGACGGAGACATATTACTTAAACTTAGCCAAATGGTTCTATAGCCGGCAGCACGGAGACAAACTGAAGAGAGCCTTCATTGAAGATCTGCGCAGAACCTCCCCGCATTGAACTTTGCTTCGAATCCTGAACGGAGAAAATTAGTATTTTTTTTGTGGCCGGTCAACCTGACCAATGTAGACGTATATTGCTGCTGGCTTCGACGTCCTTGTAATATAAATATTGGAGGCGCGATAGGTCAAAAATGCCGTGACAGCATCTAACGTTGCGAGACTTGGTTCCCACCTTTGAAAGCAGATAATTTCCCTCATTCATCATTTGCAGCGAGCAAGTTTTCCTGAATCAAGTAATTGCGAAATCAGCCCAACTCCTTCAGTGTGGTCCAGAGGCTTTTTCGGTGAAAGGCAGCCAAGATGAATAGCCAACGCACCGACCGGCGTGGGTTGCTCAAACTTGAAGCTAACCGAACACAACCAAACTCAAGAAAAGCAGCTATCGAACCTTCCCATTCACTTGACTGCAACATTGATGTTCCCTCCAGTATCAGTTACCAAGCAGTCGTCACTTTGAATGTGATTCAAGACAGACAAGAAATCAAAAAGTTTTTCCGTGATTCCTCCCCATCCAAGAAATCGAAAGCACGCGACCGTGTGCTGTGGAGTAAACGGGCTTTCAAACACGTAATAGAAGAAAACAATCTACTGAGGCTTCACTACACTAATGATCACTCAAACAAACTTAAGAAATATTCGGACCTTCGTCAAATTACATTGTTCGCCACCGCGCCGACAACACGTCTCCGCGAAAGCCACCAGAGACGCGGAGGGGCGCGGAGCGACCTGGACCGGCTGGTTCCCGGTTTTCCCGCTTAGCGGCGTCCGTTTTGCTGGAGTCGCGAATACAATTGCAATTCGCGAGAAAAAAAAAGTTTTTTTTTTTTTTTTTTTTACTTTTATTGAGCGAGGAGAATGCGGCAAATGATGCGCGACCAAATTTTCATCGCAGACTCATCTTGTTCCCCACGACGAGGAGAGCACTCTCAGTTGTGTCTACGCAAAAAATAATTATCAAAATCGCAAAAAAACATTTAACTCGGGAAACAGAAAAGAGTCACTCGCTCGGCCGAATGCGCATTTTAAACAGCCTTCGTAGTTTCCTATACCCATCGGGCAATGCAGCTTGTTTTGACAAGTAACGCCATTTTATCGGAAATTATAGCAACTCCGAGACGACCCTCGGCCGCGATCATTGGACCCGATCTCGAGCTCGAATCTCCGAGCACCGTTCCGAGCTGTGACGCAGCCCTCGTGTTCAATCGTTCGGTGACATGGCTTTCCCAAAGTTGCCCCTTTTGAATCGATATCGGGTTTGAATGTTCATGACTTTGCAGAGGCTTACTGGTCCTAGCGTATGGCCCAAGTGTACTCGCACAGACCGCCACTGATTCAGAAGCTTCTTTGTCGCGGAGAAATGGAGAGAATAAAAGGAGACTTTTTTTTTTTTCAGTCGACTTCGCAAAGCTTGACGCAATTGAGGGATCGAAACTACCCATCTGACAAGAGTCGAGCGCGGCTCATTGATTGGACACGAGAACTGCGTAAGCACTCGACTTCGGCTCGTTACATTCAATGCCTCGGCTGACACTCGGGTCACGTGACCTCACGGGGTCATCGCTATCGTCATTGTCATCGCGTGGTTACGCCGACGGCGACGGCGACGCCACCCAAGCCGGAAACGGGCACCTAAGAGCTGCGCTCTGAAATCATTTCATGGCTTCTGTAAGGTGCAATAAAGTATAGACACATTAATTGGCCTTAATTTATTTTGGCAGATTGCCGATGACGGTCACACTTTGATGTCGCCTGTTTGTGGTTACGGTCGTTGAGTCAATCCTCAACCATGAGTTCAATATTTGTTTGTATCTCAAAATTTTGGAACAGAAACGACCAGTTAGATCTAAGCATATTTCCTGCATAAAATATAAACAGAAACAAAGCCCTGATATACCTTTTCAGTTAAGAAACATCAACTGGGAAATAGGTGACAATAAACAAAGAAATCAAGAAAAGTTAAATTCTTAACCTGGAAATCATCTCAACACCGAAACTGCCGAAGTCGATTTAACTGTCAACAGTCTACCCGGAGCAGTGTACGCTGCCGATAAAAAACTAATTTTCTCGAAAACTAGAAAGAAATAAAAACAAAAAAACAACATCGGACGGGACAAAAATAGGATGATATTAAAGTGGCGATGTGGGCTAGTTGGTTCAGAGTGCAGAAAATATAATATAGCGCGCTGAACACGAAAACCATAGTAGAAGTAGTAGACAAGACGAGTACTAATTGAAAATCGTAGTTATTTTATCAAAGAAAAAGACAGCACAGCAACAACGACCAAAAACACCCAAAGTCAATAAAGAATACTAAAGAACCTTATTACCATGAGTACTTGTAAATAATATATATATATATATATATATATATTTTTTTTTTTTTTACGCATAATTATTGACGTCTTACTGCTGACGAAGAACTTTGCGCGTCGTTTGTTTATTTCATAGGCATCTACCCATTCTCTAGAATATTTGTCTTTGCCACCGCCTATGATTTCAGTACGCTGGAGGATGTGGACTAGCACCATGGAAAACCGCCTAGTGCAACGGTAAATGCCCGTATATTGTATAGCGCAGAGACAGGTCTTGCTCCCTCGCTTTTGACTGATGCATCCTCCGGGTTGTCCGATGTATGCATTACCGCACATCAACGGAATTTTCTGGAATACACCCGTACCGCAATCAACATATTTAGGCTCATGCTCTGCAACACTGCCCCGCTTGTTTTGAGAGTTATCCCTTAGGCGGTTGCACAACGGTCCCAAACTATAGGAGCAAATGAAAATATAACTTGCTATATCAAAGCCTTCTGCAACTTTTTTAATGTTATGCGAAACCTTAGGTATATATGGCATTACTTGCGGTATAGTCTTAAGTTTCTTCGCTCTAGGTACAGAACCACCCCTGATTGTTTTAATATTTATTCTGCAACTCATTGCAGAACTGGCGTTGAGGTATCCCGCGAAACCTATTTATAATAGCTGTCATGCAGAGCATGAGAGCAGGACTTCTGAGGCGCTGCCCGGAGGTAAGACGAAGTGATGCTTTTTTTCACAAATATGGTATAGACAGAGTTGTAGGGGAGCAGTCCCTTCTTAGATCGAGGATACTAGGTCCAATATGTGCGATTTTTGGTGAAATTAAACCCGTTTTAGTTCTGTTTAAATACATCGAACACGCCCTCCACAACCCCGTAACATCGTCACGCCTGTCGAAAATCACCAACTAGTCACCAATAACGACTATGTAGCGATTGCCTACAGATGTGACGGTGTTACTGTCGAGGCGTTCCGGAGGACGTGCTCATGTTCATATAGTAACAAACTTATTTTTTTTTTAATTCTAGCGTGGAAGATAAGTTCCAATCACTCGTTACTCGACTTTTTACCCACTGAATGCAAAACAGGCCTAAACTGCTAGGGGTAATATTTATGCCAAGCGAGGTCCGGTCGCTTTCGAACTGCCACTTGGTTTTATTGTTGAATTCGGATTGCTTCAGAGCGGGTGACACTGGAGTATTTGCCTTTTAGTATCACCAAAAGGACACGTAGTTCGGAGTAGGCATAAAAACAACTGTTTTAACAATATGATTTTTTTATGACGTAATCATACGCAATAAACGTTCGACATCCGTTCACCAACTAGCTACCATTTAACGTTGAAATTTAGAACACAAAAAGACCCGGGAATTTCCTACTTATTTTTTAATTTCTTGATGACGTAATCACGCGCAATACAATTTTAAAACACGCATTCACCGAGTAGCTAACATTCGGTGCCAAACATTACGACGCGAAGAATCGTCGAGCGCCGTTTATTCGAATTACTGAAGGAGAGTAACAAGTAAAAAAAAAAATCACCCCTTCCACTAAACAAAACAGTAGGTAGCGTTGCCAGTTTAACTGCCGTGGGCTGTGTGGAAAAAAAACACACACACGGAAACTCTACGCTATTGCTAAGGCAGCCTTCAACAAACACTTGGAAGTATCCGGGCGTAAACTTCTAAATGACTTCTCCGAAGTCGTCGCGGAGCTTTGCGCTGTCGTTAGACTGTCCGTAAAAGTCCGCTTGAAGGCACGGTACGACGTGATTCGGACTGCCGCCGAGCCATCCGCATGACAGCAACATTGAGCCAAAGGAACGGAAATGGCCAAAGTGTACCAGAAGCAAAAACGACCAAGCACCAATAAAAGAAAAGCATCGGATACTTTGTAAGATAAGGAAGCCATGGAAGCAGTCAAGGATAAATAAAGACAAAGAAAGCAAAAACCTTGGGAAAACAACTTGAGAAGGATCAAGGCCAAGTAAAGTACGAAAATATCATTGAAGATAGTATGAAGCTCGTTTTGGAACTGCGCCTTTTTAGAGTCCTGATCGAAGAAATACTGAGGCAGGGAAAGGCGTTTTAAAAACTACGGGCGTACATAATCATTGTTTAAGTTTAAATTCAACAACGACGAAAGCAATAAACGTCCCTGAAATGGTTGGGTGCAACAAAAATTACCGTCAAAACATGAAAGAGTACCAAGTTAAAGCCGTTGAAATTTTGTAAAGTAAAGAGCTGCTAGGCTCAAGGTAACAATGCGCACACCAGTGTTGGCGGTAACGCGTTACAAGTAACGGCGTTACCGGTAACGCGTTACTTTTTTTGGTAACGTAGTAACGTACTCGTTACTTTTCCAAAGGAGTAACGGGTAACGTACTTACGTTACTTATTTTGAGTAACGTGTAACGAAATTACGCTACGTTACTTTACTTCCTAAAACATAAAAAAAAATTAATTTTTTTTTTAAGTTTTAGGAAGTAAAGTAACGTAACGTAACGTTAATAACTTCCTTAGTCAAAAAATGCCGCTGTCCTCCACTTTTCTTTGACGTCGGTGCTCGTCAGATTTGACGTCACACGCCACCTGCCACTGGTTTTCTCCCGCGGCTCGTTGACCTCGCTACCGCTGTCGCCTCAGCTGGAAGGCCAAAGAGGTCCGGCATCGGGTGGATTTGGGAGATTCCTGCGTCGAAGCCTGCGTTTCGCTTCCCGCTGGGAAAGAGAATTACACCTTCGTGTCATTCCCTTTCCTGTTTTCCATGTTATAAATCAGCTTCATATATACTCCCGCGTCTTTTCTTGTAACTATTCGGGTGAAACCCTAAAAAAGAGAGGGTAATTAAGTTTCCGCGTGGTCATATTTTAGCTATGGCGCTTACGCACATATCAAACGTCGAAACAGCAAATGTTTAAGTTCGTGAATAAAAAGTAACGCAACAGTAACGTGCGTTACTTTTTATCAGTAACGGTAACGGTAACGCGTTCCTTTTATTTTGAGGTAACGTAGGTCGGTAACGCGTTACATTTATTTGCAAGTAACGAGTAACGTATTTAGTTACTTTTTTTCGGTAACGCATACAACACTGGCGCACACCATCGAGGTTCGTGAGATATGCTGCAAGCAGTGCCGGATGGCCGCGTCTTCTATCTTCGCACGATCGAGCTCGGCTCGCAAAATATATGGCGGCTTGAATCCAAGCACCAGTTCTTCCAATGAACATCGATCATGGTTCATTCAACAGTTCCGCATCCCATCTGACGGACTTCATTTTTCACGATCTCTCTTCCGCAGTATTGTGTTTACTTCATCGCAACCACCCACTTTAAGGCGACAGTTTTTGCTTAAAGATGCGTGTTCTTAGAGTATCGTTATTTTTCAAGTGCCGAATATACGTATAGTATGTCTATGTCTTTTTATATTTTCACTTCCTTCGTTGGCGAGTTCGGTTTATTGTTTGATTCTCTGTCCATTTGTCGGCTCGCTCTCTCTGTTTGTTTTTCGATTTGGTTTTCGTCAATTTCTCGGCTTCTTCGCCCACTTGCGTTTGTTCGTTTGAAAGTACAACGGCCAAAACTGATTCCATTCTTGATGTAAAAACACAATAGAGCGTTACATATGCAGTGCGTAGCAAATAATATTTGAACCAAAACAGCCTAAAATATATTGGTAAGAGCGACCTTTTGGAATAACAGGGAGTACGTCACCAAAAAAAAAAACACAGTAACTTTAGAAAGGAAAGAAAAAAGCTGATATACAAGAGGATCCGAATATTCTACGAGAGCGAGCGCAGGTGACAACTGTAACACTCTTCAGCGAAACTTTAATCATTAGCCTTAGTGGAAAAAACTTAGTTTTGACAGTTTCTACGTGCTAAATAATTTAATAAGTATCTCTATAGCACATCTACCACTAGTTTTATTTGATTTGGGTGTATATGAATATATCACGACGACTTCTCCAACTTCGTTACCTTCACCCGCATCTAATTCATCATTGGATGCTTATCAGGTGAAATAATTGAGAAAAACAAATTGCAAGAGCGACGATTTTTTGTTTTCCAATTTATGAGATGCCCTCACTCCCAAAAACGTACATGCGACCAGTAAAAAATAAATAAAAAAACACTTAAAGTTGGGCGCTGTAATTTTTGTAGGCATCGTTTTTTGTTTATGGAAATGCTGAAACTTCTGATTTTTTTTATTTATTCTAGGTAACCCGACTCTTTTGAATGCCCTTAGGCACGTGGCTTCTTAATCAAGAAATAAAGCGCTACGCTGCACTCCCCAGTGATATGCCTTTCTCAGCTTTATTTTATTATGGGATCAATTAAAAGTGTTGCAGACTTCTCACCTGGCCTAACTGTAGTGTATTTTAAAAACTTTCAGCCTTTCCATTCTAATGAACAAGGAAGACTAGCGAAGCTGTACCATGGTGGGAACGAAGTCATGGCCGGCCGCTAGTCGGCAAGCCAGAGTGGAAAGGCTGGAAAGGTTGCCGCCGTCGCACATAGGTGGCGGTAGCTGTCCGGAGTGTTGTGTCGACATTTATTTGTTAGCGCACACGATCCTGGGGGAAATACCCCCTTAACAACTCCGCTAAAAAAAAAAAAACATATTTTTTTTTTATTTTTTTTGTCTTCCCCCCTCTCCGCCAACTCCGCAACAATAACTCCCCATACTAGGCGGTCGCAGACACTAATGCATCTCGGGGTCTATGGAGCGCAGCAAACCGTTTCTCGGGTGTGAGTCATCACTAGAGTGTTCCCCGAAGGCGCAACGAGTATCGCCTCCTTCCTTCGTTGCCCCCCGCAACGAGTGCAGTATAAGAGACTCGCACAAAATGTGCTTCGCGTATACTCAATGAATGAAAGCATTTGTACCATTCGCACACTTCCCCGCCGTCTCCCATCTTCCCCCAGTTCCCCACGCCAAGCCGTCCGCACTTCCCTTAATTCAATTTTCGAGATTCCTCCGCTCGCAGCGTTCTATATTTACACGCCTGGGCGCCCGCCCGCGAAACGATTTGCACGAAACGGAGGATGGACCCAATGGATGACCCGACAGTAAAAGAAATATAGCCGAAGCGTGGCCGCGTTTTTTAACCCAATCTCCGGACCGTTAAAGAAAACAAAAAGAGAAAAGTACGAACACTAAGGATCACATAAAGAACACTTCAACTTTTTATTTGATTCTTGAGTTTTATATATATAAACATTCTAGTGGTCTTAGAAAAAAAACATTGCATACAAAATGATTCGGTAGCCAGAACCGAGTACCAAGGAAGACAATTAGTTTGCTTTATTTGAGGCGGAATTGTTTAAAACCCTATTTTAGCTTCAATCATTTTTGTAAACCTTTTTTCAGTTTATTCTATGTACGCGTAAGCTTGAGCCTCTGTTATGTTTTCTGCTGGCGCTGACTCGCTTAATAATATAATAATAATAATAATGCTTCATTTGAATCATGCCCCAGAACCACCACTAGGTCATGGTGTGGTGGCACTTAAAATGGTAGTGTATGACTTAACACAATGTCTTCCACTTGTAAAAAAGAACAGACTAACATGCAATCAGGAATTAAAAAGATAAAAAGTTAGCTCTCTTCTAAACACTGATATATCTGAAAAGATATCTACATGAGAGGACAGTTCATTACCACAAATCTGCATCCTTACCATCGGTGACAATTTCGATTGAATGGAGGGGTAAAATATACTAAATATACTTTGGTAGGCTGAAGATTGCGAGCATCCAGCATATATTATTTTCTAACCGTAAAGTAACTTTTCATGTTAATAAAGTTGAGTACTGTGTAATCATCGATATGGCAGATGTACAAAGTGTAGGTGTCTTCCGTGGGGAAATAGTCACGGTTTTAGTATAAATATTATTTTCAGAATGCGAAAATATTTACACTATTCGCAGTTAAATCTTATGGTTAACACTGCAGAATTATTATGCGGGTGTAGATACATTTTTTGTTTTTGTTTTTACAAGTTGCTAAATCAAGTAAATTTTCGCATGCGGAAAGATTCCAGAGATTTCTTAGGGTACATTAATATGTATTTATGATTCTATTAGAAACTAGGGTATTTGGGAACATGTTCAGAAACAAAACTAGGTACAAGAAAAAGATGTGCTTGATTGCGTGATCAGCTTTTTTCTTTTTATCTGATCCCCCACTTTTGTTTTCGGTTTTGCTTTTCAGGTACGTGAAATGCTGTCGGGCTGTAACCAAGTCCATGGAATCTGGAGGGCTGTCATGGACACCCAATGCCATGCCGAGTGACACTTTTAAGGTGCTCCTGAAAGGAAGGCCTCAATATTGCTTTTTCACTCAAGTTCCTGTAGAAAATAAGCGTTTACGGTTGCTAGCAGGCTTAAAACAAGCATTGATGAAACAAACATTGGATTTCTATCCTATAGACCAGCACGCCAACGATTCAGCGACACCAAAAGTGAACACTGTGAGTTTTTAAGACCGAGCAGTTGTCCGAGACTTGGGGTACTTCATGAAGCCGAGCCAGGGCATGACCTCATCAGGAAGCAGGAATCGGGAAAGACCAGGGAGCAGGAGGGGTGTCTAGCAAAACTTAGTTTGTTTACAAACTGAAAGGTTCACCTTGAGTGCACACCCTCGCAGCTGCTTGCTGCTCATTTTAAAAACCACGTCGTCTTCCCTCGCTCCAGGAAAACGGTCATCCCCAACTTCGATACAAGTTAATCATTCAACGTGTCTTGCCCCACCACGGAAAGCCGTTAGGAAAAGGAGGGGGGGGGGGACCTTGCAAAAGACTGTTTGTCCCGCTGGCATCAAGATACCGAAGTTGTAAACGCTGGCACCGGACAGCTTCGAACCGAAGAGTAGGGTCGTCTCGAGTCCCGAGGTAACCTTTCCTTAAACGCCCCATGGTCCCTTTGTACGAGGACACGTTGACGATATCATGGCGCCCCCAACGTTTTGCTTCCAAGCAAAACTCACCGGAACCACCCGGAGACGACGGTCAAGGCCGTACACCTTTGGCGGTCGGACTGGACGGGCGAAAATTGTCTTTCGGGACGTTTTACAACAGCGTGCGCGGAAACCGGACTCGAGTAAAGTGAAGCGTAGGAGCATGGGCAGCGTCGACTGCAGTTGCCGCCGCAGTAGTGTGAGGTCAGTGCCGTCTATGTATACGTTTACAGATCTTACGTTGGACGAGCGCAAGTCATTGCCTCTATATGAATAGTCAGTTGCTTCAACATGGAGTCTAATTTTGAGGTCTGTCAAATAATGAAGCACACTTTGCTGGCGTTCGGTCATGAATTAGAGTTTTTCTTGATATTAGAAGACGAAGATTGGCTTCTGAGACTCTCGCGTGCATAAAATAAACGGAGTGAAATGCTCTTTAATCGCCGAACTAGAATTATTGTTGGGGGTCTCGATAAGGGGGCAAAGTCTGAGCTTTGCTAAAATAAACGCTGGCATACATTCTTCGAGATTCAAAGTGCAGTCCCATATAACGGACCGGGATATCACCTCGCAATATTTAAACGTCAAAGATTTATATTTTCGTGGCAACGCATCATATATTTGCTCAATAGTGACGACACGTTAACATAACGCGAGTAAAAAAGTGCTATTTAAAAAATATGATTTTTATGTGTTAAATATATATTGCCTAAAAATGCGCCACTTATAAATGTTGGCTATTCTTTTTTTTCCAATTCATTGTACGCTGTAGCGGTCGACCGACTTTACGGCTGCAATTGATGCTTGGTTGAAGAAAGCAACGAAGTAAACCCATAACCTCTAATTTGTCATGATTTTGTCAACCGACGTTTAATTTTGCGTCCACATGACTTTGGTACTGACCCTTATAATAATAAACTAAGCTTTTGAAAGCCTGTCCAATATATAATTACACGTTGCTACTTATGGCAAAACGTCAGAGGCGTGGTTAAGAAATTATACCTTGTAAACAGCAACCTACGGTTGCATACTTAACTGTCAGCGTCACCCAGGATTTATAGATTATACGGTATTATTGGACACAATGCACAAGACACCATTTTGTATGTGTTTTTGATGTGCAAAATCTACAATTCGTAGCTTTATGAAGGTTTTATATTAGCTCATGGGAAACTTTCAGTTTTGAATCAGGATAAATGATATGGAATTGAATGTAGGAGCCTGTTTTTGAATGTTTTCCAGAAGGAGCATGCGCGTTTGTATGTTTTGCCTTGAGAAGCTGCAAGACTTTATTTTCTAACATGCACTAGATAAAATAGATTGTAGGCCTCAATTTAGAAGAATCCATATAAAATGTTTAATCGCGTGCCAGTGTGTGCCAATGTCTAAAATGTTTAAAGCGGATAGGTTTGAAGCCTAAATTCATGCTTTAACCGCAGAATATTCCCAAATAAATATCCTTCGAAAGGCTCTTTATTATGAAAACAAGGCGATACGCTTCATAAAAAATCTTCAATCGATAAACCATATTTCTCCGTTCCTTTTAAAACAAATTTTCTTATCGTGAAGCAGCAGTTTCATCTAAAAGCTCGATTTATGTATTAAATGACGCAATTCTTGACCAAACTATCTATTTTTATAAATAACTGCGGAGCAGTACTCAATACAATTTGAGAAATGCATCCGAAAGAATACCTTGGCCGATGACAACCAATGGAAATCAGAAATTAACATATCTAAAACCTCCGTTTTTAAACTGATCCAGTTGTTATGAGAAGAATACAAAATAATGTTTTGCATCTCACCTTCAAGAATGGTGTGAAAATGTATATTTTCTTATGTCCTAAGGAATATATTTATGGCAAATTCCACAGGTCGTTTTAAAGCGCGCTGGGATCAGTTGACCAGATCCGAGATGAAGCACATGATCCGAACGAAGTCGCTCCACCTCCGGATCCCCAATGGAACATGACCAGCCCTCCGGGATCGGCGGATGCCTTCCCATTATTCACCTTCCCGGGAATCCCCTTTCCGCGGACCCGGACCTCGAAGCACACGTTTTCGTAGTTGCGGTGTTAACAACACGTGTTCAACGCAAGAAAGAAGTTAGTCATGATGTGAAAGGTGCGCGTCGACCAGCGATGTGCATCATCGTAGCCTTCTTGCTCTTCATCAAAATAATCGTGAACAGTGTCAAAACGAGTGTGTCTCGATTTTCGGCTTCTTCTGCGGAGGTCCGGAAGGTCGATTGAATTTATGCGGGACAATAAAAGCAATCCTCGTCATCGCTGCTACGCGGGCCGCTGCTGCTGGAGCAACTTGATGACAAACTGTCACCAAGCAGCAGCAGCAGAAAAGCCGGCGGCACTTCGCGAGAACCTATAACGAATTCTTCAGAGGCGAGATGCCCGGCGAGAAAGAAAGTCACGCGTGCGCGCCGACGTCTGGCCAGGCTGGCTTCTGGTCGAATCCGCGCAAGTTTGGCGGAGCGACTTTTGTCGGATCCGGATAGAGGTCTGGAGTGGGACCTGATCCAAAACGACGGGTCGAAGACGTCCATCTCAATCCCGATCGCCCAGTGATATAGGCAAGCTCCAAAAAAGTCGATATCGGCGCGCTCCAAAACGACCGGTGGAATTCGCCATTAGTCTGGCATATGTTTAATTTACCCACTGCATAAAATGTGTCGAGTAGTTCTTTCTTTCTGGATGTAATAGGATTCATTATATACTACTGTTGCTTTCTGTTGATGTGTCTTTGCTCTTGAATGCTTATTGTTGACATTTTATATCGCCTACTGATGCAATCAATGCACCAGAATGACTGGATCGCGTCAGGAAGAGCATACTTGCCTTTTTTTCTGTTCTCTCTAGGCATTTGTATCGCATATACAAAAAAAAGGCTAATTCGAGAAACTAAACAAAACCGGCGCGAGAAGAGACAAACTCATTCAGAGACGTCTGTTGAGACTACTTAATCAAAATGATTAAGATGTATCAAAGTTAAAAAAAGGAAATACTGGGAGCAAAAATGTACAGCCGTGGCGGCAGTTTCTGAAGGTAGTAAATCAGAACGACCGCAATTATTAGCTCAAGGTTGAAACCGCACATTAATTACAATGTAGTCAAGTGCAAACAACGTGTTCGTTCCAGTTTTTATTTTTTTTTTTATATTAAGGTTAACGGTTAGCCTCCAATTCTAGAGGAAAATATGAGTATCTTCCTTTCGGAGAATAATGTGAATCGTAGGTATACCATTAGAGCGCTGAATTGCACACGGCATTTGGAATACTTTTTTTTGTCATTAGCGATAATGATTAGATTTCTTGATTTCATGCTATATATGCTCTGTGCTCATGAAACGTCGATTTTGAAAATATTGCAGCTATATTTCACTCATAAGCTTTTTCATTATTGACCGTTTTACTCTAATGTAAAATTTTCAATTATTCAGGCACATAATTCAAGAAATTAGTGCTTGTTAGTCGCTGTATGACTATGTTGAAATAAATTTCAAAAGTGTTTAGGGTAACACAGTAAACAATAAGAAAGCCGCTCTCCTTTTATATAAAACAGGTGCAGTGCACACACCTTTCTTGATGTTGATACGTATGTTAGCTTACAATGATTGCTGAAGGAACATGTGATAGAAACGCCTCATGCGACCGATAAATACTTGCTCATTGGCACTGAATATTTCCAGGTTTTTCTGAAACATAACAGTATTTTTTTTCTGTCACTCGGAATGCCGCCCCAAGCAATCAGGCTAAGCATAACACCCTAAAAAAAAGGTATCGTCTAACACTCTTTTGTCCCATAAAATGCACCCCAAAATTTCAGTTCGACGCACAGCGCACTATAGCCGAACAGACGACCTCAAATTTTACCAGGGGATCGATAACGGTGCGATATAACTTTTTAAATGGCTAAAATACGTATCAAATGCCAAAGAAATAAAATACATGGGTTTTGCAGTGGGGCCATGAAAACCCTCCTTATATATATCTAGATATATATATGGGTGGTTTCATTTCAAATCGGATAGGCTACTAGGGTGTTTTCAATTTTGACGAAAATATATACGTTTTGGGGGCATCTCTCAAATGAAGGAGGGCGCAAGCCTTATGTTCCCCAGATTTTTTTGTTCTCGACTTACGAAGCGTAGAAGCCACAGGGGCAGAAACTAGTGTTTTTGCCCGCCGTCGCAGGTCGCATGTTTGACGCCCTCTGCTGGCGCTAGTGTTTTCCTACATCTTTTTAACTTTTTCCCTTCATGTAATAGGTACGATAAAGATACCTTTATGTATTCAAATATTTAAAAAAATGTCACACTTGTCACTCAGGTCGATTTTCGTCAAGATTTGCCTGGTGATTACATTGTCTGCACTTAAGGTAAATTTTCGTTCTTTGATTCTATAGAAAGCCCAAAGCAAACCCATTATAGATATAGTATTATCATTATGATTTACTGACTAGCCGCTCCGCTACCCTGACATAAACGTTGGAAGAAATAACAAATGTTGAAAGTTTGAGATCGGCTTTCTCAAAAACCATATTTTGTAAATTTTTATTTTTTAAAATTCTTTTAGATATATTAGTCGACAAAAAGAAAAAAAATCTAGAAATGTAACATTTCGGTTGTATGCTCTCCATTTGAGCCGCAATCGCGTAAAATGTGTGGTCATTTTAGTCGAATGAGCACTTATTTCACGCGATTGCGGCTCAAATAGAGGACGTACAACCAAAATGTTACATTTCTAGATGGTTTTCTTCTTGTAGTCAACTATTATATCTAAAAAAATTAAAGAAGAAAAATTTACAAAAATGGTGTTTCTGAGAAAATCGATCTCAAACTTTCACAAAGAAACCTCAACCGGCGTTGTGCGCCTCTACTATTTGGAAAATATGTTTTTAGTTTTGTTTAAGTTTTGAAGAAGAAACATAATGTAGGCAAAGTTGTGATATTCATTGTAATTAAAAACTTGAAATAAGAGAGAAACCAGAGGAGCACACTACAAAACAATGGGTAACAAGTATATACAAATCAAAAGGCAACGCAACATGAAAAAAAATTGTTTCTATATAGAACGGTTCAAAGTAAACGAGGGTGACTACTCATTATACAGCTTATTACGATTGAATGATAAATTCTCACACCATTCAAATCTGTACATAAATCTCCTGGAATTTTTTTTAACGAGTTTCAAAAGTGGACAACAAATACATTTCAGACTTCATCAGACGCGCCCAGCAAAGAGCCCCATGGCTCGAGAAAGCGCATCTGAAGTCAACGCGCCGTCATCTTGCACTCCAATTTTGCTGAAAATTGGAGTGTCGTGATCCAGCGCGCGGTGCAAGGACATCACTGGAAGAGCAAGTTGGTTTCCATCTTTACCTGCGTGGCTACATAGTGAGGGACGACATTGTCCATGACTCGTCCCATGCGCTCTTCGGGCTCAACGTCGTCGAAGGGCGGCGGAAGGAACTATTGCCTATTTTCACGCAACTCGTTTTTATTTCACACGGTGGTCCAAGCCCCTTCAAAAATAGGCACCAGGTGTACGAATTAAAAGAAAGGAATGCCGTCTCCAAGTGGATATTCTCCGCATCAGGGCACGGGAAAAGCTCGTGTGATAAAGTGGGCAGTGTGTTTAAGCACCAGGCATCCATGTATGCCTTGATAACTACAGAACTGTACTTCGTAACGAACGCGCAAAGCTTCGTTGAGGCATTCAGACCGAAAGTCAAAGGGATTGCTCTACTCTCAATCGCCAAAGAGAAGCTCACGCGTTTCCGGGAGCTCGAAAAAGGAGTGGGAGAAAGTAAACCCACCAAGAGGCATCCGATCCTCACACGTGTGGAGGAAGGCACTGAAAAAAGGCGCCTTGAACGTTGCCCTAGGAAAGATCTGCGAAAGCACAGAGTAGCTGCATACACGTGCCAAAGCATGCACGTAACGCTTTGTGTTCCGAAATTTAGAACATCATGAGGTAGTGCGTCCCGGCATGTTCAAAACTGCCAACGTGAAATCCGTGGCTCCTACAGAATTTGAAAACTGATTCAAAGTTACGTAGAACTAGTAAATCAAATGAGCTGACTTCGGAAAGTGTGCCATCGATGTTTTTTGTGTTTTTTACAGGTTCTGCGCGCGCTTTTCTACATTACTGAGGTGCACGAACTGTGCAGTCAACCGTCGGCGATCAGCAAGATGTGAGGATAACAAAACTCAGTGCATATTTCCCGAAGATTTATGTACAAGATTGGAATAATGTGAGAATGTATCATTCGATCGTAATAGGCTGGGTAATGAGTAGCCACCCTCGTTTACTTTGAACCGCTCTATATAGAAACATTTTCTGTCAGGTTGCGTTGCCTTTTGTTTTGTATATACTTGTTATTCACTGTTTTGTATTGGGCTGGTGTGGTTTTTCTCTTATTTCAAGTTTTAAATTACAATGAATATCAAAGTTCGCCTACTTTACGTTTCTTTTTGAAGGCGTAAACAAAAATAAAAACATACTTTCCAAATCGTAGAGGCGCAGAATGCGTTTTGAGGTTTGTTCGTGAAAGTTTGAAATCTATTTTCTCGAAAACCACATTTTTGGTGAATTTTACTTTTTAAATTATTTTAGGTATAATAGTCTACTACAAGAAAAAACAATCTAGAAATGTAATAGTTTGGTTGTATGTTCTCTATTTGAGCCTCATCGCGTGAAATGTGTGCTCATTTTAGTCACATCAGCACAAAATTCATGAGATAGCGGCTCAAATAGAGGACATACAACCAAAATATTAAATTTCTAGATAGTTTTTCTTGTAGTCAACTAACATATCTAAAATAATTTAAATAAATAAAAATTTACAAAAATGAGGTTCTTGAGAAGATCGACCTCAAACTTTCAACATTTGTTATATCTTACAACGTTTACGTGAATGTAGCGGAGCGGCAAGTCAGCAGATCATAATGATATTAATATATCTATAATGGGCTTGCTTTGTGCTTTCTATAGAGCCAAAGGAAGAAAATTTACCTTAAGTGCAGACAAAGTAATCACCTGTCAAATTTCACCAAAAAGCGACCTGCGTGACTGGTTTGACATTTCTTTTTAGGAAACAATACAATTTTGAAAAATATTTGCATAGATCAAGGTATCTTTATGGTACCTATTTCATAAGGGGGAAAAGTTAAAAAAGATGTAGAAAAAACACTAACAGCAGCAGAGGGTGTCCAACATGTGACCTGCGACGGCGGACTAGTTTCTGCCACTGCGGCGTCTACGCTTCGTAACTCGAGAACAAAAAATCTGGGGAACATAAGGTCTGCGCCCTCCTTCATTCGAAAAATGCCCCCGAAACATATATATATATTTTTTTGTCGCCAAAATTATAAATTAAACCTTTTTAGCATGGCCGATTTAAGATGAAAACACCGATATATATATATATATATATATATATATATATATATATATATATATATATATATATATATATATATATATATATATATATATATATATATATATATATATATATTGTGAGACAGAGACAGGTCGGTCAGATGACGGTTCTTTATCAGAGTCTGATAGCTATAGAACGTTTCAAAAAAGGTGCCACTAATCAGCTGACGATGCCGATCGGCCCACCCACACCCAAAAGCGACGACGACGATGTCCGTGGGCAGTGCTAGGCATAAGCGCCCTCACAGTTTTCCCCCAGTTGCGGAAAGGTGGCCACCTGGCCACAGAGGGGAAGGAAGGGGTGCCGTTGAGCGGGGGGTGAAAGATTTCAGTCGGGAGACGTGAATCTGTTCGCGGCCGCGGTAGCGGCGATCGGTGGGTGTTTTTACTGGTTCCACGAGAAAGTTGTCAGGAGTTGTTTGGGCGATGACGCGTTAGGCGCCGATGTAATGAGGCAGTAACTTTTCAGAGAGGCCGGGCTTGCGTGTTGGCAACGAGACGAGAACAAGGTCTCCAGGTTGAAAACTGACGTTCTTGTGGATGGAGTCATGTCGGGTTTTTCGTTCCTGCTGGTGTTGAACAGTGCGAAGTCGCGCAAGTTGACGCGAGTCTTCAGCACGGGATACAAGGTCATCGAGGAGAGTTGTATGGGGCTCAGTTGGAGTATACTCGAGTACTGTGTCGAGCAGTGATGTCAGTTGTCTTGCGTGGACGAGCTCAAATGGCGAGTACCCAGTTGTACTTTGAATGGCCGTAATATATGCGTATGTTACGAATGGTAATATTGCATCCCAGTTGGTATGATCTGATGATACGTACGTTGCGATCATGTGCGCAAGGGTACGATGAAAGCGTTCAGTGAGCCCGTTGGTTTGTGGGTGGTAAGCGGATGTCGTTTTGTGGATGACTGCACAAGCAGCTAAGACCTCTTGCACTGTCTGTGACAAGAAGGTATGGCCTCTGTCGCTGAGCAGCACGCGGGGTGCTTCATGTCGGAGGAGTAACTGGTGGACGAAAAAATCAGCAACCTCGGTGGCGGAGCCAGTTGGAAGTGCCGCTGTTTCTGCGTATTGTGTAAGGTGGTCGACAGCGGTTACAACCCATCGTTTGCCATTGACTGTGCGTGGTAGTGGTCCAAACAAGTCAATTCCTACGATCTCGAAAGGTTGTGAAAGGCGGCGGGGTGGCAGTAATTGGCCGGGTGGCGCAGATGTGCGGCACTTATGTTTTTGGCATACGAGACAAGAAGATACGTACTTTGTCACCGCGGTGTACATTCCGGGCCAGAAATATCGTTCTCTGACACGACAGTAAGTTTTGAAGAGTCCTAAGTGGCCGGCTGTGGGATCGTCGTGCAGAAATTCAAGGACCAAGGCATGTAAGGTATGGGGAATAACCAAAAGCCACCGATGTCCGTGGGGCGAGTAGTTTCGACGGTACAAAATATCATTTTGAAGCTGATAGTGCAAGAGCTGGCGTCGGGAGCGATCGTTTGTCGTAGGTGAGGTTCCTTTCATTTGGGCAATGGTATTACGTAGCTGGGGGTCTTGGCGTTGTCGGGTGGCGATCCCTATTCCATCAAATAGTTCTGTCGGTGAAGGACTCGTCTCAATATTTAGTATAGTCGTAATTGTCGAGGGTTAAGGTAGCGGGCATCGTGAGAGGGAGTCGGCATCTTGGTGTTTTTGGCCAGATTTATAAACAATTGTATAATCGTATTCCTGCAGGCGTAACGCCCAGCGTCCGAGACGACCTGAAAGGTTTTTGAGGGAGTCTAGCCAACAGAGCGCATGATGATCGGTGACGACTGAAAAAGGACGGCCGTATAAGTAAGTACGAAACTTTGCGATCGCCCAAACCACCGCCAGACATTCGTTTTCTGTTATTGTATAATTTTGCTCTGGCTTGTTCAAAGATTGACTTGCATAAGCAATGACGTGTTCTACGCACGAATCGTCGGGTTGTAGAAGAATTGCTCCAAGGCCGTAGCCGCTAGCGTCTGTGTGGAGAACGGTGGCGGAGTTGTTGTTGAAGTGCCGAAGGACAGGATCGGAAGTCAGGGCTGCTTTTAAGGATGTGAAGGCAGATTCGCACTCAGCAGACCAGGTAAAGGTGGAATTGTTCTTAAGAAGGTTGTTAAGTGGAGCGGCAATGGTTGCAAAGCCGCGAATGAAACGACGGAAGTACGACGACAGACCTAAAAAGCTCCGCAATTCCTTTTGGCGTTGTGGTCGAGGGAAGTCTGAAACCGCTTTTATTTTGTCGGGGTCAGGTCTGATACCGTGTTTGCTGATGACATGCCCTAAGATCTTAACTATTTTTGCTGCAAACGTGCATTTCTTAGTATTAAGCTGGAGGTTGGCGGCAGACAAACAGGACAGGACCTGGGAAAGCCGTTCAAGGTGTTCCTCAAAGTTGGAAGAAAAGATTATAATGTCATATAAGTAACATAGGCATGTTTTCCATTTTAAGCCTCGAAGGATGTTGTCGATCATGCGTTCGAAAGTCGCTGGCGCGTTGCAGAGTCCGAAGGGCATGACGTTGAACTCATATAAGCCATCCGGTGTGACGAACGCAGTTTTTTCTTTGTCCTCCTCATTAACCGGGATCTGCCAATAACCGGACCGTAAATCAAGAGATGAAAAATATTCAGCTCCCTGCAAGGAGTCCAGTGCGTCGTCAATTCGTGGCATAGGGTAAAGGTCTTTACGAGTGACTTTGTTCAGTTGGCGGTAATCGATACAAAAGCGAATGCCTCCATCCTTCTTTTTGACCAGGACTACCGGTGACGAGAATGAACTGCGTGAAGGACGAATTACACCCTTTTTTAGCATATCAGTTACATGGTCCTCGATTATAGAACGCTCTGATGGGGAAACCCTGTACGGACGACGATGAACAATAGCAGAATCTTCGAAGTGGATCCGAGGCTCTGTCGTGTGGGTTTGACCAAGAGCAAGTGATACGATGTCGAATATTTTTCTGTTCTGCTCTAGCAAAGATAGGAGTCGACGTATTTTTTATTCATCGAGATCTTGGCTAATTGTTGTATGCAGAGACAATGTTTTACAGTTCTGGGTAAGCAAAAATTTGGTTCGAGGGATATAGAACACAGAGAAACGGGTGAGTGTGGTGTCGCAGTCACGACAACTATACCATGTGGAATGAGAACGGACTCAGTACTAACATTAGAGACAGCTATGAGAGCTTTTCCATCGATGAAACGGATAAGTGCGTGCGGTACAACTATGCCTCTCGCGAGAAATGTGTTCGATGGCTGTACGACGACATACACTTGTGTAAGCGGTTGTCGATACGAGTGGTAATGCGTGTGTTGTGAATGGGGAAATAATCGAGTAGGTTTCAACTGATATCTTCGCGCTGTGATCAGTAGCTGTATCGCAGACGTCAAGAGTGGTCAAAAATAATTCCGGATGACTACAGTCAATTACTGCCGAGTTAAATGAGAGAAAGTCTTAGCCAAGAATAAGTGAGTGCGTACAATTCGGTAAAACAACAAACTCTATGTGATGGCAGGTATCTTGTATTACAACCCTCGCCGTGCACAGTGCGGAGGGATATATCAAATTGGTTCCCGCTCCTCGTAAACAAGTACCGTGAAAGAGAGTTCGAACTTTTCTTAAGGTTTTGCAGACATCTTCGCTCATAACTGAAATTGCGGCGCCGGTATCAACTATAACAAGAACATTTAAACCTTCTACATATAAGTCAATCAAATTGGATGGGATTGGAGGAGTTGTCTGGTTCCGTTGGTTCGCAGTTCTCCCCCCAAGAACTGCGTTTTCTAGTTTTCTGCTGTGTATTTAGGGTAGGTTTGGGTAGATGGAATCATCGGAGACCCAGAGCGTGGAAGGGGGGAGGGGGAACGACGCCTAGAATATATTTCGTTCTCAAATCTCGACCTGTGAGGGGAAATACTTCCTTGGCGGCCGGAGTTGTTTCGACCTACATTGTAGGTCCCTTGATCTCGACGGAAGTGAAAATGATAGGAGTTGTCGTACCTGTCGTCATCTCTGCGTTTCCTCCTGTAGCGGGCAATGTGACCCCTAATGCCGCAGTAATAACATACTGGGCGGTTGGGTGGTCTCCAAGATTGGTACGTCGGGGTGAGGGTGGCTGGAGTAAATGCAGCCAAGGAAGGTGGGGTGTGGAGTTGTTGTAGCGAAGCCACTTCAGGGGAAGGCACCCTAGCGGCAATCTCGGCGTAGGTTGGTGGTGCGGGCGTGGGGAGAGGAAGAGTTGCAGGAGGTAGAGCTGCTAACTCGTCTTGGACAAGGGACCGCAATTCGGGAGAACTTGCCGCCGGTTCAGCGCCGCGGTGTGTTTCGTTGAACATCTGCCCGAGCTCTTCTCGAACGATGTCTCTAATGAGGGTGCGGAGTTCAGAATTCGTCGCTTTTGGTTTTCCGAGATTCTGAGCTGGGCAAGAAACTCTGATGGTCCGCATTTCATCGAGGTGTTGGCAAACAGATGTAATGTCAGCTATCGATTCGGGCTTTCGGACGAGAAAAACATTGAAGGCCGGCTCCGCAATTCCCTTCAGGAGGTTACGTACACGCTCACTCTCTTGCATTTCGCAGTTGACGCGACGGCAGAGCGCGAGGACGTCTTCAATGTAGGAGGTGTACGTCACTTCTCCTTGTCGTCGAGTCTCGAGTTTCTTTTTCGCGTTCTCTTTGCGGCTAGTTGGAGTTCCTAATATCTCCTTTATCTTCGTGGTAAAAGCGTCCCAGTCTGGAATTTCTCCTTCGTGGTTCAGAAACCACGTTTTGGCAATATCAGTAAGGTAGAAGACCACGTTAGCGAGTTTAGTGGGATTGTCCCATCTGTTGTAGACGCTCACGCGGTCGTAACTGTCGAGCCAGTCCTCAACATCTTCGTCACGAAGACCAGCAAAAACCTTAGGGTCTCTTTGGCGGCTGCAAATCGTTCAACCAGGAGTGGTAGGGGTTGGTTGCGATTGCTGGTCAGTCATCGTAGTGGCTGTCGAGGGGGTTTGAGCAGCCGTCGCCGTGATGGTAGCCAGCGTGCGGTTTCGGAGCTCCAGGGTTTTAAGCGAAAGCTCGAAGGGAAGGTTCTTTTGGTACGGGGTCTAAAGGCTCACCTGCACTACGTTGTGAGACAGAGACAGGTCGGTCAGATGACGGTTCTTTATCAGAGTCTGATAGCTATAGAACGTTTCAAAAAAGGTGCCACTAATCAGCTGACGATGCCGATCGGCTCACCCACACCCAAAAGTGACGACGATGATGTCCGTGGGCAGTGCTAGGCATAAGCGCCCTCACAGTTTATATAATTTTCTTTCTGTAGAAGGTAACACGTACATTAGCTATTTTACTAAGTTGTACCACACGGCTATCCAGCCTCTCGTGAAAGTTGGTTTCGTCAGTTCGACGTCAGTGGGCTGTACGCTGAACTAAAACTTTGGGCTATCTTATATGAGACAAAGGGTGTAAGAGTACACTCTTTTTTCTGAGAGTTCACTATCTCTATTATTAGCCTTTAGCTGAGTATAATGTTGCATTCCAAGTAAGAAATCAAATGACATAATGTTTCAATGTGTGTCCAGTTTTGAATTTCTGGAGCAAAATCATCTCATTGCGAACAATTTAACTTCAAATATAAAATAATCTGATGTAAAAACAAAATGATCATGCTGGCATCTAGGGTTAAACAAATTAGGTTATCATAACTAAAAAAAAGCACGTGACATATGTAGTTCTTTCTGGGTCATTTATTACTTTTTACACACGAAAAGTGTTATCTCTCCTCCTTAAAGGATCTCAACTGAACCGCTGAGAGAATAATAAAGGCAAATTGGAATGCGGGACATTGTAATTACTTAGCTGTTTAAGTTTTCTTATTACGGCACATAAATAGCCTGAAGAAACATGTTATTAAAATAAAAATTAAAGAGGGCACACAAATTATTTCTGTCACCACTTGGTAAAAACTGGAGCGGCCAAAGAACTGCGTACGCCTCCCCCTCTTCTACAGGGTGATACAAGGAGACGCCAGGCTCTTTAAATCGACCGAAAAATTTGGTTTCTTAACCTATCGCGCTACGACTTTGTGCAGCGTTGCCCACAGATGGTGCATTTTTTTTTTTTTGTAAAACTTGCAAAGAGCGAACCTACCTGAGGAAAAAGTAAAGAAATAAAAATTCTTAGCTCCTACGTAAATGCAGCGAAGCCACCGGTCTGCAATCAGCACGGCGCCGTTTCGCACGGGAGACAAGAGATGGCGCAAGCGGTCGCGGCGCCAACTGCCGCCAAAGAACGAGCAGACGACGCCGAGAGCCAACGTATTTAGCGGACAAGGAACTGCAGTTCCTTGTTGTTACCGCGCCTGTTTTTGTTTCTGCGACTGTCGCCGCCTGCGGAACGCGCGCCGCTTTTGAGTCGAAAAGATTGTCTGCTAAAGACGCTGACTCTCGGCGCCGTATGCTCGTTCGTTGGCGGCGTTAGCTGCGCCATCTCTTGTCTCCCGTGCGAAACGGCGCCGTGTTGTTTGAACACCAGTGGCGTCGCTGCGTTTCCATGGGAGCTAAGCTTTTTTCTTCCTTTACTTTTTCCTCAGGTAAGTCCGCTCTTTGCAAATTTTACGAAAAAAATGCACCATCTGTGGGCAACGCTGCACAAAGTCGTAGCGCGATAGGTTAAGAAACCGAATTTTCCGGTCGATTTAAGGAGCCTGGCGTCTCCTTGTATCACCCTGTAGAATGACCGCACGCAACATGAATATGACCACTTAGCACTACTTATAAGCAAATGTAGTTTTCGTCAAAGTGTAAAGAGAGGGGATGTCTTTGTTGTTAGCTGTACAATTTTCGCACAGATATACAATTTCGAGTAAGTTGAATGCAAAAAAAAAAGTGTAATGCCCATGAATAGGGGAAAATGTATCGCTCAAAAATCTCCTGTGTATAGCTAGTTCGTAAGTCATAAACACAGAAAAATACTCTAGACATGAGGGACTGGGAGATTCATCAGCACAAAAACTGCACCACTGGCATGCGAGAGTTGATCCCTTTGCTCCCTTCCCTGACATATATTAATTGTAAAAACCGGCGAAATGTTCCCAAGTTAATTTTTACGTAGTCTTCTTGAATGCGAATGCCATTTTTGATGATTCTCTAATATTTTTACTACCTCTTGAGAGGAAGTTTTTGGAGTCTCTGCGATACTCTCATGTGTTGTGTGTATGACCTCATTATTCGAGAAAAGTATCCTCCCACGCAGGTGCTCGTTCAACTTTGGGAAGAGCATGTGGTCACTGGGAGACAGATTCAATGAATACGGTGGATGTTCCAACAATATCGAGCCTTTTTTTATAAATGGCAGCCAGCGCAACGTAACATATGTTGCTGGGTGCTGTGTGATAAAGAGCGTGGCGACATAGGCTGAGGCGAGCCCAACAGCAAGCCAGGCCTGCACAGGAGGCCACGCGGCAGCCCAAAAGGGCGACAGAAGAAGAGAAAATAAACAACTAGACAGAGGAGGTGCTTCGAAAACAGTCGTTTTTTTAATTCTTCCCGTTGAACATTTCAAATCCGACAAATTGGTGACCCGGTTGAACGACACCCTTTTACGATTCTTCACCCTCTTCAAAAATAGATTTGGCTGACGGTGAATCGCCTGCGGCGGAAGCAATTACATCGGGATCTTTGGCGGCATTCCAAATCAAGCTGCAGAAATTTTGGGCAAAGAACGCTACGGTTTCGTTTGCGCAGGTGGAGGCACAATTCCAGCGCCATCACATCACCTCACAAACAACGAGGTACCTCCACGTAATCTTGTCACTGCCAACAGAGCTTGCCGACGAGCTAACAGACATCCTCGCAGCTCCGGAGACATCGAACCAGTACGACCATCTTAAGGCAGCCATTCTATCCCGGAAGACCCCGTCAGAGCGCAGCCGACTTAAACACCTGCTCAACATGGAGGAACTCGGGGATCAACGTACCTCTCAGCTACTGCGCCGGATGCGGCAACTTATGGGTGACGTGACTGGTGACACCGATACATCGCTCCTCCGTGAGTTATTTTTGCAGCGCTTGCCACACAGCACGGTACCCATTCTGGCAGCGGCCGAGGACATGCCCCTGGATCAATTGGCGAACTTGGCAGATCGGGTGAGAGAGTACTCCGCTCGCACAATTTCCGCCACGTCCAGACCCTCACACCGAGTGGCAAGCCCTCCGTCTCGATCTACAGAAAACAATCTGGAGACTCGACTCAGCCGTTTGGAACAAGCCATTCAAGATCTACAACTGTCTCGCCGACCAAGGCGCATTTTCCGTCCCCGGGCAAGATCCCGCCGCCCTTCTTCAGACCCTGCTACCTCGAACGCCAGTTTCTGCTGGTGTCATTTGAGTTTCGGACAAGAAGCGAGCAAGTGTTCTCAACCTTGCACGTGGCAGGGAAACTAGAAAACCGGGCACTGGCAGCGGCAGGTGATTCCGGGTTACACGAAAGCCGCCTTTTTTATGTATTAGATCGCGTCACGCGACAACGCTTTCTCGTTGACACCGGCGCAGAAGTCAGCGTTCTGCCAGTATAACCTTCCTAAACATGCCGGTTGTCCCAGACCTCGCCTCTTCGATCCGTAAACCGTTCATCCATCGCTATATGGCCAACGCTCGCTGACCATCGACTTGGGCCTACGCCGTACGTTCCGATGGATTTTTATTGTAGCGGATATCAGCATTGCGATTTTGGGGGCGGACTTCCTGAGTCACTTCAACCCTAGTGTTGACATGCATTCTCGCCGCCTTGTTGATACTACGACCCGGTTGTCCATTCATGGCATCACCTCCCACTACGTTGTGTCCGAAGTCCGCCCAGCGCCCCCCACATCCAAGTTTGAGGAGCTCCTGTGTAAATATCTTGACATAACAAAGCCTACAAACTTAAATTAACCGGTCAAGCACGCTTTCACACACCATTTTGTGACCAATGGACCTCCAGTATTTGCAAGACCACGTCGTCTCACGAGAGAACGCCTGACCGTGGCTCGGCGGGAGTTCGATCATATGCTGCAGCTTGGCATAATTCATCTGTCTGCAAGCAATTGGTCGTCCCCCCTCCATCTCGTTCCAAAAGCAACCGCTGGCGATTGGCGCCCCTGTGGCGACTGTCGCGCACTCAATGCCCAAACCGTGCCCGACCGGTACCCTCTTCCACACATACAAGATTTTACAGCAAATCTTGCTGGTAAGTGTATTTACAGCAAGATAGATTTGGTCAAGGCTTATCACCAGATACCCGTTGAACCCTCGGACATTCCGAAGACGGCCATCACCACACCTTTTGGGCTTTTCGGATATGTACGGATGTCATTTGGGTTGCGCAATGCACCGCAAACATTTCAACGCTTTATCAATGAAGTAACAAGTGGCCTCGACTTCGTTTTCGCCTACCTTGGCGATCTCCTCGTCGCGAGCACTTCCATGGACGAACATGAACAACATCTCAAACTCCTTTTCGACCGCCTTCAGTCCTTCGGCTTAATCATCAATCCAGGCAAGTGCGTATTCGGAGCCTCCGCAGTCGACTTTCTTGGCCATCATGTAACCGCCGCCGGTGTCACACCATTGGAGGACAAGGTTCAAGCGGTGCGTAATTTCCCACAACCTACATCACTGCGCAAGCTCCGCGTGTCCCTTGGCCTTCTCAATTTTCACCGACGCTTCATTCCTGACTGCGCTCGTATTCTCCAACCCCTTACAGACCTCCTCAGAACAAGAAAAGGTCCCAATGCAACCGTGGAGTGGCCAGCCGAAGCAGCGTCTGCTTTCTCGAGCGCGAAGAAAGCCCTAGTTGACGCTACTCTCCTCGTCCACCCGGAAACTCACGCTCTCATATGACTAATGACAGATGCCTCAAATATTGCAGTTGGTGCTGTCCTACAACAGTACACTGCGGGAGAATGGCGCCCGCTCGGATTTTTCTCGCAGAAGTTAAAACCAGCTGAGTCAAGGTATAGCACCTTTGGACGCGAATCGCTGGCCATCTTCCTGAGTGTAAAACATTTCCGTCACAACCTGGAAGGCACTACGTTTTACATACTAACAGACTATAAGCCTCTCACCTTCGCATTCAGAGGAAATCACGCAAACGACTCCGCTCATAAGATAAGACAGCTAGGATTTATCACCGAACTCACTGTTGACATCCGACCCGTGCAAGGATCAGAAAAGACTGCTTCGGACGCTCTTTCGAGAGTGGAGACCCCCTCCATCCAACTCGTCACAGTGGATTTTCTTCAAGCGATGGCCCACCCTAGTAAAAAAAATCATTTGTATGAGAAATTTCTTGTGTCCAATAAACACATATGAATCATACAAGATATATAAGAACATATAAGAACATATAAGAACCATATAAGAAATATATGAGAACCATATAAGAATTATATAAGATATATAAGAACCATATAAGAAACTTATAAGAAACTTCCCACTAGTTTCTTATATGGTGCTTCTATGTTCTCATATATCTTATATAGTTCTTATATAGCTCTTATATGGTTCTTATACGGTTCTTATATGTTCTTATACATCTTGTATGATTCATATGTGTTTATTGGACACAGAAATTTCTCATACAAATGAGAATTTTCAATAGGGCAAGCACAACGCAACAATCCTGATCTGGTTGCAGAGCGACAAAAAGAATCCTCACTGCAAATTAGAGATATTCCATTACCACTTGCCTCATCAACTATCAGTTGCGATCTATCAACCAACACACCACGCCCTTACGTACCTCTACCATTCCGTAGAACAGTATTTGAGGCCCTACACAATGCTAGCCATCCGGGAATTCGCTCCACACAGCGGCTGGTCACCGCCAGCTATGTATGACCCAGCATAAAAACTGACGTACGTCGGTGGACCAAGAATCGTCTGCAGTGTCAGCGGGTCAAGATCACCATACATACAGCAACACCCCTAGTTCATTTCCGGCTCCCTAAAACAAGGTTTGACCACATACATCTTGACCTGGTTGGACCTTTGCCTCTATGTCAAGGTTTCAGATACCTGCTCACCTGCGTAGATAGGTATACCAGATGGCCGGAGGCGATACCACTCCCAGAAATTACGGCCGAAACTGTAGCCGATGCCTTTGTAATGAACTGGATTTCTCGCTAAGGGTGCCCCTCCACCATCACAACTGACAGGGGCGACAATTCGAGTGTGCGTTATTCACAGCACTGATCCAACTCCTTGGTGCACGCCACATCCTAACCACAGCATACCACCCTTCCGCCAACGGGGTGGTGGAGCGGGTACACGGTCAACTCAAGGCTGCACTCGTAGCTCAAGATGACCGCACTCATTGGCTTCAACATCTCCCCCCGGTTCTCCTGAGCATAAGATGTGCCTTCAAGCCGGATCTCGGCTTCACATCATCCGAGCTAGTATACAGTGCCACACCTAGGCTCCCCGGGGAGTTTTTCACCCCACAGGTTGAGAACGTATCCTCCCCGTCAACCTACGTGAATAGATTGCGCGAGTTCTTTCGACATATCCAGCCAACTTTCCCTCGACACTCGTCTCACCGAACGCTCTTCAGGTCTCAAGATCTAGAGTCGTGCACACATGCTTTCGTACGCAGTGAACTCATCAAAAAGAGCCTTACTCCGGCGTACGATGGACCCTTCAAGATTTTCTAACGCTCTATGAAAACAATGACATTGGACGTCAATGGACGTCAGCAAGTCGTCGCAGTCGATAGGATCAAACCTGCTTATACCGAAACACCTTCGCCCTCCCTTTTATCAACCGCATTGTTTTCAGGAACTGAGCCACCTGAAACATACCACATCCAACCTAAGAAGCTAACGTGGGCCCCAGCTCCGTAGCACTCAAAGCTTCCCCGCAAGCAAGAATCTTTGGGCACACCCTTAAGATTCAATGTATGGCTCTGATACAACAATTATCTGCGAGACCAAGACAATTTCTGTCTACATCTCACACCAAGACCGCTGCTATTGAAGATGCGTGAGTCTTCGCCGCGACAGATATTTATACAATTCTTTCTCCCTTTCCTCTCCCGGTCAAATTCGTATCCTGCTTCAGCCTCTACCACCAGGACACGAGGGAGGGACCTCTGTGGCGACATAGGCTGAGGCGAGCCCAACAGCAAGCCAGGCTTGCACAGGAGGCCACGCACCAGCCCAAAAGGGCGACAGAAGAAAAGGAAATAAACAACTAGAACGAGGAGGTGCTTCGAAGGCAGTCGTCTTTTGAATTCGCCCCGTTAAACATTTCAACTCCGAGAAGAGGCAATCCCTGCCTTAACTATATACGGGGTTTTTCTTGGTTTCAACAAGTAATTATGTCATTAATTCCGCGTGGTGTTAAGGGCTGTGGGACGGACAGGCTGGTGACGGGATTTCGTATATGTGGATGACCATGTTTTAATGGGACATGAACAAATTATGGTAGCGTCCGATGGTAAGTTCCATTGAGTCTCCGCCACGCCTGTCCGTGGGTCCCCCTTTCATAGCCACAGTGACGTGACGATGTTGCGTCACCGGCGGGATCTTGGCGTGATTGGTGGTGGCTGTTGGCTTCGGTGAAGATGAGGTTCAACAGCCACTCTCATTGACCCGGAGGATTATGTCGTCGCAGCAGCAGCTTCTCTTGATATCGAAGAAAGAGGAAGACGAAGGCACATTGACGTTAATTACTTCGGCCGATGTTCGAATGCCCATGGTCCCTGGTCTTCGAGGGGGTTTCTGCCGAGTGATGGTGCAGTGGACCGTCCCTGATAGTTTGCCATAGATGAAGCACAGGCTCGCCGGGGTTTGGACCGTAACTATAGTAAGAACTTGTTATTGTGGCTCCACGTTGTAGATAATCTAGCAAAGAGACACTTTTGCCATCCAGAAAACCGACATTATGACCTTGCGTTCTGATGACATGACCTTGAATTTTTAGGGTGGTGGAGAACTATGACGTTTCCATGGCTGACATTACAATTTAGTCTCAGGGTCATAATGATAGAGCCCAGATTCATCCATTGATAAGGAACTTCTGTTTGCGCATCTTAAAGGTTTATAAATGTTGCCTGCCAAGCACCACACTCGTTCATTTTTGTGTGGATGCTAGCATTGAAGGTTCGCATCACGCCCTTTTTATAGAGGGCAGCTCTTAGGCGCTCGTTTCCTGCTTGAGCAGCGTCGCTGTCGGCATAACCGCGAGTTTCATTACACGTGTCACGTCACATGATGACGTGACACGTGACGTAACATGTGACGTAACATGTGACTTCACAAGCGTCACGACGGTGACGTCACCCTCGTGACATCACACGGCGCAAGATTTAGCGGTAACATTTCCCCCTAGATTTGGCGAAGCAATATTCCCGCTAAATTGAGCGGGGTAATTGTTTCCACTAAATTTATCGGCGAATTTTTTCTGCCACAATTAGTGGGGAAATTGTTCCGCCAAGTGTAGTGGGCAATTTTTTTTTTCACTATATTTAGCGAGAAAATGTTTCCGACAAATTTAGAAGAAATAGTATCTCGACAAATTCAGCGAAAAAAATTTCCCCACTAATTTAAGCGGAAAAGTTTCTCCGCTACATTTAGCGGAAAAAATTCCCCGCTAAATTTAGTGGGAAAATATTTTTGCTATATTTAGCGGAAAAACTTTCCCCGATGCATCTAGAAAAAAAAATTCCCCGCCATTTTTAGTAGTAAAATTTCCCCACCAAATTTAGCAAAAAAATTTTCGCGCTAGATTTAGCGGGAAAGTTTTTCCGCCAAAAAATTCCCCGCAAAATTTAGTGGAAAAGGTCTTAGCTCAAAAAAAAAATTCTCATCTAAATTTAGCGGGAAAGTTTCCCCGCTAGATGTTGCGGAAAATTTATCGAAAATTTTTCGATAAATGGGAGGGGAGCTGAAATAGAAGGAGGATAAGGGGAGGAGGGATATACGCTCCCCTCCGTACCCTCCCCTCCGTACCCTCCCCTCCTCCACCTTGAGAGCTGCGCCCTAGTTCGACATTACAGAGAATTGCATACTTCCTTCATTTTTTATGCCCATTTCTTTGAAAGATATTGTGTACTATATCTATACCTGTTTTCCGCACTATAACTTTGTGAACATTTGTGGGTTGTTCACCAATCTATCCTAAATTCTATTGATTGTTATTTTACGTTGACAGTTTTTTTAACGGGCCATTGCCATGTTAATTTTACACAAGATGTTTTCTCGCATTTCGATTTCAGACAATATCTTTTTTACAATCTCATATGATACAGCGAATTCCCCTACGCTTGTCGACGTAGCACTGTGTATTTCTGTAAGAATGATGCACTTCTTTGTCAGGTACTTAATCATGGCTCTCCGCTCGACACGCTCCACTTTCTTATTGAGCCACCACCTCTACTCGATCACGAACATGAAATGGAGAAACAGCAAAATTTAAATATCTGATTATTGGCATGCATACTGTAGGGTCATTCGCCAGTGATTTTGTTAAAAATCAAACTGCTATCACAAATCAAATTGGTCAAGGGTTAAGCTTATTAATCAACCCTCGTATTCATCCCACTTTTCAAGAATTTATTAGTAGTGTACTTTGTTTTTTTAGATTCGCGTCCCCACTTGAGGACACATTGGTAACAACTGATGAAAATGGTACAAATATATAAGTGAAATATAGGTTAGTGGATCAGTGGTCGTTCCTGTTTCGTTCGTGCACCACTCGAAAATGGCGGACAAACATTCGGTTATTGTTTTGCCTGTGTACGTGAATGATAATGCTAGTACTCTAGCACTCTCAAACGTCATGTGGAAACAACTGAACACTCTTATTCACCGTAATCATTCATCCGGTTCTTTTGAAAAAAAGAAATTATGTTCAACAGGACCGAACTTACTGGGTGCTCACTAGCAAATGCATTTAACGAACATTTTGTAGATATCGCAAGTACGAGTTAACAAATAATGCTTGGGTTTTTAGCGATAAAAGACAGTGACTTAATAGTTTTAGACCCGGTTGTGGAAACACAGGGAATGAATGCATTTTTTGCTTAAAAATGGCGGAAGTTGTGATGAGGATGGAATCAAAATAAGATCTGTAAATAAAGTTAGTCATTTGTTAGCAGCTGTGATAACTCATATAATCAATATTTCTAAAGCTACCGCAGTATTTCCTACGCGAATGCAGATTGCCAAAGTTTCAGTATTACATAAAAAGGGAAGCGTAAACGAAAGGGGGAAATCGCAGGCCATTTTCAATATAGCCAGTGCTTTCCAAGGCACTGGAAACAGTCCTTCGCACTCGATTAATCAACTTTTCTAATAAGTATGACTTGATAAAAGTATCACAGTAAGGGTTTAGAAAGCACAAGTCTACTGCATGTGTCGTACTTGTTCAAAACTAATTTATTCAGCAAAGCTTTGAAAGCAAAAATATAGTTGTTGGAGTATGCATACACTTTACTAACGCATTCGACTGTCTCAACCACAAAACCCTACTTGCCGAACTAGGTAATTATGGATTTTGAGGGCACGCTTTACAGCTCATCCGCGGTCGTATCTTGGGCAATGAATTAAATATGCCAGTATCAATGAAAATTCCTCCGGCATAAAAATTTTTTTTCCTGCAGGGTAGTATTTGTGTCCTTTCCTTTTTAAGAAATAGGTCAATGATATTATAAATATAATTGAAAACTTAAAATTGATCCACTATGCCCATGACTGAAGTATACACTTTTCCGCAGATAACGTTGATATGTTAAACGACATGGCAAACCTGACGCCGTCAAGATCAGAAATGTGGAGTCATAACGCGTTACAAATAAATGTGATTAAAATGAAAGCCGTGCTTTTTTCGGCCTAAAAATAAATGTGTTAACATTACACAAGACTTACTTTAAGTTCCACTAAATTTGAAATGATAAATTATTTTCAACTCATTGGAGTCACCTACTTTGATATTGTGTTTTGAGATGATCACATAAAATACCTGGTTCTAAAGCTATTTTAAGTTGTGGGTATGTTAAAATGTCATCACAATATTTTATCAACTAGTGTCAAATTTTATTTCATTTCGTTTCATTTATTGTTGCTCAAAGACATACTTTCGGACGTATTACATGAGCGAGGATTCGGGAAAAAATCATACAAAACATAATGCATATAAAGCTTTGTGTTAAAAAACGATCAAACAAGAAAGAACGACATCAGAGAAACCTTTGATTGGCTCAAGTAATGTACACAATGCCAAGAGCATTCAAACCGAAAACATATTATCATCTTGGGAACCTAATTCAACAATAAAGCGCTACATTTTTTTCTAAACAACAACTCGTCACGTTCATAATATCACGTCATATATATATCACGTAATATTATATATCACGCAATAATCATAATATCACGTCACATTATATAATTCTTTATTCTAATACCATTTAAATTATTGCAACTTAGTTTGGGGCACAACGTCTTTTACGAATCTCGAAAAGATAGACGTGTTGCAAAAGAAAGCACTGAGGGCTATAGATGACGTCCCGTTTTATTTTTCACGCAGCTGGCTTATTCAAGAAGTTTCATGTCGTAAATGTCCATTCATTATATGACAAGAGGCTTACGACTAGCATAAAAGTAGAGCAAGTTAGAAATGCAATATTTTAATAAGTGTTAGACAAACCTCAAAACAGATTCCCAATTACCCTATCCGCAGAGCTGAAGGTTGTGCGGTGGTCACACTGAGAACAAATTAATGCACGCTAATGCTGAAATGCTTCATTCCTAAATTACTCAATCTATATACAACTAAAGCTATCGAGTGAGTGAAGTGATCGCTAAGAGATGTCAGGTCACCCTTTTTCATTGATAATTAATTGCAGTCACTTTCCTTTGTAGGTGTTTCTGCAGAATTTCTTTTTAACATATGAACTTACTTTCGTCGTCCGCCATGCCTTGATATGTAAACAATAAAATATTGCTTGATGGTGATGGCAATAATATATTGCTTTTTTTATTCACTCTTCTATTTTTTCGATCTGTAGGTACTATCTTAGGCTAACAGGGACGCGTCAAGTTGTATCTTACAGCTTTTTTTCTGACCGCCTCGGTCCTTCAATTCTTGATGAAAATAAACGTTATCATTATTAAACACGTTGAAACATCGCGTACAAAGAGACAAGGGCAAAAGGGGGAAGAACACAGAACACACAGGCGCGTACTCACAACTTTGATATAATAGGTGAAGAAAAGAAAGATGATGCAAGACACATGACGGGTGGCACCGGCGCTAGAAGGAATGCAGTTCAGTCACAACCAAAGGACTTCAAAATGACTTATTTTTCAGTTGAAGTCACCAACGGCTGACTAACGCAATCAAGGACCAAACCCCAGATGATAAACGCCTCGAGCGCCTCGCGTGTTTTTTGTTTTTTTTTAATCGCCCAACAATTGAGATTATCTTTTTATGGATGGTGAACACGAATAGTACTTACAGTGAACCGAAAGGAGACCTCCTACTGGTGATGTTAAAAAAAGATTATGATTCCGGAGCCGGTTATTCAGACACCGTATAGTTTGTCCGACATAGCATCATCCATCCAAAGAAAAGAAAAATACTACACAGAACGCCAACCTAAAAAAGAGGCATACTATACACAATGGCCTATAGATTCGCTCACTGAGAATTTGTACTTTCACGCCCTATACTCTAAACTGTAAATCGCGATCTCGCTTATCCCTGTTTTTAGCATTTTCCCAAAAGTCTAAATTGTGATTGATGGTGACGACGAAAGCAATCAGGGTAGGATTCATACAGCGTTATTTGGGTCGATAGAAGAGGCTATCGAACCACAAACAGTCGGTAGTGGGGGCGCGTTGTTTGTTCTCCTTTAAGAGGGGTGTGCATTATTTCACGTTTTTAACGCACTTTTTTTTTAAATTTATATCCGTTTCTATTTTGTTACTATGATTACCATGCTATATAGACAACATTTTGGAGACGATTTGGGTAAACGCACGCATTTTGTTTTCGTTATTTGGAAAACTCACATTATGGATGATTTGTTAGATGAGGGAGGAGTCCGTAAAAGCGAGACATCGCTGTATTGTTTTAATATTTGCCAGTGCTATCGGTTCTAGGCTTGAGTCCGCAGGGTGGGTTAGTATTTTATTTAGTGCGTGCAAAATCTTATTTAAGGTCACAATTTGACAGAATGAATGGCAGTGTTAATTAAACTAACACATGCTCTTAATTCTGAAGCTCCTTTCTTGACCAACTCTTTTTGGTCATGTTGGTTTCGTGTTTTATTAACAAGGAGAGCGTCAATAAAAATACAAAAAATACTAAACTTTCAATTCATAAGAGCATGCTCGCTTTACCCAAACATTCATGGGCACATTAAACTGAAACGCACACAAAAGTAAAAACAGCGCAGTAAGTTACCTGAAAAACAAAGTGCGTTTCAATCCATGCTCTTTATTTTTTTTTTCTTTTCGCGACACTCGTTTAAAGAATGAAACGCGGTTTTCACGCGTAGTATTAGACCGAAGAATGAAAGCTCACCTTCCGACCCCGGCTCAGCTGTCGAGTCAAGGCCACTCACCTGCATCCGTCACTCCTTCCCCACTCAAGAGTGAGCATGGGACTGCCTCTCGGCCCGGAATAAACCCGTCGTTTGTCAACCTGAGGCGGAAGCCCCATGTTTATCCCTTGGGATGGAAAGCCGGGAAGGCACCGAGGTCCGGGGTCTCATATTCGTTTCCGCCTTTCCGTCCGCCGCCCCTCGAGAAGCCAAGCGAGGGTTTAGCAGGAGTCGCAGTTTCACGTTGATAGAGTTGTAATGGCGGGCTATATCTACTTGGCGCGCTTTATTAACGGAAGACGAAATTTAGTAATATATATCCATCACAAAAGAAAAGAACTGGAAAATGTAATCTCGAACAAATTACGATAGTTAGAATGAGAGTGTCGAACCGATATTATCATTGGTTCGATTGAATTGGGGTTCACGGCTGTTGGTTCAGTTCTGCCGCAGTTCCGGGGAGCAAAAAATAACGGTTAAAACCGATTCGAACACCTTTGAACCACTTTGAACCACTAAGGTGAAAATATATTTTCCTCGTTTTCTACTCAATAAATACTATTTTCGCCGTGAAATGAGTGACTAAATAGTTTTATTTACCCCTTGTACAATCATCTTTTATATTTAGGTATTAAAAAAGAGAAATTGCGTCATTTAATTTCAACATAATATTAAAGTATCTAGATTAACATAGAAAACGTCGTGTTTATATGACTCAACACCCATCTGTTTGCCCAGTCACATATATTTTGCCTGAGTCGAAAGGTTGTCACGAAGTGAGGTAGGTCTTATAAAATACCCGTGTTTGGTACAAATTTGCGTCGCAGTCTTAAAGTTGAAACATATTTGCGCTCTTGTACAAAGGTATTATTACTAGTGCATACGCTCATAGAATACGCACATGCTGGTCATATATATTTATCGCAAAATGCACATTACAAAATGCATATCAAATAGATATACCATGACGACGCAACTGAGCTAAAAGCAATATATTTTTTATGTAGGCAAAGAATCCTACAAAAAGGAGTAATCCCAAATGCTCACTCTAATTTGGACGCACCTTTTTATTGAGATCAAATCTGGCCTAAAATAGAGCATTCCCAAACGAACATTTTCTTATACACGGTTAAAGTGGCACAGCCTGGATGTTGAGGTTTCTTCTTCACAAGGTGCCGGTCACACAAATTTTAAAATGAGCATCACCCTTGCTAACTGATGATTGTTTGTTAAAAATATCTAAGTGGTATTTGAAGATTTACTCGACATGCCAGCTACTTAATTTGACCTTTTCGGGTGGTCTGCGTGCGTAATCTTCATAGTTTCGTAACGCGCGTCTGTGTATTTTCTTTTTGTCAAACCCACAGACACATAAAATTGATGTTCATCGGATAAAAGAGGCAGTAACAGACTTACAAATGTTTGAAAGATTAATTATGTGTCAGGAACACATATTTATTCAATTTAACCACAAAATAAAAAAAAAATACTAAAGGCTCTTTCAAATCACTGATGCGCTTGTCTATCGAGGATAAAAACGTCGGAAAAGGTTTGGAGAACATCTTTCAGATAATATGAATGTGCATTTACGTAGGATATATATCTATAAGATGATCGACCCTTGATTTATGTTGTCGAATCTTCAGTGAATAAATAAATATTGATTGTATTGTCATCATTATTCTTGACTGTATGAAGTTCGCATAACCTCCTCAGGTTACACGTGATTATGTCATATTAGCTTAAATGAGGTTGCGTCAATTTTTGCGGTCTGTCCTTTCCGGTCTTTGACACCACTATCAAACTTGTGTAATTTTTTTTGCATTTTTTTCGATTTTTTTTTACGGCTATGGCTAAACGTGTTGTAAGTGAGAATGAGTTAAGCGTTTTTCTCATGGTGGATTTTCGCTTTAGCCCTTGAAAACTTCTTAAAAATTTTATTCATGCACACATCGTTAGTGATGAGAACAAAATCTTGCACAAAACCGAATAAAGTTTACTCTGGATCCGGAAATAGCAACTTTCTGAGTAAAAACAGGCATTAGCCAGGGCCATATAAAAATATTCGAGTTTTTTTTAAATTTTATTCACTCCATGTTTTTTAGAAAAAAGATGATTGAAGAGGTTGCAATTAGACGTGTCTCCCAGGTAACCTGGTGTGCTTCAGAATTTCGTGGGTGGTATACATAAAGAGTATTTTGGATTAGTATACCCTTGTTATATTGACACGAAACCGCTCTTGCCAAATTGTACTTGAAAATAAACACGGCTAACAAATCGAACTGTAATGATAAATTCTGCGTGCACGAAGTAGATTCAGGAAAGTATTTATAACTCCCAAAGGTCGTTAGAACAACCGCAGGCGAATCAATTAAGGCTCCACACGCAGAGATGCTATGGTCAATTCGAGTCGCGGCTAGCCGCCCGAACAATTGCGCTGCGGGCATAATGGGTGCGACAATTATTTTTTACCCAAACATTTGTGTTGCGTTTTGTTTATCCAATCCTTTTTCACGCGGCAATATTTCTCAGAACGCGAAACTGTGCTCAAAACTCGCCAATTGTTCTACGTATTATTTTCCGCCCAAAGATACAGCACCATTCTACCACAGAATTGGTTGGCAGCTAATTAGTTTATCCAGCTTCTTGAATACAGAAAATGAGCAGTGGTGCACGGATTGAAGTACTTCACAACTTCCACCCGCTTTTCCCAGTCGCCTTTTGTAAGAATGGAGAGCTGCCCTTGCTCTTTTTGTTTTATATATAGATCCACTTTTTATGTATTTATTTTAGAATACTGTTAGGTCTATCTTAAGGGCCATTACAGGGAGAATACCCATCACAGTAACAACATAAAAAAAACTCGCTTTCACGACGCACAGTCACATTGTTTAATATATCGAGCTAAAAAAATAACACTTTATAATAAATGTGTCTTCTGTTTTGAGGCGATGATAATTCTATTGTCAATACACTTTAATTATTTCCGTGTTTTAGCCTATTCTAACACTCTTGATTTAGGCCAGCTGCCCATGCAAGAGGGGAAAAATTATATATCTTATTGTGGAATATTTGTTATATATGTTTAAAGGGATAGGTAACTTCTCGCATAAAATATGTTTGCAATACATTTCCTTTTCTTGCGGTTTTAATTTACCAAAATATCCTGACCTCCTACAAAGTTTAAACAACTGAAGGAACTTTCCTGCCAGAAATAATATAAGATAAAAAATAGGGTGTTGCGCTGGAACAAACTACTCTTATACAAGGTGATAGCAGTATAAGCAACAAATGACTTATGAAATTTACAAAATTCTTTAATTTCATAGTATTATTTTTCAACACAGTGCTCAATGTCTACCGAATCATGCAATATTAATATAATAAGAAGCTTAAGTAGAACGTAAGCATTAAATATATGTTTTTTTTGTAAATAAGCTTTTGACAAAAAGTTTAGATTGGTACGTACAGGCGTCGATTTTTGCGGTCCATTTTAGATCGAGCCTGGTGACTTGGAGCGCGGCATATATGAATACTTTCCACTAAAAAAATAACTATATTAGTAATATGTAGAGTAATATACAGGACAAATAAGGCCGTAAAGCATTAAAGAAAGAAAACTAAGCCATTGAGAAGCTAGAAAGCTGAAAATAAATATTAAAAGTACACATTTCTGTCAAATAAGGAGGAACATAGCCAAATCCTCTGCATAAGGGAAACTGAAAATGCGGGACATTCCTGACTTGAACAATAATAAAAATGAAAAACGTTTACAATGCTCTGTAATGTCGAAGTAGAGCGCAGCTCTTGAGGAGAAGGAGGAGGGGAGTGTATGGAGAGGAGGATACCCTCCTCTCCCTGCCCCCTCCCCCTCTGTACCTTACCCTCCTCCTCTCCTGCTTCCTTCCCATTTAGCGGAAAATTTTCGCCAAACTTCCCCGCTAAATTAAGCAAAGCTATTCCCGCTATATTTAGTGGGGAAATTTTCTAATATAGCGGGGATATACTCCCGCTAAATTTAGAGGGAAATTTTTGCTTAATTTAGAGGAAAATTTACCAAGATTTTCTCGCTAGATTTAATGAAAAATTTAGCGAAAATTTCCCCGCTAAATTTAGCGGAAAAGCTGAATTGGTGTTGAGGTCACGTGACGTCAATTTCTCCGCTAAATTTTACGAAGAAATTTCCGCTAAATTTCCCGCTAAATGTATTGGGACGTGACGTCACGCATAATGACGTCACACGTGTGACATCATTATGGGAAACGTCCAAAAATGCAAAGTGCGGTTACGCCGACGCCGACGCCGCTCAACCCGGAATCGGTAGCCTAAAAACTGTCCTAAAAAAATATGTCAATAAGCTGGGAAAATTCAATAAAGACGGCACCGAGAACAACGTATAGAGGGGAAAACATAACTGATAATCTCTGCAATTTCGCCAGACATGTAAAGGCCCCTCTTTGTCTGTGCGTGCTGCTCTACACTCGTATCTCGGTATACAAAATGAGAAGGCGTCAACACCACCTGCCCCCTCATCTGACCTCATGTGGTAGAGCAGAAGGAAGGGCTTTGAGAGGCACTTCTTGTTTCTGTTTCAGCACCAGCCAAGGCTTCCCTTGAAATTGTTGGAAGTTTATTGTGGTTGGTTTATGAATCGCGAGGAATGTAAAATGTTTGCCCGAAATCGATCACAGACGAGAACTCAAATATAACTTCAGTGCTGCCTCTAAAGTTTAAGCGGATAATAGGATTTGGGTCGATCGGTCGCTTGTGGCCCTAGGCATGGTCTTTCATTAAACTAAAGGACGTTCTTAATTTATTTATATATAGTTTCTTGGAAAATAGAATATATTTCTAATTACAAGGACCAATATCTTTGTCTCCAGCTGTATATCAGTATAGCTCTCCGTCAGTGATAAGCTGCAAATTTGGTTAACTGCAATGCTACCGTTTTATTTCTTTGTGCATAATAGAAAATATGTAATAAATGGTTTGCAGATCCTGTATTTTGGTATTTTTTTTATTCTTAGACTGTAGTCTGCACCCGGAGTATAGTCCGCGCAGTAAAATTTCCGATCAACAGTAAAATGTTTGCATAGAACGTCCGTGCCCGGTGCATTGTCCGCGCGCGGCGCATAGCCCGCACTTCGTGTCTTATCCGAACGTAAAAAGTATCATACACAGAGCACCTTGGAAAATGTCTGGTGTGTTAGCTCGCAAAGAATCATACGTGAATAACGATTAATATACCCTTCTATAAATGAAATGATTCACGCCTTGTCCCAGTAAACGATCTAGAAGAAAAGATATTCTTGTATCCCTGCACCGGACTATGCGTACTATGCTCGAGAAACTGCGAGAGAAGCTGAGGCGAGGGCGAGCGCGCTGGGACTTCAGAACGTCGAGCTCTGGTTGGAATGATTAGTGAACCTAAAGCTAGCCGCATTTGACTCCACGGCACTCGTAGAACGCTTTCGAGTGCGAAAACCAAGCGCCGGTCGTCGGCGTTCCGGGTGCGAATGTGTTCGACGAGTGCAGTGGGGACAAAGGCAAGTATAGCTTTAGGTCTACCTACTAATCCTTCCAATTAGAGCTCAGCGTTCTGACAACCTTGCGCGTTTAAGTCTCCTCCTGTCTCTCAGTTTATCGGCGCTTAGCCTGGAAAATACGTAACTTACGCTCAGTCTTGGGTAGAACCGCGATGCTTGTATCGCAGTACTATAATCTGTTACTTTTCTAGTTACTTTTAACTGTAACTCTATATATTTTTAAGTAACTGTTACGTTAACTTAAATACATTTTTTTTCGAAAAAGTAACTTAAAGTATCTGCAAAAATAAACATATTTTTTGCCGAAATATGGCCCTATCTGGTTAACACTACAGCGGGTTCGACTATGTGCGGAGGTTGGGTCCACATTAGACGCGTCTAAATAAAATAAGAAATCAAAACTTTTTCGTCCGAGCAAAGTGCTGGAACATAGGGCAGACGTCTTCTAACTTTTGTTTTTGTTTTTTCGTCACACGAATAAGCGTATTTAGCATTTGCTTCATTTAGACCTTCTTGTGCCTGGATTGTTCGCTTCGTCTTTACCCCTTTCCGCCTCATCAAACACCCATGCCTCTTCAACCTAGCGACAGATCCACCTCAATCGCGGAAACACACGACGCGTAGACACCTAGGGTGAACTGTTTAACGTAGAACGAGAGTCTCTTACGTCGCTGCCGCAGCAGTCGCCACCAGCAGACACTGTAGGACCCGTGCCACTAAGGACGTTTCTACTGGTCCACTTGGCCTCTCTTTGGGGCTCTGAGCCCGTAGTCATGTCTTTCGTTCTGTATTGCATAGAAAAATAAAATAAAAAAGTGAATGCATTACGGGACGACACTGTAAAACTGTGTAAAAGCTGTAAAAGCGGAATAAGAAAGCTCTTAAGAGAAAAACGAAGGCAGATAGAGCGTTAAAAGAAAGAAGGAAGATATTTAGATAGTAATTAACAGTAATCGCTCAAACGAAATGCTGTCATGAGTGACAGTGGCAGGTGTTACCGTGGCCCGTCAATGAACAGCGCTTTGAGCTTGTTGAACATAGTGACGCTAACTTCACTGCTCGCTGCTAACACTGTAAAAAAGTATACGCAGCCCGAAGATGCTTTTCCTCCAACTTTCGCAATGACCTGGTGGTGAATTTCGACTTTTATTTCTGGACCCTACCGCTAGGCATGGAGACGGAACGATGGAAGGCTGAAACCTCAACAGCGCTCTCCAGCCACAGCGACTTTCCAAACATTAGGAGAGCTTTTTTTTACGCCTGAACAATTCATCCAGCGAACTCGTTCAGCGCGTCTTTAGCAAGAGATGTGTTCAGCATCAGAAGGGGAACGTTAAGTTATCTTTGAAGAGCAGCTGCTACTGCGTTACAACATGAAATAAATAATTTATTATTTTGCCAATTTTTTGTCGAAACAGCAAACGATTTTATTCAATGAGGTCATGTGACAGTGGTAATATTTATCTCGAAAAGTGAAGTTAGACTTTTCTGTGAGTTTTGAATAGATACGAATAGTCATCAATATGTGTTGTCATCAATGTCTTCATAAATAAAATTTAAAAAAAAGTATCTCGAAAGTAACTATAATATATGACGAAGTAACTGTAACTGTGACGCATTACTTTTATGTTTAGTAACTGTAACTATAATGTGAATACATTTTTGACAAACTATATATAACTGTAGCTAATTACTTTTGAAAGGTAACTTACCCAAGATTGCTTATGCGGCAACACCCTTCGGAGATTAGCTCCTGCAGAGCGTGCTTCTCCTCTTTATAACGCTTACTGTGGAAGAGCCCATCGTCCAGGGCAGACGTCGTACTGTTTCGACGGTTTCGTAACATTCTTCCTCGGGTGCAGAAATATCGGGACCCTTCTTTTAGCAGGCCCACTTAATCTTCAAAGCTTCCTAACAACGCTTTTCCATATGAAAATAATGGCTGTGTAGAAATTGCGTTGCAGTCGTCATGCCATTCTACCATTTCTTACAAGTTTTTTTTAGTTTTGAAGTTATTTAAATATGCAGAGCAGGTCCTAACCGAAAAGAAGTAAGGTACTTCTTTGCGTTTTATTGCTAAAAGTCTGGAATAAAGCGGCTTGTTTGTTGTAGTGAGCTCATTTCGACCGTTATCTATTAGGCTAAACTTGAATATTCAACGGTTATTTGTATCAGTGAAATGAGAAATATCGCTGCTGTCGTGTTTACACAAACTGTGTCAGGAGAAAACATGAAGGCGTGAAGGTAGCACAAGGTTGCAGGAACAACTGGGACTACATCTCGAAGAAGCCCAGAAATTGCAGTTATTTTGTGATTTCTGCAAAGCTACATTCCGAGTGCTGCATCACGCAATGTCTTCTACGTGCCATCTGTGAAAACACATATTTTTTAGTTAAGTATAAATATAACTAGAGACAATAATTCAAAAAAGCTCGCGCTTAAAACATTTATAGGTAATAAATTGTTTCAAGTTTCAAAGTGGGGCTTCTGTTTTCATGTATTACGGCTTGGTTTCGGCGTTTTCGGTTTGTAGTGTTTTCAAGTTCCGTGTACTTTTTACCGGTTTTTACCTAGATTTAAGCTTTCTGGTTATTTTTTGTTTCGCTTAATATTTGTACATTTTACAGTTCAGAGGTTTTTTGTTTTTATTGACGATACGTGCAGGTTTTCTCCAGTGAACTCAAAAACTACACGTCCGTTTTTGCGCCGTTTTTTTTTTTGCTTTTTTTTTTTTTTTTTGCTTTTCAGTAGGCAGTTGGCCAATATTAACAGACTATTGTGTTTAGCACAGTGTATTTCAGTGTGAGCTTTAAAATAACAATATTAAATAGTTTACGGACAGCAATTGTTTTCGAACCTATTTAGGCAACCATATCAAACAAGGCATTGTTGTTAAAGTGCATTGTAAAAGTGATGATTTCTTCAACTTAGTTTTATATTTGCACATCAAAAAAAAAATTAAGAAACACACTTCTTGTCATACGCTTAAAACGATAGAAAAAATCAATACCTAAATACAGCATTTCAAACGGTAAGGTTAAAATAATAAGTAGGTTATCAATAGCTAGCTTAACTGGCACATCGGTTGTTTAGCCTCAGGTTGTCGTACAAAAAGACAGCCGAAAAACCGAGCTAAGACATATTTTGTTTAGGTCTAGTCAAGATATCAGGAGCTGAAGAAAATCAGTCAAAGCGCCGCAAAAAAGCTCCAAGCACGCGCCCGGTCTCGCCACACCGGTGTTTCCTTCACCACGTTAATGCCTGTCTGCTATGATCGCCGTCCCCATGGCAACGAAGCGTCTTCTGAGTGGACGCCGACGCGAACGCTTAGTTTGCAGCAGCAGACGACAATTTCCTAATACCGCTTGCTCAAGTTAGAAAAACGCAAAGCCTCCTATTCCGACTCGATTATGCGCGGGTAACTTTCGTTCTGCTCCGCCACACTCGAAGAAAGTGGACGAGGACCGAGTTCACGGCAAGCCTTATCCGATCTGTACGCCTGTATATTTCTCGAAAAAATCGTTCCCGCCGAATTTCAAGAGGCCATTCAAAAGTGACCATTAGAGATTCTGAACATTTTTTATTACTGGTTATCGTTTGACATGTTTTCGTTTTTTTTTCACTGCCATCAAATGAAATTACTTGTCTTTTATTAAAGGATTAGAAATTCTAATGGACTACGCAATTTAATGAGAATCGTTCTTTCACTCGCCGTAGCTGCTACTAACAAATTTGGCATGCAAAAAATCGACCGAAGAGAAGAGTGAAGTGCTTGGAAAGCAAATGTCGCAAGGAATAAAAACGCAGAGGAAAAAAAAAGAGTCTAATTAGGATATGAGACATTGAAATAGATATCCGGTCGATGTAGACGAAGGGTGAAAACTAAATCAGTGCAAAAAAATAATTAGCTGCAGCCGTCGCCAAACTAGCCACTGTAAAAGAAAAAAAAAAGAGATTGGCAATTCCAGAAAAGTCGCCCACTTCATATGGTGAGTGTTGAGTAATTGCGATCAAAACTAATGAACAGGTAGCTGAGAGATATAATGGACTTGGAAAGCGGGTATCATCTTAGATTGTCTAATCCTATTTTGCGCGCCATAACGGAAACACTTTCACTGTTTTTATAACCATGAAATAAACTGGTAATGATGATGGTGATAGCGATGGTGTTGAGTTCCGAAATAAGAATTACTCTGCCTCCGTGTTTTTTTTTTTTTTTTTTTTTTTTTTTTTCTTTTTAGTGACCTCGAATTTCTGTTGAGCTCTGGATTACAGTATTTTATTTGTGCTAGATGAGCCCAAGCTCTACATTGGCTCCACGTTGGGGCATCAAATATGGAATTGGGACTTGTCACTAGCACGAGAGAAAACCACAAAACAAATATCGAGGTCAAAGGTTTTATCCTGGCGTTCTACCTCTCGTGCAAGCCAAGAATGTCCCGCTCCCCAAGCGCGCTTCTGCGGCCGGAGCTACTAGAACCACTTTGTTCTCCGTTCGCGCTCCCACACACTCCCCAAATGAGGTGCTCTCGCTCACCGCTTTTCCGGAGAAAGGTACCAAGTAAAGTCGGTTCAATTCTCGAGCCTGGTCTTCTCATGTTCGGCGGCTTACTTGCGCGTTTCCCTACACCCGCCTCGTGTCCAGTTGCCTGCCCGAGATTGCACCCTGCGCGCCCGCCGCAGAGCTTTCCCAAGTTCTGTGTTCAATATCTCCACAATTTTTGAACAAACGTATAAATTAAATTTACAGATTTGTGCAGAAAAGGAATACACAAGAATTACTGAAAATAATAAAACGTTATTAGATTTCTTTCAGATAATATAAACGATTATTACACTGCAATAAACGATGGCATATTAGAGCAACATATGGTGTCCATTAATGTTATGTTAAATTGCAGGAGAAAACAATGTACAGAAAGAAGAACTCGAATAAAAGATTTTCACTGGGTAAACGACGTTGCTATTCGTGGTCACGTGAAGAGGGCGTGACGTAATTTTAGGAACATTTCTTATACCCATAGTGTCGATGATATGTGGTTTTACTTGAAAATTTTGGTTTCGTGGTATTGAAACTTGCGTTACTACACTTGTTAGGCAAATAGCAAAGCATAATCCGGGAAGCACCCGTGAAAACATTTTCCACGAGCATAAGATAAGGTGAATGCGGGAAAAAAAAAACACAAAAGAACGTCAGGTCATTCATGAAATTATAAGAACAATGAAATGATTACTGAACGAAGCGAATGAAAGATTAATTGGGGTCATTCGACACGGCTTTTTGGAGAGTTCCCTTTGGAACGTTTCGAGGTACGTAAGCAGTAAGAAATAGAAAATTCAGCTGATTATGGTAGATGATGTGGTAATCACGGAATGTAAACAACGTTACAAAACAAATAAAATGCATTTTAGAGCGTAGCTCTCAGGCGCCCGTTTCCGGCTTGAGCGGTGTCGGCGTCGCCGTCGGCGTCGGCGTAACCTAGCAGTGCATCATGGGCGAATTTCCCCGCTAAACCTAGCGGAAAAATTTCCCCGCTAAATTAAGCGGGAAAGTTTCCCCTAACCGGGAGGCGAGCAGGAGAGAAGGAGGGGCATAGCCTCCTCTCCGCGCCTTCCCCTCCTCCTCCTCAAGAGCTGCGCTCTAATTCCGCGTTACAGGGGATTGTAAACGCCTTTCATTTTTTTAATTGTTTTTTACGAAGCTAGATGAGCAAAGCGTGATCTCAATTAGTACCAACGTGACGCGACCTTAGATGACTGAGCTGATAATAAGACGGGATTGAATTTTCAATAAAAATTTGCAACTAGATCCGGGAAAAATTAGGGTTCTTAAAACATCCACGGAGAATTCCTCAGAAGATACACTGAATAGTTATCATTTTAACTTAAAACAATTTTCAGGAAGTCTGTAGAAACAAGTACTCTTTCAACTGATTGGTTAAGAGCTACAGTGATACCGATATTTAAAAGTGACGATTGTTTCCAAATATAAAACTGCAGACTTCTATATTTAACTAGTACCTGCAGCAAAGAATGGAGCATAGAGTTGCAAAACATAATCACCCGTATTCACCAAGCGCGAGTAGCGCCTGTTTAACCACTGGCTAGTGACGTCATCGACTAAAATGATCACGTGGCGAGCGATAGTCGCCGCTGAGTGAGCGCTTGGTATTCACCGGTCGTGTTTAGGGCCTAGTTGCCCCGCGCGACTAAGCAGTCGACTAACAAATCTTAGTCATGGGGAAGAGCTAGTTTAGCCGGTGTTTAGCGGGTTACTAGCGGCTCAGCGCCATGGCCGACTCGTATCACCGCTGACCACCAGCGCTAACAAAGCACTTACTCTCTCGGAACGCTGGGGGACAAATCCAGAAAGAATTGGAGGTGAAAATAATGCGTAAATATCTATGTTCAGCGGTCAGAGATACCGCTAAATAAATATCAAAAGGGCGCTGGACGACGAGAAAAAAAAAAAAAAAAACGCATTTACGGTCACTTCTATATTTGTTTATGTCGCTGGCAATGCGGCTTCCGTGTTTCTCCCTGGCGTTGTTTTTAAATGTTTCTTTGTAAAACTCTGTCTCGGACGATGTGTCTCTCATTGTAACTTTTTTTTTCCTGATAAACATTTAAAGTTTAGTTTTGTACAAAAAAATACTCATTTACGCAGTGGCGTTTAAGTACGCGTGCGCGTGACCTCTCTTTTTACGTCACTTTCGCTCGTTAGTGCTGACTAGATAGTCACCCGCTACAGACGACGAGAAGCTAAGAATCCCATGCCCCTCAACGTGAGGGACAACACCTTTGGCAACCTTGTCCGCAATCCCACGACAACTGTCGAAGGGTTCATATCACCGAGGCTTCCAACATTGAATGTACACTACAGGCCTGAGCCTGTCACTATCAACAACTCCCCAGCGTCTCGACACTCGAGTCATTCAGCTGCAACTTCGATGCCAGACTCCCAGGCATCATCCACATTGTTGTCCGGGAGGAGATCAGGAAGCTACTTTCTGCCATCAGTTGCTTAGCATTCATTTTGATTTCCGAAGTTGTTTCGGAACAAGTTCGACAGGCATTTCAACTAAAGACTTCTTCAAGAAAAGCGGCATCTGAGGAACCGAGGGCGACTTATGCCAGAAAGTCACGACGTCTACCACCGGCTACCCGTTAGTATTCAATGCCAATTCAACGAGACACCCCAACGCCGAAGCATTCCCGACGTCGGAAAGAACCGTAGTTTCTCACTGAACAAAGTACATCGAGGAAAACGTAGGTGCTGCGAATGGTTGACCGAAAACCACTCTGCTACCACTGCACGAGGCCGACCATGTCTACTGGAGGTGCCCGTACCAATGAATTGGCCTGCAAGCGTTTGTGCCGAGCGACCTTCGACCACGTTTCGAGGAGCGTCCGCGGGACATTGAGAATTATCTTAGGCGGCCTTTGCCCCTGGCGCTGAAATTACCCCGCAGCTCCTGATCCATATCACCCCGATGGGAGGTAAGCACGACAAAGCAGGTAAGGGGCAATGCAAGGGCAGTTGATTTGGTGTTGGTTGTCGTCCAAAGACAATACCTAATAATTTGCTGACACCAATTATCTGTGTCCACGCAATGAAGCACATAATTTCCAACTTAGACGGAGAATACCGCTGAGTGACTTGAAGGAATAGAATGGTTGGTTGTTCTCAAAAGTGGACACCAAGCATCACCCGACTTCACTTTGCCACACGAGACTTACTGAAGTTGCAGTGGTCGCGGGATGCAGAAAAAATCGCCATTACGAAATGGAAGTGAAATGGCTTGGATAGCAGACGAACACTGTTGTTTGTTGCCAGCCATCAAGTCAGCGCTACAGTAAAATGCACAGTCACGTAAGCACTACATGCCCGAGCCTGCTGCAGTGACGCAGAGAATTACCAGGAACATTTGCGGATTAGAAGCCAGTTCTGCAGCTTTAGTGCATCAAATGTCAGTGGCCGTACATGACGTATGATTACAAGACGGCATCTGTCAATCAAAGTTGCCACTCGACCAAACTGAACACAGACGTGCCTGGAGCGTCATCAGACAACAAGGAGCACAGGTACTACGACTGAACGCCTGACACAAGACAGTCACAGCAAGAACTCGTTATTGAACCATTTTATAAGAATCAATAATTATGTAATTAAGTGGAAATAAACATATTTGATACACTAACCAGATAAACATATTTCCGCTCGCCTTTACGCCTTCAAAGATTTTACTCAAAGAATTATGTTCACCGCACGTGCAGGACCTTTTGAGGACACCCGCATCTCTGACCCCTCAATATTAATTGATGGGATATGCACAAACTTGCACTATCACCAGACTTTTAAAAAAACTGGATTAGAAAAATGGTAGTTGAAGTACAGCGAGTGTCGCTCTGTTGCAAAGCGGTTGTTTAAGAGAGATGAGAAATTTCACGTTTCTCAGACTGAGTCTTTTCTGAATTCAAGTCCAAAAGACTTTTGGAAATTCGTACCGACTCAAGAAAACAAGCGTAGTAGTAGTGTTCCTCTCTTACGGGGTAGTTGCGGCTATATATCGAACCCCAATGAAGTGGCAGACATGTTTGCTCAGCATTTTATGTCGTGCTTCTCTTCTGGAACTAACACGAAATCAGCTGTGAAATGCCCGAATACCTCTGATTTGTTTTCGTTTGTTCCAATGGATGAGCTTGAGATAGGCACATGCATAAGGGACATGAAGTCGAAGTTATCTGCTGGCGCAGACGGAATACCGAGCTTTATTTTAAAGGGATGTGCTCATCTTTTAACTCCGGTGTTACTTCATATCTTTAACCTGTCGCTACAATCGGGCAGATTCCCGTCTATATGGAAGCACTCAGTCATAGTTCCGATATTTAAATCAGGCGATAACACAATTGTGAGTAACTATCGCCCTGTCTCTTTATTATCTAGTTTCTCTAAAGTTTTTGAGATGACGCTGCATAATCGTTTTTGCAAATACTTCCGTCAAAAAATTTGTCCTGAGCAACACGGATTCTTGAAGGGAAAGTCGGTGAAAACAAATTTGTGTACATTTTTAGATTATGCTGGGCCATTTGTTCATTGCCGTCAACAAGTAGACGTCATCCACTTTGACATGTCGAAGGCGTCCGACAGGGTCAATCACGATCGGCTCCTGCGTAAACTGAATGACTTCGGCCTATGTTAAACGTATTGTAATTGGTTTAGGAGCTACCTTAGCGTTCGTACAAACTGTGTTCGTGTATCGGGATTTATCTCCAAAACCTTTATTTCGTCGTCAGGGGTGCCTCAGGGGAGCAACTTGGGTCCACTTTTGTTTTTAATCTTTTTGCATGACATTGTATTCGGTAAAAATTTCTAAGTGCTTTTATTCGCCGACGATATAAAGTTGTTTCGTCATGTTAGTTCACATTCTGAATGCACACTTCTTCAAAGCGATGTCGATAACATAGCTAGGTGGTGCTTTAATAATGATCTCCTGCTTAATGAACATAAAACACAGGCTATAGGTCTCTGTAGAAAGCGAAAGCCCCTTGCGTTCAGCTATATCTTAGATGGCGTCGTCATCAAGTGAGTGTGTGTTGCTCGTGATCTTGGAGTCTTTATAGATAAGGCACTGAATTTTAGTCATCACGTGTCGGTCACATGCAATGCATCACTTAGAACATTGGGAGCAATTTCACGTTTCACTAGACAATTTTCTTCCTATGCATGTATTGTTCGTTTATTTTGTTGTCTAATTCGCTCAAAACTTGAGTTTGCATCTATAGTGTGGAATTGTATAAGTGATACAGCATCTTGCTCTATAGAGCGTGTATAGAAGCGTTTTATTCACGTTGTTTTCGATCGTTTTTTTTTTTGGACGTAAGTTTTATTATAATCACGATCGGCTGCTCAAGATACTTGGTTTTTGTACTCTGTTTGACAGACGGCGTTGTCGGGATATCTTGTTTTTACACAAACTTGTCAATTGGCTTGTAGATTCTCCTGTCTTGTTAAGCGCTGTGTGTTTCCACGCCCCACCACGTTCAAGCCGTAGTCGCAACTTTTTCTATCCATCCACGTTTTTTTACACGTCTCCCCTAATACGAATGCAGCATGATTTTAATAAGTTCCATTGTTCGCTCCTAGAAATATTCAGTGACAAGTCAACTTTTCGGCGTAATCTAGAGGATATATTGTTTGCATGATCCCAGTGTTTTGCAATTTTGAGCGTTTCTTTTTCTTTTTCCGGGGTTGCTTTATTTGTATTTTCAGTGCCTCTTCTTCTTTTACCTTATCTTGCTTGTCAGGTGTCGCTATGCGTTCTATGTTTATTTTGATGGTTCTTTTTTTTTTTTTTTTGGGGGGGGGGATACCTATGTTTTCTCTGTGCTTATACTTTTTATCTTGTCAGCATTTGCTGTGTACCACACAAAAGGTCCTGCGCTGTTTGTGGACGCATAAAATAAAGACTATTATTATTAATATTATTATACCAGACTGGCAGACTGGTTGCATTAGACAGCACTCGTTTCACTTCTCCTGAACATGTGGCGCGTCCGAAAACCAACTCCATTGACGTGAAAAAGTTGTTTATTAACATATTCCCTCCAAGGGCCTCTTTAGGCATTTCAGAGAGGATACTTAAAGCTACACACATGATAACATCAAAGCACACGGACGTTAATGAGCACAAACCGGGCGCGGCTACCTAAAATAAATATTACAATTGTAAGAATAATTATTGCTGTAACTTGTTGAGTGCAAAAAAAAAATAACACACCTCTGAGCATCTAGTTTAATAGTATGGATGCATTGTTATATAGCAGGACACTTCCTATACGTATGACACAAGAGACCCTCTGCAAAACCCCATCAAGCAACACATCTGTTACCGATTTTTTTCGGCGTAAAGCACACGAATGGGCCCCAGTTCACGTCGAAGGCTAATGCAGCATTCGAGTCCAATAGGCCATGAGCCAAGTTCACAGTGATGACTGACATAACATTCTTGTCGAACAAATGCCCAAAGTATGAAGGTCATGGGTAGTTAAAGTAGTAGTTACTGTAATCCGTTTCATCACAATTTGGCAAACGTCGAAGGCTACAGTCTCGGTCAGCCAGTATGTACGTTGGAGGGAGGCACATGACAACACAGATTTGTCACACACCTTCACTCCGTCTCTCCGACTGGGTTGAGGGGGCTGTGGCGGTTGCCCCTTTCCAGGTTATGATGAAACGAAATATAGGTGGCCCACACTTTTGAAACAAAGTTTATTGAAGAGATTGAAAGGGATGGTAGTCAACATCTTTCAACTTTCTCAGGAGCTTCCTCGCTAAAAGTTGCTGCGATTATGCAGTTGCCTAGGGCTGAAACAAATTTTCGTTGGGCCATACGTCCGACGCATGCATTTTGGCGTTAATTCCCAGACATTCCAACGTTCAAAGAAAGTTAAAAGAATGCGAAAATTTTAAGCTAAAAGCACTTAAAGTTCTATCGAACCTCGAACACATCCGGGAATCCGAGTACCGGTACGGCGATACGGCTGATGCTGTCTCATAGGTGTAGATATCCAGATGATCCATAGCGATCTTGCGCAAAAAAGGTATAAAGTATCATTCCTTCATATTTTCACATTATACCTGCGTCAGCGAGCACGAAGAAGCCCGAAGTCGTCGCAAGCAGCTGCACATCATGGCTACCGCGCACCGAACAAACGCGCATCCGCCAGCTCTGGGCGCTGCCACCTTACCGGTGACGTCACGGCTCTTGGGAGGTCGCGTGACGAGTGGTCACATTTGCGTACAACATGGCGGAAACCGGGGGGGGGGGGGGGTGTAACTTCGGAACTTCCGGTTTATCACTCTAAGCCCCTTTAGCTCGTTGAGCAAAACTTAGGACGTTTGGAATAAATAAAAACAAAATCACAAGTTGGATGGAGGATTATTTAAGAAACAGACACCAGACTGTTGAAGTTCGAGGAATCCCTTCAGACTCATTAACGGTAAATTCAGGGGTGAAACAAGGATATGTATTGGGTCCAATGTTTTTTCAGAGGGCAGCTCTTAGGCGCCCGTTTCCGGCTTGAGCATCGTCGTCGTCGTCGTCGTCGTCGTCGTCGTCGTCGCCGTCGCCGTCGCCGTCGCCGTCGCCGTCGGCATAACTGCGCGTTCCATTATGGTAAGTTTCCCATAATGTCGTCATACGTGACGTCGCGAGTGACGTCATGAGGGTTGCCCTCGTGAGGGTTACTAGGGCTACCTTCACGAGGATTACGAGGGTTACCCTCACCAGGGTCACGAGGGTTACGAGGGTTACCCTCGCGAAGGTCACGAGGGTTACCCTCACGAGGGTCACGAGGGTAACCCTCGTGACCCTCGAGACTCTCGTCAAGATGGCGTACCCTGCCCTCCGTACCACCCCCGCCTCCTCCTCAGGAGCTGTGCTCTAATTCGGCGTTACAGAAAATTGTAAACATCTTTAACTTTTTTTCTTTTTTTTTCTTTTTTTTTTAGAGCGCAGCTCTTAAGCGGCCGTTTCGGGCATGAGCGCCGTCGCCGTCGCCGTCACCGTCGCCATCGGCGTCGGCGTCGGCGTCGGCGTCGGCGTCGGCGTCGGCGTAACTGCGCGGTGCATTATGGGTAAATTTCGCCGCTAAATTTAGAGGGAAATATTCCCCGGTAATTGTAGCGGAAACGTTTTTTTTTGTAGATTAAATATATGTCAAAGTCGTTAAACAGGCATTAAAGCCAATCTTGTTTGCAGATGGTTGCTTGGTTTATTCAACCATTATTACGCTTGAAGACCCGGTAGCATTAAATGAGAGTTTGGATCATGTTAAGCGGTGGTGCTTTCAATGGCAATTGAAAATTCACTTCAAAAATACTTTCTATATCCTGGCGACTAATAAGAAGAATGTATCTCTGTTTCAGTATCATATTAAGAATATAGAATTCACCAAATCGGAAACCTTCAAATATTGGGGGGTAACAATAAGTCAAAACTTAAAATGGTAGCCATATAGTGTAAATATCTGTTTAGCTGGGTATAGGAAATCATGCATGCTTAGACATAAACCTATAAATATAGCAATGAGGAAATAAGGGTTCCGGTCTACAAAAGTCTAATACGACCTTCTCTAAAATACACCTCGGTCGTTTTGGACCCCGCAACCAAGACCGACATAGAGAGGCTCGAGAAAATAGAGAAGCAGGCCGCACGTGTCATTACTTCAGTCTACAAAGAAACATTCTTTGTGGCAGAAATGCTTCATGTTTGTGGGCTGTTAGCTTTTACCATTAGCGATTAGGATAAAAATTGCTTGGTTAAAGTTTGTGTTTCACTTATCAAGGCAAACTCAAAATGAACAATAAATCAACAAATCAAAATTACAGAATCATTCTGAAGCATTGTAGTCATAATTGGCCAGTTTAATGTTTCCAAGTTTTTTTTCTTTTTTTTTTCAAGCACGATAGCTGATTGGAATACGATTCCCAAACATATTGTCAATATCAGAGATGTTTTTATTTGCAAGGAGAAAAACTGATATTTTGTGTCGGGCAGTCCGTTAATTTTTATTTGTGTCCAGTCTCAGGTTTTTCTTTTTTAAAATTATGTTTTGATCGTTGAGGATGATGTTCGATTTTTTACCGTGTTTAATATGTTAACATATCGCCTCGATGTAATTTTCTTTCTCTTTTCTCTCTTTGAAGTTACATATGCATATATTGTGTGTCGTATTGTAGTGTACCCGGCACGCGCCTTTCAAATATTGCCTTAATGTATTGTTATTGTTAAATTGATTATCCCTCTTGTTTTACGTGTATTTAGTCCTCTTTCCTTTTTCTTTTTATTTGCGCTATGGGCGCAGCTTGTATCTAATACTGTAAATATGACATTGCTAATGTTTTATTGGAGGTACGTACCTTACTGTTTTGTTAAATGTATGTTCCTTCCTGCCACGGCCCACGGGCCAGCAGTATGTAAAATAGTAAATAATTTACTAGACCATGCCTAAACCTCAAAATGTGTTTTTAGACATTTTTAGACACAGAGGGCTGCATGGAACCTGCCGTAGCTGGTGCGATCTTGAGGACGGAAGATATGGCGCGACCGACTCCGAGCTTAGGTGAGAATGTTCTTCCTATTCTCGTGCCGTCCGGCTCGTGCCGACGACTAACTTTGTTACGTTTGTCGGCGCCTACGCTGAACGGCCCCCCCCCCCCCCCCCCCAATAAAGCCGTCACCTGCCCCTGCCACCCAGCTGCTATAAGGGAAACCACAATGTTAAAAAAAGCGTACCACCTGTCTTCGAAGGATTCTGCGCGCGGGGCTGAAGGTTGACATCCCAATATCCCCGTCTCTTTCTGCACCACGTGTTTTTAGGCTAAAATCTATTTAAAAAATAACATTTGAAAGAGGCAAGCTTATTCTGTATATCGGTAAAGCTATCGATCGTGGTGAAAGCAAGGACACGTATGTGAGGTGATAATTAGTGGTACATTCACCTAAAATCGACTGCGTCTGGACATCAAGGTAAAAGAAAGCATTGTCTTCGAAATGTTCTCTTTTAACAAATGCAAACTGAAAAGCAAAAAGACGAAATGCTGTAGTGTTATCGAATACTTCAAGCCGGAGGGTAGTTCTACAAGCAGAAAACACGCGAGATGCAGTTAAAAAGTTTTTAAGGTATTTTAATAGGATTTTAAGTGCGCAGATAAATATAATATGAAACTAAAAAAGAGAATGCCGTTTACAACTCCCAGTAACGCCGAATTGGAGCGCAGCTCTTCAGGAGGAGGAGGAAAGGGTACTGAGGGGAGGGTAGACCCCTCCTCCTCCTCCTCCTCGTCCTCCCTTCATTCTTGAATATGCTCCGGGGGGAGACCTGACCTCGGGGGGAGGGGGTCACGTGACCTCGGGGGAGAGGGGAGGGTCACGTGACCTCGGGAGGGGGTCACGTGACCGACTTTGGGGTGACCTTAGTGGGACCTTGGGGGGTCACGTGACCTCGTGCTTACGCCGACGCCGCTCAAGCCGGAAACGGCCGCCTAAGAGCTGCGCTCTAAAATACGAATGTATTGTAGCAAGTTTCTATTGCATCTTAACCTTGAAGTTCTGTGCAACTATATTTCCGTAGATACCCATCGCACATAGTGATTAATTAAAGCATTCCTCTTAACACATGATCTTCCTTTTACAATCTTTCTTTTTTTTTCGTTTTTTTTAACACGAGGGGGGATTTAAAAGTAGCCGGAATGAATTTCAGGAGACCGGGCCTTTTGTAGTACCAGCTACCGCCACCAACAGCGCTTAGTGGAACCCCTTCCGAGTCATTTTGTCGACCGGCGTTGTCCGCTTAAGTTCTAGCGGCATGTGGTAATTGCTTTTCTAAGCGCTTCAAAATCATTCCTTGTTTCTTAGCAATGTCTGATTAAAAGAAACATCGCGGGGTCTCGATTTTTTTTTTGTCTTTTAGAGAAGAAGGCGAAGGAACCTCATGTAATGCTTCAGACAGCTTACAAATAAGATGCTATTAAGAAATCGCAGGTCCACGGGCAGTTTTCTCGCTTCAAGCCCGGTGAATTATTGATAGACGACCAGCCTCATATAAGGCGACCCTCAACATTGTCAACTGACGAAAGCATAAAGAAAAATTCGGGCATTGTTCACCCGGAGCTTGTTTCTCCTGGTGAAACTGCTAATCAGATGTTTTACCTGCTAATTTTGCGATGCTTTCACAGCTCAGTAAGACAGAAACGCCCCGATTCTAGAGAAAGGGGAAGTGGTGGTTTCATCACGACAATGCCCCAGCACACGCTGCCTTGTCAGTGCAACAATGTTTAAGCAAAAATGGCATGACATCGCTTCTTTACCCCTTATTTACCGGACGTCGCTTCACGTAACGTTTCCTCTGTTCGCCCGTATGCAAAACATATTCAAAGGAAATCGTTTTATGAATGTGAAATGCCCTCCAAATGAGACAATGCAAAAAAAAGTGAAAGCCGTTTACAAACCCCTGTAACGCCGAATTGGAGCGCAGCTCTTGAGGAGGAGTGAAGGGTACTGAGGGGAGGGTAGACCCCTCCTCCTTCTCCTCCTCCTCCTCTCATTCTTTAATATGCTCGGGGGGGGGGTCACGTGACCTCGGGGGGGGGGGGGGGGGGTGTCACGTGACTTCGGGGAGGGGGGTCACGTGACCTCGGGGAGGCGTGACCTGGGGGTCACGTGACCTTGGGTGTCACATGGGGGTCACCTCAAGGTCACGTGACCCCCAAGGTGACCCCCACGTGACCTTGGGGGTCACGTGACCTGGAGGGGTCACGTGACCTGGAGGGGTCACGTGACCTCGGGGGGTCACGTGGGGACCTTGGGGTCACGTGACCTTGAGATGACCTTGGGGAGGAGACCACGTGACCTCGGGGGGTCACGTGACCTCAGAGGGGTCACGTGACCTCAGAGGGGTCACGTGACTTGGGGGTCACGCGGGGTCTTGGGGTCACGTGACCTTGAGATGACCTTGGGAGGGGTCGCGTGACCTCGAGGGGTCACGTGACCTTGGGGGTCACGTGATCCCAAGATGACCCCACGTGACCCCAAGGTCACGTGACCTTGGGGGTCACGTGACCTTCAGGGGGGCACGTGACCTTGAGATGACCTTGGGAGGGGTCACGTGACCTGCATGGGTCACGTGACCTTGGGATGACCTTGGTTACGCCGACGGCGACGCCGACGCCGCTCAAGCCGGGAACGGGCCCCTAAGAGCTGCGCTCTAAAACGAGGAATGATTGTAAAGCGCTTGATGAACAAAATCACAACATGACCCTAGAACTTTAGCAGACGACACCAATTGGCCTACTCAAAGGGGTGCCGCTGGGCATTTCTAGCGGCGGACGGTGGTACTGCACCCTGCAGAAATATATTTCGATTATTTTAGAGCGCAGCTCTTAGGCGCCCGTTTCCGGCTTGAGCGGCGTCGCCGCCGCCGTCGGCGTAACCGCGCGTAACCCTCGTAACCCTCGTGAGGGTTACGAGGGTTACTAGGGTTACTTTCACGATGATCACGAGGGCTACCCTCGTAACCCTCACGAGGATTATGAGGTTTAGTTACCCTCAACAGGGTTACCCTCACGAGGGTCACAAGGGTTATGTGAGTTACCCTCACGAGGGTCACGAGAGTTACCCTCACAAGGGTTACTAGCGTTACCCTCACGAGGGTCACGATGGTTACCCTGACAAGGGTAACAATGGTTACCCTCGCGAGGGTCACGAGGGTTACCCTCACGAGGGTCACGAGAGTTACCCTCACGAGGGTCACGAGAGTTACCCTCATGAGGGTCACGATAGTTACGCTCACGAAGGTCACGAGAGTTACCCTCACGAGGGTCACGAGGGTTACCCTCACAAGGGTTACTAGAGTTACCGTCACGAGGGTCACGGTGGCTACCCTAACGAGGCTAACCATCACGAATGTCATGAGGGTTACCCCCTGGGGTCACGTGACCCCCTGATGTTACATTGCCACTGATGTCCTGTGACCCCCCTGAGGTCACGTGACACCCTCAGGTCACGTGACCACCCTGAGGTCACGCGACCCCCTGAGGTCACGTGACCTCAACGAGTCACCTATCCCTCAGTAACCTTCCATCCTATCCTTCAGTACCCTTCCATCCTCCTCCTCAAGAGCTGCGCTCTAATCCGGCGTTACTGGGAGTTGTAAACGGTTTTCATTTTTAGAGCGCAGATCTTAGGCGCCCATTTCCGGCTTGAGCGGCGTCGCCCTCGCCTATCGCCGTCGCCGTCGGCGTAACCGCGCGGTGCATTATGGGTAAATTTCCCCGCTAAATTTAGCGCAAAAATTTCCCCGCTAACTTTAGCGGAATATTTTCCCCGCTAAATCTAGCGGAAAAATTTCCCCGCTAAATCTAGCGAAAAATTTCCCCGCTAAATCTAGCGGAAAAAATTCCCCACTAAATCTACCGGAAAAATTTCCCCTGTAAATTTAGCTGAAAAAATTCCCCGCTAAATCTAGCTGAAAAATTTTCCCGCTAAATCCTAGCGGAACAATTTCCCCGCTAAATCTAGCGGAAAAAGTTCCCCGCTAAATTTACCGGGATAATCTCCCCGCTAAATTTAGCGGAAAAATTTTCCCGCCAAATCTAGCGGAAATTTTTCCCCGCTAAATTTAGCGGAAAAATTTCCCCGCTAAATCCAGCGGAAAATTTCTCTGGGGGTCACGTGACCGGGGGGGGGGGTCACGTAACCCCCCGCCGAGGTCACATGAGCCCTCCCCCCAGGACACGTGACCCCCCCCCCCGAGAAAACGTGACCCTCAGTACCCTTCCCTCCTCCCCAAGAGCTGCGCTCTAATTCTGTATTACAGGGAGTTGTAAACGGCTTTCATTTTTTGGGCCTCCCCTCGTACAATTCTTGCATGAGTAATCATTCCAAATTAATTACTTTTAGCACTTCTAAAATTAAATTAATTGCTTTTAGATTATGTTACTTTACGTTGAAATGTAGAAACTTACTTGGCGTGATTGAGTTATTTTGGTTTACTAGGTTTTTTTTAGTTTTCTGTTATTTTACCTTTATATTATATACCCCTTTGTAATTCCTTCAGATCTCTAAAGCCTTAAATAAAAACAAAATATAAATTTCAGGGTTTGGATTTACATTGTATTGCTAGTGATTTATATTTCTTTAATGTTTTACCAGCACTGAGTGGATCGTCAACAAGATCATCACGGTGGTTAGTACGAAGAATAAATTGCTAAAACCTGAAACTTGGAACGGACTTCAAAACAATGATAAATAGCCAGGACAAAACGCGAGCTGTTTATTTTATAGCATATCTACAGTCTCCAACACTAGAAAATACCCATTCCGGTAGACTGCCCCCGCGGCTGTGGTAAAGAAGCATTTACACAGGGCACTTCATTTTAAAAGGAATAGGGGCTGAGCTTCATTTATTTCCTGATCCCAAGAAATGTGTGCACGGTAATGTGTGAAGACTGTACACGCGCCTAATTGCTGTCTTGTTTCTAGATTGCTTCAAACGCCGCAAATGCTTAGAATGGGTCAGAGTCTCAAAGGGCGCCATTCCTTTCGATAGTGCGCAGCATATTATGCGCCCGGTCGCGGTTGGTGACCTCCGGCATGGTAACGATTCTCTCCTATGGCTGGATTTGTTTGCGCGTGCTTTGCTGCACCGACGTGCCTTCGCATTTTGGGCGGGGTTTGCAGCCCGCGTCGTTTATCTACGCTGATTTATGTTTTGTTTCGATGGTCCCCGCCCTCGCTCCAGTTGGAAAACAACAAGGCTCTCAAACTAGGTCAAGCGAATCTTTGCATCTGCGATACTAATATTTTCGCCCACTGAAAAAAAAAAAATAAATGCTGAAGTCACAAATACTTCAATAGGTAATGTGACAAATTCTCACATATAACGACACAAAGAGATTTTTTTGTTTCTTCAAGGTGTTTGTTGTTTTTCTTTAAATCACCGTGTAATTTCAGCCTACCCCATCCTGCAGAGCGCTTCAAGTTTTATCTTAGGACACTAGGCTACAGTCTCTACTTTCTTAAAAAATCCAGAGCGCCTCTTTATTTGCAAGGCACTCGAAGAGCCAATCTCTGCGATCTACGAAATCAGCTCAGCGAATCTATTTAGACCTCAAGACAAAGTCTGCGCTGTGGCATTAGGCTATACTAGCATGACACTTTGCATGGCGTAATGCCGCAGCGCCGACTTCATTTCTTGGTCTAAAGGAATGTTCCGGCTCATCATTCGCTGAGCTGATTTCATAGATCTCAGAGATTGGCTCTTTGAGTGTTCTGCGGGAAAGCCGACGAGCAGGCATTTCTTAGATTTCATTCAACCAAGATTGGGAGGCAGGGAAGGGTAGTCGGAATATAAATTAGAACTCGCCACACACAAATGAGCCCGCTTCTTTTTTTTTTTTTTATTCTACGCCTTGCACCACTTACCAGCTAGGTAAAAATTTGAACACTATGAAAAACATCGGTCAAAAGTGCTTGGCACAAGGAATAAACACAGAACACCCGCTGACTCACAACTGAAATATATACGGCGTGCAAGTTCATCTGCTCTTTGCGCTCCTCGCATACTTGTTTCCCCTTCAAATGCGCCCCCGTGCTCTTTTTTTTTTTCCCCGACCTTAACCAATGACTACGCGCGCTTGGCTGCCTCGTCATGGAGCGCTCTCTGGGCGTTCTCTATGCTGCCTTCTGATTCACGTGGACCTTCTTGCGTTCAGTTCTGCCAAAAACGTATTTAGGATCACTTTTTTTCCGTATTAAACAAAAAGAAGAGGAACCAAGCAGTAAAATAAACAGAGGAAAAAAAAAAGTAGGACAAGGCACGGTAAGCTCGGAAACAGCCTCCAAAATTATACTTCAACCTTTTATTGTAGAATGTAAAAGTGTGAGCTTTTTTTATAACGCTATACAGGTGGCTCGCTGACAGGTTGTTTCCCTAACATGAAAATGGTGAATGATTCTAAAACTTCTCTCGAAAGCTTATTTGGATAGTACCAAATACTTTTAGTGTGACATACATTTACCGGACAGGAACTGCAATGATAAAAAGTGGAAGCAGTGGAAGATGAAAAATGCCGAGTCACTGGACCGTGTACGCATGCGCGACGTCTAATACAGATCTACTGCGCCTGCCCAGTAGACAAATATGGCATCATTCAAACGGCGATTTTTGAATTGGTCCACTGTCGTAAATGAAAAAGGACCTCTGAGGTGCAAACTATTTGTTAAAGCGTATGTTTAGATTGGACAGTAAATAAATATTAACGGAAGGGAACCTTTAAATAGGCACCACTCGTATAGAGAATAAAAGTTTGATGATTGCCTGATTAACTGCTTAGCTTCCCTCTGTTTCTTGAAGGCTACAGCACTTTTTGTTTTCTCAAGGCATCGCACGAGAGCGATAATCTATAAACTATATAAAAATATTCACCTCGGGTTTGAACTGAAAGAAGTAGTGTGCGAACAGTGTTCTTTATAACTCTCGATCAAAATAGCTTTCTCAGAATGTTGAAATCAAACTAGAATTGATTTTGTATGCACCGTTGCAGAAATGAGAACTTGCACTCTGAGAATAAATGTCCCCTCCCCCTTCTCCTCGACCCCCCCCCCCCCCCCCCCCGAACCCCACAAAATAAAAAAAAGGTTATGCTTTTGAACAATAGCGCAATTAACTAAATATTCCACAATTTTGTATAATTTTGAACAATAAAGTTGAAAGTGTCGTGTTTACACGAGCCAGAACTTTGAGTGAGGAAACTTCCAACCTCAAGAAATAAAACAATTTAAAACATTTCTGGAAGGTTTTGTGTAAACGTTTAGTAGAAATATTCTTATTCGCTTTTGTCTGCGCGACCCAGAAAAACAGCAACGAGAAACCCATCTGTAAATCTAAGATGATGGTGCAAAAAACTTGAGCATACACTTATCGATTTCATATCGATCATGTCGCAAGCTAGGCGTTGAATCAGCAAGTTTCTTGATTTTTCGTAAGAGTATTTGGTGCACACGTAATAAAATGCAGATCTCGTTGGACGTTTATAAACTAAAAAAAAGAAATGATTGTACAGTGTTGTACATTGCGAATTGTTTATCACAACCCTTTTTCTATTTGATTAGTTTTATATTTGTATGATTAAATCGCCCCTTTCTGGGGTTTTACATAATGGGGTCGGAGGAAGTAGCAGGGTGTCTAGGGAGAGGATGCAATGCCAAAAGGAACAATTATACAAACAAGTTAAAAATCAGCACCAGGGCTACTCGTGTGTCTTAAGCCAGCCTCTGACACCATCTGTGTTAGAAGCAGTATCAGTTCTATCTGCCAGCTTGTTTAACGGTGCTGTCGATACGTATTGCACTGGTGAATATACATATAAAGCTACGTTCGTGTAGTAGTTAAATCAATGTTTCAATTGTTATCAACACCTTGGGCCTCTTCTGCGCTGGTTTAAAATATCGCTGCGTCATAGATCCTAGGGGGAAATAATAAATTCTGTTTAGCATTAACTGTAAAGTTTATCGGTATTCAAAAGGGGGGATGTCCAGTTTTTTTTATTTATGAGAGAGAAGTTTTTTTGTTTTTTTTTTTTATCACGACGTGAAAAGTGTGCATCATAGATCTGACTTTCAAATCTATGTAAATCTATTAAAATGACTGATGGCGGTTCCATACTCACGAAGAAAATTCTATCTGTCATTTGACAAGGGTCTTATGGGAATAGGCTATTTTGTTTTTTGAAAGGAACTTCATCTGGCCTTTTAAATTAGAAAATTATTGGTTTGCTTTTGTAATTATGTTTTTTTGTTTACATATAAGCAAAGCGTGTCAAAGTTTAATGCCTCTTGCAACAACACCTTCAATGTCAGAGTTGCAGAAACCAATATGTTCGAGTTTTGTACAAGAGTAATCAATATATTGTGGTGAAGACAACGGATAAAGCGTCATTTCTTATACTGTTTTTTTTTCCAGTGCCTGTAAATCTCGTGATATATATGCTTATATAGTAAAAGCAAACAACAAAGTTAGTATTAAAGTCCCAAAAGGAAATTAAAATTAGGTGAACGAACTCTCCATTCGCACGATGGAAATTCTAATTCTAAATAATATTTGAGGAATGACATGTACGACAATATATTGAAAAGTGCCTACTTATCTTACATTAAAGGGACCATGAAATGATTTTAAAATCGAATTTCATCCACCGCACGTCGTAAAAGGTGTGAAAAGAAACACAAAAACACAAAAATAGGGAGCCAAAAAGAAATTATTTGCTATAGAACTTTCAAAAGAAAACTGGACTCTTGCGCCTTCTTTCCTTCGAAAGCTAGCTGCCTTTTCACTACGATGCATCCGCGGAAACGGAGCATGTCAGCCGAATCCACGTCGCCTATTGGGTAAGAGCCTACCTCACCAGCACCGCGATCGTAAACAATAAATAGCCGGCGGATGTTTCCTAAAAGTTTTGTTAAATAATATTCAGATCCACATTTTGTAGCATAATTAGAGATGTGTGGCGAAAATTGCTAAATTTGATAATGCTGAGAGCCAAGCGCCATCTATCGTGTGGTAAACGAAGCAACTACTGCGCGTGCGCAGTAGGGCAGGGCTGACTTCAGTTACTTGGGTCGAGGCGACCGACGAACGGTTATTTCCTTTGATTTCCTTCCTCTCAAAACTCTGACTGACTGAACGTTTATTTTCGACGTGTTCTTCTCGCGCGTACCGACTTCAAGCAGCAAGAAAAAAAGTACTTAAAACAGACCACGACGAACAAGAACGCTGGATCCACAAACACCCGAGAAAAGCGACAACGACGACAAATCCACCGACTCCGACGAAGCGAGCTGCTCAGAATATAGGCCTAGCAGGCACTCCGACTCGGCGCAGCGTTGCTTCGTCGCAAGACCGTCTGCCTACGAGCGGCTGGCGTGCTGAATGGAATATGCCCTCGCTACCCTTATGGACCCTTCCCGTAATATAGTTTGATCGCTGACCTCAATTTTAGATTAAGAGGTGAGGTCAATCTTCCCCTTGTTTTCCGAGGCAGTGTTGACGAACACTCGTCGAAAAGGAACTCTCGTCGATTCTATCTTCTTGTTTTGTGTGATATAGAGCTGAAATAAACGCCGTATGGATTACCTTCGTAACACGGTATGTACACTTTGTTATTGGTATGCCATTTTTATTCTGACACTCTGCACGTCACTGTCGAGCTATAACAGTTCGTGGGAGGTATACGTGCAATGCCGGTCCAACCTTTCTTTGCCGAGTGTCGCGTCAGTATCGAGTTGCAATCGTAAAAGATCGGTCCCGAAGCGCTTACCAACAGCGCGAATACAGCCCTTCCATCAAACGCGCGCGTCCGCTCCGAGTGTGAACAGGTATTTACGTGGCTCTTGCTGACACTCGTAGTTCAAGCGTATCGTTTTTAACGTCGGCTCGCTCCTGCATCTCCGAGGCCGCGAAAAACGCCGCGGCAATTTGTTTCCATCTACGTCGCTTTGCAAACGACTGACACGGGCCGCCTTTTACCAACAATGACGGGGTGGTTGACTTCTGGAGTCTTCACCGAAAGACTCGCTGCACTTCCCAACAGGCATACCGGCGTATGGGACTAGTCCCATGCTGTCGCTCTAGCGCAACATATCTCATTGAATTTCGCTCAGCTGCGATGCGGCGATGAGAGGCGCCGATTCAGAAAATGCGTCGGTGACATCAGCGCAGTAAAACCTACCGGCGCACCCCAACTCGTCGCCGCTAACGCTCCCATTCTCCTACTGCCGAGAAAACTTCCGGTCCCGGAAACATCGTACGTCACGGCTTGTTTTGCGGACAGTTGGAGAGAAAGAAAAAGTCGATATTTCATTAAGTTTTTTGTGTAGAAGTTAATAAACCGAGACGAAAACGGATGCCTGTTCGGCATTCAGTGAACATTGACGGTTTAATGTAAAAGTTGACTGGAAAAAGTAAAAAGGTCATTTCATGGCCCCTTTAAAACTATTTTGCGCAAAACCGCGTTTGTGTTTGCTTTGTATCTATATTCCCAGCCAAAGGGATCCCTAAATATGGTCCTCTCTTCGATTGTTCCAGCAGCGTTGTGAGCACTGCGTCATTTCCTGAAAACGTGCTTCAACGCAACACCTCCCTAATTAGCACCTGGTCACCCTATCATCGATCCTCCCACGTCAGCGGTCCATTGGGAATATGCAGCATAAAATGCACAACCCACTTCGCAATCCGACGTTGTACGCTGCGTACGAAGGGAACATTGGCACAAAGCCGTAGAACATGTATGGCGGAAAAAGAATGTAAATAAACCAAAATGCACACATGTTTTTCCAAGGCATTCATTTATCCAGCGCCGATTTGTTTGCTGCGCAATTCATGTCTCTTCTACGTTATCCAAGAATAAAAGAGGTTGCTTTTTTCCCCTCTATTTCATACAATATATTGATTCTCCCTGGCTTTTTTTCTATCTCAATTTATTTGCATTATTCCATTCGAACAATTCATTGCTGTTAGTGGCCGGAAAGAAGCAACACTACCAAGGTTGCTTGCGAATCTTCCATTGGGCTAAAATGATTCAACTGCTTGTTTTATACTAGTTTCCACCTCAGCGTGAAGCTTCTATGTAATACAAAGATAAATTGGATAATCACATGTTATATATCGGCTCAGTGCTATGTGGTTCATAAAAAATGCTTGCTTTATATAAAAGAGGTAATGTAATTCACTATTACAAAAACACGTGTTAGCACATGCAAATGTTTAAAATCAATCGAAACCGAATCATAGATTTTTATTAAGAAATATGATTGTTTGGCGCATAACAAAACTATTCTCTTGATATTTCGAAGACGGCGAAAAACCCTTCGATCGTTAGAGTCAATGCAAAGCGTTGCAGGCCCGTCTCAAAGCGCAATCCTTCCTTTCTTTCTTGATTTGGGGAGTCCTGAAGCCATTAGTTTAGCATAACTGAATCAGAGACCAGATAGCAGCCGCTCTTTGGTGCGGCAAGAAAATAAGTTATAAGGCGAATAAAAGCGAACATTTGGAAGGAAGGAACACCAGTCCCTGTTTCGGATAGGACGAGATTGAATTCGTTGCGTTGAGCGCTTCTGTTTGATTCCTAGGAGTCTATTTATTTGTTCTGAATAATCACATGCCGCCTTTGTGTTTTTTAATTCATTGTAGTGGCATATATTAGTATATTGTAAGGGCTTTCAACACAATTAAGGTGAGCATTTTACAACGTTGACTTCTGAGAAGCATAGGATATTTTTAAGGTCCCATTTGTTCGACACATCTCAGTGGTTTTGAGGATTTACTATTTATTTAAAGTCCGACTGAAGTTTCAGTCCCGTGGTCCACTCTAAAATCATTGAATTAGTTCACTCAGCCGAGCTTCTCGTCTCCTTCCTTTTTCTCTCTGACGGAACCATAAATAAATGATTTTAACCTAAGAAAAACAAAATAATTTTTTTTTATGGCGTCAGAAAATCTAAATGTCTTGACGAACAAAAAAGTAAAACGTCATAAGTCTGCATTTTGATTATATTCACGCTCACAGTCAACTCAGAGAATATAAAAACACAACTTTATTCTCGTCCCTTATGTGCACATCAACCTTACTAGTCCAGTTAGTTAGTCCATTGCTCCTCCCGTGTAACCTTACGTCACGTTCCGCACGTCAGCACACCCAACCGGAACGTTGCGTGACAGGCTCCAAGCTATGAATTGGCTCCGGTAGCTCGTAGTGTCCGTGCGGTACCTGGTTAGGTGAAAACCGAGTATAGCCGGGGTCAAGGCCTCATCTATTGGAACATATGGCATCGGCAATGTAGTATAAATGCAGCCACAATGTTCTGTTTTTTGCTGCTGGTGTTACGCTTGTGTATACATAATGTCCTATTTTTTTTTTTTAATTTCGGTATTTCGGCATGCAGTACTCGTCATAATACTGGCACAATTAGAACAAAATAAGGGACCTGCACGTTTTTGTATTACAGTGCAAGAACTGAGTCTCGAACATCATATACATACTAAAAAAAGCTAAAGTACCACAACAAAAGAGGGACATGGAAGACAATCAAACGGCCTGCGTCGTCTGTTTGTTATCGGAATTTAGGCCACCAACAGGTTCAACAACCCACACTACGAAGCTACCATGCCTAAACATCTCTTCACTGATATTTTACAGAATTATATTAAAATATATTACTTTAATCTTTTTGCCATTACTATTTTATTACTAAATATTACTAAATATTACCAGACATAGTGTTATGTTTTTGTAGTTGGTTAAAATGTTTACTTAAATAAAAAAAACTTGTCCGGTTCCTAGACCTGGTGCAAGATTTGTGTCCATTGCGGCCACTAGAAAAGAGGCTACATCGATTAATTAGTTACATTCATAACTAAGAAGCTCTCATTACGTTTCTAATTTTACATTTTTACTGGCATACTCTATTTGGAACGTAAACGCTCAACCTCAACGCTGTCTTACAGTGCCGTGAAGTTGTAATGAAACACTTGTAGTGCGATCTACGGGGCAAGAAAAACCATCATTTTACGTTGCTTAGAACCAAAATTAGGAGCGCAAATAGTGCCAGTCCTCTTATTTAGTTCGAAAGTGAATTGATGCGACTGAAGCCGCCTTCGCTTGCAGCCCAGGTGGGAGCTCACAGTTCGACATTACTGGCGCCCTTTCGTGCTTAGTTTTGGTTTCACCCCATGGAGAGTGACATTTCTCGCCCGTAGCACCCGCTACCAACTTTGATGAAATTTTCACTGCACGGCTAGACCTTATTGATTTCGGACGTCAATTAGCCAAGCATCATATAACACACACCCTCACCTTCTCAAAACAATAAGATGCAAGTAATTGCTTTTATGTTTTTTTAGTTAATTAAGTAGCTAAATATAAATGTCGCTTGGTTTCTGGTGGCCGTCATAGCTTCGAACTAATCCTGAGGGCTAAAATACCATTACGAAAGTTTTCTTTTCTTATAAAACTTCCGGACCGGTTTCAATGGGCGGCGCAACTATATTCACTTGGAATGTTTGTCATTTTACACATGCGTACTGACACTAATGCGACCCAAGTATTATCGGACCCTACGCCAGTGGCCAAGAAACTTGTTTTTTGGAGTGTAATTACAAGGATGAGAGAGAACGTTTTTTTATGTCTAATTCACAAGGCGTGATGACGTCGCTCGGAGGTCGCATTGTTGGCATAGTCTGCGGAGTGACGATATTTTATTGCGGCTCGTAGATTAATCCGAACCTTCGGTGAGTACTCGATTTGGACTCTTCATAATCAATAGCTCGAGAGACATTCGGCATTGGCCTGTGTCCAATCGCAACATTGACGGCAATAGCCGAACCATAACAATATCTGGAACTCAGCGCGTGTCCTCTGCTTTACCTACCTCACACTGGCGGTATACAATGTGCTCAAGATCACGTGGTTGCTTGTTCAGTTCAAAATGGAAGCTTGGGCGTGTCGGTAGGGCAGCTGCCTGAATGATAGATTGAAAGAACGCTATTAAAATGTTAACAGAGTCATATCAGGACACTTGGGCATTCATTGTCGTGACTACGGGTGTGATGCAGATTTAAAAAAAATGCTCGGTCATTGTAAGAAGTCGGAATGCTCTGACTAGAAAAATTATCCAAGCGAAGATGATTGCGCGCCTAAAGGAAGATTGTGTAAGCGCCCCGTCTTTTTCGCTATCTGCTAAAGAGTTAAGATTCCTTGCACGATGACAGCATTTGCAATGATGGTGCTGGGATCTAGTGTCTGTCATTGGGTGCGTGTGTGCTTTTTCTTGTTTCGTTGTCGTATATAGCGTTGCGCCTTGACGATTAAACTTCAGTTGTAAGTTCAGCAGTTTGTTTGATCTCTTTCTTCTCTCCCGTCTGTTTGCGCTGATCGTTTTAATTATGACGTTTGTTCTGGTCACGATTTTACAGGAGGTACGCTGTTCATGTTGATTTGTTTTCTGCAGCTACCATTCCGTGGGGAAACAAACTAACGCATATTTTCTAGGTTATAAACGTCACGTATTTGTGATAAGTGGTATTTGCGCAAAGTAACAAAATTGTTGCACAGCTTGTCTAGAGAGAAAGAAATAAAAAGCATGCATTACAGTATATACTGTAATGTGAACCGAGTTTCTATATTTAACTCTTTTATTTCTTTCCTTTATGGCAACTTGAAGCGTTTTATCCGCCTATCTGTTAACGTGAAGGGGATGTACTTTTTTGTCTTTTCGGTAACTGGCCAGCTGATTACCAATTTTGCCTCTTTTCTGGCAGCCGCCATAGCCATCAAATTATTCGGAGGGCTAGAAACAAAACCATGACGCAAGCGTTTTTTTTTAATCCATATAGAGTAATGTGACCTGAGTTTCTATAATTTTACTCGTTTTTTATTTCCTTCTTATGGCAACTTGAAACGTTTTTCAAACCTATGTGTTAACGTAAATCATATGTACATTTTTTTCGTTATTGAATCTTTATCATCATCACAACTTCAATTCTTTGTTTGTTTTCATGCGTAGCCCTTATCTGGCGATCACCTCTTATAGGTTAACATTTTTATAATCGGTATATTGTTTTATTGACTTCATCCTGCTCCTTTAATTCCCCGTCCCCACATCTAGTTTGCCACGCTTTCAGACCTTACCACTTCACAAGAAACGTCAAGCGCAGCTTTTCTGGTTTTCGCGTTCTGTGCGCCGAGATACTGAGGGAGAGGAGGATGGGAGAGCGCGCGAGGGCATCAGAATGCCGTGCTCTGATGGGAACGATTAGTGGGTAGACCTAAATCGAGCTGCCTTTGTCTCCACTGCATTCGTCGAACGCGTCCGAATACGAAAGTCAAACGCCGGGCGCCGGCGCTCCGCGTTCTAAAGCGTTCGCCTAGCTAACTGTAGGTCTACCCACTATTCATTCCAAGCAGAGCTCGGCTATGACTCGGCGTCCATACGCCCTCGCAAACTCTCGTATCCTCCCCTCCCTCAGTTTCACCGCGCATATTTTATTGCATCTATTTGCGCGCACAAAGCAACTCCCCTTCTCCCCCCCCCCCCCCCCCCCCAGATCGCTGCATTATGTGTGGATGAAATTCGATATAGTTTTGCATTGTATTACATAAGCGTTTCTTTATTAATCTGTTTAAAAACTGCTGTGGAGGTTCCAGGAATATTTGTCGACGGCGTCGGTGAATTCCTCTATTACAACTAGAACCAGTTGACATCGTCCAACTGTCTACTACCCGAGGAAGGGCCTCTCGTTATTTCTGAATGGCTTCTGCTGAAGCATTAGTGTAATTCAAATGTTTTTCCTACTATTTATGTATAAAGATAAAAGTCTAAAAGTTAAAGCTACCTGCTTTCTCTAATTGCATGTTCCGCGGCATTGGTTGGCGAAAAAAAAAAGTCATTACATTTAATAATTACCGCTTCTTACGTCTCCCATTTGGAAAGGAAAAAATAAAATAAAATATTTCCTTTGGCACAGTGATAAACCGCGTGACTCGTAATTGTAGTGTTGTGGGTTTAAATCCTCTTTAGAAGAGGGTCTGCATTTTTATCTTCACACTTTTTCCCCACATCACTCTCCCGCGCATATACATTTGCTTTGTTGGTTACAAACAGAAGGATGAAGGAAAAACTGCATAGGGCTCTCTCATAAAAACTATCGCACTTAATATCCCATTAAAACAAAAATACTGCAGCCGCTGGATTAGATACAAACTTGAAGGAAGGTCTCTCCGGCCTACGTCACACACTCCGAACGACCACAAGGAACGGCCAAAGTGTTTCCCTGCCTAGAGTTTTATTGTTGGGAGCGGGTTCTAGCAAATTAGGTGAGGGAGCGGTGGGGCGTCGCCAAGTCGGCGCCGCCAAGTACTTCGCTCTTGGCAGTCATGCGCCTTGAAAGAGGGCACAGCATGGGGTCATTGCGTTTTACTGGGTTGCAGAGCATAATGCATTCTAAAGAGTACAATATATTTAAGTTATTGTTTTTCATATAGTTAAAAAAGCGCAACAAGGTTCCTTGTTGATACTTTTGTTTCTATTGTCGGCTACAGTCCGTTCATAGAGATGGTAGGAGTAATATTTAGAAGAGTCTCGTTCCACCTGCTTCTTCACTGCTGTGCTTTTATATAAAAAAGCAAAAATACATTTTAAAAAAACGCTAAATAATTAACCGAATTTGTAACTTATCTCATGCGTAAATTGTTTGCAGGTTATGCCCAGTTGTGAGTATATACAGAACAAAGTTATATGACATCAGCACAAACGTCTACTTATTTCTTTCTCTCTCTCGTTCTCTTTCTTTCTCTCCAAATGAAAATAGTAAAACCTAACCAGAAACGTAGTCTTATGGCGTCACCAGTGGTAACCGATAACGCTCACACGTCCAATAAACAACTAAAATATAATGCTAGAACCAGTGTGCAGCGGGAGGTTAAACTAGCGGCACAAAGAAACGTCCAAAACTTTCTATAATAATTCCATCTAGATAAAAAGAATAAAAACCGAAATAAAAATAGAATCCGCGGATGTCACGAGGGTTTTACAATAGTGCTCACGCATTAAAAAAAAGAAAAAAACTACCCTAAATTAACTACCACCAGTGCTTTCCGGGACGTTAAGGGAGACACGGAGAAACACGCGAAAGTTGTACGCAAAATTCTACAGGAAAGGAAAGTCTACACATCAACTGAAGTGCGTGTTGGTTACATTGACTGGCAACTGAAGGAATAAAACTAAACCCGGGATGAGGGACGACGAACATTTCTTGCAACTTTCAGCACGTTGACAAGTTCGTCCCGTGCGAGGAAGAAAAAGTTTATTACATTCCTTCGAGGTGCGGGAAACAGTACATTGGACAGACATGAAGATGAATTAACCACAGACTTAGGGAGCATCATTTGGAAGTTTCACGTTTGTCAGCTGATTCCTTTCGCCCCATAGCCGTTCATGCCCGCACATGCACTCACTGCGTTCCTTGTTTCAAGAGCACAAAAGCATTTGGAGGGCATCATAACAGATTTGAAAGGGAAATCATTGAGTCATTCACCATGAACACTCTTGACAACAATATGTCCTCGCTTTCCATTTTTCTTTAGAAAGAAAAGATAACCTACGTACCTTACTCCGGAATTAGCGTAGATCATAACCTCTCCTCACTTCATACAAAATTTGTTCTGCTCACTGTTACTTCACATTTTATCTTATTTTCTTCTTCACAATTTGTATCTCTAAACTCTTCTTTATCTCGTTTTTATCTTTCTCGTTCGCGCCCAGTCTCGTGATTTCAGGCGTCCGGTGCATCTCCGTTGACCGCCGCCTGGCTCGCCCCTCCCGACGTCTCCGGTTACATCTGCCGTTGTTGGCTCAATAGATCGTGCACGCTATACGTGGCGACACGCATATAATACGCTGCGCACCCTTTCTTTCATTTTTCTCATGACGGTTCTAAATCGCAGAAAGTGCTTTTAAGCTAATTCATGTTGCTGCTAGTTACAATAAATGTTCGTCGTCCCTCGTCCCTAGTTTGTTTTCTTGTTTCTGTTGCCAGGAAAATCTATATCGCTAGTTAATCGTGTTTTCTTGAAGGGCTCGCTTTTTCCGTTTTGGTGACGCTACGTCCGCCGCCAGTCAAGCTTTCAGCGCTTCCTGTCCCTCAATTTCCTACGCATCCTAACGAGCTGATCGACGGAAGGAAGTCTTACTTCGGAAGTCCACGTCTGGTTACATTTGAGCACTGCCAAACGTTACGTTCGTGTACTGTTCGGTGCCTATTCATGTGCTGCGCTTGTGGTGAGATAGTTGACGGGTGCACGATAGAATAATCGGGAGGTGTCGGAACAAGTTCCGAAAAAGGGTCGAAGTACCACCGGGCCTTCGCGCATCTCCCTGCACGGGCAAATCCGAGTTGGGGCTCTGCGAGAGGGCGCAGTCGTGCGCCTCTCGGCCTTGCGAACGTGTGCGGGAATAAGTGACTATGGTTCCTCGAATTCCTGTGATGCTACACCTTCACACGGGATTTGTTAGATAAGGGATAATCCTTGACACAATTGCGACGCGGCGGGGTGACGCCGTTCAAACACCTTTCACTTATCCCACCCTGGACGGGCGTCGTTGCTTGGCTCCTGAATGACAAACAACTCAGACACCCAAACATGGAAATAAATGCCCAGTGATTGCTGGCATCTCCTAATGTGGAAGTTTTCCGTTCATTGGACAATTCGGGTAAAACCGGACTTAAATTTGTAATTCAGAATAGATATTTCATCTAACGCCTGTACTAGCCGAAACATTTCTTGCATAAGATTTGTGATGAACCGCTCAACTTAGAACGTAAAATTACTTTCAATTTTATTTCTGCACACGTCTCGTCGCTCACTGGCTTCTGTCACCAAAATGTCTATATTTGCTTCTTCTTTTAAATTTATAATCACGTCCATGAACTAAACGCCTGTGTACTTCCACCCTGTACGTTTTACAGGCTGCTATCATCGATCAATTTCGCACCATTGCAAAACTAGCGCAAAGCGGTCGTGGAAATTATGCAAGTTCAGGCATGGAATAGGACCTGTGAAGACCATTAAACGTACTTTTGAAAAGGTACGATTAGCAGATTTTGCGTGTTGTGTGTAGATAAATTGCTGTCTTCTTTTTGTGAGAAGCCATCACTGACACTTTCTTATTAGCCGGACGCCACCACATATTGCATAGTAACTATATATAAAGGAACCGTGTTGATCATTAGTTTATATCTTACTATATTAAACAGTCTGTTTAATATTATGGTGCACATGCGTCTTTATTTTCAAACTTTATTTGAATTAATTTTCAAGAATAATAATATGTGCGAGAACTTTCGCGATGCAGTTAAGTTATTGTGGGTTGGCCTAAACGCTTATGATTTACAGCTTATTTTATATATCTCGAATTAATTACCTGGTATCGCAGTCCAGTGTCTTAAGAGAACTATAGCTACCTGAACTAATGGATATAAAAGTATTAAATCAGATAATTTGATTCTGAACGGCCTTCAAATCTATCAGTAACTGTTTTTTTTTGTGTACCTCTTTATAAGAAGTAGTAACAACAATGAATGTGCCCAGCTGAAAGTGGCTTTAAAAACAAAACCCCATTTTTAATTTCTTGGCAACACTTTAAGGAAAGTTTTGTACGCGTTAGGAAATTGTTTAGCAGATATTAAATCACTATAGGTAACAGGAAATTACTTCTTCAGAAGGATACTTTATTTTAGACATACGTAGGAAAGAATAATTTCTAGAAGAAACTAAAATGCTCGATTATATATAAAATGGTAATCGCGATGTTTAACATTTTTGTTCTAGCAATGACCCTTCACAGTTAATGTCAAATAGACTCCCATCATACTTTACATATTCATCTGCAAACTCCAATGATTATCGGCTCCTACATGCGTCACACAGTCCGACTTTGTGGGACGCTCACTAGCCTAAACAAATTATGAACGATTTTAATGGCGCGTTGTAAAATTAATATTTTCGCTTTGTACAGCCAAGCAGTGTGGATATTTTATTTGTAGAACATGTTCTTTGCTGAGGGCCCATAAGACTGTCAGCAAGGTACGTTGAATTTCAGGTGGTAAAACTATGAGAAAAAATACTATGGTATTTACATAAATGCTCCGAACACCTGATTTGATTTGGAGCCAATATGTTTTGAAGCATTTCATTATACTATTTATCTTTGAATGTTTTTATTATGTTCTTGGCATGTTTTTTTTTTTTTCTTTCTTAGTTTTCATTATGTAAACACACTATCCTAAAATATTTAGTTCATTTGCTCGAGCTTGCAGTGTTTCGGAACACATTATGTTACACAGTTCGTTCTTCATCCACAAAAAGAAATGTCAGATAACACCAGCAGCAATGGCAGTGCACTGATTTGCCTGAGTAAGCCTCATCATTGAGCTCCTAAGCCTTGTTGATATAAAAAATTACGCATTTTCAAATTACGGTTGGTTTTTAATTTGCACAAAGCGCGATCGCGGTTTTTTTTTTTTTTTTTGGCGGATGTTTTTCTTTAGGCTATGAACCGCGATATCGTCCTGCATAAACTTTGTTGGTTCGTCCAGGGACGTTGACAGTACACAACTCTCATAACCACAGACAGGTTAGAGAATAAAAAAAAGCAATGTCTGCATTGCAACATCGTCACGTCGCCTAGAAAATAGCAGTCCATATTAAAAGCACCGAGAATCATACAGTAAGCGTATCAAAGGATAACAGCCCTTCACTAAAGTTGCTAGATTGAAAGTGAGGGAGCGTCATTGTTGATGCAGGGAATTGGCTCTGAACACTTTTAAAATGAACAGCCGGCGAACGTTGTTTAAATATAATCTAATTCTTAGTGTTTCAACTCTTGCGTCAACATTGTAAAGGATGTAAGGTGTGGTGACTGGAAATTTTAAACTCAAGCATAATGAACCCGCCTTAACCATGGAAAATATTTAGCCTAGCTCAAAGGCGTGTACGGGGCAGTGGTTGTCATAAATATTCGTAACTCTGGCTAAAAGTTTTTCTTCCTCTTGTAATGTGATAGAGTGGCATTTTAGACACGAGGATTAATAATTGAACGTGTTTTATGACTATTTTCAGCAACACTGCTACGGAAATACAGGGTTTCACAAAAGAAAATTTACACGGTCTTTTTTACCGCAAAAATAATTTAGGTATCACCGAACGCTCATTCTCCACCCAAAGGTAGAGCTAGAGGTCACAACCAGATGCCAAATTAAACTTGAGGAAGAAAACGAGAACAGACGGACAAACACAAACTTCCAACTGGCAACAACATTTAATAACACTAAGAGAAAAGTTTGTGTTTGTCCGTCCCTTCTCGTTTTCTTCCTGAAGTTTAATTATTCATACCAACGCGTTCGTTCTGTCCTTACAGAGGCCAAACTTTGAACCCGATCTGATAACTTAATCAAAAGTTATAAGTGATTTTTTGAAAATTTCAATGGGAAAATGGAGCCCATCTTTGCCCGTTTTCGGTTTCTGGTGCCATAGAGCCATGTGTTCGAATACCCCGTCGGCCGCCATTTTCCCATTGAAATTTTCAAAAAATCACTTATAACTTTTGATTAAGTTATCGGATCGGGCTGAAACTCTGGCATCTGGTTGTGACTTCTAGCGCTACCTTTGGGCGGAGAATGAGCGTTCGGCGACGTGTAGTTAATTTTTGCGGTAAAAAAGACCGTGTAAATTTTCTTTTGTGACAGCCTGTACAAATCTCCACTTCTATGCTCGGCTTTGCGCGTATCAGAGCCTATTATAGCTTAAACACATTAAGGAAGTCGTTCATATCAAGAACGCAGTTTCAAACATACCTTTTTTTTATCAAATTAAAACTATTTATCTTCTAAAGAGATAAAAATATCTATCGAAGAAGGTTATAATCAGAAGGAATGAAACGATAAGAGTGCAAAGCGGAAGTTGTATTTGTACCATATTTTCGTTGAATGCTGTGTAGTACGCCATTCTTCCGACTAAGCATTCAATAAGGGCTATCACTTGCTCGGATATTACATAGGCTTAGATGCGCCCTCGTACATAGCAGCACCGAGCAACTAGCCTTGGAGTCCGTACAGCCCGATTGGGAGTTGAAACACACCTCTGGGATAAAAGAACGAAGAGACGGTACGGTTAGGTCTGAGTAAATGAACATCTGCAGTTCATGTTAATTTATCGTGGGGTAATTAGTGCCTCATTTGCCTCATGAGACCAACATATTGCGCGTAGCTACGATTAATCTAGCCGAAACTAGGAGGACGGAAATTAGCGCGCTCCCTGTAGACTCAATCGCTCCCAAAGAATCATTTGTTTTCTGGGACGAGCTGCTGTTGTCGCGTTAGAGGACACTTCGGTCAAATAGCTGTGACAGCGCATGGTTGTAAATCAGTAGAAAAGGCAAGTACTGATATACAAGAGAAAACACTAAACAAAAATACAGCACTAGCATATTCGTATGTTGCTTATTTTAGCTTCGCCTGCCTATACCTCCTGTAAAGAATGAAGCTCACTTATTTCTTAGGAAGTTGATGCGTTTGTACCGTGAAAGGCCTGCGTGCCACCATCAAGCCTGCAAGCAACATCAAGGCGTGCACACTTATCATTCCAAAAGTTTAACAAACGGTTCTTGATCAATTTGCATTGGATAAGGTCATATTTGATCCAATTTTATCAGTCTCAAGACAAAACAAAACAAATCTATAATACATTCAGAGCAGGCATAACAATATTAATTATAAAATACAATATTTGCCGGAATGTTGCACGAGTACCTATTTATACAGAATAAGAAATGTTCAGATAAAAAGCAACAAGAAGTCTCAAACGAGAAGAATATTGAACACCAAGTGGAATAGAGCCTCCTATTCGGTGACCACGCTCGACCGAAAAATCTTGTTGAAAAAATTAATCCGCCATGAAAGATTAAAAAAAATTGCTGCCAAAAAGTCATGCGCTGAAGCATCTGAGTGTCAAACGGGAGCGTAATGCATACAGACGACAAACGAATGTGAACAGTTAAAAAAGAAACATGCCTTCGTTTTCTTTCAGAAGGTTCCAAAATATAACGCTGCCATCGTGCAATTTGCCTGCTCATAAAATGTAAAAAATATATACCATCAGGCGCCTAATTACTTCTCCGAACTAATCGTTGCGCCTTTCTTTAAAAAGAACTCTCAACAATTAAAAAAACATTTTTTTTGTTATTTTCATTTTTACCTAACCGGCATCGGCATTAATGCGGCAGTTTTTTTGGTTTCATTCTAAATTTTAAGTTATTTAGATGTGACCCAGATTAAAATCGGACTACGGACGCGAAACAGACTCGTTTCGTTGGCATTCAGCTGGGGAATTTCCATTAATATCTTAGCATGTTCGTCTGACGCAGGCCAGTCGTTGTATATTTATTTCTCATATATATTTATTAAAAACAATCATTGTTTAAAAATAGGCAGGAGATGAATAACATAAGAAATCGGAATATTACATATACTAAAAACAAGGAATCTGCCGATTTTTTTTAATGATATTGCTAAATTTTCTTGTACAACACATTTTGTGTAGTAAATTCCCGCGCGAGTTCATGTGGCTGTGACGTCATGACCCTATCGACAAATCAAGATTTTCTCGTCCCACCGATGTCGACGCTGGCTTTTCTGCGACACGAGCTTCTTAACGCTATCGCGTCAAATATTTTGATGCCAGTTCGACTTTGGTTTTGCTTCGTGTTGAAATGTTTGCTCCTATTGTCACGGACAGCTGAAGAGACGCAGGGAGTGGAATCTCAAGCTTCGTGATTGGTTCTTGGGCGTTCTTATCAGTTTATGCCGCAATATCATTGGCTGCGAAACGATAAGGAAATCTCGAAAACTTGCCATGCCCTGCATCAGGCTTCAGCTGGCAGTGACTATAAAATGACAGTACATAACAATGGACTGTACACTCACAGTCGTCAAGTATACAAAAGTGATATAACAGAACAAAAACATATATTATAGTTCAGAAGGGTTGTCAGTTAGCCGAGTTGGTATGATGACATGGTAAACAGACCAGTGCACAAAAAGACGAGGACAGAGAGAAGGAACATGCACAACACACAAGCGGTGACTCGCAACTGAATTTATACACAAAAGGAGGAAGAAGAGGGCGTTCTGAAAGTACTCCGATTCTTAAAGGTGCAACAATCATTGGACATTATCGAGACAAGACGACTCGCGAAATCTTGGAAGCGTATTGCATCAACAGCTTGGGGTAGTGCTGCATTAGCCACCCATCAGTGACACAGCTTCAAACCGAAACCTTGTTTTGAGATCGGGCTATCGGTCCAAAACATTATAATTAAATCGTGTTGTGTCGTGTGTGACACTCACTGCGTGTTCTGCGTGTCTTTCAGAACATCGTTCTCTTTTTCCTTTTGTGTATAAATTCAGTTGCGGGTCAGCGCTTGCGTGTTGCGCTTCTTCCCTTTCTCTGTCCTCGTCTTTTTGTGCGCTGTTTTGTTCACCACATACTATAGTGGTCTCGTTTTGAAACGCGCCCAACCGTTACCGAGCCGAGGGTCATGGTTGTGATCTGGAAATTTGTTTTGTACATTCCCCCGACTTTGCAACGCGTGACCAACCCTGACCGTTATCGCCGGCACTGCTGTGCATTACAGGCAACAACAATATAATCTAGAGTAACGCTAGAATATGCTAAACACGAAAACAGGCTATTTTTTAGATTCTAATCGTTTTAGACGCTGCTGGAAGTAGCTTACAAACCACACAAATCGTCTTCTTGGTTTATAGATTGAAACAGTAGTAAAATGGACGAAGAAAATAAACACATATTTTCCAGGGTACGTTGTTGGGCTAGTTGGTTTTTCTTAGTTAAACATATAAAATAGCGCAAAAAAGACAAGAACAAGTGCTGATTTAATTAATGTGACGTCTGGCGTGGACCAGGTCACAGTCCTTCGGCCTCTTTGTTTTCTAACATTTATTAATGACCTTCCATATTCCATTTCTTCTCACATACGTATTTTTGCAGACGACTATGTTCTATATCGCGAAATCGCTTCGCCCAATGACCGCAATCTCATCCAAAAGGATCTAGATAATGTCTCTCAATAGTGCAACAACTGGTTGATGCCACTAAATAAATCTAAATGCAAATTAATTGTTTTCTTGTAAAAGAGTTCATTCCTCCTTCCAGTATGTGCTGGCCGACGAGATCATTGAAAAAGTCGATAGGTATAAATACCTCGGTGTCGTACTAACTTCCGATATGACATGGATTAATCACATTAACACAATTTCTTCGGACGCAGCAAGGACCCTTGGTTACATCCGGCGTTGCCTGAATGCTGGCTGCTCCTCCAAAGCTTAGGAAACTTGCATACGAAATCTTCATTTGGCTGAAATTAGAAAATGCTTCTACAATATAGATTCCGCACCAAAATTACTTGATCAGCCAACTTGAAGCAATTCAAAACCGAGAAACCCGATACATTTTATCAGACTATTACTATAAAAACAGTGTCTCTGCTATGAAAACGAGCCTAAATTTATCAACTCTGGAGGTACGCCGCAACGTTGCACCGTCTTTGCTTACTCCATAAACTTTACCACTATCATCCCACTGTTGGAAGCTCATGCCTGCGCACTCCCACACGGACGTCTCGTCGCCTCAATAACTTTTACAATTTTCAACGTATATCGGGTTCCAGTGATGCCTTTAACAAACCATTTCTACCACTCACAATTGTGAACTGGAACAATGTTCCAGAATCACTCATTAGAATAACTGACCCTGGGGTTTTCAAAAGCTCCATCATGTTTTATTTTTCCGCACCAAATTCAGTATTTCTAGCTACATTGCATGAGTGTGCGGTGTTATGTATTTTTATTTTTTTTTTCATTTCTGGTATATTTTTTATGTTGCCCCCTCCTTATGTAATGCCCTCAAAAGAGGACCCTTAAATATTACTGAATGAAATGAAATGAGAAGTATACAGCACAAGCGCTAGTCCTGTACACTTCTTGTATACTAGCGTTTGTCCTCTATACTTTTTATCCTCGCCTTTTTTGCGCTATTTTTATATGTTTATTTTTGCGCTATTTTATATGTTCATTTTTCTTCTACTTCGAAACTTCCTCTTTTCCTGCCTCAGTCTCGGGTTAAGAACAAAATGGTTAACATCCACCAGCTCGCCTGCGCAATCACTACATTATCATGTTTAAAATATTTCCCAGAAAATAACATTGTCGACCGTTTTCAAAATATTGTCTGAAAGTTGGTATCATAAATCTAAACTTTACCCAGAACCCGTTCCTTTTTTTTTATTGTACTAAGCATTACACATAATACCAGCAGTTTGCAAATGTCTTCGAAGTTCACCGTAAAGGAAAAAACTCTTTGTAGTGCCTTATTCTCTCTGAAACTATCAGCTAAATTTATATTTGTGTACGCACGTTTATGATGTGACCCATAGTTCTCAAAGAGTGAACAAAATGCTAACGACAATGGCTTCTCGTTAGGAGGAGTCGCGGATGACTCGACGAGTACACATAAATCCGACTGTAAGGGAGCTACTAAAATAAATATAAGAATACTCCAGTCACAAAAAAATTGTAGGTACAATTGTTCGTCGTCTTTGTTTACTGTTTATGCTTCACCTGACTTTACGTTTTGCATTTCCTGTCCTTACAAAACGTCCGGCAGCTCGTCGGCTTAACTTTGTAATACTTTATAGGACAGCATATAAGGAGAAGCTTTTGTTTTGGAGAGTTTCCACCGAACAAAATAGTCACCGGCAACTTTAAAAAACCCAGGGCGGTGGCAAGTCCCGAGAATCTTAGTATTTTTGCTTGCCGCCTGCGAAATTGCGACATTAACAATAAAAAAAGAAAAAGAATTTATGAAGCGATAAGCGTTCACATGCTAAGCAACGGGCTGCATTTCTGAAGTTACAAGTGACTTCATATATAACGCAACAACTAAAAAGCTAGCCTCTTACCTAACACTCACCTTTTTTCTTCGCAGTAAACTGTTTCGCGCACTTCGACGAAACCAGTTTCGGCGACTACGCTTTTTGATCCGCGTTCGAATGATATATTTTTTGAACACGAAAAAGCACTCGTGCTTTGCTTAGTATCAGTTCATCTCGCAAATGTTGGATGCTTTTATGCGCACCTTCTAATCTTCGCTTCTATGTGCATTTCAGGTTGTTTTATAATTGTTGGGTAACCTGTTTTTTTTTTGTATTATAACCATTAGCATCGTCGGACGTTAAAGTTCAAAAGTCTAAAGTCGTTTAGCATGCAAGAACAACACAAAAAAGTAAGTGAGAAAAATAACTCGCAGTTTTCGCGCTCCAAGAGTTTCTTTGTTCTTGGGAACTTAGTTGCAGGATACTAAACGCCGACGAGGTCGTTATATCGGGGATTACCTCGACCGTGGAACGCACTTTCGCCGTTCGTATGGAAGCCCATTTAAGCCCTTTGGTGGATTATACGCGCCTTTGATCATTCTGGATTAGGAGGAAGTGGTGGGAATTGAAACTCACCATGGGGATACCTCTAATTCCTCTTCAGGCTCGCCGCTGGCGAGCGAAGTTGCAAGTCATCTTTTCTGTAAAATATTTTGCTGTATATTGTTTTTATTTTTACTGACGTGTTCCACGAATTGTATTATCATACGAGCGTGCACCATGTCTTATATCACTTTACCTTTTTTTGCCATCGATTGTGGAGCAATGAACTGCTACAGGTGGGGATTTGTCGTCATGGTGGCGTATAATAAACTAGAAATTATTGCGTAAATGTTGCGCTGTTGAAGCTCGCTTAGCGTGTGCTGACGTGTTGTTCCATTGAAATATTCTTTTGAGAAGACAGTAGTCACAGTTCTTAAAGAGAAAACCTATATTTTAACATGGCAGCGAGCTGCCGGTTAGCCGTTAGTACGCAGCTGCAGTGAGACCTTGGTCGGTTCAATATTGTCAAATCGGTTAGGCAATATCAATGAAATATTGAAATAAAATTTTATTAATATTGAAATATTACAAAATCTTGATAGTTAAAGTAAATGTAATATTCTAAAAATAAATGCCAAGAGGACGAAAGCAGTCTTATTTCAATCAAGAAATAAATGTCTACATTACCGAAGATTTTTTCTTTTTAATTCTTTGAAAATTGAAACTGTATTCACGCTTAAAACTTTAGGTGTTTTTATTTTTAGAAAAACATGTTATGGGACGAATATATTAAATTCATCGTACGTAAATTATCATGTGTGATTGGAATTTTGTGTCGCCATAAACACATCTCAGCTTTTAAAACAATGTTGTTATACAATTCATTATTTTACTTGCATGTAAATTATGGCCATCTTATATGGGGAACCACCACATTAACCAATCTTCAAAAGATGTTTATATTACAAAATATATATTAGGAAGCGTTTCTTATGTTACGCTGGATTATCCAATGAACATTGCTTTCAATCAACGTAGAGTACTGCAAATTTTCGATTTATACGTAGATCGTTCATGTTGGAAATATATGGTAGAAAAAAAAAATCAATCTCAACATTATCTTAAAGACTGAGCAAACCTAACAAAAAGGTATATGCATATCCAACGAAAACTGTAAAACCGTGGGAAGTACCATCTTTAGAACTAATTACGGATATTACACTACATGATACAACCTTCCGACTACACTAAACCAGTTCAGTAGTCGGGCCATGTCGCAGTGAATACCGACGACATGGCGCGACGTCAACGAGGCGATCCTGACCTGCGCGCACTAATAGAGCACCTGGAAGGGCGCGGAAGTGCAATACCACGTGTTTTTTCACGCGCCCAGTCGACCTTTGCCATTCGACCAAGGTGTGCTCTACAAAGAGAACTTCGGGAACAACAACTCGCCATGGCTGCTGGTAATCCCAACCGACCTTCGGGAGGAGATCTTCCAAGCCTGCCACGACGACCCAACGTCCGGACACCTTGGTTACAGCCGGACACTGGCCCGTATTCGTGAAAAGTATAACTGGCCCAAGCTCCCCAAAACCGTCCACCTATACACACGATCATGCCACGAGTGCCAGCGACGCAAGAAACCCCCGATGAGGCCGGCCGGACTCCTGCAGCCAATTCCTCCGCCAACAGCACCTTTCCAGCAGATCAGAATGGATCTACTTGGCCCTTTTCCGCCGTCGACGTCGGGAAATTGCTGGATCATCGTCGCCATAGATTATCTCACGCGGTACGCCGAAATGAAAGCCCTTCCTTCCAGGACTGCTGTAGAAGTTGCCAAATTCTTCATTGAATCCATCGTCCTCCGGCACGGCGCTCCCGAAGTCCTGATCTCAGACCGTGGATCCTCGTTCATGGCCCAGCTGACACAGGAAGTCCTTCGTCTCAGCCACACCAGCCATCGTCGTACCACGGCGTACCACCCGCAGACCAACGGGCTGACGGAAAGACTCAACAAGACCATCGCCGACATGATCTCCATGTACGTCGACGTGGAGCGCAAGACATGGGATGAGGTGTTGCCGTACGTCACTTTTGCCTACAACACGGCCGTGCAAGAGACCACTGGGGTTACACCCTTTCAACTGGTTCATGGTCGCAAAGTGACGACAATGCTGGACGCAATGTTACCCCACGTACCGGCTGTCGACGTAAGCGACGACGCCCAGGTGGTTGCCCAACGGGCAGGAGAAGTCCGTCAGCTCGCCAGACTCCGGATTCAAGCCCAACAACGTATCGACACTGGCCGTTACAGCCTTCGTCGTCGGGACGTCCACTTCCTGCCCGGAGACAGGGTGTGGGTGTGGACACCGATCCACCGCCGTGGTCTCAGCGAAAAACGCTTGAAGCGCTACTTCGGACCCTACAGAGTACTTCGTCGACTCGGGGATCTGAACTACGAGGTGATTGCCCGACGGTACACGGACTTCATCACGCCGCCCACCGCGACCTGAAGTCGTCCACGTCATGCGCATGAAGCCGTACTACGCTCGATAGGACTGCGGACTTTATGTGTTCCGAATGACGCTTTAGTTTGCCGTTCTTCTTATCTGCTTTGTTTTGTGTTGCATCGGGGCGACGCACTTTTTGAAGGGGGGGTAATGCCGCGGGCGCAGCTGCAAAGTAGGCAGCGCGGCCGTGGCCTAACCGTTATTGTGTTTGCTTCCCACGCTGTGAGCCAGGGTTGGATTCCTGGGAGAGAAGTGCCTTTTAACTATTCTTTCTACTTGTCATTCTCGCAAGTTCGAGAACTTTCTCGTTTTACCCAGTTAAGAATGTTCTACGCCCCGAACGTTTTAGGCCGTATGTTCCAGAAACCCACACCGGTACAAAAGGCGCTCCGCGTGGCGAGCCGGGATCAATATCGCCCCAGCGCTCGACTCTGCTGTTTCGCCGATTTCGACGCTCGCGACGCTTTCTTATTATTTTCTTTTCCCTTTTTGTTTTGGGCACAAGTTCGCCACATTAAACGTTTATTTCTTTCTGTTTATTTATTGTTATTCTGGTCACCACCCGTGACAGTATAGAACTCAACAATATGTCGGTGAGCAGCTAACGGGAATTAATTATACTCGTTAATAAGGTAATAAAAAATGTTTGGAGCATCATACTCAGCGCCACCGTTTCGCTAAAGAACTTATTTATAAAACGACTGGTTTTTACTGAATTCTGGTACCTTGGTATGTTTTTCGCGCTTGAATTAGACAACATGGTGTGCGTGTGCTTCATAGTGGTCTCTAAACTCTAATATATATATAGTTTTCTAATTCAGCGAAAGAAATTTACTTTTATAAACTTGCGCAACTTATAAGGAATGCACACCAATAATGTTTTGCCCACTTTGAGAAACCTGGTTTGTCGCATGTCGTTCCGAACATCACGATGTTTAGTGGAACTACATGAGGTTTGAAAATCCAGCAAGATCATTGTATTTTTTACAAAGATTAATCAACTTACACGTTTCCTAATTTTCACTAAACCAAATCTTTGAGAAGCAGTGGAGTTTTTAAATCTTGGATGAGTCAATTTATCCGCTCACTATACGTCCGTCAAACGCAGCGTTTCTATTTTTTTAAATTAATGTTCTTTAGACAGTTCACATTACCTGCTGCATTAAAGCAAACGACCAGATGCTCCGGCAAGGCCTCGAGGCTGCTATAGTAGAGATGTCTAATAATTGATCGATGTCGGCTGCCAAACAAAATTTGTAAAAGCACGCTCGAACTAAGTACAGAATACATGTTATGAAAGCAGGATTTGAGAAATACAAAATCGTAATATCAGGACAGTTCTACAAAAAGATGAATTAGCTATTTTTTTTTTCTCTTGATCTTGACTTTATTTTAGAAAACATTTTTTTTAATATAGTTTTCTCCGCGAAATATTAAATGTGAGGAGTACGTGAATGTAGCCGTAACTTTTAAGATTGTTTGCGATCTAATACGTTACTATTTGTCTGGCCATGTTTGTTCTGAATTTAGGCAGTATATCCTCGTCTTGTCATGGGCTATAATCGTGGTCATGTAGACTGCATAGTAATGGGGGAGTCGGTTACAAAATTCTATATACAAGAACAATTGCAAAATCAATGTGTGATAAATCTGTGACTAATATTTCAGAATCGACAAACATCTGACATTTTACCCGCATCGTTAAAATCGAGCAGATTTGGTTTCACAGACTTACACAACGCCAGGAATGTTTAACCCTGCATTTAAACTACGGGCACATAACTAAATATATTACGCTAGGCATGCGCGATTTACTGCGTATTTGGATCGCAAGTGGTTTTAAAAGCTTTTCAATTTGTGTACACCAATACAAGTAACATTGAAAGATGTGGTTGCCAGAAATTCTTATATGTCCACTGCGCTTTATTTACCGCAATGTCGGAAGCGAGTGCTCTAATAACGGGCAACAAAAATGCATCTTTGGGAACAACTCTTTTGTGTGAATCGCAGAGACGAAGTTACAAAGCAGCTTGCTGTAGTCATACAGTTACGTAGGACACGACTTGTGGTGTCATAAAGACGTCATTATGTCAAGTGACGTCACAGTTCCTCGTCAGGTCACCATGACGTCATGATATGATGAGTTTACATGAGTCCATGACGTCACCTTACACCATGACGTCGTGTGATGCCACACTGATGTGACCTCATGACACCCCGTGACGTCACATACAGATAGCACGTCGCCGAGTCTGCCCAGTCTTTGAGAGCATGATAAACTACCCTCTTAAAAATTCCTGCGCGTCTACTTTCCCGCGATACACTCGTAGAGCCAATCTCTGCGATCTACGAAAGCAGTTCAGCGAATGGTGAGGCGGAACATCCGTTTATACCACAAAATTAAGTCTGCGCTGTAGCATTACGCAATGCAAGCATGCCGTTTTGCATTCCGTAATGCCACAGGGCAAACTTCATTTTTAGTTTGAAACGTATGTTCCCTCCTCATCATTCGCTGAGCTGATTTCGTAGATCGCAGAGATTGTCTCGTTGAGTGTTCTGTGGGTAAGTAGACGGGCATGCATGTTTTAGAGTGTAGTGTAATTGCTTTTCTTTTTGTGACGTCACATCACACTTTCCTCGGGAACCCCGACACATCAGCACATTCTGCGTTAAAAAACTGTCAAAATATTCTAATTTTAAAGCACTTCATTCCCATGATTTTCAGCCTAGAGTAGTCATCTTGTTTAATACCCCACAATTGGATGGTGCTCCGTGATTTTAGCTAAAACATCACTTGATGGTTTCGTTGAAATGCGCAAGTAATACCGCTCATATATTGCACCTTTCCTGTACACCAAAGCTCCTGTGATATACAGCCGTCCGTTTCTACAACACATCTGCTAAATACTGCTCCCTTATTCTGCCGAACGATTGCGCAACTAACGAACTACCCATTAACAATGGAACGAACGTGAACGGTGCAACCAGGAAACCTGTTGACTATATTTACTCGAAGCCGTTTGAAGTGCTAACGGCGGAGGTACTATCGTATGAATTATTAGCTAGGAAGCAGGGTTTTCGCTGTTGAGAAACCGGTGGCTATCCCGAGGGAGATATGTTCAAGTCCCGCTACCTTTCCCAGATAACACGAGTCTTTCAAAATGCAGCACGTGGTAAAACCTTAGTTCTGTAAATATTTCTAGCAGTCAGCGGGAAGGTCACGCTTCAGTTCCTGCAGTGATGTTTTACTTTCTCATTTCCCGTCTCTTCAATTTTTAATTGGGGCACCTTCATCTGAATCAATAAAATGACTTATAGAAAGGAAGAAGTGGAGTAAACCTTGTACGTCTACGTCGGCACCTTCGTGACATTAATTTGTGTAATCGCCATTCTTGTTTTTTCCCCAGAAACTTACACTCACAGTATATTAGTATGATAAATGCACTACCTAGAGCCCCGTTTGTGAAAAAGTTTATTTGCAATCAGTTAGTTGGTCTAGTTATAAAAAATGTGCACGCCCAAACAGCGCTTGAAAACATCCTGAATAATTAAAATCAATCTGCCTCACACACTTATGTAAAGTACGAAATACTTAAATATTTTACGATTGCGATCGCGCAAACCATCTAAGTTAGAAGATAAATGCAAAATGAACTAAGAAAACCCGTGTGCGTCAAAGCTTCTAAACGTTGCTTAAAATAATATGTACTGTTTATAAGGATGCAAATTTAACACGCTTAGAATAGTTTCGGAATTACTGATGTCATAAATTATTTATTTATTTAGTTGAAAGCTCCCTCATGGCCCGAGGGAATTACAGAGGGGAGCAGGTTACATCATTGGAATTCAACAGCACTCAATAAATTATAACCTATGCGTGCAATACAGTATGCACGTATGAGTGAATGTGAACATTGCTAAGGCAATTTTTAAAAGCGGCTTTATCAGATATTGATACCATAGACGCTGGAAGGTGGTTTAATAACACTATGGTGTGGGGCAGCGGTTTTCAACAATCGATGCTTCGCGGACCCTTTGTGGATCAGCGGAAATAATGGAGGACCCGGTTCGTAGTGAGGGGAGAAAAAAGGTATAGGTAAAATATAATATTAATGTAAAAATGGATATAACTAAGGGCTAGTCTGAAGACTTCTCTTGTTGACATACACACAAAAAAAGCCGCGCAAAAATTGAAAAATGTCTTCTTTGTCTGAAAAAAACGACTTTTATTGCCGTGTCTGACTGATGAGGCAGGGCTTCGCGGACCATTAGAATGCCTTTGCGGACCTCAAAAGCTCCGTGGACCCCCATTTGAGAACCACTGGTGTGGGGTATGAATTAATTGTGAAAAATTATGTCCTACACAAAGGTACGCCCATCTTGTGTTGGCGATCGAGACCTGGCGATATGTAAAGAGGAGATGTTACTAGCTTAGTTCGGAAAATATGATTGTGGTAGTAGATTTTCTGAAACAGGCACAAGCGGGAAAAGTTTCTACGCGATGCAAGATTAGGCAGGTTTAAATTTGATTTCATGAATGTCACGTTGACAGTGCTGTGAGAATTAGTGAGTATAAAACGGACGGATCGATTTTGAATTGCTTCGACTGCTTATGTCAGTACGTCAGTACCGGCGTCCCCAATCGAAGAGGCCTATTCAAGTTAAGTGCGAACAAGCGTTTTCTAAAGAAGTAGTTTAAGTGATAAGGGAACTGCCGAGAACTTTTGTTTTAAAGAACCCAGCATGCGATTGGAGTTACTTGTTACGTATGGAATATTAGTTTCCCAGGACATATTGGATGAAATATGAACCTCCAAATATTTCTCGGATATAGGAATACGGTCCAGGTAATAACAATAAGCATCACTGTGAAGCCGAGAAACCCTAATTACGTTACATTTGTTAGAGTTAAGGTGAATTTGTAATAAGTCCCACCATTCAGATACACGGTCAAAGTCACATTTAAGAGAAGAGACAACGCAATGGTTAGTCACTTAACGATACATAACACAGTCGTCAGCAAACAGGCTTACTGAAAATGAGACGCAGAAATGGGGTCATTCCTGATAAGGCACTGTTGGTGCAAAGCAAAAAGCGTACAACGGCTCTTTGTAATTTATTTTCTTGTTTTATCTGCTTCACGATTGTAAATGTCTTTCAATAATGCAATATAGTTTACCGCCGTAGCACCACGAAATGTTGCAAGGATGAGAGATTCGCTTTTTACAACGGGACCGTGGGACCATGCCGTCGCGCACAGAAGCTCTAAAAAGACATAAGCTTACATTACTATACTCCGTTTCATACTTAGTATACAATGCTGTTAAAGCTACTGGTATGAGTGCGTGGCAAGGCTTCATATGTGGTTTTGTTTGTGCGAAAACTCGTGCAAAAGATCAACGAGATCAAGCCCCATGCTGGCTCCTTTAGCTTGCAGCTTTGACGGCGTTGTACACTATGTATGAAATAAAGTATGGTCCTCGATAATGCGTAGGCTCGACTCTAGATTTTTTTTTTCAACTATAGTGAGTGTACATACCTAAATGAAGGGTGGCAAAGTTTCACTCAAAAGCAACTATTCAGAAAGATAGATGCATGCGTCCTACTATTGTTCGCTTTACTCTACCGAAGAAGTTTGTGAGAGCGCAATCAGGCGAAGAAAAACGCGGACACATAACACAGGCCGTAAGGTCAGGCTGATGCGGACTCTCTGTGGTTTGTTGGATTAGCCCCTGTGATATAATAAGCGGGGACAGAGAGCGAATTCCGGGATGTTGATTAATTTATGAAAACCATTTACTTGTAGAGTCGTCTGCGCTTTGCCGTACGGTGAAATGAAGTACTACATGTTTCTACGTTTAGGTAATGTAGCATCTGTTTCTGGAACGTTTCGCTATACTCGGGCACAGCTTTACTTAGCATTTTCAGGGAGAAGAGAAGAGCACGCCTACAGCTTTAATCAGTGATTAAAATGGAAGAGGCCGAGCGTGCTAGTGCCTTTGACTGCGTAGCCAAGAAAAGTTATCCCCGAGTATATAGGGTCTTCGAAAAAACCAGGCTCAATCTAAAATGGGCCGCAAACATCGGTGCATGCACGAATCGATCTACTCTTTTCGTCAAAGATGTATTTCCCAGGTCGGTATATTCTTGCAAGATTACAAAGCGTAGTTTCCTTTCTGTAAAAAATAGGGCCAAAAGACTTGCCAGGGTCAACGGAGGTCGGCAACGGAGACGACCGAGTCGAGTAGCGGGACACGCTTTGCGCGTGTATTGATAGATGGTCCTACCTCCTTATCGAGACTGCTGGCGACGACCATGGTCTCTTAAAATGAACCTAATCTTTTCGTAATGTGCCTTTGGTTTAAAAATAAATGCGGACAATAAGAACAATACTTGAAGTAAAAAAAAAATAAATAAAAAAACAAACGCGGTTGTATAACGACGGCACTCTCGCTGCCGGCGGATTTTGTCTGCGTGAGGTCTGCTTTCTTTCGCTAGTCGGTTACACCGTCCGACGAGACGGTGCCCTCGACGCCATCTATCAATACGTGCACCAAACACGCCCCGCCACTTACGTTGGTGGTATGCTTCGCCATTCGTCGTTGATACTGGCAAGTTTGTTCGGCCCCATGTTCTTACAGAAAGGAAGCTACGGTTTGTCATTTTATAACATAAAATCGACCTTTGAAATCGACCTTTGATGAAAAGTTAAGAATGCTAAATGCACGCGCATATTTTTACGGGCCATTTTAGATCGAGCCTGGTTATTTAAAACACCCTATGTATTGTAACCCGACCGCTGTCGACGCTGCGATCCGTTGAAACCAATGAAGCAAGGCTAAAAGGGCCTCATTATGGCGCTCGTTGTGGTTGCCTCTTTGATATCGCCGGCTAAACCAATCACGCACAGGATAGAAAAGCGCAGGATTGCGTCGCATTTACTGTGCGTGATTCCTTTAGTCGGTGATAATCAAACGTACATAGGCTATGAGCGCCGTGACGATGCACTTTTGGCGCTGCTTGATTGGCTCTATCGGATCCTGCTGTTGGCTGCATCGCACTTAAAGTAAAATGGAGTATCGACTGAGTGAGATAAGAAAGCAACGAGGGGGGGGGGGGGGGGCTGCGTTATTCTGTTCGTTATTGTACGTTGTGAACTGATCAGAACAAAATGAATTTCTAAATAGAGAGAGAGTATGTAGACCTCTTCCGCGGCGTGATCGGGTACAAAAAATTTGATCCTAATTTTTCTAAGTGCAAAAAGGTGATATATTATATTTCCGCGATGAATATCAACCCTGCCATTGGAGCTGAAAATTGAGAACATTTAGAGCAATTAGACCAAACCTTATAGTCGTCAACTAGGACCAAAAGGACAAATTAAGATAGCGCTATTGGTGAATAGTTCTATTAATAGATTTTTATTGTATTACCCAATGAGCCACTATCTTTAAATCAGTTTCTTCAATGAGCCACTAGGCATTATAAAAAAAGTAAAGTGAAATTTTAAATTCAGGTTTAATTGAACAAGCTGTTCTCATATTGCAAACCATTAAAAAGGAATACGTATAGAAAAAATGCAAATTCGGTGATGTAAAAAGTTTAAAAACAGAGTAATGGCATTCAGAAAGTTCTTTCTTACAGCGCCATAAACACTTAAGTCCATACTAGTTGAAGAAAACCTGCCTAGGAGATAGTCGTTTTTTTTCTGTGGATTTAAAAGGTAGTATCACGCGATTATTATCTATTTCAATTATCTTATGTTCATCTCATAAATTTGACCTGTACCAGCCAGTCAGTTAAATATACCTTTTGCATATTCAATTCTTGTATTTGATTGGTGTCTTTTTTTTCAGGTATGTAACCAGAATATCAAGGCCACCCGAATACGTCCAGAACCTGCGGGAGAATGGCGAGAGCAATATTATTTGTTTTTCTGGTGGTAACCAATGGTAATCGAATATTTTTTGCCCTGCCAGTTATTGCAAACTATGCTTTCTGCAAACAATCCAATGACATATTGCCGCCCGCAAAGCCGAGAAAGCACCGGTTGGTCATGGTGTTCTAGAAGATTTCCGTTCATTGTCGCACCAGACGTAACTTTACCTCTGCTTTGTTATTCTCGAAAGTGCCAGTTCATCCTCGCCCCGAGCACGCGAAGCTCTAGCCTTCTTGGCCGAACTTTCGAGATAGTGACGCACGGTAGATAAGCAGCTACCCCCGACCTTGTCGAGTCAGTCTCGCTAGCGCTCTGTAGTGCCGCCGAATCGCCGCCCGCTTTTCTGCTGCCTCGAGGCTCTTTCGTTACTTATTTTTGGTTGGCACAAGTTCGCCAATTAAACCTTTATTTTCAGTTCACTGTTCATCTTTTCGTGACCTTCATTCGTGACGATATTTTGCAACACAATCTCTCCTTAGGATTGTAGTGAGCGCTGAATATATATTCAGCTACCAACCTTCATATTACACAGATAAAAAAAAAATAAAAAAATTCACGACATACTTATGATGATGCTGATATGTTGAGCACATCGTAATTGGTATTCGCCCAGAGTGTAGAACGACTTAACTCAATTGTATTTTGCAAACAATCAGAAAACCCCAAATACTTTATCTCACTTTTTACTTATTCTTTAGCACTTCGTTCGTTTTCTTCATAATAATTTTTTCTTCGTGTTTTTTTTTTTCTTCACAATTCCGCTTTTTGCTTTTAGAGAGACTGCTCCAAAACCAACGAAAGGCGAATACTCTAATACTCTTTTTAAACCCCTCAAATGAAAAGCGCGCTTTGCGCACTCGATCCAGGTTCAGCAATTGGCGTATGTTTCAGGTGCAGAGGTTGGATTGTACTACTCTGGCAAAAAGAAGTAGGCACACCAGCTAGCGCTCACGTGATTACATCTAACCCCAATCCTACCACACGCAATGAAGGAATACATGTAGACGTATATTTTTATTCTCTTTGAACAATTTTAATTAATTTTCTACTTCAACCTGGGACAAGTGAAAAAATACATAAACGAACATAAAAAGTCTGCCTAATATCAGCAAATCAGGAAAAAAGTTCTTTCTCACGACAAACTGGATGGCACTAAGATTGCGTTATTTTCGTTGCTTTCTTCTTATTTCTGTGATATATTTCACAGCCTCGTTTTTATATACACACAATTCTCCTCGTTGTTTGCGCAACCTTCTTCGCAAGGAAATCATTGCGGGATAGACCTAAAGCTTTAGTGCACCAAATATATAATGCATAAAAATCACAAACATCGTGCCGCGATATTACTTTGTACACTAAATTCTCCGCACCACATTCCTTAGACGATTGGTGAAGTTAGCCATCCAGGTCAGACTGTGTTCAGAGTTTTTTTTTGGGCACTAAAGCGTAGATCCATTCGTTGGTGGACTTCGTTGCGTGGAGGCAGTTTCGATCGGCGATGGGGTATTGTCCTGTATATTTATAAACGCGATGTTGTGAGATAATTATATCAGTGACTGAGTTTAAGAGGGTGCGGATATTCGTCTTTTTTTTTTTCTTGTCTTAAGTGTAGTATTCACTCACCAGCTTGTGTGCGTCCTTAATATTTCAACGTAAAGTTTGAAAACCAAAAGGTTACCTGAGTGTATATTTACCAGTCTTGTGCACGTTGCTTGGAAAAAAGTAATCAGTTGCTATTACAATGCCTCTAGGTTAAAAGTATTTGATCGGATCGTTTGATTACTCTAGATAAAAGGTAGCTGCCGTTACCTGATAACGTAACCGTTACTTTTTTATTAGTTTGGATTGTCGAAACGACACAGTTATCTACCGGTGTGAACACGGGTCTTTTGTACTGTCAACTATTGGATTAGAATTTCCAAACTATAAACCACTTATCCTTTCAATATTACTTCAAAACGTAATTAATTACAAGTAATTTCATTACAAGTAATGAGTACCGTACAAATCTGTTATTTACTTATTTTGTTCTCATCATTCACATCTTCAAATTTTGATAAATGAGCGCGTTCTTTACGCTTATCTATACCCGCCATTATTGATGTAACTCGGACTGAGACCCAGTTCAAAAAGCGCGTACAACGGACGTGTAAAGAACGTCCATATCCCAGTGGTATATCTAAGCGCGAATAAATCTTTTTACTGCATAGGTAGACATGAATTGAAGCTTGTCTCGTTTGGAAGTTTGTAAACAGACACGTAAGCCTGCAAACAAACACGTGAACAAACAATGACCTTTACAAATTCAGAAGGCGGTAGAACTCAGAAAGATTTTTTCCAGCGTAGGCAGAGAACTGTTTTTTTTTAATTTCGTTGAAAAAATTATTTGCTATGGTAATTCGATACGAAAGATATGTGTACAAAACAAAAGCAATCATGCCAGAAAAAAAAATTGTTAGAACAAAAAACAGAAAAAAAACGAGAAGATTAGGCAAACACCGCCAGCTCACCCACTGATATGTAACATGATGTTATATCAGGATTTTGTAGGATTTGCTTTTTTTATTTTGGTAATACAGGTTAAGGGGTCGCCAGGCGTACACTGCGCAGTACTGTTAACGAGAACACGTCTTCTACTTTTTTTTTGTTGGCATTTTACTTCACAAGTGTCTTTGCGGTCATCAAAATTTACCTCTTAGTTCAGTACCCAAAGTGAGCACTTTTCGTTGCTATAGTATCTTTGATAACAGTCGTTTTATACCGATAACACAAAACTGCGATGGCTTGTTTGCACTAACATTGTTGCGGAGTGTATATTCTTATTACAGAAAATCACAAGTTCTAGCTTTAGGCCGGGCAGCGCTAAACGTTCCCGAGAAATAAGGTGACATAGATGTCAGATTTTAAACTGACATCCAGAATTCCTCCTATTTCCAGTAATCTTTCAGGGGACTCCCTCTTCTTGAGCTAAACTTCGAAGAGTGCTCAGTAGAGCCTAACACTACACATGAGGAGTACGAGACACAATGAGACGTGCGTTGTTGACGCCGAGCGTAAACTCACCGACTGATTCACGGGTCTAGACAAGAGTCAAAACACCTTTTTTATATCATATCCTCCTATCCTGCTCAATCGTGAAGCTAGAGGTCTGCTTCGTAGTGAAACAAAAGGGTCGTTTGTCAAAACATCGAGGTTGTCATAAATTTATTCTGTTGCATATCAAGTGCAAATACCACGAAATTATCTGCTCTCGCATCCGTCTTTTTATCACTTTGTCTTGCTTCAAATCCGCTCTACAGTTTTGCGAACATTTGGTCTTGGTCTAAAATTTCTAATTATCGCATTTAGCGTCCACTCTGACTCCATGCTGCTATTGAAGGCCATATGAAACATCAATCGAGGGGAAATGTAACGACGCTAGACGCAGGACATTAACTTACGAATGAAGATGCACGCCTTATCAGGAGAAAGTTTGAGATCCGAGTCACGCTGAATGAAACAGATCATTCAGCCGGTGTTTTCGGCTTAAGAAAGTCCCCAAATGCGTGAACAAATTATCCCTCAAAGAAAACAATCGTGTCTTTAGTAGAATGTTGTAGTATTCCTTCACCATCTTGAAGTCCCCACATTGTACAACCCGTCGGAGAGGAAAGTAAAACCTCGATTTTGTATCGTATAATTAGTAGATATTTAAAAAAGCTTGCACTTCACTCCAATGCATCGCTAGCGATGGAAATAAAATGCCGAAGTTTTAGAACTTACTGTTGTCTGGTTTGATGTTATTGTTGAAAGGTGTCAGCGAGAAAGCGGCGGCGAGTGCAGCTCGCTATTTTTTAAAATAAAAAGTGTAGACAGTAATGGAAGTTTTAGAGGACAATTTTGGAACTGACGTCGGGAGTTAAAGCTTTTTCACAAGCGCAGTTAACTTTGGAACAGAAAAAATCCTTTTCACTTTTCACGTTCTCTCCGGATCATCTCGCCCAAGCTGCTACTATAGAAATAAAAACCTGCAACGGTGCACTTTCCCCAAGTTCTGTATAATTATTCAATTACAAGAGGAGTTTTACCATTTAAAGGATCTGCTTCAATAAAATGATTTGTCAGATACGCTGAAAAGGCTTCGCCGACACCGGGATACTTACAAAAAGTAGCACGCGAGGGATATTGATACGTTATAATCGAATAATTAAAGGTAAAAAAGATACCTGATACCAACGATAATTTATTCCTACTTAAAGTGCTTAGATGTTAGCCGCCCTAGGTTGAATCCGGAATACCAAGTAAGTAGCGAGGAAAAAAGTGGAAAAAACTTATGTGGCCTCTTCGCTGTTCCTTTCAGCTACGATAAGAATAACTACTTGACGTACTAAACTACTACACTTGCGGCGAAACGCAATTCCTTTTCATTCATCCTCGGAGTTTCTTTTCCAACGAGGCGCAGCTATGAAGCCGGCACACAGAAACAAGACGAGCAAATGTGTAAAGAATAGCCTCAACTGAGCAGCAAAACGAAAATGCTTACCTACAATTGGAGTGATCATGGGTAGCAACTACTTTCCCGAAAAGCAAGTTAATATAGCTCCCGTAATATACCTCCTTTTTTTGCAAAGATTCCCCGGGACTTTAGCACATCTATATGGGGAGCAAGTATTCGAAAACTCGTCTTTGGTGCATGTGAAGTTGGAAGGGCACGCCAATCAAAGGGAATCATTGAGAACGCGCAAGAAAACGCACGAATACGAGGCATGCCAAGCGCTTATTGTCATTGCTTAAGGTCGGGGGAAAACAAAAGCACGCGGGCGTATCTAGAGCATAAGCAAACGCACGAGATGCGCATAGAGCAGACGAACTTGCACTCCGTATATACTCCGTTTCACATTAACTCCGACGGCGGCCAATGCTTCAACCCGATGAAGCGAATCAAGGACTACCAAAATGGCATCGTCGTGGTACCGGTCGTCTTGATGCGTTTGCTGTAACCGGCTAAACCTATCACGCACAGTGAATAAGGCGTGATCCGGCGTTTCTTTTTCCCTCTTCTGTTTGTGAGCATAGTCGGCGATATAAAACGTGCAAGAACGACTAGTGCCGTTACGATCTATTTTTGGCGTTGTCTGATTGGTTCCATCAGATCGTGGTAGCATTCGCTGAAGTCGGACTCTATGCGAAACGAAGTATGCGACAACTCAATTCACTGACGTCACGTCACTACAGTAGCGATGATGATGGTACTGCGCATGCGCAAACGCCTCACTCCTCTCAAATTCGGTTTCTGCGCGCGCGCAGAGCCCACACCTGGTGTGGGCAAAGCGGGCTTGTTTGTGAACAATGTGTCGATGTAGAGTGCAAGACCTACGCACAACGTCATTCTAAATTACTTTGTATCCGCCACATGTGCCGAACGTGCTGGAATGCGATTATTTTACGTGGCCAAGTGGCAAACGTCTTTGTGTGGTATTTGCCGTTTATTACGTTCTATTCGAGGTGAACACGACGCAATACCGAATTCCCGCCACAAGACGAAGTGGCCGCAATTCTGTGGTAGTGATGTTAAAGGAGAAAATAAAGCGTCAACATTATTCAGAATTCCTCGTCGGTATTGAGCAACACCAATTGTAAACGTCGAACTGCGGTATTCGCGAGCGCAAAGCGAGCGGGTGACTATCTAGTCAAAACTAAGAAGCGGAAGTGACATAAAAAGGTAGGTCACGTGCACGCGTACTTGAACGCCCCTGCTTAAATGGGTATTTTATCGTATAAAAACTAATATTTAAATGTTTATCAGGAAAAAAAGTTACAATGAGAGACTAATTGCCAGAGACACAGCTTTACAAAGAAAAAACTAAAAGAAACGCAAGGAAGAAATACGGAAGCCGCATTGCCAGCGACATAAAAAAATATGGAAGCGCCGGTAAATGCGTTTTTTTTTTCTTTTTTTCTCGCGGTCCAGCGCTTTGATGAGATCCCTTGAGCGGTATCTCTGGCCGTTGAACATGGCTATTTGCACAATACTTACTCCTCCAATTCTTTCTACATGTGTCCCCCAGCGTTCTGACACAGTAAGTGCTTCGTTAGCGCTGGCGGTCAGCGGTGATACCAGTCGGCCATGGCGCTGAGCCGCTAGTCACCTGCTAAACACCGGCTAAACTAGCCCTACCCCATGACTAAGATTTGTTAGTTGACTTTTTAGTCGCGCGGGGTGACTAGGCCCTAAACATGACCGGTGAATACCAAGCGCTCACTTAGCGGCGACTATCGCTCGCCATGTGACCGTTGTAGTCGACGACGTCGCTAGTCGGTGGTTAAACGGGCGCTACTCGCGCCTGGTGAATACGGGTGGAATTGTTTAGAATCACTGGTCAGATTTTTTTAATACCCGCAGTTTTATTATACGACATTTAGGATAGGTGTACAAAATAGGAAAACCGTTTACAACTCCCTGTAACGCCGAATTAGAGCGCAGCTCTTGAGGAGGAGGAGGGGAAGGTACGGAGAGGGGGCTATGCCCCTCCTCCTCTCCTGCTCGGCTCCCATTTAGGGGAAAATGTTCCGCTAAAGTTAGCGGAAAACATTTCCCGCTAGATTTAGCGGGGAAATTTTTTCGCTAAATTTGGATGGGGATTTTTTCTGCTAAATTTGGCGGGGAAACGTTTTCCGCTAAATTTGGCGGGGAAATTTTTCCGCTAGATCTACCGGGGAAATATTCCCCCTTAATTTAGCCCGGAAACTTTTCCGCTAAATTTAGCGGGGAATTTTTCTCGCCAAATTTAGCGGGTAAAATTTCCCGCATATTTTAGCAGAGAACATTTTCCGCTAAACTTAGCGGGGAAATGTGTCTGGTAAATTTAGCGGGGAATTTTTTTACTAAATTTAGCGGGGAAAATTTTCCGCTAGATTTGGCGGGAAAACTTTTCGACTAAATTTAGCGTAAAAATTTTTCCGCTAAATTTAGCGGGGAAATTTACCGATCATGCACAGCGCGGTTACGCCGACGCCGACACCGCTCAATCCAGAAAGGGGCGCCTAAGAGGTGCGCTCTAAGAGAAAAAAAGAAAAAGTAATCGCAATAAGCTTCAGACAGTGCGCTCTTGATGACGATGATAATAAAGTGTGCGATCAAAATGACCACAAATGACAATGAAGAAAAGAACAAAAAAAAAATGTTCCGAGCCAGTTAAGCGTATTGCTTTAAAACAGTTTTAGTGTAACTTCCTGCACTAGAGGGATAACCGGTGATAGTATTTTGAAGAACGAAAAACTGTTCAGAGCAAGTTAGGCGTATTGCTTCGGAGACACTTTTAGGGTATCCTGCCCTTGAGTGGCATACGTATATTTTATAGAACAAGCTCAACGAAGCCTGCCTATTTGCGTTCTCAATTGAGTCTTATTCGCTCAAAATACGTATATCGCGATGTATTTTTTTCTTGAACGATGGAAACTTGGAACTTGCTGCCGCGTGATGTCTGTTCACTACGATTCCAAACATTTTGTCTAGCATTCAAAACTGTAGATTATTTTTTGCATTTATCTCCTGCATTGTTCATCCTTGTACAATATTCGATTTAGTTTTGATTTTTACCTCCCCACCTGCAATAACCCTAGCGGGGATGCTGTATAAAAAAAAACTTGATATTGCAACTGTTTTCACGTTTTATTTGTTCTTCCAAACAAGCCCACTTCCTTTCATATTTTCTGCTTGCATGTTTAAATTATCAGGTATATTGTGATTAAAACTATCGTGAATTTTAATTGTCAGTTCTAAATAGTGGCCGGAAGAATCGCTGTGTACTTCTTCGGAATAACTTCTAGAGTAATATATATTTCTTATGGATTCCTGTCAAAAAATAAGATTTCAGCTTTTCACCGGGTGTATGTATTTCTTTTTGGGTGTCCCTATTTAAAGGGGCGATGCAACAATTTTTGTACTTTGCGCAAATATCGCTTAGAGCAGATCCCTGACGTTAATGACCTATGAAACACGCGTTCGTTTTTCACTTCACGCAATAGAAGCCCCAGAAAAAAAAATTAAAGAAAAACGAGCAGCGTTCACCCCCTCAACTCGCAGCCAGAACAAGCGGTCACGCGATCTGGAGCCGATTATATGCCGCCAATGTTGATCATAGCCACGCGCTGGGGTTGGCAAAGCACAGGACACGCGCTGAGTTCCAGACATTGTCATGGCTCGGCTATTGTCGTCGTTGCAGCGATTGGACGCGGGCGACCACCCGAATGCTTCTCGAGCTTGTAATTATCACGAGCCCAAGTCGAGTGCCCACGCAGGGCTCGGGTCCAATCTATGAACCGCATTCAAATATCGTCACTTGGGTGTTCTGCGATCCCCACGTTGCGTCATCAAATTTTACAAAGGAGAAATTGAACGAAAATAATTGCCTTTGTCCTTGAAATTTCACCGCAACAAAGGAGTTTCTTGGCCAGTGGCGTTGCGTGCAAGTATCCTTGAGTCCCACTACCGCCAGTAAGCTCGTGTATAGTGAAAAACATTCCAACTAAATATCGTTGCACAGCTCCTTTAAATATTCGTCTAGCTAAACTAGATTTAAGTATTTCTGTAAGAATTCACTTTGCTTTTTTGCGTGTATATCATGCTCAAGTTCAATGCAGTGTTTATTTTGCTGCCTCGTAATATTAATTATTTATCAAACCTAAGTTAGTTCGTTTGTTTACTTCGCAGTCACCGTCTACAATATCTTCTAGAATGAACCCCTTGGGTGGCATAGTCTAACACTCAACAAGGTTGTGTCTAAGGCTTGTGGTATGTGTGAACTTTATTTTCGTAACACGTTGTAACTTCAAAGGCAACTATAATAAAGGCAAAAAATGTTCGTGATTTTCCTGCGCAATAAGAGTGTACGAACAAAAATAACATTAATGTAGTTCAACCTACGCTAAAAACTCGCCCTTTACTCCTTTCAAACATCGTGTAATACCCTAATTTTCCACGTTTTCTTTTCGTTTTTTTTTTTCTATCATGGCCGAACAATATCTAAGCAGCTTTTTTGCCGCAGCACGCTCGTAGCGCGATACCAAAAGCGCATTAAGAAAAGGACTCGCAATTAAATTACCCTTATTCGTCTTGTCTCTTTCTCCTCTACTTAGTGTGATACCCTAGAAGTGCGACATTATCCGCGGGCCACACGCCCTCGACTCGCCGGGTCTAATCCTCTCTGCGAAGATTAGGATGCGTACAACGGAGTATCTCGGAAGTGGGCAGTTAAGCCTGTAATACTATCAACCCGCTGCGAAGCCTCCACTTGTGCTGCCCCCTCCACGACAATATAGCATGGACAGAGATTTATGACGCCAGTTTACTTGTAATTAAAGCTGCTAGATGGTCCCGATGAAGTAGCTGTCGCTTACGGCTGGTATTGAAAACTTAGCTCATATGTAACATACGTAATTTACCTGAACTGGTCTGTTTTAAACACAGCCGTGAAGAAAACGCAAACACACGGAGAGTAATAGGGCGGCATCAGGTGCTACGTTTGTATGGCAAAAGTGAAACCTGAGAATATATGCGGAAAAAAAATTTTTAATAAACGCTGACAAGGCTGCTGCACCAGCACATTATTTGTTGCTTAAATCCAAACAATTTTTACTTCATTTAAAAAAAAAAAACATGTTCAGAGGTTTCAGGTTGTTTACACAATAAGCAAGTTTCAGTCCATGGTGCAAAAAATACCTTTTTTCTTGAAACCATACTTTGGCAGATAAAACATAACAGTGTAGTTTGTCGGCCACAGATTCGTATATAAACTTGAGATTATAACACCCCGTTTGATTTGCTTAAAAATAATATATCAACTTTATTGTTGCCGCTACTTCGCAGCTTCTTTACTATTATAAGCTATTACTTGTAATTATTTGAGTGTTTGGTTAAGTTGGGTGTATTTTAAGGGCTATTTAATTAATTCAGTTTCAACATAGGGATGTGAAACTCGTTTTAAAAGTTTGTCGGTTGGATACCTGCTATTATTCTTGACATAAGTGTCCAACCTTATTAGGAATTGTTGGCGAATTTAAATCGTAAATAAACATTTATATTTGATTAATATCATATGGCTTCCAAAAAGTATGGGACATACAAGTTCGCAGGTACACGCATGCGTCTTGGACTCTCTTCAGTAATTGTTTTAAATTTCTTGTGCAGATTCAGTATTCTTCGATTAGGCCTTTAATACAGTTCCTCTTTGTTATTCCTGGGTTCTTAAACCCGGTATGCTCGAATATCATATTAATGGTTGTTGTCGTAACATATACTAATTCATCCGGAATTTAAGTTGTGGTTCCTGTATACCACAAAGTCAAAGATCTGGGCACACTCTTTTTCGCCTTGATCTTTCTTTTTATTAGTTATTAAATAATGAAAAAATTATTTTGAAACTGCGTAAACGCCTTCTATAAATGTTATGTTTTATGAAAAAGAAAAATTCTAGTATATAGAGAGAAAGATAAGAATAAAGAAAGCTAGAGAAAGGGTAAGACAAAAATGAAACATTACTAAAATCTACTAGACACCAAAACCTTTTGGACATGTAATCCTACGTCGCAAAAAAAAAAAGTGTTTACAATCTCCTGTAGCGCCGAATGAGAGCGCAGCTCTTGAGGAGAAGGGGATTGTACGGAGAGGAGGGTATGCCCCTCCGTCTCATCCGTACCCTCTCCTCCTCCTCTCCTGCTTCCCTTCCATTTAGGGGAAATTTTTCCGCTAAATTTCGGGGGAACTTTTTTTCGCTGAACTTAGCGGGGAATTTTTGCCGCTAAACTTAGCGGGAAAATTTTCCAGCTCAATTTAGCGGGGATAATTTCCGCTAAATATATCGGGGAAATTTTTTCGCTAACTTTTGCGGGTAATTTTTCTCGCTAAACTAAGCGGGATAAATTTTTCGCTAAATTTTGGCGGGGAAATTTTTCCGCTAAATATAGTGGGGAAGTTTTCCCGATATATTAGCGTAGAAATTTTTCCTCTAAATTTAGTGGGGAATTTTTTACGCTAAATTTAGCTGTGACAATTTTTTTTGCTAAATTTAACGGGCAAATTCTCTTGCTATATTTAGCGGATAAAAGTTCTAGCTAAATTTAGGGGGGAATTTTTTACGCGAAATTTTTTGGGGGAAATTTACGCGTAATGCAACACGCGGAGATGTCACGATTCACTCACAAGTGACGTCATTATAAGAAACGTCTCATAATGCAGCGCGCAGTTACGCCGACGCCGACGCCGCTCAAGCCGGAAACGGCCGCCTAAGTGCTGCGCTCTAAAAAAAAAAACAATTTTACGCGTCATTACAAGCGTAACATTTCTTAGGTTTTATGATTCATTCACATATGCGTACTCACAAACCGACCATGTGCATCCACACATAGCCATTAGCTCAAGCCACGCCTGCGCACTCTTTCCGCATCGTTACTTTTCTGTACAATTTCCGTTCCTTTTGAGGATGAACCAAAATCAGACGCCGGTCTTTTCCTTGTTCTCATATGTGTTTGCCTCCATCCCTCAATAACACCTCGCTCTGACAGGCGGATCTCGAACATTCGTTTCGGCCTTGTTCTCGTCTCTGTTTCTCACGCAGCGTGAACAATAAGAGCTAGGTTATTAGAAGGACGACTGTAACCACTAAAAGAACCTTATATCGTCCAGACAGTGCTGTGGTGTGCGGAGCCATCTGAGGATGTCCGGAAGGGTAGAGGCATCCACGATAAAAGAATCCAAAAGGAAACAATAAAAAAATGGCAAAAAAGATTGTAAAAAAAAAAGAAGAAAAAAAGGGAGGGTAACCCCGGGATTTGGGTTGTTATTGGTATAGCGATGCTCCACTTCCTTCATCATTATGTGTGGTACAGATAGAGGTTGTCCTTTTTTCTGGGTTGGCGTACAGTAAGCACAAAAAATGTGATTCCCTACATATTTTATATCCTAATATAACAAAAAGTTGTATGTGCTGAGCCGCGTAACTTCATTGATCGTACGTTCCTTCCTTCATGTCTTGTATGTCTTGTTTGCAGGCGGAAGCTGCAGATATTTTGGGTAGCTTCGTATATCGGTACATCTTCAGGTTGTGAAATGCAATGTGATTTCTCTTTGTTTCTGCCTGCTTTACCATGGTATGTCTCGCTGATGTTAACGCATGGCAGATGCGCAATAAAAAAAAAAAAAACACCGGAACATTTTGGTATACATAAAATGCTTAGCATATACTTTTCCCTCTGTTATTCGCAGAATACCTATGACAAGTTATATATATATATATATATATATATATATATATATATATATATATATATATATATATATAGGTGAAGTAAGGTAAATATAAGAACAATGGACCGGGAAAAGTTAATAAGTCAAAGATGCGTACTGTCGGAGTTACTAATTTGAAGTTTATTACGACGTTTCGAGCGGGGACCGCTCTTCATCAGCGGTCCCCGCTCGAAACGTCGTAATAAACTTCAAATTAGTAACTCCGACAGTACACGTCTTTGACTTATATATATATATAACCTGGATTGAGGTGGTTTCTCCAGTAACAGTTAGGAGAGGCTCGTTTGCATCATGCGGGAGGGACGCCTCTGGTATCTTCGACTAATGTATTTTTTCGCGAATTTTCGTGTGATGCAAATTTTGTATATTGCGCGCACTACCGAGAGATTTTTAAGTCAAAATAAATTGAACGGTACAAAAATTGGGGCAGATATGCACTTATTTTAATATTGACAACTTTTAAGGTCATATTTATTGACAACGTGCATTTTAAAATATTAGTTAATTAATCGTTATTTAGTTAAAATGATCTAAACCCTCGTATTGAAAAAAGATCAGATTAAAAAAAACTCATAATGTTAAATACACCATACGTTGTGCGTTTCTTTGTTTTTTCTTTTTTTTTATGAAACGTGCAGAGCATTTTACAGCTGGTAATTTTATAGAAATGCGCAATATCTGAAGTACTTTTCTAGATTTATTTTAAACTTAGATGTTTGAGGGATTTATATTTTGAATATAAATTTTTTTGCGCATTTTTTTTATCGACTGGTTTAAGTTGTAGCTCCTACAATAAGGAATTTTATTCTTGCTTCTTCTCATTCCTAGACTGGCTTCTTATTTTTCAGAAGTTCTTTCTCTGGTTTCTCAACAAGATATAATTACGATATGATATCATCATAATATTTTTTTTTCATCAAACATTTACTTTTTAAGCTGTCCTGAAGTGGTGTCGCCTCGAAGTGATCTATGAAAATTGAGTTGATGTATACAAATCGGAGTGTTTTTTATTTATTATGACTTCTTGCTGTAAAGCATTACCTAAATCTAGTTGCTATTAATTTTTTATCCCCAAAAGCAAAACCCTGATTACATTTTTAGGGGAGACAAAGCGACAATATATGGCGATTCAGGCAGGGAAGCATTGAATGAATACACACTTGCCTAGGATAATCTCTCTGTAATTTTGTTTATTCGTCTTATTTTTCTTTGTTTTCTTCTTTTAGTTTTCAAACTGTAGAAGAAAATTTTACTTCAATCGCCTTAAAAGACACTCGATATCATATATTTAATTGTATCTATTTTTTTAAGTTTTTGTTTTAGAAATGAAAAAATTCTATATATGACGCAATATTAAATAAAAATATCGAAGAATAAAAAAAAATAAAACCGTTTACAACTCCCTGCAACGCCGAATTAGAGCGCAGCACTCGAGGAGAGGAGGGAAGGGTACCCCTCCCTCCTCCTCACCTCCTCATCCTGCCTGCTACTCCTCCCTACGAGCGGCGTCGGCGTCGCCGCCACCGTCGGCGTAACCGTCAGGTCACGTGACCCTCGTGACGTCGCCTAACCCTCGTGACCTCACAGTGGTCACGTGACCTCAGGGGGTCACGTGACCCCCTGAGGCCCCTCCTCAGGAGGGTCACGTGACCCAGCGAAGGCGTTTCGACGCGGTGCCGAAACGTCACCATGCGAAACGTCGCCGCGGTTATGCCGACGGCGACGGCGATGCCGCTCAAGCCACACACGGGCGCCTAAGAGCTGCTCTTTAAAAAAAAGTCGCGTTAAGGAGTATGTACTCCGTTTCACATGAAATTCGACTACAATCAACGCTAGGGTCCGATGTAGCCAATCAGGCAATGCCAAGAGTGCACCGTATAGGCGCTCGTCATCTATGCTGGTTTGCCTAGAGTCCCTGAATAAGAGCTTCCTACAAGCAGCGACAATGTTTGAATTGCCGACAGCGTGACGGTGCAGGTTGTAAGAAGCGAATGACGGCGCGCAGTAAAAGTTTGAGCTGAATGCCGCCATTTGTTTTCGGCGGTATGTGCTTTGTCATTTGGATTGGTTGTCGTTATTTGGAAATTAATTATAAAGGGACTTTAGGTTTGTCATCAACGTATAAATCAATCACGCACAAAACAATCCCATTATTTCGAGTCATCCACTGTACTTGATTGATTTAACTGGAAATGGAAAATGCACAAAGATGACAAGAGCCGTTACGGTGCACTTTTGACGCTGCTCGATCGGTGCCATCGGATTGCAGTACCGACTGCGATCGGACTGAAACGGAGAATATAGCATCCGTGCCACTTTAGTTTACCAAACGTCCGTCGCTAATCTGAAATCAACATTTTTTTTAAAATTTAGAATAATGCTCATGGGCAACATAATGAACTCGTACTGGCCACGACAGGATCCCGCTTAGAGGCCATCATAATGCAATCCGTGACTCAGACTACTTTCTCCGGAAAAGGAGCGTTTCGCCACGGTCCCCCGCCCTCCCGCTCTCTCCGTCCTCTCAGCAAGGCGCATCAAATCCGAACCGATGTCTGAGCCACGAAGCCCGAGGCTACGTTTCCCGCCAAATCCCTCGTCCGCTTCAAAGAGCGAGTCCGGACGTGAACCAACTGCTGACTCGCGTTGTTTCACGCATAGCCCGCGAAACAACGTCTCTGTTTTCGTTTTTGTTTTTTTAGTTCATTCGACGCACGTTTTTTTTAATGCGTTCATCTGTCTACTCTTTGGCGTTCTTGAGTCATTGTTGTGGGGCATTCTAAAACGACGCTAGAGCGCGTTCCCTCGTTTTTATGCCGTTGACATCATTACATAACGCCTGTTGGACATACAAAGTGAATGCATTTTAACCGTACAGACGAAAGCTAAATTAGGTCAATATTCACGCCACTATAGGTTTAGCAGTAAAACATATAGCGACAAAATTTACCTCAATTTGTCTCTCGTATTACTGCACACGCCCTAGTTTACACTGTCCCGCTAGAGCTATATTATTCTTCCATAAAATTAATGTGAGAATCATGCGACATCTAATATATTTTATGAGGACTAATTCTGAAGTATTATATCGTATACGTCAGCTTGTCATTCATTCGTTTGTAGGCGGACTGTAATCGAAGCCGACTGGCACATTGAAGTTATTGTAAATTAGAAACCAACACGCTCAACCATCTACACCATTTGTGACTTCCTTGTTTATAGGTGAATCGGTTCCGACCTTGAACTTGTAATTCCTGCTTGTTCCTTCGCCTGTCAATAGAATTGTTTAAAAGTTAATATTGTGTTCTATTCCTGCGTAACACTATGTCTCCACCAAATTAATACTAATTCGCACTTCTTTTTTTTAATTGCCCAAGATTCTCTATATGCCAAACACTACGGACATTAAAGGTTCCAAGAAAGTGGTGCTTGGACAGTCACCAGAACCGTCCTCGCACATTTGATTTCTCAAGAACGTGACCTTTCTTTGCCCTGAAAACTTTTATTCAACTACCAACAAAAGATACACCCACAGAAATATGTAACAGTTTCTTCTCCACAACGCAGCCAATAAACACACACACACACACAACAACAAACATTAGACCCGTAAGGAATAAAGAAATAAAAACTGAAAGGAGTGAAACATCCACAAAAGGCAGTAGCTATTCCGAGGCTTCTTCCCTGCTCGGCGAATGCAATTACCAGCCCGAGGGAGGAGCTGACCGAGATCAGTTACGATGGACCGGCTCGTCCGCCTAAATGACTCTCCGGTTTCCATCGTTCCTTTTCGGTCTCGCATAATGACCGGTTCATTATTCCGCCTGTAAACGAATGGCGGTATTAATCTTTTGAAAGCAGCTCGTGATGAAAGATGAAGACTGCTCTAACCCCCTGCTTACTGTATGTGGCTGCAATCCACACTATGTTGGGACTCTAACAGTAGAAATTACATTTCTAAAAAACTGAAATTTCGAAGCGTAAATACTGCAGCTGAAAATCAATACCTAATTTACTATACATAGTTAAGCACATCTGCCCTCAACTCTGCTCAAATATAGTTTGAAGGAAATAAACATGAATATAGGATTAAATGTCTATGCTTCAATAATCTTTCAGAAGGCAGCACTAGTAAAGCATTTTCTTCAGTTTATTTATGAATCGGTTTAAACTATGCTTCGGCTCACATAGGTGGCCCATATAGCAGAAGTGGTTGCATAGCAACGTCAACTTTATTTTAGCATGTCAAATGATACAAGCACTCTCTCGAAACAGATGTAACCGCATCCACGAAGCCGCTAAGGGAGTGAAAGGTCACACATTCCTGAGGTAAGGAGTTACATTCTGTAATCGCTACAGCGAAAAAGTACCTGAAAACAACACGCATAAGTCTAGAGTGTTTTACTGCCCTCCAATGTTTTAATCTAGGAGATTATTCCCGAAAAAGCGAAAAATGTTTTACTTCAGCAAAAATAATTTTATATACAAAAGAATGTAGAATCATCAGTCAAACCATATTCGCTCTTACCTGTAATGGATGTATATTAGCTTCTAAAAGCAAACCTGATACAAAAGTATTGAATCTATAATTATTGAATATAGATCACAACGCACATTTTTGCCCGTTCGAAAGTTTGTTGATTCCTGCGGCTGTGTGTGGATACCAGACTGTAATATTGTATTGTATTCATTAATTCATTCATCTTCATTAGCGGAACTTAAGTTACTCTGGATGGCTCGCAAGGCTAGGCCGATAGGCGGGGCCCGTGCTCTTGAGCGTCTGGTAGCCAGCCACCCAAAGAATACTCCGTAGGAGTTCCCTATATGTATGACACATTACCCTTTAATTATTAGCTGCGATTTGTGTCGTCACGTTGTTTTCTATTAATGTTAATTAATTGACGTCTTCATTTCTTTCTTTATCGAATTACGGCTCTCAACCCTTCGGTATTCGACGCATCTACATTACCACAAAACTTCTGACACTAAATTGTTACCTTCGAGAAATAAAAATTGTAAGAAATGGTGAACTTACATTGCTACTGAAAGTTAGACTGGTCTCTAACTCAAACGCTGAAAAGTACCTTCGTTAGATAAAAAGCTATATACGTTGATATTTCACCGTAACTCTATATATTACATATATTGTCGTATTTCCTATTCATTTCAATCAAACGTGCTTCAGAGAACGGAGCTTACACATAGAAAATGTATTTTAGTCTGAGAGGATGCTTAAGGCAAAAGGCTAAGCGGATGTTCGTGATTCTATTCAACACAGCAACCGACGTGCAAGTTTCTTCTTTCCTCATCACGATTATCACGCGAAACAGCGTGTCCTCCAGCAACAAAAGAAAACAACCTCTATGATATTTCAAGAATAATTTAAAAAAGGCATCGTTAAAAAGAAAAGCTATCTACGTTAAACTTGCAAACAATTCACGAAGAACAGGTCGTAATATATATATATATATATATATATATATATATATATATATATATATATATATATATATATATATATAGAAAGAGAGAAAGAGAGAGACTGAAAAAAAAACAACTAAAGACTTGCTTTAGCGAAAAGAAGCTAGGGCTGCAAATAGAAAACTCGAAAGGAAAAAAAGGCAAAGTGCAGCCTCCCTGCAAAAAACAGAAAACAAAAAGCATGCGCCGATTCTTTAAGAATGGTAATGCTGCAAAAAAAAAAAAAAAAATGCCGTCTCGAGTGCACGGCACCCTAAGTTTGTTATTTTTCCAACGCTCCTATTCGTCTCGCTTTTCCTCTTTTTATATCTAAAGTTAGCTTTGCTCTCTTTCTAGCGTGTACGCAGTTTCGAGTCCTTATTCTGGTGAAAACATGCAATGAGTATTGAGACATAAGCGCGAGGACCAACACAAATTTCGCCATCGTTCCTGAGGAAATTCCAGCACCGGGAAACGGGTGACGGGGAATTCACTGGAGCTCTTGCCTCTTGCTCCGCAGTAAGGTCTTAAGACCTCGGGTTTGCATCCTTTTGAGTCGCCGTAGCTCTTTTTACATCGTTCAAACTATTTCATCTGACTTCTTTCTCTCGGTATTTTGGTGGTTATTTGACGTGCCTAAAGGTTAGGAACAGAATTTCTGCCGCCTGCCTGACTTGCTCGTGTCTGCAGCATCGAGTATACCTGGGGGGATTTGGTAGCAAAAAGCTTAGTATCGGTAGTTGGAATGTATATGTTTAAAGCAATCGTTATATCTGGTGTGGCGATTGATAGTTCTGTGTTACACTTTAAATGTCCAGCATGAGCACGTGCTTGGAGCAAGTAGAGCGAATGCTCATGCTAAAGAACACAAGGATCATGGGTTCAAATGTGTCATATGCGTCGATGGTTTAAAAAAGCAATTAAATGAATTCAAGTACTTCTGGAAGTTTCTATGTCATATCGTGCAGTGATGGACGGGGTTATAGTTGGCATAATTATGGAAAAGTGTAGGTTAAAGCCATGTTCTTGCGACGAGCATTCAGCTGTATGCGGAAGCCGTAGCTAAATTTTGTTCCGGAGGTCTAAAATTTTGACGCGCGAGTCGTGTAAATAAATTGCCAAGCTTTCTATGTGGTACTTTGCAGAGCTGTCACTTGCATGCCTAAGCATGCACGTAGTAATAATTGTTGGAAATATTTCAAAGGTTTACTACATGTACACAGAATACTACAAATTACATAAAAATATTTCTACGCAAACAAAATTTACGAAACGCGTCGAATAAGCACGTTCCGGTGTATAAGAAATTATATACCGACGAACTGCTTAATATAAATCGATGCAAAATATATCCAATATATTATTTTTAAACGCATTTTACGAATATATCAGAAACATAGGCTTGGCCGTTACTGTAGTTTTGTTTATATTTCTGAATCGAAGCTCGTTTCACTACATGTGAAGAACAAAATTGCGGATAAATATTTAAAAAGTTCCACTTTTTATTTTTTTTAAACTGTCCTCAACCGTTTACAGTGACTTGATCTAACTTGTGATGTCAATCGATTTAGTAACATATGACCTCATTAAGAGAAAAACGACATCAAATCTTCATTCAAATTGAGCTACCTACGGGGCTTTGCCGCACCACATGGGATGCAACGACACACTTTTTAATAGCCAAGGGCTGTACAGCGGTGCTGCTCTATCGTAGGGTATAGAAAACCATGCTTTTCCCTAGCATAGTTAGTTTTATATTTGTGTTTTCTTGCGCTGCCTCCAACCCCCCTCCCCTCCCACCCCAATCCCCTTGCACAGGCCATTAGCTCACGAAGGACTGTCCGCGGACGCCACCCCTGCCAGCAGTTGAGAACCGTATGCACAAAGAGCACATTACCGTGAAGCTCAAAGCCCTCACACAAAGGAGGCCTATCACCGCGAAAACAAGGCGAGGGAAGTAGTATCCGGAGAGTCAATATCTTGGTGTTCAACATTGTGTGACGACAAACACTCCAGCTTACCCTTTCTAAGTATCCATGCCAAGCCAATGGAATGCAAATGAAGCTTGATAACCACAAAGCTTTTGTTGTTGAGTGTTTTCATGTCAGTTGATACAGTGATGGCCCGGGTCGTATATTTCACATTTGTGCGAAATACATACAATATGAAAGTCATGTCTTTGGTAGAAGCACTCAGCTTTACATATAAGGTGCTTCACCAGGGTTGGGCAGAAATACTCCAAAATGTATATGGAAATACAAATACTGGAATACTTTAAAACAGTACCTAAAATACTGATACTGAAATATGTCAGTAAAAGTGTATCGCGATACGTATCGGAAATACATTTTAAATATATGTAAAAAGTATTTGGAAATACAAATACAAGAATACATTTTAGGGAGGGCAGAAATACAAATACAGAAATACTGATACTGCAATACATTTTTCCAATTTATTCGAGACCAAATTAAATGAAGCTTGGAGTTGGAAGTGGAAGTTTTTGATCCTGTAATTACTTTCCCGTAGGCTTAGCACTTTGTCTTGAAGGTAGTGATTTCGGACGACGAGGAGTCTTCAATGGGCTCAGAAAAACGTTCCATCAAGGACTGACCGTGGTCCCTTCTCTGACATACTGTCTGTCTGACGAGGGATGCGAAAAGACTTAGACCTGTAAATAAATTCTCTGTCATCCTAAATCCCATCAAAACGTCTCCATGCCCTTGTCAAATAAGGACGCCCCTGTCAACATTTATCACATGACGTCATGGAGGAATGAACTGGTATTCTTTATCTGTAGGTGGTGGCCTTGAACATGAAACTTTAACGCGCTGCTGTATGAAAGGACAATATGTAATTTCATTGTAGTTTACCTCGTTGAAGATTATGCAGGATTTTCGAGAATGGTGAACCACCTGAAGCATCCTGGAACACATGTCTTATCTTCTGTAACGGTTGAAAAAACGATACGGTGGCATCCCTGTTGTGAAAGTGTTTCCTGCTGACCCTCCGCCACCGACGCATGGATTGCAGTCATCAAGTTTTTCCTTGCATACTCCAAATAGAGGCCTCGTGGATTGCGACCTGATATTGCCGGCAGAGGTGCGAGCTCTCCGAGAAACAGCGTGCTCGAGACGAGTCTCAGGTGTACGAAGTCTGGGTCGGCACAGCGAGGCCACGTCTGACCTCCTTCCTGGGTTTCGGATCACCACAGCAGCGGGCAACTTTCCGTCGGCTGATGACGTACCCTTGAGCCGTGCAATATTACGGGCGCAGCCGCAGACGGATTCAAATATCTGTTGAACTTCACTGCGCGAGTTATCCTACTATTTCAAGTCAACTACCACCAGGGTCGTGCTGCAACGGACTGTTACTCAGCTTTGCCGCATGGGTGTACTGTGTACGTTAAGGCAAGAGAGACGGTAAGCAGCGGGCTTTGGATGCCCGCAAACAATGACTGAAGAAACCCCTACCTAAGGACCTGCGGCACAAGATGCTCCGACTCCACTCCTGGCACGCCACCTAGTTCGAGTCCCCGACTACGCAACAGTTCTCAGAAGAGAGAAGAGGACGCATAGAAAAATAGTTTGGAGAATCGGAAGGAACCTTGGTCAGCATGGTAACAATGCCCCAGCATCTCCTTGACCCTAGTGCCCTCAAAAACAAAAAAAAAGCGTTCGGATTTTTTTTTTTCTTTTTTTTTTTTGGGGGGGGGGGGCGTCTTTTTCAAGAAATGTAACGAAATACATTTCACCCTGATTGTATCGCGATACAAAGGAACATTCAAAATGTATTTTTATACAGAAATACAGATTCCGGTGAAAAAAATGTATCGCGATACAGAAATACAGATACCAAATGTATTTCTGAAATACTATCGCGATACATTTGTATCGCGATACTGCCCAACCCTGTGCTTCACGAAACGCGGGTCAACTCGTTCCTGTGAAGAGCGCGCATCGCTTAGAAAAAAGGTGTAACATTGGTTTCTGCCAAAAGGAAAATGTAAAAAAAAAATAAGTTCGATACAATTCGGGTTATAATTACTTTTGGTAATTAACTTTATAACTATTCAGTTTAAAGGTACTATTTTAAATATGAGAATGGTGGGAATGCTTCAAAGCTATTAAATCAATAGTCATATAAGAAATGCACAGCCTTTTTACGGCGCTCCATAAAATGCACTCAATTTAAACGGGTTCTCAAAAAAAAAAAGAAAAAAAAGGGGGGACGGTGTTTAGGAGACAACGCGAGAAAATACAAATATGAATCTAAACTAGAGACATCATAACGTTTACACCTCACGATAGAAAACCACCGCTATACAGCATTTCTCGGTACTAAAAAATGTCTCTTTGGAGCCAAAGTTTATGCAGCAAGGTCCCTATAATGAGAGAAGCTAGCTTTATTTGAAAGAAGATTTGTTAAAGCAAGTAGGAAGACAAGCAAGTGGGCAGGCGAGATGATTTTTCTCTTAAGGAGGCAATGTGTTACTGAATGTTTTGCAACAAGTTTGCTCAAGTCACAGTTAACTTTAAGAAGAGCTAAAAAAAAGAAAATTGGAGTTTTTCTTTTCTCTTAATTGTGACATGCAATTTTTTTTTACATTTAGAGAATGAGTTGTATTTTTTCATTAATAATGCAAGTACGAGAATGGCTTGGTATAATTTTTATATATTCGTAAAATGCATTTAAAGATCATCATTATGATATATTTTGACTTTCCTTATTCAAAGTAGGTCGCTGGTCAATAACGTGTAAATCTGTCTATAAAACGTGTTCATCTGACGTGTTTTGTGAACATTTTTGCATAGAAAGATCTTATTGTAATTTTTAACACTGTGTGAACATGTCGTAAACCTTTCATAAAATATGTAGAAAAAATTATTACTACGTTAATGATTCAGTGTGAAATTGACGGTTGTGCAAAGTACCACAGAAAAACCTTCGTAATCTTTACACCTCGAGCTTCGAAATTGTATCTCTCCTGAAGAACATTAGCTGCGGCGTCCACATAAAACTGAATGCGCCTTTCAAAACAGGGCTTTAACATATACTGTTTACATAAAATCTTGGAGAACGCTTAAGCTTCGCCTTTGAAAGTGGACCGCGATAGCGTTATCGGAACCCGTTCGCATCGCTTTCTCATTCGCCGTGCTAGCTTGCCTTGCATGACCTTGCCAGTATCGTCTTTAGCTCGCAACCGAAGGGTCGTGAGTTCAAATCCAGCCTAAAATTCTTCAATTCTATTAAGGCAAATCAATTACTTTAAGAAGTGAAATCATTTGAGACATGCAGCGACCTTTAATTCGCAATACATGTCATGATTTTTCATCACTTTCATTTCACGTGTGACGTCACGTACCACGTGAGCGTTGCGGGTTGTATGAAATTCCCGCGCGAGGTCATGTGGCTGTAACGTCATGGCTCTATCGACCAATCCAAAGTCACGTCACGCCACCGACGCTGACTTTTCTGCGACAGGAGCTCCTTATCGCTATCGCGTTAATCGATAAATATATGACCCACATTTTCATTACGCGATCTGACGAGGAAATGCCCTACTATGTATAAACGTTTGCCTAGAAGCATTCAACTTAATATTGACTTAACTTGTACTCCTTTCTGGAGTACAGTCGACTTTCGAACATCAGGTGATGCAAGTGCCCCGCCCGCCTCCCCCATATTAGCGACTACATTAAATGCCTTGTGTATTATAATGAAATAACGTGTTTACTGCTACTTGTTTCATCTAATATCTAGATGTAACAAGTGCATTACAAGTTCAAAAGAAAGCATTAAGAGACTAAAAGTTTAATTCCCGCTACTAACAAGCAATATTAGATTTCTTGCTTCCTATTCCTAGCAAGCAGCTAAAACTGCTTTGTGATCCTTGTTCTTCGATTATATTCTTGAATCCATATAAGTGTCTCAAGTACTTGTTTTCAATAATACAGATAACGAACCCCCTTACTGAAATTCTAGTCATAAGAAATCCATACGAGTAATAAAACTAGCTCAAAATTACAAGAAAGCAATTGCAAATTACAAGAAAGCAAAAGCAAATTGCAAGAAAGCAATACCGTACTGCGTACCAAAGAAGACTGATAGAAATTGATCTGTACAAAATGTACGCTTGCAACGCTGCCAGCAAGAGGTTTGCATTGCGCGCGCTTTTTCCACATACAAAAAGTGGAAAGTAACTAGTTAGAAGAAAAAAATACACCTTCATCGACAGTTCACACATGCCCATCGATCTAAATATAAGTCGAAGGAAAAACATCAGGAGTGCACTAGGTCCCCAAGGGAAATCTTTGCGTTTGCAGGAAACGTGAAAGCTCATGCTGCTGAAACTGGGCGTAAAAGAAAAGAAAAAAAAAAAAAAAAAAACACAACGATGCCAGGTTTCGAAACTGTTTTGGTAAGTGCCGGCATCTTCCGAAAATAAAAATGTACATTCCCGACGCCCTTTTTTTTTTTTTTTTGTAGTGAGAGCGAAACGTGAACAACGCCATGATCGTTTCGAATCATAACGGAACTGTTAGTGGCATCAAAATTTAACGGGCGTGCGCATAGAAAACATAGAAGAATGCTCGTTTTTGAGTAAACTGGATTTCCACCTTAAGGCATCCCCATTAGAGACAATATGGTAGAAGTGTTGGATACCACGGCCATTCTGCGATATAAAGTTGAGGAAGAAAAACTAGAAGTATTGTTTAAAGAGCTGCGCCTCCCAGAGCGCACATGAGGAAACACGAGTGTGTTGAAGAGAGCTACGGTGCGAGTTTCAGACAGAGTTATCAGATATACGGTATGCATTAAAGTATGCAAGAAGGAATTCGTCGGATGCTTTTTTTTGGAAAACCCAAGACCCAGGCGCTACTCCGCATTAAAGCTTCACTGAATTTTTAAACACGATGTAGATCAGTTTTCTCAGCCGCCAGTGTGCTCCTAAAACTATTCCTCTGAAAATCATTAGGTGATCTTTCCTTGTTTATTATTTCCCCGTATCCAATTCTATCGTTGCTGGCAGCGGTCTGTTTATTCGGGTTTCGGGCCTTTGTAGTGCTCGCACATTTCTGCTCTTCAGAAGTGAGTTATACCTCTTCGTGTCTTGTGCGCACCTTACAGCTTCGATGAACATCTAATTTTGCTTTTTCTTGAAAGTGTCATGTTCTCGTTGTCGCCCTATTAATTTCGCGAACAATTTACTATCCTTTTTAGTTAATTAATTACGCCTCTACTCACGAGCAACCTGATACGGTTGTCTATCTTTATTGTCAGCGGGAAAGTGGAGTTCTCAAGTCAATACAACCGTAACGATGATGAATGGAACAGAACCCAAAGGTCTCACAAACATTAGTTTCATGCTTCAACAATGTATTACGTGCCGTTCAAATTATTTGTCTTATCCAGTGAAAATTCCGTCCATCATACTCTTTCCCAGTTTACTAGTTGCCCATTAGAGCGGGGTCCGCTGGTTTTATATTGCCGACATATTGAACATTTGGCATCGTGCACATCTAAAAAAAATATAGGCATGCGTGTACACTCTAAGAAATGCATTTCATTCGCGTCTACTTACCCGCAAAACACTCAAAGGGCCAATCATTGCGATCTAGAAAATCAGCTCAGCGAATGATCAGGCGGAACATCCGTTTAGACCTAAAAATGAGGTCTTCGCTGTGGCATAACGCAATTCAAAGCGTCATGCTTACATTGTGTAATGCCACAGCGCAGGCTTTATTTTAAGGCCCAAACAGATGTTCCGCTTCATCATTCGCTGAGCTGCTTTAGTAGATCGCAGAGATTAGTTCTTCGAGTGTTTTGCGTGTAAGTAGACGCGCAGGCATTTTTAGAGTATACGTGTGTGTGCACTTGAACTTATGCAAAAACAGGTCGCATTGATTACGTGAGCATTTCTATCCTAACTAGTTTTTAATTATTAAACTGCACAGATCTCACTAAGAGTTCCGCGCATGCGTGACGTCACCATAACTGTTGTTCGCAAAAGGTAGACGCCGGTGCAAGAGATAGCTCGCGCCGTCTCGTGCAGACTCGAGCGGGGTTGTCGCGCGTGCAGAAAGACTTCAGTTCCCATGATGCACGGCGAGAGCAGTGGCGTACTCAAACTAGCTGTTGAGATCGGTCTTTCGGGGTATCAACTTAATTCCTGAAAGTCTTCGAGGACAAGTTTTTTTTATATTTTGTTTTAGCTTGGAGAAAACGATTTTTTCTAGTATAATCACAAACAGAATTACAACGGCGGTTATATGCCTACCTTCGATAACGTATTGGCTCCTCGCGAGCCTAGGGCGACCTGGCGCAGTGTCAACTCCTTGAAAGGCAGCAACCGCGTGCCGGAGGCCGGGACACCCATAGAAACGTCTTGCCCCTCTCATTCTGTCAGCGACTAAAGTTTATCTCTCAGTACGGTAACCAATATTTTAAAGGTTAAAACAATATTTAAAGAAAACAATTTCTTCTGTTTTGATCGTATACAGCAAAACGTTTATGGGCTTGACCTATGCTGTTACGGATTATGCAGATATTTAACGTGAAATTTTTGACGTAGGTAATATTATGGTATAGCGTACTTTTCGGACTATTCTCCACACCCAGTATTCTCAAGGGCAAATCTTGACAAAACAAAAGACGTTTTCTTCGATGGCCCGCACCCAGTAGATTGTCCGCACCAAGTGAATAGTTGTCAGGTAAACAAGTCTCATAACCAGCATACCTTGACAAATGCTTGCTTGATTAGCGTACACAGAAGCACGCATCATACCGGAATCTTTGTTAACATAACTTATCTTTTACAAAAATTCACGAAATCTCGTCGTTGTGAATGATCTTGAAGAAACAAATCATTGTTAAGTCGGCACCTGTAGGCAGCCCGCACCTGGTAAGGTTTAAACTTCTAAGCATGTAAAAAGCAGTGATCACAATCGAGTGTGCTTGGGCCTATATTCCGCAGCGTCTGATGTCACTTCCAGTGGCCATTGTCTTATCTTTACCAAAAGAGATACTTATATCGATACCATTCTTCAAGAAAAAGAAAACGCTATGCCCGCGATTTTGACGCCACTTGGAAATTCCTTAGACGGCATCATTAACCCAGATATACTGAATGGGCATTGAACAAAAGTCAGAACCAGGCTTCCCTTTGTCCCCTTTTCATTCGGCGGTTTTTCTGGCGGTCGGGTAAGAGTTATAATCTTTTCCACTTCAATGCAGGGTAGCGGCGAGACACAATGGCGACGAGGCTGTGAGGCCACGGTTCATTAAACGGAGGAGGAAAGTGGGAACGGAATTCAGTGAAGTCAATTGAACTCGTTGAATAAGGATGTAAATGGGGGAAGGAGGCCGCGAAAGATCCGAAAACGCGATCAGAAAGCCGTCTCAAATTAATATCCGTTACCAATCCGTACTTGGGAGCATTCGATCATTCTAAGCTTAGATGTAATAGGCGTCATGACGCCTGAAAATATTATCTTTGGAAAGTAATGTATCCGTAAAATAGACATTATCTGTAAGCGTATTAAAGGACACTGAAGTATAAAATATGTTTTAAAGAAATTTTGTGAAATACGTTTTTATTTTATTTGTTTCTGTGGAAATAATTTGCGCAATATTTATGCGTTAGCCGCAATTTAGGTGGACTAGCCCTCCCTAGGTCCCACCCAGGAATGTTGATAACTACGCTCTATTGATCGGCTCTTATTGGTTGAAGAAATGACTTACAAAGAAAATTTTCGTTGTAAAATTATACTCCGTACCGTAGTAGTAGAGATGAAACGAGCGTAGCTCGTTCAGCTCGTTCTGCTCGTTTGTTGTAAGGTGCCTTGAACGAGTTTTTGACTGGTGTGTTTACCCCGTCCAAAAAAGTGGTTTCTTGATTTCCGGCTGATGACGCCATAGGAGTGTCATGCTGTCGCCAGTCGCGATCCTGGCGGCGTCCCAACAGTGGTGGTGCATGTGGCACACGCCTGTTCTGCTGCAGGTCGCTCTTCGTTGGGGCAACCCACGGAAGTTTCGGCAGCCAGAAGTTGGGACGCCGCGACGACAGCGACACTCACGTTCGCTCTTGCTCTTCGCCAGCATTTCTACGGTCAATCGCTAGGATCGCGACATCCGGCAGCATGACACGCTTGCTTTTATGACGTCATTTGTTGCCACTTTCGGACCACTTTTAATGTATGGGCGGGATAGGACGCTAAACACACCAGTCGGAGACGCCCTTCAGGCAGCATAGTTTATTGCTATGAGTGCGAATTGTTCTGAGTTTACCCCGGTGCTTAAAGGAGGATCTTCTCAAACGACCTAGTTTGTGGCAAACAGCTGTCGCAAGTCCGCGCCTTCGGAAGCGGTGTGCGAATGCTTGCTTTTACAGTGGTACTTCCCTAATCCTAGCGTCCCACCTCAACTATGCACCTTGTTCTGGGTTGATTTGTTCCTTTGCGCGTGTTGATGCTGAATAAAGATGTTGGTTCCCGTGCCCTTATCCAGCTTCTTTGCAATATATTGGTGAGCATCTCACAGGAAATGTCGATTTCAAATGTTTATTTTGAGCCATATTGTACGCCATAAGCGCTAAAATATGTTGAGTTCATGTTTTCTTTCGCGTTTATTTCTGCGAGGCTCTAACTTTTCGTGTATATTTTCACTATTGTGTAAGTTGTATCAATATGGCACTTATCTTGTATAGCGCTAGTTCTTTTTTGTAATGTTTCTCAAATATGTAGTGCACATGTCATGTTTTATTTTGGTATAATTTCTTTGGTGCCTGCATCGCGACTGCTAGTTTAGGTGGCTCGGGGCTTGTCAAGTTCTCTTTACGGCTTTTTTCCTGTGTCACCTTTCCAACATTGTTTTTGTGGGAAAATAAAGGTACTATTTTTTATTAAAGCGTAGTGTAGGTATCTTCTCAGTAGTCAAACCTTTCCAAGGTTTGACTACCGAGAAGATACCTACACATGTGAGAATTGGCGAGCCATTTGGCTGGAGGCAATACGATGTTCGGCTCGCATCAAATTTTGTGTACGCGTCTTAGAGGCAATGCAGACGGCGACCGACGGCGGTGGAATAGCAGATGGTACAGGAGGCTGCCGCACATCTGCTCGCACGGCTAGCAAGCGGTGTCAAACGCCGCACTAGACGCATCGAATGACGCAAAGGGGTAACACAAGGCTTTCGAGCGTGCTCGTTCGAGCAGCCAAGTCTATTAGTGATGGGCGGGGTGGGCCAACGAGCTTGAGCAAACTTAAAGCGGTTAACCAGCGGCCAAAAATGCCCCCCCCCCCCCCTCCCTCCCCGGTTGCCATCATCTTGACCGTTTGCCATATGAGTGATCACGTTACGATAAGATGGCTGCTCACAGAGGTGGGCCAGATCACGGTCAGCATGGCCGTGTGGCGAACCTTACTCGATCTCACTCTAGAGTAAGGGTTATGTACCTTGGGGTTTGATAACCTACCCGCGTCCAGTTGCTCCATCTGCCTTGTCATGTGACATAACCCTCCGGTGTATCTCGCATCTATTTGAGTATCTATTCGAGTAAGGTTAGAACACAGTCCCAGAGAGCCCACCTGCTGTGCTGACCGTAATCTGACCAACCTGATCTGGTCCATCTCTGGGCGCAGTCACCTTGACCTCACGTGACCACTAATGTGGTCACGTGAGGTCAAGGCAAGATTGTGGTTACCGGGGGTGTCATTTCCGCTGCATCATATGGGTTCCGGTTTACCGCTCTAATGTAATACTCAAGCTCGTTCGGGTGGGCGCGACCTAAAGCGGGCCGTGATCTCCACCTAAATTGCGTCTAATGGCGCAAATACAGCGTAATATAATTTTTCGAAGAAAATATGCTAGAACAATACGTGTCCCATTTATGCCTTTAAAAATGTTTTTGTCCATTTCAGTGTCCCTTTAGGGATGATGGATTTTACCAGATGCCAAAAAGTGCTTTATTGTATCGACTTGTGGTGTCAAAAAATAAATTTTTAAGGCGGAATCCGGTTGCCCGACTTTTTCAATATTTTTGATTATATAAAGACAACTTTAAACTATTCGGCACTTCACTCGATATTGAAAAGGTGAGCATCGGTGTCCTTTGATTGTTTACGCGTACTGCAAGTCTTAACTTTCGAACATATAGACCAACTCAACTCTCTGACATCCCGCCACTACGGTGGCGCTGCTGCATGTATCTGAGCATGCGCAAATGCTTTGCCTCGCGCGAATCTGGTCTCTGCGCACGCGCATTGCCCATACCCGGTGTGGGCAAAGGCGGGTTTGTTTGTAAACATCGTGTTGGTCGATAAAAATGAGGGTGTTATCAATGTTAATTTCAAACAAATCAATATGAGAGCGAATTATATTGCCACGTGCATGATCTAGAAGATAGCTGCTCGATTCATCTAGAAGATTCCCGTATACTCTTACCCTGAGCATCAAAGATAAGGAGGCCAGAATGATGCCTAGTCAGTCTCGCCCTAGCTTTTTCCTGAACGTATTCGGTCGAATAGTTCAGATGACGAGCATAGTGAATAAAGAGTTGTGCGCCATATTGCCGATTCATTCACTGATTTTCTCTCGAGATAGACAGCTGTTATGCCGACGCACCGTGGCTTCCTGTTGCCACCGTTGACGCTCACTGCTGCCTTCTCGACGCGTGTCTTTTTTCATTTCTGGCACAAGTTCGCCCCCCATTAAGTCTCTAGTTTATTCCGTTTTTTCCTGCCTCATATCTGTCATTCGTTACAATATGTATATTGTTTAGTACATAATGCTAAAAATGTTCTAGAAGCCGGTACTCATCATGATAAAGCAAACCATACCGACTTTACCTAAGAAATAAGACAATTTATTCAGGTGGTCTGTCTCCCATGCAGGAGACATCATCAGTGAAACAAAATTTGCAGGAAGAAGAAAAACACTAACCGGAAATCGTATTGAAGGAGGTCCGCGTACGCTTTGGGATTCGTATTGGAGGATGCCGCGGTTAAAGTTGCAAGCCAATTAATCACTCCGGATGCACCATGACTCCAAGTAACTTCGTAAACCCCACCTTTGTTCGCACACCAAGGACGACGCGTTCTCGAAGTCAAAACTGTTACCCGTTGTTCAACAATCGTCAAGTTCCATCTTCGCCCTTGTGGTACGTATGGCCTTCGCCATGTCTCGCTTGTGTTATTTCATACGGGTGCTACATTTACGGCCTGTCTCACCAATAAACGATGAGTCACAGTCTAAACAGTTCAATTTATACTCAGCACCTCACTGGGACTCAGGGGGGGAGGGGGGAAGAAGTCGGGGGTTTGCCTTTTTTATTTAGAGACGATGTCACGTAGCTTAAGGTGAGGTTTAAAAGTCGTTCGGAGGTTTAAGGGGGCGAGCCCTATGAATTTAATTATACGAACAAATTTTAAACCGCATCTCAAACAACGTGACCTCGCATCTGAACGAAAGAACAAACCCCCCCCCCCCCCCCCCCCCTAGTCCGAGTGTTGTGGTATGTATAAATATAACTGTCTAGATTGTGGCGCATCGTATATTGGGCAGACCGACCGTACACGTTGCACCCGGGTCTTGTCCAACTCGTCCAAAGCTAACTCGTCGACGGCCCATCCGTCGAATAGGCCAATTCGTCAAAGGGCAACTCGTCGAAGGAAAACTAGTCGGAGAGGACAACTGGTTCACTCTTCTTCAAAGCCAAAATATAGCATTCTAGTCCTAAAAGTTCAAAGAAAATACTGTTGTATAGTAATCCGTCAACTCTCCGCGCAATAATTGACCTCCAGTGTGCTCTTTCTTGGCAAAGATAACGAATTTCCCCTATTACGGTAAAGTGGGGGACGCCCACTACGTCGCGTGTGTCACCTACTCGGTTCACTCTTTTACGCATGTTCGCGGCGACAGTGTGCGACGGCCCATTACAAAAATGTTAAACCACTTGGCCCGCCCATTCACGCTTTTTCGCGGTGGCACTTTGCGGCGGCGCATTGAAAAAAACAAACGAAAAGGAAAAAGAACAAAAGAACGATTTTGATATGACACATTTTTCAACTTGTCTCAAGGTTCTGTCCTGTCTTCTCCCTTTTGTCATTTTTCGCTCAGTGGTAAAACTTGACAAGGACGTTGTCCCATGTCGACACACAAATACAAATTTAGGTCGAAAGATAACAAGAAAACACGAACTCTTACTTCGAACCGTCATTCAAACCATTCGTCGAATCGCCCCTTGACAGATAGCCCCCTTCAACACGTTTTCCTTCGGCGAATTGCCCCAATACAGATTGGCCCAATCGACGAGTTGGCTTTCGACGAATTTGCCGGATCCCGTTGCACCCGTATGAAAGAATACAAGCGGTACGTGTAGCGGAGGACAGACATGCTGCAAGGGCAAAGAAGGAGCTGGTTGACCATAGTTGAACAACGGGTCGCAGTTTAACTCTGACAATCCGTCGACCTTGGCGCGCGAACAAAGCTGTGGTCTACGAAAGCACTTGGAATCATTGTGCCATCGGAATCATTCATCGGCTTGTTACTCGAACCACGGCCCCTTTCCCGAAAATTACGCGGAACTCCTTAAACAGGATTCCTGATTGGTATTTCTCTTTGTCCTGCCTCTTGGTTTCACTAATAACGTCTTCTGTACCGGTGACAAAACGTCTGACTAAATTGGTATATTTATTATATAAAGTCGGTTAAGTTTGTTTCGTCATAGTTCCTAATAGGTATTCAGGGCTAGAATGACTCGCGATCTCATAGCCACATAAAAGTGGTGGTTACGACATATTCTCCGGCAAAACGGGAATCTAATACAGAACTTCGCTAAATTGGCATGAATACGGAAATATGTATTTTAAAACAAAACAACACAACACTAAAATTGGTGCCCTTCGGAACGTTTGGGTTTACAGCGATAGTTGTTAGTGAGTGCCTCTAAGGAGAATTGCGTGATCGCAAGAAGGTACTACAGCAGACAAAAAAAAAAAAAAAACTAGAGATGAACGCTTAAATTAGTCAGTACGTTTTCACTTTCCGGAATACTAATTGAACAGCGAAATCAATCACTTCCACTCGGGTATGCTCGCCGAATTCCGGACTAAAGCTCACCGGAGAACATTTCACCGGAAAAAGGTTCACCGAAAAACCGGCGGATGGGGAGAAAAGCTCTCCGGCCATTGAGCGGATGCAGAAAAAAGCTTACCGATTTTTTTTGTTCTTTTCATATGGAGGCTCTCGGATCATGCGTAACATACATCAAGTTATTATCATTAAAATTTGTCATTTTTGTAAAAAAGAAATACTTATTTTTTTTTTTGTCCTTTTTGTTAAGGCTCTGTGGCTCCCAAATTATTATTTACGGGTGAATGTTTTCTGTGGTTTATTCTCTAGGCAACGAAAAACTTAACTGAAAACCAAATTAACTTGAAAAATAGGAAAAAGTTCCAAAACTTAATAATGTCTGTCTAAGAGCTAAAAAACAAAACTGCAACTTATGAAAATCGGAAAGTGCATGCGCAACAACGCGATGCCTGATATTATTTTTGAAGGTTTCGTTAACTTTTGAAAACAGAATAGAACTGTTAGTAGAATATAGACGTTCCTTTCTTCCACGAACTTGCGCATTTTCTAGTAGTTCATGCTGGCTTTTTTACACATTGCCTTTGTGTGGCAGTGCCCTTCTGCGGCGAACCACCCATGACCTTCAGAGCTGCACACTGGCACCGTTGTTACTCATGGCATATATAAGAACTAGTCTTCTGCAAGGTAGCTGATTGGGCGAGTTGGTAAATATTATACATGATAAAAACAGCTCAAACGACGAAAACGGAGTGAAGAAAACGAGCACAACAGTACGAAGCTGCGATAGCAAATAAAGCTTTATTAGTGAAACAAAACAGAGAGAAAACAGCGCAGCCCACACTGATTACATCAAAAAAACCTATTCATCTATCAGGCACCGCAAAATCTTTAGAACTGAAGCGGTTCACACACCACAATTCATAGTAACTCGCAAAAAAGAAACCTCTTTATCTGACAGAGAAACCGACTGCGCAATGTCAAGCTGTCAATAAGTTTTATTTTTTACGGGTGTCCCATGTACAGATTTTATACTTGCGGCGTCATTAATAGACGAAATGGATAAGTACTAATTTCTGAGAAATTAGCAACTATGCCAAATGAACTTCAAGAATATTACAAAACATAGTACAATTATTTTAATTGACAATTATCCGCTGAGCTAAAAAAAAAATTAAAAAAATGGTGAGCTTTTTTCTGCATACGCTCAAAGATCGGTGGGCTTTCTTCTGCATCCGCTGGTTTTGCGGTGACCTTTGGTGAGCGTTTCTCCACCACCAATACTCGCCCCCCCCCCCCCCCCCCCCCGCCCCCGTGCTTCCTTCTCTCCTCCTCTTCATTTCACTTTATCTTCCCAATCTCTTTCATATGCTGATCCAGATGTATATCTGTCTTCTCTTATTATGGTCCCACACAATTTCCTTCCACTCGCAGCCAATTTCGTGAACAGTCAGAGCCGCTGCTCGGCGGTCGATTCTCATTAATACAGGTGGCTCGCGAACAGCGCTCCAAAGTTTCCCCATCCGGTAATGATATGCAGCCAGGCCCTTTGAAGACCAGCCGGCAAGAACCGCGCGTGTGGATTCCGAACGGAAACCAGGGGTCGACGCTCGTAGTGCTTGACGCTATCGTGACCGCTGCTCGCCTACGTGATCCTTTTAATCTTCTACATTGTCCACTGCCCTAGTCATATATCAGCTCTTCCAAGTCCTGTTACGCGATTATCAGTTAGTACCTTTTGTTCATTATAATTCATTTGTCGACATCAATGACGTGTTCGTGAAGCTCGCGCAGGTTTCTAAACGAAAACCGTGTCGTCATATTTTTTCGCTGTTCACTGGATCGGCTTCAATGTAAAATTGTCCTGCCAAACTGACATTTAAAATTAATTATTCAAATTTAATATCTTTTTTTAAATTAAGTGAACGAACGTAAGTACGCACATTTTAGATAAACGAGGGCACTTGCTGTTTCTTTGTATGTCCTATATGACGTTGAGGGTACAAGCATGTCCGCTGGTATGTTTCTGACGCACTTACTACACCTAGAACTGTCTGTCAATAGAGATTCAATATTATTGGTTAGTTGTTTTTTATTATCAAACATAATATTTATTTGTTATATATATTGGGAAGGAAACCATTTATATGATATAGCACAAAGCTGCAACCGTACTCTAAATCTGGAGTCAGCTTAATTATAGTATAGTTATAAAAATTGACAGCATTTTAATTTATTGAGGTTTATTGCAAAGCAAAACAATATATTCCGCCACAGTACATATAATAAGATAACCTATTATATGATATTATAGCGTGCTTTCTCGTTCCATTTTTTTATCATTTGCCCGTCTGGTTTCTTTTTATTCTGCTGGTAATGAACAACCTACGAATTATATTTTAAATGTCTTTCTTTTGTAACCATTGACCTAGAGAGCAACTTTTGACATAGACCGAATTAACTTCATTTATTATGCAAATCAGGCTATCGCAAAATTTGTGGGGAGGTAAGCACTTGTCGGAGGTAAAATAAAAATTTGGTAATAATTCAGAAACTAATAAAATAACCATTTGTTACGAGATATACAGAAACACATTCTAAGACCGACAACTTCTTGCGATGCAGGAACACAAAGTATTTCATCTGTAGTATTTATCTCCCTAAGTAACATAAAGCTAAGAATGCATCTGGTTGTTAAGACTCTACATCAGTCTTCTTTTTTTTTAGGAGTTTTGTAACTATTATTCGCACCAGGGCAAATATGAAGTCGTGTTGCATAACAGCGCCGCTTCTGCCATATATTTCCACAGATAAAGATAACAATGCGAAACATCTGTCGAGTCAGTAACACAAACAAAAATATCAACACGTCGCGTTGAAAACCATCGTGTAATTACAAATAACAACAACACAAAAACTAACAGCTGACAAACCACGAAGTGCATGATATACCCCATATAAAGGGGACAACCAAATCAGGGACGAAAGCATCAAAAACCTTTGGAGACGACAAAACAGCTTGAGTCATGTCATGTCAAGCAAATATCAAAAGAGCGGCGATAAAGGGAGGGGGGGGGGGGGCAGCAATAGGCGTTACGTCACTCAAAACCTAACCAAGAATCACAAATGGAAAAGATTTTGCGACACCTGTTTAAAAACTTGAAGGCGGGTCGCAATCTGCTCCCGAGGCCCAATGTTCGATAAGAGAGACGGCCTACAGATGTTTGCTCCCGAAAGGAGGGCACTGCCCCAAACATGCAGTTATTGAGGGGAAGCATGCTCTTAAGGACGGATATCCTTGGGAAGGCCGGCAGTTTTCCATGTTATTATATTCCGTTTCACCTTATGTTGTACCGCAGAAAAGGCTAGAAGCGCGAGCTCATAGTGTTGGGAGCTACCTTTAATGCACGAGAGCTTGTGCAGCCGATCTATGCCCTAGCGCAAGGGAGCTCGCGCTTGTAGCCTTCCCTGTGGTACATCGTAAGGTGAAAAATAGTACAGGTCCAACACTACGAACGAATAAAGTCTATCAATCAGCGCCAAAAACTACATCGTCAAGGAGTTCGTCATTTTGGCGCATTTTCTATCAACAACCAAAGCAATCAGGCACAGTCAGGGCGTCGCGGTCCTGCCATTTTCTTTTTGTGTGATATGTTTGGCCTGTGACTGCAGACACACAAAGACAACGAGCGCCGTGACGATGTAAATTTGGCGCTGCTTGAGTGTCTCTAGGAAATCTTAGCGTCGGCGGCGGTTGAACCTAGAGTGAAACGAAGATAAGCATCTCTTTAAAAAGAACAAGCAAAGGTTTATTGACGTTTCGAGAGAAGGCCTCTCTCTCTCTCTCTCTCTCTCTCTCTCTATATATATATATATATATATATATATATATATATATATATATATATATATGTATATATATACATTTTTATGTATTGCAATGAGACACGTTTTATTTCTTCGTAAACCCCTCCCCGCCCCCCCCCCCCCCCCAAAAAAAAAGAGTTTTTTTTTGCAATATTGACGACGCTAGGCGCAGTTCAGGGGAAATTCACCACCCACTCTAGGCCCCGCCACCATAATGGTGGGCCCGCCCACTACTACTGGAATGCCTTGGCTGCTCGGCCGAACATGCTCGTCGTAAGTCTACTACTTCCCAGTCACGACATCCGGTGCGCCTTGTCTGGCGTCTGACACCACCTGCTTGTCGTGCGAGCAGACGTGCGGCAACCTCTGGCATCGTCTGCTATTCTAAAATTGTTTATTATTGTCCGCAACGCCCGTGAGAGGCGGCCATAAAAGCGGCGCGTCCACGTCCGCCGTCCCTTGCGTTTGTCTGTTATAGGATTGATGCGCCTAACCAGGGGGCGCTTCGAAATCGCGATATTAGCGCCACTATGGTGTCTGTAACGGGTCTCCGACTGGCGTGTTTACAGCGTCCAAAAAGTGGTCCCTCGATTTCCGCCTGATCACGTCATGTAAAGAGTAAGTTCGTCTGCTTCTTGCACACGAGTAGTCTGTCGATGGGAACTTCAAAACAACAAAAAATTAACAAACTAAATATGCAGTCTTTTCAGTTCTTTTTTGTTCTTGCTTTCTTGCATAGCGTCCGCGAGCAAGGTGAACGAGGGTCATAAGGAACAATTACAAAGTGACCGAAAAATGTTGGATATAGCAAGCCAGCTGCACAGCTCAAAACTTGAGAGCTAAGGCGTTCGTAAACAAAATGACGGAAACATACTAGGACAAAGCTGATGCAAGGCGAACGGCCTATCTCTTCGAGCGAAATTACATTTTTTTACGTGTGAAGATTACCTATCAGTACTTAAATCACGGTCGCAATCACGACGGTTGCACGATTGTCAGAGTTCTGAGGCCGCTTTTACGGGAGGCGAAACATTTATCCAGCATTAAAACGCGCAAACAAACAAATCAAGCTATATCAAGCAAACTTTTTTACGTGGGACACTGGTCTTACGCTACTCTCACTACTGAAACACGCACCCGCGCAGCCCTTCGTTTCGACCGTTGTTTGCTGCAAACTACGTCAGTTAAGATTATCACTTAAAACCTCGGTGATTGCGAGATCAACTCGCACCCACTGCAAAAACAGGCGAGCTAAAAAAAACTACGCTGACTGTCAAACGCTCGCCACCAACGGCGGCAGCCATGTCTGTCATCGTTGAAAACCGAAGCGGAAAAGACGATCGCGTGATATTTCTGAGAACAATAATTACTTTATACATATAGATTTTTTCTCAGATATAAAAAAGTCAAATAAAAGACTACCACTGCTCGGATAGCCAATTTTACAAGTAAAATTTCACACTACAATCATCTCCCCAGCCAATGAGAGCCGAGAAATGGAGCGTAGCTCGTTACGTTCCTGGGCGGGGCCTAGAGCATGCTACCTCCACCCAAACTGCGTCTAACGGTGTAAATATTAGTAAAATAATTATTGTCTGTGTGGACAAAATTTAACAAAAATATACCTGTCTCATCTGGGCACTTTAATAAAAAAAATATTTCACTTCATTGATTTTGAAAGTCCCCCACCCCTTCGCTCCCCCATTACCTGAAAAATTCGCACCTATACATCAATAAGAGTGGAACGCGATAGCGTTATCGGACCACGTTTGGATCGCCTTTTCATTCGCTTCTCACGCTCTTCCTGCCAGCAAGCAGGAAGGGCGGCGGACATTCTGGCTTGCCACCATTAGGTCGTGGCTTCGAATACCACCTAAACCTCTTCAAATTTTCGTTGATGCGAAAATTAATTACTTTATAAAGTGAAATCATTTGAGATATACGGCGGAATTGAATGCGTATTACATGCACTGTTTATTAATCACTTTCATTCTAAATCCCCCGCGTGGGGTTATGTTGCTGTGACCTGATGACCGTATCGACCAATCGGGATTTTCGCGTCACGCCGGCTTTTCTGCCACGCCACCCAGGCCGGAATTTCTGCGGCACGAGCGCCTTAACATTGTTGTTTTGAAACGCGCGTGCATGCGCGGAAGAGTTCTGTACAGGGGCTGTAATATTATTTTTACTCATGCGAGGGTGGCTGGACGGTGAGGCACATTCGTTGTACTCTTGTTATGTGCGGGTCGTGAGACGAGTAGCTGACAAGATGGGACGCACAATTCACAATACCTTCAAAGTGCCTTCAAAATGCCTTTCCACAAGGTGAGATTGCTGGAAAAAGCGTCGACGGGTATAATTGAGTATGATCGTGCTCGACGTGCCAAAGAGGCGTTGGAGGGAGATATCGACGTTTGGACGGGTGTAAAAAAACGAGGCAGGTTCGTCCTGATTGGAACTTGCCTCGAAGCAGAACGAGTCCTCATCAAATGAAGGTGAGGATGAGATTCCTTCCTCAAGGCATTGCCATACACTGTTGCTTTCACCTCGGCTTCAGATGATCCCGTACTCGCTGTAGAAATGCTCGCAACGAGATAACGGCAGTCTAAAATTAAAATATATATAGTTTTTAATCTTTAGAAAACTCTTTCATACTTTATAACTGTGCTCATTCATCAGCTCGGCCTCTATTTTCCGTAACATAAATACTCGGTTTAGGCCCGAAAACGGCAAGCGCAGCTTCGTGTTTCTACGATAAAGGTGAGAAAATATAATTCATGAGCGTGAACGATGGGGCACTTGAAAGGGCGCATCGTTGCTGTTTTTTTTTTTCTATATGGCGCGCTGGATAAACTAATTACTGCAATCAAACCTAATGAACCAACGGTAAGGTATCTTCGAGCGGCAAATCATATTTGGTAGTAGGACGTTCGGCAAAGTTTTCCGCCCAATCTTTTTTCTAATGAAGATAGCGAGGCAGAAGCACCAGCGGAAAACAGGCGCAGAAAAAAGCCGAACTTCGAGTGGCGTGAAAAAGAAAGATCTGCGGCACCAATTTGGCAGAAATCCAATTGGCAGGGTGGTGGCTAGCCACTACGGTGATGGACGGTTCCTTCGCCGCTATCGACAATATACATTGATCGTTTTGCCCGCGGCAACGCCAGCATTATTGATCTTGAGTCTCTGGGTTTCTTCAACACAGATAAAAGCAGTAATTTTCTGGGGAAACAAAACGGTTAAAAGCAAGCTAGGAAATGGTGAAACATAATTTCTCCGAAACATTTAAGAAGGCGATAACAAAGCCGATCATAAAGCTAAACTTTGAAAATATCTGTATAAAGTCAAACTAAGTCTAGCAAGGTTCAATATTGTATAAATCTGCAAATAATATGCACGATTCAATCTATAATTTTAAATCTATTTGAAGATTAATGACCCCATATAAAACTTCTAAGCACTGTAGACACCGTATTTTATATATTACCTGAAAATAACGCTTGGAGTTATTAATCCCGGTCAAATATTTCCATGTGGAATTTACATGAGCTAAACATATCTGCCAGAAGACGGAGTATTCTCGCAGCCATAAAACCGTTCAGGAAAAGTTTTGATAGCTGCACAAAAGCAAGAAACAAGGTTTCTGTCCTGACAACTTTTCATAAAAAATTGTTTTAATAGACTTCTTCTAAGAAATGGTAATGTATTTTAAACTTTCGCTTGAACAACAATTATAATTCCTGTAGATAGACAGCTTTTTAGTTGAGTACATGTGAGACAACATTTCTCAGATAGTTTAGTGTAATATCATGCCTGGTTATCGCAACCTACTGGAACTAGGACGGTTCTCACAAATTACAAAATACAAATTACAAAAGTATTCTATATAAATTCTGAATTCCAAAAGTATTTTATACAAATTCCAAAAGCACAGAATACAAATTTCATATCAAATTCATGATTCGTGGAGGCCATGAGAGGTGAGTTTGTAGAGAGCGAGAAAACCGGTGGCCATCGGCCTCACAAAGCCAATAGAGGATTACACCAGTATTACTTCAATAGCGCTCTCTGTTTCTTTCGCATTCAGTACCGATTGGATGACCTTACCCCGTCCCCTCTTCTCCCTATTTTGTTTGGCAGTTGTCTGGAAAATGAGAATCGGACTCGACCAGCATGCCTGTACAAGTAAACCAAAATAATTAGCATTCATATACCCTCGAAGACGAAGCTCTTAGCGCCGCGCCTCAGAAGCGTACTAGAATATAGTACCGCATATCAAAGACAAAAAGAAGTCGCCTCGACCACTTCGCGCGAGGCTTCTTGAAACGGACCCGCGTTCGTTGCCTGTGCAGGTGGCGGGAAACGTCTAATTTGGAAAGAGTGAAACGACGTAAAAGTGAGGAACAAGTAAACACGAAGAGCTTTCTCCTTCCCAGGAGAGAAAGAAAAACACGATGGAAGGCGATGAAAAAGGCCTTCTCGGAGGTTTTTTTATATTTGTATTTGCCATACATAGTTTTCTAGTGTGTGACCGGTCATAAAAAAAATCGTGTTTCATTTTCGGTTATTAATTTTTAACGATGTTTTTTTTGTATTTTGTTTTTTTTTGTATTTTTTTTACTATCTTTATGCTGCTAAATTGCCTGCTCTTATTTCTCCAATTTCTGTGTTATGATCATATTTATTAAAAAGTAACGAGTAATTAAAGTAATCTGTCACCAATATTCGTAACAAAATTACGTTACAAAATACTGCCGAAAAATATATTGGGATTGCTACCCTGACTGAAACCAGGGTAGCAGTCCCAACGCTCGCACAATTTACAAATCAGCGGGGCCACTTTTACGGCAGCCAACATTTATATTCTGAATCAACACGCGCAAAGAAAGAAATCAATTGCAGAAAGAGTAAGTAAACAGGCGAGCTGGTTTATGTTACACATATTTTAAAAAGAAACAAAACGGAGACGACGGACGAAGAAGAAAACAAACACAAAAAGTTTTCTGTTTGTCCCCTTTTTCGTCCGTAATCTTTGGTTGTTTTTTTTGTATCTTTCAAATATGTGGAACAAATTAAGCCAGATCGAAGATTATAGTTGAAGTGGTACGCTAGGCTTCGGCCAGCCCCGCTACGAGAACAAGCACCCGCTCAGCTCTGCCGAAGGCGCTTATTTTCGACACTTTTTTGCTGCAAACTACGTCGGTGAGAAGATCTTCCTCTCAAAACCTCGGTGAACGCAAAACAACTCGCACTCATAGAAATAGACACGGTAAACGCCGGCAGTCTTGTGTGTTATAGTTTGGAACCGAAGCGGAAAATCAATATTGAAATATGTTTGAAAACATTAATGACTCAACCTAGATTATTTGTTTCCCACACAAAAATATTGTCGACTTAAATGCTATTACACCACGTAGATACAATTTTACAACGAACATTTCACACGTCAATCATCTCTCCAGCCAATGAGAGCCGAGGTAAGGAACTTAGTTTTGTAAGCACCGGGTGGGGCCTAGAGCAGGGCTATCCCCACTTAAATAGGTGACCGGCGTTTGGCGGCAGCCGCAAAGCCCTCTGGGTATTCTTCATTTCCGGCTCGTAGCCAGCAGCCGGCGCAGCACCATGACGGCTATGGCAGCATGCGCGGGTGTTGAACCCGATCAATTCGAGCCACCTTCCCCTGCTGCCGGGTCACTTACGAATTTCTAAGCATCTGAAGTTACTTCTGCGGACGTGTTAAGTAGAAATCGGTACGCAGAAGCATCAAGAACGGTAACGAATGCGCGGAGCGAGTGCGGCCGTTGGCGAGCTGCACTGGCGCCGCGCTTTCCGAACCTTCGCATGAAAACTCAGGCGAGGTTGGCCATTTTTTTTTTGAGCCATTGTTCTTCATTGTCTTTTATTTTTGATGATTACGTTAGATCATATCACCAACTAAAATAGGTGCAAATGTGTGCCGTGGGACGCGGCTAGCTGAAATGTCCGATCGGAGCTTTGGTGTACTTTTTTCTCGCGATCGAAAAGACACTCCCGTTCAAGAGTTCCTTTTGGCAACACCGGATAACGCGAGAACCATTGAATTTAAACACACGTGTGTGTTTGTACTTTAATTAGGTTGTCCACCGTGTGCCAAACTTTTACCCGCGCACTTTTTTTTTTTTTTTTTTTTTGTGGGGGGGGGATGTTGAGTGAGAAAGCACGCCTAAACAATCACCAATTTTGATGTGGGCTACGCAGGGTCACACGACCGCTTTCTTATCCGTCAAGATGTAGGTTCTGCCTTGCTTTTGTTTATTGTTATCAAGCTGACGATGAAGTTTATGTTGTTGACATCCGTTAGTCGAGTTCCAATGAGTGCTCTTAAGTTATTGCACATTGTGAAAAACGACCAAGTTGTGAATCTCGAGAGCCTATTCACAGGAATGCATACCAGAGACGCTGTTGTCGTTGAAACTGTCTGGCGACAAAACGTCGCGCGATGAACTGATCGCCTGCGAAAATCGCAAGCAACCTAACATCTGCGAGATCTTATGCCGCGTTCTCGCGGATGCCTTCCACGGCAAGCCGTTGTCACCCCGTCGCCGGTTAATCAAGACCTTTATCTGGGCGTCAAGTGTCTGCTGTCCAAAATCCTAATTTCACACGGCCCCAACCTGAAGAAGGAGAGAAGAAATCACGTTGTGCTGACCTGTAGCAAAATGGGCCGCGCATAAACGGGCACCGACGCTTGGCTGTTACAGATTACTTTGCTCCGTCACTCGTTTAACAGCGACGACCCATCACTGCTTCCGTTCTTCCTTCCACGAAAAACGGAACATAATGTGCCCTTTACTGCTCGCTCTAGAACGACGTACGCGGAGCAATGAACCATTTTCACCACGGATACAGAACAGCTATCACGCCTAGAAGGGCTCTCGTTGCAGCTGGACGAACCGCGATCAGCACCGGACGAAGCGGAAGCGTGAATTCACGTGAAGCTTCGTCTCAGACGACGAAACTTCCGTCTCAATAGCTAGTAACCAATTGCGTCCAACGGTGTAAATATTGCTCAAAATTTGTTTTTTAGTGAAAAAAGTTACGAGAAAAAGGTGCGTGTCATCGAAATCCTTAAAAAAATTTTTTACTTTAGTATATTATTAAAATTTCTGTTTTGAAACAATATTTTTGCTAGATCCTCCCAGTTTTACATATCACTTGTTTTTACTTCCTTAGTCGACGGAATAAAACATAATAGGGCGATCGCAACTTCCCAGACCAATACGTCTAGTAATATTTTTCATGTTTTATTTTTTCCTAATTCTCTTTGCAAACATTAAGCCCCTAAGCCGTTTTGAAACTGCATATTTGTACTATTTCATATTCTGCATTCCTGTTTTCACTTTATAGCACAAGCGATTGAATCCGTTTACTCACAGAAAGTTTACTGAGGGACGTCTAAAGTTTGAACTTACGAGATTATATTTGCAAACATTTCCTGTGGCTCACCTTTTTTTTTTTTAACAACAACACATTAAAGAATTGAATGGCTTGGTATTCGTTAAGAATTCTAGATGTAGTAAAAAAATCGAAATATGCGAATGAGTGAATTGTACCAAAAAAAGGGATAAAATGATATCGTTATGCTGCTAAAATGCCTGCTCTTATTGATTAAGTTTCTGTATTATTATTAAAGTGCTTAAAAAGCAACAAGTAATGAAAGTAATTTGTTACCAATATTCGTAACGAAATTACAATACAAGTTACTTACGAAATTTAGAATGATTGCCGAAATTTATACCAAAAAATTACCGCCGAAATTTATAATTTAATTGCCTGAGATTCGAACCTCGTTTCTTCTAATAACTCATAACGCTGTGACTCATTTATTACAAAAACAGGCACTTCTTGGCTTTATCAAGTTCAATCTGTTTTTGTTTCGTTTTTTCGCACCAAGGTGCGTCGCCAGAGGAAGTCTTCATCGACATAAGTGAGGCATCCTTTTTAGTTTTAGGCGTTTGTGGCCTAGCTTATATTCAAGCTAAAACAAATAAATATTACAACGACTGGTCCCGACTTGGTGCATTTGAAAGACCCGATCCGATCGGTATGCACAACAAAATCGGGTGAACGCTGAGGCTGAAATGAGCCGGAGACAAAATCGAGAATTTATTCTGCTCTTGAAGCCCACAATTCTGATGCGACATTGACTAGAATATAACAAAATTACGCTATTCTTGTGCCTAACGTTCTTCGAGATTGCTATGTCGATTATTAGACTATCACCTGCTGTTCTGCAGAGCATCACTAAGGACCTGCAACGCACAGAAATTGTATTTCGTGACCGCAAGCGCAGAAATGCTTGTTTCAACAAGGGCAAACTGATTTTCTGCGTCGTTGGTATTTACAATTATGGAGTGTAGGTTTTGACTTATTTATTTCACATATTCAATACCTTTCCCTGCCTTTCTCCGACTTCAGTAAACGTTCAATCGTGGATGCTGTAATAGCTTCAACACTTTTATAAATTGTTTCGACAAGGTTTCATTCTTACGGTCAGGTTTAAATTCATCATTGTTAAAAAGTGACGGCAGGGATTAAGAAAACACTAAAAGTAAATGAGTCGCAAACAAAAACGCTTCAATAAAGAACGATCTTTGCTAGTGCTTTGTTTTTTGCATAAAACTTAATAGAACCCACTTTCTCAGGAAAGCAGACGATCTCAGGTGGCTGCATCCTTAGACTATTTATATGCCTAGTTACTTTACAGATAAATGTTAATATTTTACGTGAGGTCTAGCTATGTGAGAATCATCCATTTGTAATTGAAATTTTATGTAGATTCTGGTGGCTCAATTTATTTAGTCTTTGTACTCTTAAGAGTAAAATACTGCATGTAAAATAACGCTTCTAAGGCACTTTAGACGGCCGGGAAAAAAAAATCGGTTTCCCAACGTATCGCACTGCGATCTACTACAGAGGTTCAAGCAAGAAGTGAAAGGTATGCTTGGGTTAAGAGCGTGTTGGTTCAAGTGATGGATGAAGAAAGAATAAACAATTAACACTGGGGCAACACAGCCACATCTTTCAACTAACAAACGACGATTAAAAATTCCCACGGCGAGCAGCCAACTAAACCCAGGAGGGAAAGGGGAGAGAAGAGGAGATAAAAAAACGCGAAGAGCAAGTCAGAGAGGTGGGTTTATCTCGAATTTTGGAAATTCAATCTCCGATTTCGTCAGCAGGAGGGAAGAGTTTGACACATTGTTGTTTGCTGTGGTCATGGCGAATGACTCTATGATCTCCCTGCCAAATCTGCTGTCATGCCCCCCCCCCCCCCCCCCCCAGGATTTTTGTTTCATCAAAGAGGAGATGACTATGCGAACACGAACGGGCATGTATGACTACGGGTTGGTAAAAGTCTAGAGAGGCCTTCGAAACTTCGTTGCGATGTTCCCGGAGTTTGTGATTGGTGCATCCGCCGGTCTGACCTATGTATGGATGGCCGCAGCTCAAGAGAATGGAGTAAACTTTCTTCTCTTTACAGTGTTAATTGTTTACTCTTTCTTCATCCGTCAGGTAGTGAAAGTATACAATGGAAAACTCATGGATGGAACCTGCCTCGTTCAGATGATTAAAACAAACAACAAAAACCTGTTCTGGGCAATCTACTCCGCCACTTCGCAGACGATGCACGCGTACCGAGAGGTGCTGCCGACAGATGGGGCAGGCCGCGTCGAAGGAGCGCCGGCCGGTTCGGGTTATGATGGCAGACGATCCCGCGAAAGAACCCCAATCGGTCGGTGCTCCATCGACGTGGCGTACGCCATCTGTTGGCAGCGCTTCTCACTAGACGTCATCACATGCAAAATGGCGGCGAAAATCGCTCAGAATTCTTTTTAAACTGATGTTTATTGCTTTTTTTTTCACTGAAGACTTCCACCACCAACTTGCACTTCTGTTGTAAATCACAGCGCAATATGTTAAGAAAGTGATTTTGGCGGAACCTCTAAAATGCCTTAAAAGCCTTAGTTTACATGCCGGATTTTGGACGCAATGTAGATGTTTTCAGCCGTTTGACTTCGCAAAATGTACTTTTTCTGATAGCCCGTTCACCGCTTATAATACAATATGGTAAAATTCATGGATATTTGCGTGTGTACAGTAACAGTTGTACACTATGCGTACTTCCTTTTTCCGCTCTAGCTTACACATGTTTTGTGTGAAACCAAGCTCAGCAAAAAAAGGATACAATATTATAACAATAAAGAACTGTTACTATTTATTCGGATCAAGCTTGCCAGCGGTTTCTATAAGTAATTTTAAAGCTGTTCAATTGTTGTTGGTTTTTTTATACTGAATTAAATCTTGCAGTTTCTCGGCCAAACAACCTTTATTGGTGTAATTATATGTGTTACGAATAAAGGAGGTTGACTGTTGGAACAGTCCATCAGTTCGACCCGAAGACAACGATGCCAATCGCTGGCACGGGCTTGATGGCACAAGATCAAACAGACCGATTTCACCTAAGCTCGGAGCCGGTCACACCCTGTCTTCTGTCCTCAACAACGAACGCACTACAAATAAGACTTCAATTTAATTATTTCGCTGTATTTAATCAATATTAAAATTGCGTTTCTTGCACATCAGGATGATGTTTAAAGGTAAACTGTTCCACCGGGTTGGAGCCCGCATGTATTAATGGCCTCCGTTCACACGACACTGGAGAAGCTGCAGCATTGTCGAGGGACAACGCAGACGTTAGGCACCGTACTGCCTTCCAACCGCTTCCTGCTTGTCTCTCCGCACAAATAGGCAGCTCACAAAGGCACGCTAACGACCTCATTAGGCGAGGCGCGTTTTAATGAACGGGGGACGACCTCGCGTGCAGCTCCCTTTTCTTGTGAGGGCAACGGAGGTGCGCACGTCGTGACCCCTCGTTATATGGGAACTGATAGCAGGGACGTGATTGCCGTATCGGCGCCGGGAACTGCGTGAAGCAATATAAACAACGCCGTTTGGACTCAAATTTGGCTGTTTTTTTTTGTTTTTTTTTTTCCGTTCGATGGAATGAGGTGGAGAAGATTCGCGAACGTTGGGATAAAGCCCCTGTCGGACAGGCGTGTTAAATGCCTTCCGAACGAACTCGCTTGAAGAATATGCAAACCAAAATTAAAAGTGGGTACTGAACAAATCGATGTAAATTTAATACTTTAAAGACAAGATATGCGAAAATTGCTTAAAATATTTTTAAGATAACAGCTTTCAACAAAATCACATAAAAGAACAGATCTGAGCAAGAAGTGTAAGGTAACTTACAAGTTATAGCTTTGGTGCCTGTGGGCAACATCGGACAAAAGTCCCAAAATTACTACCTTGTTCAAAAACTATGGATCAGTATGATACGTCAAAAATATCTGGCAGTACGATATCCTTAAGTAGAACAGTCACCTATCGTAAATTATTAGTGGCAAGAGAAGAACACTTTTCCAAATTGTGTGCCATTGCTCCGTTCTCGGTCAAAGCAAATTCGCGCCAAACTTCTTTTTCTCGTCAAATATTTGCGTATCTTTTCACTTAATAGCACTGTAGTTTTGATCTTCAGGACTGTTGCCAGACTACTAGATAAATAAAACACGATAAAACCTAAATTATTTAAAACAAATAATATGTCGTTTGGTGCCTGTAGGCAACACTCGTCAACAAAGGGTTTAAACAGGCAACATTACCTACTAGTATGCTCGCTAAATCAAGGTACCCAAAAATAAATTAAGGACACATTTTCGCATTGCTCCCGAACTTCGTAGCATGAACAATCTGCTGCAGTTTTGCTTAAATACTCTCGAATTAAAACAAAAATTCAGACAAAGGGCCATCATACATTTAAAAGTGAAAGTGGCACGGCTATGGTAGTTGACACTCAGTAAAAAAAAAAAAAAAGTGTTAATCGACCAGCAATTATAAATGAGGTGTCATACTTGGGAAAGTAATTGGAGTTCACGGCAAAGTAGAAACTAAAAAACGAGTCATAAAACATTCAGCTACATTTTTATATTTTTTCGTGGGCTCATTTAGTTGTATAGGCGCCCGCGCAAAGCAGCAGCTGTTGCTTTCAAGTTTTGCTTATCTACTGTGTAATGCAGGCGCCTAAAGTCGCGTCAGTCTCTACAACAGAGTGGCCTCTTTTTACACTCTTATATTTAAAAAAACCAAACTATAATGAAACAGCGGTTTAGAAGTAAAAGTATAATTGCAATCAATAGAAACGTTTGCAAAGTATTTTATTATTTACTCAAACTTCTCGTCCATTCTTCTTCTGTTCAATTGTCTAACTTAACTGACAAATAAATTTTTTTTTCATATTTCCAACAAGTTAATTATAACATATTATACTTATGGCGTACAAACAAAAGAAAGCCCATAGCCTATTTCTGAGCAACTACAAAGAGCAAATATTAAGTATGCTTAGGGAAATCAGTGCATGATAAAACGTTTTCCTATATATTTAGCGGAAGAATTCGTTGGCTAAATATAGCAAAGAAATTGTTTTCTCCCGCTAGATTTAGCGAAGTTTTCCCACTTAAATGGAACCATTCGGCCACATCGACGTTCGCAAACCATCGGTCAGCTGGCATGTACCTACTGCCCCAAAAATTATTTTGATTATACCTGCTTTTTCTTGTTGTTGTTTTTTTGTTTTTTTTTTCGCGGGGAACGATTACGGGGTGCGAGAACAGAAGCACGTTGCCATGGAGGGAGAGAAGCGCAGGTGGTGCGACGTGTTAGGACTGAGCGGTTGTCCGTGCACTTGGTTTGCGGCAGGGAACCGAGACAGGGCAGGAACTAGCGTTGTACACGTTCCTCAAAAGAAGGAACGAAGGCTCGTTCCTCGTTCCTTCTGATGTTTGGAACGTGTTCCAGTTACAAGTTTCATTAGTGAAAAAGGAACTTGTTTCCGTTACAGTCAAATAAATGGAACGTATCGTTACATATACGTTACATTTGTATTTTTACGATTACCATATACAGTTAGATCAAACAAAGTGTTTTTTGTTGTTTTTTATTTGTCCCATCAAATGGCAACATACAAGTCTGAATGCAGTGATGGAAAGGCACCAAGAGAAGAAGACAAGCGGAAGTAGTGTTTCGTTTTTTGATATATTCACCTTTAAAAATCTCAGCTTTTAACCATATTTTGTGGTGGGCGATTCAGACGAGCCGAATGTACTGTTACCCCATATTGCACAAGCGTTTCACAACAACCGCACACTTTTCAATCTAACAAAGTCCCTTGTTCGAACACACCAACAGTTGACTCTCGATGTTGCTGTCCACAAGACGAGCAAGTGAAGAAGGTAGAGCTGTTGGAAGGGCAATCTTGAAAAGTACAAGGCCTTCTTCGTGAAGGTTGAATTCGTTGCTCAGTTTGAAGACAGAGAACAAGGGGAGAATAAATAAAAATTAATTTTTGTGAATATTTTATGTCACTAATACTCGGGATTCGAGGGTGCGTTCGATATCAGATAACCTGCTCTTTTTCTGTAACTGTACGTCTATTTGTGAAAGTTCAGTGACTGCTGCAGTCGGTCTTAGATTTCTGGGTGTACGAGGATTCCTGGAAGCAAAGAAAGTAGCTGAGTTCAAAACATTTTTCTTTCTATGTCTTTTCCTTTGAGTAAAAGTTTTGCTTTTTGTACCACAGTCCCGGGCACTGAAAAAAGAATCTATGTCCACTATCTCTCCTGCACCCGACTGTCATTAAGCGAGTATCACACAAAATTAACGCTATGGTATGTAACCAGAACGTTAACGAAATCCTAATCTTCGTATAGATGGATATTGTTTGTATACTTTTATATTTTTACTTTCAAAAATAAAATACAAATTACCCCACTGGACTAAAAAAAGGAACGCCGTTCTTTTTTCCGTTCCAGTATAAAAATGTAACGCATCCCGGTCCAATTCCACCGATGAAAAATGAGACCGCGGCGTTCCTTCGATCTTCCTAAAAGGAACGCGTTCCAGGAACGCCTTTCCTTGGAACGCCGTTCCGTACAACACTAGCAGGAACTCATGTAGAAGCCGGAATCGCGAAGGACCAAGGAGTAGGAGGGGTGTCTCGTATAGGTACCTCTTTATGTATACATATAGACAGGTTACATCATTTGACGGGAGGGCGTTTAAGAGCGCTTGAGAGCGCTCGAGAACACTAGAGAACACTGTCGAGAACACTGTCGAGCACACCATTACAAACCGTAACGTAACTCACATAGGGCACACCCCTATTAAATTCGAGCATGTGCTCCATAATGCAAACACTACTGAGAAGAAAACCGCTTTAAAGGAACTTTACCGCCAACACAACGAGCTAAAGCCGAACGAAACCCGAAACTTAGACTCCCGAAAAAAAAGAAAAGCTAAAGAACTTGCCGAATAACCTAGTCGACTCAACAACACTACTAAAGAAACAAAAAATGCGTTTACCCCTCCTTTTCCTTCGAAAGTCCTTCTTTGCATCTAACCCACGCCCTGCTTGTTCTTGGCCTCACTTGAACTGTTCAAGTTCTTCTCCTTGGACTGGCGTGCAGGCACAAAGTTGCAGTCCCAGAGATCTTCCTTGGTCTCCACGTCCAATGTGACGCTAGGCTGAACCACGGGCGATGAACTGTACCTCCGTCAGGAACCTCGTTGAGTCGTAACATGCTCGTTGGTACCTTCTCCAGGCACCTTGCTCTTACTTGAACTGTGGGTCCGTGGCTCGTTGGGATGGGGGCCCCCTCTCAGCCTCGAGGACCGTGTTCTCTTGAAGTGGCGCTCGTCGCGCTTGCCTTGATGCTCTTTGCATGAGGCGTTGCTGCCAGAACGTACAACGCTGATCCGGCGCTGCCTCTTCCTTTTTGGTCACGGTCGCTTGCTCATGATGGCATCCGAGTTCTTGGTCTCAGATCCACCATGTCGCGAGCACGCAAGCACAACGACGTCGCCAGGTGAACTTGCGTCAGGTCTGCTTTGTCCCGCCCGGGCTCCATCGTGTCCCCGGTGGGTCCCTCGCCCGCGCAGCCGCAGCCTGTTGCAGGTCCCTTGGGATGGCCGACTTCGGGTCTCCCGTCCTCCAACCTCGATGACGACTCGCTGCCGGACACGCTCTCGTCGTCCTCCCTGCACTTGGACTAAGTGAATGACCTGGAGTCCGTGTTCCGCAACCGCACCAGGCAGAACTGATTGATCTCGTCGAAGGAAATCTCAATCACCTACCTCCTGGTGGACCGCTTGGACTCCTGCGACGGCGCCGTGGGCTTGGTCTCAAAGCCGCACGGGTGCCGATCAGAGCGGTCACGATCCTGGGTTGATTGCTTGACCGCTATCTCCGGCATCTTGGCGCTGCTCTCCATGAGCTGGCTGGACTTCCCTGGCGTCGCCTCCGTCTTTGCGTCGCCTTCGTCATCCGGAAAGCCGCCGCTGGAAGCCCAAAGAGCCTCTCTTCTTTTTCCCGCCACTCGGGTGTTGGGTCGGTCTTGCGTGGAACAGCGTCGGTCGCGTCGGAAGAAACACGCTGGTTTCCAGTCACCTCGGTGTCTCCAGCTTCTGATTTCTTCTTTTCCTGACGCACCAATTCTGTCGCTGCTTCCACGTCACTTTCACCGTCCCGGCACTCGGAGTTTGGGTCGGGCTTGCAAAGCACGGTGACGGTCGTGTCGGGAGAAAGACGCTGGTTTTTTGTCATCTCTGTGTTCCCAGCTCCCACTTTCTCCTTTCCCTGACAGGCCTTTTCTGTAACCCCTTCAACGCCAGTTGTCGCCAGACGAAGGCACTCCAACTCCCGCGTTTTTTTTGTTTTTTTTTGCGAGCTCGAGTTGCTCGAATACGTAGTCGAGCCGCTTTATTTCACGCTTGTACTTGCGTTTCTCTAGTTCTCATCTCTCATACTCGAGAGCCTCCTCGCGTTTCTTTCTAGCCCTATCGCGAGCCTCCTCGTCGACCCGCTTTTTACGTTCCTCTCGCTCCCATTCGCGAACCTCCTCCAGAGCCTCAGTGAACTCCTCAACGCTGGCGTCTTCAGCCTGAAAGAGTTCTATAATGTGCGGTTTTTGTTTTGCCTGCCCCATATCGAACCCTAATTCGACACAGACCTGTACCAACTCATGCCAGTGGAATGCCTCCAGACTCATGATCTAGCTTGTGTCAACTCTCTTTCTCACAAAATGCTCGCGTCAGAACGGTCACACAGTACTGTTAACAACGACTATCTCCAACCCCCATAGGCGAAACTTAGAGCTAATGGGTCTGGCAGATTGAGAAAGAAAGGGCCGGGCACTCACTCACACAAAAAGTCATGGTCCGGCGAAGTCGATCCCGCCGCTGCCATCCAGTCGTAGGGACCGAGCGGTTGCCCGGGCTCGGTTCCTTGCCACACGCCAGGTGCCCGGACAACCGCTCGGTCCCAACAGACGTCAACCCGCCGGAGTTCTACGCAGCGCGCTGGTGGCGGCGCGCCCACCAGGTGACCGGGAAAGAACTTGATCACGCAGGCGGCGGCTCACAAGAAAATATTCTACAAAGTTCGAGGAGGTGTATGAAGAATATATAAAGAGCTGGCAAGAGCAGCTCAGTTCATCACACAACCAGGGTGCCGCCAAAGCATGTACAGTCACCCACTATATGAAACACACCTACGCCATGGCAGCTTATACGACGGTGCTAAGTGCACTTTGTCCGGCTGCACTTTGTTTTTGAGAAAGAAGAGAAGAGAAGTTTATTTAATTTATTGTCCCAAGAAATGTTGGCTTGTCCCAAATGAACCCCGCACAGCGGCCTGAAGCTTCGTCAAAGCGGCGCCGCTTCGCCAGGTCCAATACATGCGTGAGCAGAAAGCAGAAGCTGGCGATACGGGAAAGGTTCCTGTTATTCTCTTTTGCGATATGATATAGTAGAAAATCTTTAGACTATTCATTCAAGATGTAAGTGGTCCGCGTTTCAAACCGAATGGTAGGACTCGTCCTTTCAAAGTGCAAACGCAAAACGCATACGAAAAAAAAAAAATATTCACAACGGCATTGGTTTTGTTATTGTTTTTTTTTTTTTTTTTTCTAAAGTTTAAACAGGTTGTATGAACAATACATTATAAGCACAACGAATGAAAATGCGACACATTGCATCCAAAAAGGATTATGCAAAAATATTCTAGTACAGTCTTCACGTCCACATATTCAAATGATCTTGGGTGCCAGTTTGGTACATCGTAAAGTAACAAAGATTGACATAACTAATGAAAACGGCTCAGAACTTTATTACGCAACAACCGTATATTATAAACCGGGCGACATTTTGACACTGATGAATTTCTACCGTATACGCGCATGGTGATAGGAGCCGGCAATTACTCTCGACTAAGTGACGTGAACTGTGGCTTCCCTTTACGCGCTCTCCTCGTGGGAGCGGTCATTAATCTCCTCTTCTTCGTAAGGCGTCCTTTGAGGAGCACTCGTCCTCACAAGGAAAGACGCGCACTTCAAACGCTCTCTCTGAAAGCTGACCCGTATCTCGAGCAGAGTCGCTTTACCCCCTAAGCCACACGCTTCCAGGCCATGCGGACTAATCCTCGGTGTGGAAAGATTACGACGAGTACAAATGACTCTCCCAGATTTAAGAAGCTAAGCCCTAATGAACTAGCAGCTCTCTGCTGCACATTTGGCCCGCGTGAGCTCTCGAGGCCGGACCTTTTACATGAACGGTGCTTTCTGGATTTGCGAAAGCGCTTACTGGAAATTGTAGACGTTGTTGATGGAATTCCCCGCAAGCTTTTAACGCTCTTTCCTTTATTTATAAAGTACGCACCAAATGCGAAGACTATGCAACATTTTACTAGTTGCGAGTGGATCTTTTAAAGATTTCAATATTTTCTGCATGAGCCGAAGTGCCGCCCATATGAAATATACGGCGGGGGGGGGGGGGGGGGGGGGAGAAAAAGAAGGGGAATATTATGGTGTCAAGGAATATTATTATGGGGTTAAGCACCAGCAAAATCACCAAGCATCTTCGGCTGCCTACAACCATCAAGCGGACATACCAAGCGCATCTGTAGGATTTTAAGTTTCGAATGCTGGAGGCAAGTACGGTTCCTGCGTGACTGTCTCAAGGCTCTGTGTTGGTGCGACAACACTGCCACTACAGGATATCGGAAACACCAAGAACACATTCGGCATGTTACACAGGTTCCTGTGGCAACGCGTCAGACTAGGAATTCCCAAAAAGCCTCGGTTGACAACGCCTGGTGAAGAGGGGCTGACAATTTTGGGGGATGCTCAGGTGCCCAAAGACGTTGCGCGTACACTTGAAAAAGGACCTAAGTACAGTGTAGAACCGCATATGAGGGCACACGAACTTCTGGCAGTGGTGCGAGGTGTGTCTGAGAAGGCACCGGCGGAGGAGAGGGACAGGTGTGTTTTGGAAGGGGTGGATTTGTACCAAATCGTTGCGATTTGGTACAATTTGTTGCGATTTGTACCAAAAACGTCACCAGCCCCTAGTGTATGCATGCTAAATAATGTAGTTGCGTGTTTTAAACGTCAAAATCTTGGCTTACTGCAGGCCGATAAAGAGGGAGGTTTTGTAGTGCTTCCGAAAGACATGTTACAGGCCAAGTCTCGGGGTGCTATTCAAAAGAACTTTAGACTGACCCCCCTCAACCCCAAAAATGTTAATAGTGCCGCTCTTAAGTTGATCAGTGGTCTCCAATTGTCTACATTGGAAAAACCTGTCGGGCAATGTAGGACAGGTTACCTTGATGTGTTTTTCTCTGCAAAAACGCATAAGCCGGGCACGCCTCTGCGCGCTATTGTTATAGAGAGGGGATCATGGCAGAAACAAGTAAGCCCCTTTTTGCAGAAATACCTGAGCACTCTGGAGCTGAACGATCCTTTTTTGGTAAAAAAAACTCTCTGACCATAGTGGAGTTTCTTGAGAGGGGCACTACGGGGGACGTTGTAGCGTTTTCTGTTGACGTAGAAGATCTTTTTTACTCGGTACCTCACGAGGAGCTGTTTGTTGCTGTACATGAGAGCATCGAGGAAAATGGTGTTGTCGGCTTCCAAAACGCTAGTGGTGCAGGGTTGGGCGGTTCTACGGAACTTTTGAAATTTTACCTGCAGCCCACCTTCATTCTTTTTGAGGGCAGTTATTATGTGCAAAAAGCAGGTATCTGTATAGAATCTTGCGTCGCCCCTGTCCTTTGTGACATTTTCCTAGCCAAGTTCGACCGAAATGTTTAGATTGGCTTGGAAGGGAAACAAGTGCGTAAGGTTGCCCGGTATGTGGACGACTATTTGGTGCTATGGCAACGTTCTGACAACCTTTTGACGCGCCAGGTTGTTGAGAGTGTGCTAAAAGTGCTTCATGACCGCTCAAATGGCTTAAATTTCACTCACGAACTCCCGGACGGCCAGTTTCTCCAATTTCTAGACTTGAGACTGCAGTTCACGGGAAACCATGTGTGTTGGAGTTACCACCGCGCTCCAAAAAGGGAATCAAAAAAAATAAAAAAGGACGGTGCGTAAATGAGAAGATGCGCGAGCATGACCTGGCTTTGCGCTCAACACCTGGAGTACACTTGCCTCTTCATTGCAGAGGATGTCTGTGCCAGCCCAACTTTCAAAATACCACGATCGTGGGGAGGGCTCGTGAAAAAGCTGCGAGGGAAGTGCTTGAAGCGCATGCTATAAAGAAGGAGGGCACTGGAGGCTGCGTCAGCCAGCCGTCAATTTTTCTGCACCAAAAAGCTTTAGCTTTTGCTTTAGCTGTTTTTAAATAAATGTTCAGTTGAGAGTAAGCGCTCGTCCTTTTCGCCTCCCTTTTTTGTCCTCGTCTTTGTTAGCGCTTTTAAATTTTATATCATGAACCAACTCGCCCGCTTCGCCACTTTAGTACAATATTATGGTACCTGGAGCGCGTTTCAGACCGGTGTGTTTATGCCTTTCTCCAGCATGCACCTCTCAAATTACGCTTGATGACATCCTAGAAGCTTCATGTCACCTGTCACGATCTGAGCTTTGGCATAGCGGCGGAGGCGGGTACGGCAGTCGCCACTCTGCTTAGGCTCGCCCTCAACTTGGCAATCCACGAAAGCTTATGTAGCAATGAGTTGAGACGCCACGACGACAGCAACAATAACGTTTTAACGTCTTATTTTTTTTTTTTAAACTTCGTCAACCAGTTGCCCGGATCGCAACATCCAAAAGCATGACACTCCGGCTTTCGGTACACCAGTTGTTACCACTTTAGAGCCACCTTTGATACATGTACGGTAGAAAACGCTAAATGCACCACCGAGAGACGAGTTCCGTTCACCGTACTATGATTAATTCAAGCGGGCACCACGTGGCGCTACAACGTAACACCGCGTTGTCACGTGACCAGGTTTTGCCTGACGCACGTCATGCGGTCAACCAACCTCGCTGCAGTAACGTCTTGATCATGGAATCTATAGTGGCATCCCGTATAAGTTTAGCTTGAAGTTAGGCTGCTATATTCCGCGGATGATGTTGTATCTGTGTTGCTTCCGTCGGCACTGAACGGCTACGGTGACGGTAACCGCGATGGCGACGCATCCCAAGACCAGATTTTCCTACCCTCGAGATTAATTTTGCAATATCAAGAAGGCCAGCAGAATTCGTTTAACGGTACCTGCGCTTACTGGGTTAGCACGGAGAACAGAGAACGGAATGGTAAGAGAAAATGTGATCGGGCTCGTAAGGTAGATCTGTTTCAGAAACAAGGTTCTCCTTGCTATTATTTAAATTATTTACGTTGAAATTCTCCAGTACAGGAATGGCGTCATGCAGCCAAAGCAGTGAAATCAAATGCAAAAACTAGCGTGAAATGTAGAAAATAGTATGCTTAGATATCGCCACCGTTGAGAAGAACTGCGAGATCTTCCACCATTGTTTATTTAAATCAACTTGCACGTAGGGTAAAGACTCCAGCGTCCCGCGAAAGCTGAGGCGCACCAATTCAATTTCCATATATTTCGACCAGCGGGTGTGCGCTCGGAGAGTTTTGCTCAAACGTAATAAATGAAAAATTTCGCGTGCGTGTTTTTTTAAGAAAAAAAATAATTGGTTTTTAAAATTACTCGTGGATTGAGCAAGAGAACATACTCGGATCTTTAGGCTACATCCTCTAATATATATCTTTTTGCCGCTTCTTATATTTTAATAGTTTATAAGGCGTGCAACGAACACATTTGCAAGCAGCCAGACCTTAAGAAATCGTCTGGCGACCTTGAGTTTGGAGCGTCTTTCTCGAACAGAAGTCTGGAAGCTATGGGCACGCCTTTACGAGGCTTCACTAGGGTCATCCGATTTGCCTGCACCAATATGCATCGGTACAGAAGTATAAAGCGCGATGCAGAAAAGTGCGGGGCAATCTGCTTCCGTTTATGTGTTTAGATAGGCTGCACACGTAAATCTGATGACACGGTCTACACCGAGCACAGGTGTTTCCGGCGGTGGAGATAAACCGAATGAACAAAGAATGAGACAATAAACAAAGATCTGAAGCAAGATGGCGGAGCCCAAATGGCGTACGCGTAAAATTATCTTAGAACTGCAACTGGCTAGGACAATAGAAGTGTATGACAAAAAAATAAAGGAGCAAGTAGAGTGCGTGACAGACAAAAATATCAAAATAAAATTTCACAGAGGCTTTGTGCTGAATGTTGGAGCTTTACCTGAAGAAATCGCTGCTTAAACTGTACACTATGAATGAAAACGCATCTATACCTTGACGACAAATTATAGTTTTAAATTTCTCTTTCCGGCTAAACACGCAAAAAATCTTGTAGGCATTTTTTCAGGATGTTTTGGCATTGTATCTATGCACCATAGAAGAAGCAGCTCGAACGGATTTTTATAGTTCACCGCGATCATAAGGTGATAATAGGCAAATAACCTCAACATTCACAACGGGTAACTACGTTTTTGCGAAGAAAGTTTTAAGGCTCATGCAAACGATGTGTTTACAATTGGTGTGGTAGCACACTTAAACATATTGCAATGGAAGAAACTTTATTACGTGAATTACATGTATCAAACAGAACGGCCCATTTTGTTTGCAGAACTCTTCTTTTGTTGCGACGGACGTCAAAATGTTTTTTTATTTTTTTTTGAGGGAGGCAGTACCGATAATTGTTTTATTAAAGTGATTATGATAAGTTTTTATAAATTTAGGTTTTAAAGTAATTTCGTTTTCACAAAAAGTGTTTCTGCTTTGTGCGTTAGTGTGTAGGGCTCTGTCATTTACGGGGCGCTTTAAATAAATAAATAAACTTATAAACAAATGAAGAACCTCGTATCACATTGAAAACCTCATCTACTACTCGTATATGTCGGGGAAGCATTTGTATGTCAAAGGGTGTTGACCTATCGTCATTCTATGATATCGAAATTCTCTGACGCCACCTCTAGATAAAAAAAAATAAATGCTTCCTGCGTCTGCAATATAGAAGCAAAGCTTTCGCGACACATCCTCTCACGTCAGCACGGTCGTCTCTACGAGCAGAAATATTGCGAAGCAGGCAAAAATCGATCCTCCGGCCGTCTTGGGTGTCGTCTTCGCCGTTTTCCTTCTTCCGCTAGCACGGTCTGAAAAAGCGCCTTTGTGGGAGGATTCTTTCGATCCTCATTGGCGCAGACAAGCTGAAAGTAAATGGGGACCTCAGGGCGGATGTTAACCTCCGTTCGCATTTCCGCCATGACAATCTTGACGTATGTTTTGATCAGTCTGTTCTTCCTGGTGTGTTTTGATCATTATCGATGCAGGCACGTTAATGTTCCCCGGCGTACATCTCACGTTCAGCAGGCAAAAAAAAAAGGCATTCCGCTTCCCAAATTTGGAAACATCGTGCAACATTCGACTAAGCGGAGTGCGCTAATAATTTGCAGAAATTTAAAAAAGAGCGACAAAAAGTAAAAAAGGTGGGAAAAAAGATGGCTTGTCTCTGTTTTTTTGTTATTTTTATTTAATATATTACGTTATACGACTTAGGAAGTCTATAAGCTGGCACTCAAGCCTCAACTTACAGTATAAACTTTAGCATTACCACTTTTTGACAACGTTGAAAAATTATTCGTCTGTTCTTGTTTCGTGAGATCTATCATAACTTTTCAATTCTAATGAAAGGCTATTAACAACACCTTCTGATTTTTCAGCACGGATCCATTATTGTCATCAAGTTGGCATAAAAATTTATGGGTGAAAAAAACAACGAATATAAATATTAAATACACTTCGTGTCAGTAGAAGGGAGAACCTTTTTTTTTATACCAAAGGCAGGAATAAAGTTAATAAACGCTAAAAAAACTTTTTTGTAATATGGCTTTGAAAGATGTTTTAACGCCCTAGACCAGAGAAGAGTGCAAACTTAACAGCCACAAAAGCTTTAACTGTCTTACGCTGTGTTCATTCTCTACGGCGACAGAACTTGATTTAAACTGAGTGTCACAGTTTCCGCTAATCCGCCATCATCGCTTTCCTTTTTTTTTTAAATTTACACTAGCAACGTAAAAACAAGCACCAAAGTTTAGGGCTTAAATTTTTGCACCAAGCAAGCCTTTTTCATCACACTGATAGTTTTGATGACAGGTTTTAATGTTACTGCAAAAAAAAAAAGAAAAAAAAAACAAATACTCCTGGTGCGTGTCATCTCTGTTACAGCCTAAACGTAGTAGAAAATACGTATGATAAAGGTGCAATCACAGACATTGTGTGGAAAAGAAAAACAACCCGTAACTACATTTAATGTGCGTAGGCAGAAAGCCTCAGAATTTATTCAGGGTGCGTGCGCGCGGTCAAAACACTGGGGATCAAACACTATACTAGTTAAAATAAAAACAAGAAGCAGAAATAAAATGTTTTTATTTTTACGCCTGTGTTTTCTGAGCACAAACGTGATTTTAAGATAATTGCTATAAAACATGTTTCGTTGCTTTTCTTTTTTTAACTACAACGCGACTCACAAAGCAGAAACGTGATATTGCCGATGATCGTCTTAATGAGCATTTGCAGCATTCGCCAGGTCGTTCGGCCGCGTGTTCCTTGGTAGCGTAAATGATTATCTTAACGAAGCGTCCAGAAGCCCAATCGTTGTAGATGCGTCGACAATTCCAAAGAGATTTCACCACTCGTGCGAAAGACGAGCAGTCTCCACTTTTCTAACAATCCTAACGAGAGAAGAGTGGCATACTCATTATTGTAGTTTGGACGATATTTAGGCACAGAAGAATTTCCCCTAATTATCTGTATTCCACTGTCCTCCGCTTGCAAACTTTAAAAGCGGAGATATGAACCGATGGGCGCATGGTAAGAAAACAAGATTTGTGCTTTCTTTATTATTTATTTACTTCATTACCCTCAAGGCCATCGGGCGTTACAGAGGGGGTGGGTACAATGGGTTTACAAAGACAATGATCAATTCAGAGGACAAAAATGGACAATAGCAACAAAACAAAAGAAAATGTATAATGAACAATTTGAAGAGCTATAAAAGTAATCAATTATGGCTGCCTTGAAAGCAGAAACATCTTCAATCGCGGCGATGTGTGGGGGAAGGTGGTTCCATTCTGAACTAGTCTTTGGCAAAAAAGAATAAAAAAACATGTTAGTGCTGCAATGAGGTGTGGCGACTTTGTATTGGTGATCAACCCGGGGTGAAAGGTATGAAGGCTGTAAAAAGAGTTCCTGTTGGAGCACTGTGTTATGAAAAAATATTTTATGAAGAAGAGAAAGACGCGCAATTTTTCTTCGAAACATTAGTTCAGGAATACCAGCATTATACTTTAGTGACACGCTAGCAAGGCCGTAATCATTAGAGTTAATAAAACGGGCGGATCGATTTTGACCAGATTCAATGGCATCAATACGATAACATTGTGCTGGATCCCATGTCACAGAAGCATATTCGAGCTTTGGGCGGATGAATGTACGGTATAGAAGAAGCTTAAGAGAAAAGGGCGCTTGAGCAAAATTTCGACGTAAGTAGCCGAGGATGTGATTAAATTTATTAATAACGTAGTTAACATGGATTTGCCATGAGAAGTCATTAGTTATGTGAACTCCAAGGTATTTGTACCAAATGACGTGTTCCATGAAAATACCGCTAATCTTGTAATCACATGATACAGAGGAGTTAGGGTGGCGTGAGAATGCCATGTCTTTACATTTGCTAATGAGTTAATTTCATCCACACCACAAGATAATGAAAGTTTCAACTTCCGAATAAGGTTTGCGATCCCCACAAAATCAAAGACGATAGGATCCATAGGAAAAAAGAAAACACGATTACAGAGATGCGCTACAGTACTATGAGATGAAACTGAAAATAACCCAGCAAAAACAATTGATCAGCGAAGTGCGCGCTGATTTTGTAGTCGCAGATTTTCTTCCAGTCTTTTATGAAACTTTTATTTTCTAATCAACAGCCAGTTGCAAATTTGTGAACATCAACTGACGACACCTGGGAACTAACTCAGCACTGGTGTAAAGCAGACTAATACAACAATTTTGCATTGATATAAGTCGGCCTTGTGGTAAAGATATCTTCTGTTGCATCGCACTGAGTACCGCCAGTCTGTTCGAAAACAAACATATAACAAAATTTTGCAGAAACAACGTTATCAAATCATTAGCGCTCGCTTTGGGAGACGCCAAACAAAGCGCATTTTTTAAAACTCGTAAACTTTTTCTGGCGGTTATCATATTTATTCTTTATCGCTCTAAAAAAATAGTGTACACCTGTATATATTTTGATGGCGTGTATCACGCAGGCCAAGAAGGCTGACTTACTGGACTGTGAACGTTTGCGCAGCCTCCGGCATTTCACAGAAGAGAGCTACCGCGCATGATAAGAACGCGTTACCACAAACTATCTACAAGGATGGCAGCGCGCGGAAGGCGAATATTAAAATGGTTTACGAAGGAATTTTTTACGAATGGTTACAGTTACTGAAAATAAGCTACTCCCCAGAGTGTGGCACTCTTAACACGTCTCCTACGAAACCCCTTAATGTTTTAAAAATAGCTCAAGGTGCGTCAATGCAAGAGGCACGTGAAACGTGTGACCCTTGGGAACACCGTGGCGGCACAGCGAAGCACTGAGCCAGATTTCAGACGCAATATTCTTCCCAGAATCGGCGTGCATTTCGACAACAATGAATGGCGCCACTTTTTAGTTATGGAGGGGCTTTTGTCTCCTACTGACCGATTTGCCGCGTATATATAAAGTGTGCGCCTATTTCTTACCTCGTGATCTCATATTGTTAGAACTTCTCGAACTGCAGCGACACTTCTGTATAGCTCTTGTAATCAGCGACGCATTTGGCGACGCAAGTGAAGATGTCAGGCGCTCCTTAAGATGAAGTTTTCCCGCGCCGCCCGCCAGCTGCCGGAAACGTCAACAGGGATAATATGGAACAAAGAGACGCAGGCGACAGTATACTGAGAGAAACTGGGGGAGAGGAGGAAAAGAGAACGCACGGGTACGTCAGTGCGCTGAGCTCTGGTTGGAATAATTGGTGGGGTAGATGCAAACAAATACTTTACTAGGGGGAATACATTCCACTCCGCTCATTTACATTAGACAGAACGCCTACAGCGCCGATTTCCAGCCCTGCCGGCGGGGAGGTCCACGTCAGTCCACGCGCATGTGCACGTGGGTGTTCGCGGCGGCCGCGGCGGTGTCGTCTCCGATTCCACCTAAAGCCCCTTCGTGTTTCAAAGGTAGCGCAAGGTGCGTCGATGCATGAGGCACGTGCAATGTGCAACCCTTGGGAAGATCATGGCGGCACAGCGCAGCAAAGTATTTGGCGCAGCACTGAGCTAGATTTTAGACACCATGTTCTTACTAGCAGTGGCGCGCGGCACGTGACTCGAGCATTTCCAGAACTATGAATTTGGTATGTAGAACAACCATCATCATCATCATCATTTACCGCCCGGTAGCCGAGACCTCCCCGACGATAGATGGCTCTCGTCAAGCCCAGAAAACCTGTCCGCGCCGCGGCTATTGTATTTGAGAGGAGTGGAATGTAATTCCCCCCAGTAAAGTATTTGATGCAATGCTGACTGCCTTTTTCTCTACTCACTGCTCGGACGCGTTCTTTCGCCGAACGCCGGCGTCCAGCGTTTGGCAATCGCGTTTGAACAGTTAATTGAGACAAATGCATACGGCTTTGCGTCTACACCACAGATCATATTCGAGCAAAAGCTCGGCGCCCTGACGTCCCTGCGCGCTCCCATTTCCTCCTCTCCTTCAGTGTCTATCCGTATACACCAACACGCGGCGCTGACGTCACGCCACTGCGGTGGCGCTGCTATTGAGGGCGCCGGCGCAGACGCTCCACTTGACGCGAATCTGGGTTCTACGCAGATGCAGTGCCCACCCCTCGCGCGGAAGCTGCGCGTTTTCCCAAACCTCGTGAGGGCTTCTTCGTAAACAGCGCGTTGGCCTATAGTCCCTAGGTAGTTTAAGTAGATCGCTTTCAAAGGCCCGCTACCGCCACGGACGCGCGCTGCAGAGCATGCATCGAAGTGGCAGCGCGAGCTTCCGCTACAAACGGCGTCGCCTGGAAGCACGATCTCCTGAAACTCTTTATTGAAAAAGTGAGAACAGTGGGGCGTTTTTTTTTTTTTTTTCAACGCCGGCGGCCTCCAGCACGCGCACCATGCCTTCCGCCGTGCTGTGGCTGCGCGTGCACGCTCAAAGTGCACGAAACGCGGAAGCGCTGTTGAAGGTACGAAGGTACGAAGTTGCGCTCTGGACGTGGGACAACTTTCGCTTCTCCCTGTTCTTCTCATTTTGTCAGTGACTATCGATTCCGTTTATTTTTTGCCCAATATACTTCTGCTACCAACCGCCAGGATTGTAAACCTAGGTACATCATCCTTCCTTTGGCGTCTTCGACTGATAGATTGACGTAGTATAGAAATAAGCGCTTCACTATGTTTTTGTCTTTGTACCAGGTTTTAAAAAAAATTGAGCACGAAGTATATTTTTAATTGTCCGATTGTTTTCGCTATATTTGTTGAGCTGCTATCTGCAAGCATAACAAAGTCGAACCAAAATAGTTTACACCTTACCCACACACTTTTCTCAGCTCTTTCTAAGTAATCCTATGACATGCACACACTTACTAGGAACCAAGCTTCAAACACTTCTAAATAGCTTCAGCTTAGCAAGTGTTGCGCAAAAGTATATTTTTCATGTTTTAGGTCGCTTTGGAACAAAGTTACCTTAAGATGCGAAAGCAGGGTCTGATCTGTTAAGCTTTAAATATACGCTTGGAAGTTCAAATGACAAAGTAATTAGCATTAAGTACTGTAACAACAAAATATTGGTACCCCTCTGGTTTTATATTACAGGTGTATGCAATAAAAAGCTACAAACATTATTTTAAGCCGTGCTTGGGGAACGGTCCATAAAAAAAAATATATGGCGCTTTTGGTTTAATTTTTTGGTCAGGAAGGCTTTGGTAAAACATATAAAGGTGGCAGCCCCCTAGTCTGCGAAATATTAAGCAAAACATATCAAAAAGTCGTCAAGAACGTATATGTTTTTAACTTAATTAATTTAAACCTTTTTGTCATCTCTTACTACAGCTGACATTTTAATCGTCCTAGCCGTGTAACTCTCCTTAAAATTGCATTTTAAAAAAGTATTACGAAATTACAGGCGTCTACAAGGGCTTCTCTAGACAACCTGAAAAGAGTTCGACATTTGGGGGCAATTTTAAAACCTGGCTTATTTAATTGTACGCTCTAGCTTGTAGTTCCTGCTATAATCGCGATGACCTATAATATCCAAAATAAACGTGACACTAAGAACACTTAACCATAAGGCGCCGCCGCTAAAGCCTTCGTAAAATGTACACAGACTGTGGTGGTTCATACAATTCATGCCATCTAAAACTATTTCAAGATTGCTCAATGTGCTCTGACCTTCGTGCATATAATGACCCTATTATTACTATGTGTTTAAAGTTAAACACTCTCTCCAGAACAATGTTGCCAACACGCAAATATATTTAAAACGAAGCTGAAAAAATAAAGCCACGAGTTAAACAATGTGGAAAAGCTATTTTACATTGTATTTTAAGTCAAACCTGTGTATACTATCCTAGCTCAAGTTATGAGGCACGTATTTCAAAACTTCAGATTCCCAGACACCAAAACGCGATTAAACTTCGAGTGCGTGCCTTTGGAGTTGATGATGTTCCTGTTCAACACATTTTGTCTTGAGACGTTTTATAAGCAACGGTCTAGTTCGTCATAAAAAAATGGCTCATATTAGTCAGTGCGCTTCATGATTAGCTCACACGTTCCTAAATGGGAACGGCTGTTTGCTCACTCTATGTGGGAAGGGTTTAAATTTAATAAGGAAACAATAAATATAAAAAATGAGCAAGGAATCGACTGAACTAATATATTATTTCATCCTCATTAAAAACATAAACAAAAAATGATATATAAAACACACATATACGCAGTACTTCCTCAGAATTGTAATATTTGAGCATTGATTTCAAACGTCGGTGTACAAATAAACAGAAAAATACTAAGGGTAGCCGGAAAGAAATCATGGTCTCTTGAAATCTGCTCGCATTCAGAGCAAACAGCGCAGCGCCTCAAGCTAAAAAAGGCAAGCAGTTCATTCACTTCGATATTTATTTTTCTTTACATACGAACCCCTTGTGTTCCTTTTTTATTGAATGCTATCGCCTCTTCTTTTAAACTTCTTTTGCAATCGTCGTGGGTATCACGGTCGTTTATCATTCGTCTTTATTTTATATTACGTTCGTTTCTACCTTTGTGCCTATTAGCAATTCTAGATTTTATATTTTAATTTATTTATTAAGGTCCTTCGCGCTCACTGTAAATTGCTTGCTACCTTTTCTTCATTTTCCCACTCTGTCGATAGATTGCTCAAAGTAAACAACCCATTCAGGCTGGAAGAAAATTTTTTAAAAACGGGCGCAGAACACAATTTATTAAACATACACCACTCTGGGACTTGTGTTTGCTTTTACACGCCCTACGCACGTTTATATCAATAAACAACAGTTAATTTTATATATTTTTTGCTTTTCACGCTTCAGAGGTGTGTTTACGTACTACTCAACGTGTTCACTATCTATCAACCGCCGTGGTTATCGCAGATTTTATGCCTTTTGATAAAAAGTAGACTCAAACAGTTTAACGACCTTTTTTAAATACTAAAACATAAAAAACATGTAGTAAATAATTATATTTTAAAAACAAATGTTTCTAGGGTACTGTGTCCTTCCTTCAGCTCCTCTCAATATTTGGCGCCCAAACATACGTTAAGTATTTGGTGCTCTTGCCACTAACTGTGATTGCGATTTAATAGCAACCAGAAGGCTCTAAGTTACTAAGGTCTTGTATTTATATAGTTAAATTTTGTAGAAAGTCGCAACTACACTTTGACTGATGAAATATTGAGTTGGCTACTTTGATTACACATTTTTCAAATTTTGTTTTATTTTATCAGTGCTGACCTCTTTTCTTCCAGTCTTACAGAGTTCATTCTAGCAAAAACCATCTTATAATAAACCTCTGTCTACATTTATATTAACTTTTCAAAATACACATTAGATCAGAATTATCAGCTTTACAGCCCATTTGAAGATAGCGCAAGTTATTTTTAGTTGGTCCTGAACTCTTCGTCCCTTGCGTTGCGGATTATCTGCCCTGACTACCGACATTACAACCAAGACTTCCTGTCATCCGTTTTCTCTCGTGATATCGGTCAGTTAAGGACCACCGTGAGCAAACATGGTAGCCGCCGCCTCGTTTGAATGGCCTCCTCTTTCGAGATCGAAAGTATCGTCAAAGATTAACGGGCTACGCCACGCGGGCGAAAGACACACACGAACAGATTAAGCTGCTTTTCCGAGGTGCTGCATTCTCGGGCCCAGAATCTTTAGTTTCGCCCACCTCTGCGTCCTTCCCTTTGGTGGCTACTGTCTGTCTCTCTCTCTTTCTCTCTAAAGTCAAATTTGGGGGTTTTACGTGCCAAACCTACGACGGGCATCTGGCACGCCCCAGCGGAGGATCTCTTTCTCTCTCTCTTTCTTTCTGTGTGTGTGTCCCTCTCTCTTCTTATCATTCCTTTACCTCCTTCCGTTTTCCTTTCGTCCTCTAGTCTCCAATGTTTTCTTCCATTGGCATCGATCTGAGCGATCCCCGGAGAGGAAACAACGCTAGGAACAAAGCGGGTTGAAGTAGTTCCCGACGGCAAACAAAGGGCGGAAGCAACGTTTCCGAAAAAGAGCACGGGGAAAAGCAATTACAACGTCCAAGGGTCACTGTCGAATATAGACGAAGGGGTGATACTGGAATTTCGGTTCACTCGAATGATTGTGCAAAGAGACCCGAGGCCAGATTCAAAAGAAACTTTTTTACTAATGAGGGTCAGAAATATTACTTAAGAAGACCCTAAAAACATTTTGTAATTGCCAAACCAATATGCTCTTGATTTTGGGTTCTGTTCAAACAAAAGCCTAAGTCAGGGGTCCAATCCCTGTGATAAGCATTTTTGGCGACTGTACGATCAAACTCCCGCTGACGCGACGTCAAGAAGCCCTGCGTTAGCTCTGCGACGCCAGTTTTGTTGTCGACAAAAAAAAGTGAAAGGCGTTTACAACAACCTGTAACACCGAATTAGAGCGCAGCTCTTGAGGAGGAGGAGGGAAGGGTACTGGGGGGGGGGGGGGGGGTGAAGTGACCTGGGGGGGTCACGTGACAATGCCGATGATGTCATCAGTGACGTCACTGATGACGTCATCAGTGACGATTACGATGCGGACTCCGATGACGTCATCAGCGATTATGACGATGACGATGCGGATGTCGGTGACGTCACCAATGACGTCACTGATGACGTCATCCGTGATGATGACGATGACGATGCGGATGCCGGTGACGTCATCAGTGATCAATCAATCAATCAATCAATGTTTATTTTTCTCTTGTGCTAACCAACAGCTCGAAAGCCTACTGGGTTAAGCACACACAATTGAAATACACCCAAAATACAGAGTAGACAAAATAAAGAGTTGTGAAAAAAAGACATGCAAGCACACAAACGTGTATATATGCCAATTAAAAACACATGCATCAAAATGATCGTTCTCCAAAAGACAGGTTTGTACTAAAAATATCGACGTCAGTAAATTGCGTGTTTAAAACATGTTGGATACGCGAAACCGGTGATGCGTTTCGAATAAGGTCTGGGTAAAAGACTCTAGGATTTCTAGAGTTCGTTCTAAGTGGTATGCGAAAGTGGACACAGGTGAGGAGAGTAGGGCTGTCTATTGCATTATGAATTAGCCTATGTAAAAACTGAACATCCCGAATGGACCTTCTTTTACCTAAGGTGAACAATGTTAATTTTGCTAAAATCGAATTATATTCATAAAAACACTTTCTTCCAAAATATCGGTCGTAAATGATGCGCACAAATCGCTTTTGTACATGTTCTATACTTTCACTTGCTGTTATAGATATCCAGTTCCAGACTACAGATGCAAATTCTAGTTTCGAACGTACATGGGTACTATATAATTTCAAGAGACAGTGATGAGTGATAAATGGTCTAGTTAAGCGAGACATTATTCCTAGTGTGCGCAATGACTGGCTGATAATGGAGTTTACATGAGAAAGGAAAAAAAATGGTCGTCCACAAGAACACCTAGGTCTCGCATCTGCGTGGTCCGACAGATCGTTTCATTTTCCAGAACATATGCATAGGATAAATTGTGACGCTTTCTTGACAGCGACATGACTTTTGTTTTGCGCGGATTTAAGGAAAGATTGTTAGAACTGCACCATTCTACCACTGAACGAAGATCGTCCTGCAGCAAAGTACAGTCAGTGACTGAGGTGACCTCCCGAAACAACTTCACGTCATCTGCGAAGATAAGTAATTGAGAGTGTTTTACGGACGACACCAAATCATTTATAAAAATAAGAAACAACAAAGGTCCAAGGTTTGAGCCTTGGGGCACTCCTGATATAGAAATGAATGGACGAGACAAGAAGTCAGATACCCTTACACAGTTCTGCCTTTTATGAAGATAACTCCTAAACCAGGTATTGTACTCAGGACTCAGGCCATAGTCCCTAAGTTTCAGCAATAACAGCTCATGATTGACCTTATCGAAGGCTTTGGACATATCCAGATATATTGCGTCTACTTGGCCCCGAGACTGAATAATTGGAAAAGCAAAATTTAAAAATGTGCACAGATTTGTCTCGACGGATCTGCCTTTGACGAAACCGTGCTGTACAAGAACAAACTTTCTTTTAAAATAATTATACAAACGATTGTACACCAGCTTCTCAAAAACCTTTGAAAATGCATTGAGTAGGGAAACAGGACGATAGTTACTAACATCACAAGAATTACCTGACTGATGATGACGATGACGATGCGGATGCCGGTGAGGTCATTAGTGATGATGACGAGGACGATGCGGATGCCGATGACGTCATCGGGGAGGTCACGTGACCTCGGCGGGGGGTTCACGTGACCCTGGGGGTGGTCACGTGACCTCGGGGGTGTCACGTGGCCTTGGGGGGGGGGGGTCACGTGGCTTTCGGTGTCACGTGACCTTGGGGGTCACGTGACCCTGGGGGAGGGGCCACGTGACCTCTGGGGGTCACGTGACCTTCGGGTGACCTTGGGATGACCTTGGGGTGACCTTGGTTGCGCCGACGCCGACGCCGCTCAGCCCCTTAGAGCTGCGCTCTAAAAAGAAAGACGTTTAAAAACCTCTTAATTTGAAACTAGAGCGCAGCTCTTGAGAAGGAGGAGGGGAGAGTACGGAGGGGAGGGTATGGCCATCCTCCCCCTCCACAACCTCCCCTCTTCCTCTAGTTCTCCTCCTACCTCCTCCTCCCCTGCTACTCCTCCTCCTCTCCTCCTGCCGCTGAATTTTTTAATGGGGAAGCTGACACGAAGTCGTGACGTCATTTTTTACGCTAAATTTAGCCGGAAAACCAAACCCGCTAAATTTAGCGTGCCACGTTTCTCAGCTAAATTTAGCTGCAAAACTTTCGTCACATGGCCCCGACACGAATTCAGTTTCCCCGCTAAATTCAGCGGACAAACTGTGACGTTCCATAATGCAACGCGCGCGGCTACGCCGACGCCGACGGCGACGCCGCTCAACCCGGAAACGGGCGCCTAAGAGCTCCGCTCAAAAAGTGCATCTGGTGAACTAAGTAAGGTGTCCCCTACCATCGCGATAGCAACACTTCTCTTTTGGAGCTTTCGTTGACTGTGAAACACCGGAAGGCATTTTCTTTCCCTCACATTTTCTGTTGAAACCCTCTCCGTTCCTAAGAGCCACCTCTTACATGCCGATTCGATTCCGGCACATCCTAGCAATTTCTTAGTTACGAACTTCTTCGTGAAAATGTCTTAACCTATAATATTCTCGGTGAATTCAGCCTCTGATTTCTGTCGTGCTCGTCGTCGCTGTCTTAATCATATTCTTACCGTGCGCCCATGTTGCTATTTAGAGCGCAGTTTTTAGGCGCCCGTTTCCGGCTTGAGTGGCGTCGCCGTCGTCGTCGCCGTCGGCGTAACTGCGCGGTGCATTATGGAACGTTTCCTATAATGACGTCCCACGTGACGTCACGTGTGATGTCACGAGGGTTACGAGTAACGTCTTGACTGTCACTAGGGTCACTTGTGACGTCCCACGTGACGTCACGTATGACGTCATTATAGGAAACGTCCCATAATGTACCGCGCGTGACCTCACGAGTGACGTTTCGAAGGTCTCGTGAAGGTCACTAGGGTCACAAGGGTCACGACCTTCACTCGTGAAGGTCACTAGGGTCACAAGGGTCACGACCTTCACTCGTGAAGGTCGCTAGGGTCACGAGTGACTCACAAGGGAGAAGGGAGTGAGGGGGAGGAGGAGGGGAGGAGGAGAGGTGAATGAAGGGAGGAGGGGAGGAGAATGAGAAGAGGAGGATGGAGGAGGGGGAGAGGAAGGAGGAGGGGAGGAGGAGGAGGAGGGGCAACTTCTACTCTCTGTACCCTCTCCTCCTTCTTCTCAAGAGCTGCACTCTAATTCAGCATTACAACGAATCGTAAACGTCTTTCATTTTGTGTTTTTTTGCTTGATTGCGTCCTATATTCATCCGATAAATTGCCACAATGTACTTAGTAGCGCCTCCTGATAGCTTCCAATAACGCATATAAAGAAAGGGTACAATATGGCACATTTTTACTTAGTTCGGAAATTGAGCCCAAAGCCACTGAAACAACCATTTATTGGACAACTTCATGTTGTTCCAAGCGAGGAAATGTGCCTCGTCAGCGCTTGGCTCTTTTGTTGAGTTTTCTTTTTTTTTTCTCGGGACTATATGAAACCATTATCTCGGCGTCTTGCTCTGAGTGGGTCTTTCATAAAGATGGGAAGTGTACATATTGAAACGAATGACTAGGTGACGAAACAAAGAATAACTGAGGAAAGTGAAACATATACTGGGACGAACTTGTGCCCAAAACAAAAAAAAAAGAAACAGAAGACAACAACAAAGTGTCGCGGGAGTCGGCGTAACAGCTGTATCGAACGCTGGGGCGAGACTGACTGCGGCTCTCCACGCGGAGTCCCTTATGTACACGCGTGGGCTTCTCGAACAATCGGCGTAGAAGGTTCGGCGTGTTGAACATTCGGACCTCGAAAAGCAACTGGGTTTTCGAATTTACCGGCAGCCTAAATTGAAAGAATAAATAAAACACGCATCGCTCCTTCCCAGGAATCGAACACTGGGTTTCCGGTCGAGAGTCAAGCGCGGTAACCACTCGGCCACGCACGCGCTCGCTCGCCGACGCGCGTGGCAATATTGCGGCGGCGACAGTCGCGCGATATACCCGATGCTGCTAGCAATGACATTTTACACGTGCGTTTGTCCACAGTTTTTTAAGAGGTAGAACCGCTAAGAACGTTCTAGAGAAGAATAAGCGGTAAGTTACAAAATTCCACTGGAAAAATCTGGAAGATCAGCGAAAGCAAACTGAAGCAGCTGGCACTTGGAGTTCGAACACCATATCCTCCGCGTGGCGACCCTGTGCGCTGCTATCTCGTCCAAGCAGGTGGCAGAATGCATCTCATACAAAGATTAGACATAGGGTTGATATTATATTTGTACGAAGCCAAATTCGTATTTGCGTTTAATTGTGGATTTCAATAGGTTTACACAGGATGTAGAAAAGATTTCTTAAATATTTTTAGTCATACTTTTTTCCGTTCAAATAAAAACACTAAACTATAAGGTAATTTGTTTTAATCGGTTAATATATAACTACACATAACCACAGTTTTTTCACCGTTTGAAATACTGGTAGGGCGTCTTGTGAAGGACCGAAACTGCTCAACTTCTCAAGTGATCATCAGCGCCAATAATATTTCCCTGTTTTCTATGTCTCGTTTATTTATACTGTATATTTATAGTGTAAGAAATATTTTTTGCTAAAATGTCCACATAATAATGACGAAGCATCAACGAGATCCCAAGATGACCCGATGTCATTACGCATGGTAGCATCCTCTTGATTCGGTCTCAGTCCAACACCACGTGGGAAAGAGTCCCATATTTTATTTAGAATTACATCCAACTCCTCTCGGCAGTCATTCTGCGTACCTTGGGTTCTTCTAGCAAAAAGTTTCTGGGACAACATAGGCTCGCTATATCTTATTCATACATAAAACATATAACAAAATTTTATACATTTAAAATATGAACGCTTTTTTTATATTTAGAAGACTTAAATACCTAGTATGTTTGAAGAAATTATACTTGCATTTGATTATGCTTGAGGATAACCGACGCGGGGTAGTACTCGTACTACAATGTAATTATCACCCGGTGGTGGGTGAAAATTTTATTTTAAACCAGAAATGACTACTTTTTCTGAATTATTTGTTTCCAATAAATAATTTTTGTTTTGAGGAGTTTTTTTTTATTTTTATTTATAGTGTACCTACTTTAAGGTCTTTCGAGCCTAACGATTCAAGCCTAAAATTAACCTTCACGGACCCATTGCCGCACATTTTCTGTATTAATGGTGTTGTTAAAGTACATTTCTTTATATATTTTTGGTAATAAAGTTCTTATTTATTTGACAAAAAGGGCATAATTGCAACATGTAGAAATATGTTTTTATAAAAGTCTACAAGGCTATTAAATAGATACCGTTGCTGGGCGCCAACTAAAATTTTTAGCCCAAATAATCGCCAACCTTTAATTGATTATTCAATCAATTCATCGGTCTCGTTAATTTCGATGCATATTTTTTTTAAAGTCGAAATTCCTTCTTTCATTTCGTTTTTGCTGAATATGCAATAAACGGCGCAATATAAAATTTCAATTGTGAATCAACCTCGATGTGTTGTTGAGAACAGTTCAGAGACGCTCCCGCTCATATATTAATAATTCAGCTGCATGAAGCAGAGGTGAGGTTCGTTGTCATTCACCAGCAAGTGCGTCCTCCCTTGGTTGCACGCAGTAGCCTCTGCTCAACGAAACGGTCGCTCACACGGCGCTGAAGTGGCCGGGAGACGCGTGAACTCCTGCACCTGTCTGGAGCCCTAAACTCGTCAAACACAAAGTTGGAACCCAAAGCTCACGGAGCGCGCCGATTGGATGCCGGCGACAAAAACGCGAAATCGTCGTCGTGATCGTTCAATCGCTGCGCTTCGTAAACTTTGGCCCAGCTTTGTATTTGACGAGTTGAGAGCCCATAAAGTTACCCATCTGGCCCCCACAGTTTACTTTAGGTTAAAATTTTACCTGAAATTCGCCCTTCGTACAGGTGTATTCGTCCACGTCTGCGTGTTGAAAGCGTCTAATGTTTACTTTCTTGTTGTTCGTCACAAATTTACTGATGAACCGGTTAAAAAAATTGATTGCGAGGAAAGAAATAATTGATTAATTGATATGTAAATTGATTAGTTGCCCAGCCCTAGTTTTTAATAAATCAAAGGGTGTGGATATTTGTGTAGATAACTTTAGCCCGAGAGTTCAAGATTTTTATTTTAGGGCTGTGCAATTAAATTCAGCATTCAACGATATTATTCGCATTTACAACGGTAAATGTATTTGTATCGGCAGCACTTTGTAAAAATGTCTTTGTAAAAACGTCTATACAATATATATGTACCGGGTGTTCCATTTTTATTATAATGTATTTATTACAAAACATCCGTAAACGATGCACTAATACGGTTCATGCAGGTGAGTTATACGGCCAGGGGGACAGTACGTGGGTGGCTAATCCTTGCAATAAGTTAGATCATTTATTAAAACTCGTTAATTAACTTTTTGATTAGCGAAATTACATCCGCGTTTTGCCGCTGCTAGCTTTGCGCCTGCTACCCGGGTGGTAACTCTGGAGCGCTTCCGTGTATCCCAAGAGCTTCAAGTCGTTCTAAAAAGATTTGATTTAGTACCTTTTGATGATTCTCAGTAAGTTTTTAATTAAAACTATATGTCTATTTTCACAACTTAAAAAAAGTTAATTACCAAGTTATAATTAGTCAGCCGACTTATCGAAATATTAGACACCCACATAATATCCTCCTGGCCGTATAACTTACGTGCACGAACCGTATTAGTGCATCTTTTACGAATGTTTTGTAATAAATTTGTTTGAATTAAAATGAAACACCCGGTATATGATTTCCCCCGAAAAAAAATCGTCAATATAAAAATATTGTAAGACATTCAAAATCGTATTTAAAAAAATATCTGAAAAAATGGACGGTAATGTTTTTGTTTTTTCGTCACCGCAAAAAGAAAAAATAAGTTATTTGAGCGGTAAGGATCTCAGTACCATGCCTTGCACACTCCACTCCTCGCGCTGCACAATCGCCAAACTCAGTAATACATTTCATAGACATAATTGTCAATAAAATGTGTTAACAGATCAGCTTTTTTTCAATAAGAAGATCCCATCACTTAAATATTATAAAAACTGTGGATTACAGGTTGTAATATTTAACGTATAGCTTCTTAAAACGTATGACGCAGCCCTAAAAAGATGCCGAAACGTTCTTTTAGCCATGGAAACATTAAAAACAAATTTAAGAGGAGAACGTAAATATTTATCTATTGTCTTTCAGATTTAGGTATTTAGAAATCATACTTAAAAAGCAGACTTTTGGGGGTTGCTATCAACAGTTCTATTCTTGTAACTAAATAATTTCTTCGAAATATTGTTTTCACGTTTTGGTAATGTTGAACACTTCATTTCTGTTTTTATTTTCGGTATCAAATATGAGTTCAGAATATCTAGTGTTTAATAATGAATATATACAGAGGCTCATATGTTGGAGTGTCTAGCCAATTCTCTCTGAAAAATGCAGCTGCGAACTTAACTTTCCGCATTGCCATGCTTTTTGAAGAAAAAAAAAAGAAAACTGAATTGCTTTCTATTTAATCCATACGAAAATGATACTATTATTTTAAATTAAAATTTGTATTATACATTTATTTTCACATGGCCATGAAAGAGACATTGTAATATTTGTTTCACGAAAAAATGTATATCTAGCATGAATGCCGCTTCTCAGCGATATTTTTTCTCGGCGGGTGTAGTTTTTATCTGATGTGGTTATAACTAAATAAAATAAAATTAAAAAAATAACAAAAAATTATTTATTAAAATACAAGCTTTTCATGATATCATATTTGCCGCCACAAATATTCTGACCTACATTTTTTTTACACCAATGATACAAACGGTAAATTGAATTCATCTCTCGCAGTAATATCCTGCTTTAAAATATATCCACCGTCTAAGTCCAAAGACGGCATTATAAGATTTTTGACTTCATACAACACTAAGCTAATGGAAAATGGTCTCCGAAAATTTAACAATCTATTTTCGCGAAATATTATGCAACTTTTTATCGCGATTTTTCGGCAGGGTTCTGCAAGATAATCAGATCCAAATCATGAAGTCTTGGAACAGCTAGCTATTTAAAGAAAGCTGTCCTCGCTTTACAACAATTCGACTTTAAATACTTTCTTTCTACATTTCTCATCACCATTCCCCGCGGGACGACCAGTCACTGAAGACTCACGCTTCCCCCCCCCCCCCCCCCCCCCCCCCCCCGCCAACGCCAGCGACACCTGGCTCAGACCGCAAAGCGACCACAAAACCGCCCATCTCGAAAGAGCTTCACTGAAACGCGCACTCGAACTTGGGGGAGCGTGCGCTTCCAAGATCAGACATTTGCGAGAAGAGAAGGAATCTGGCAAAGTGGAGAGGGAAGAAAAAAGAGAAAGAGTGAAAGATAAAAAAGGGGGAGGGCGAAGTTTCAAGAAGGAGAGTGCAGAGCCCGTTCCCACTCCGCTCGAACACCAGGAGGGCGCTACAGTCGCTGCTGGGAGTCGGTATCGTTGGAGCCGGCTTCAGTTGGTCGGAGGCGGTGCTGGCGACACCGCGTTGCCTCCTCGGAGCCAAACGCGCGAAGCGCAGTGCCCTGTTCGGCGGTGCAGCACGTCGTCTTGGAAAGGAAGAAGTGAATATGCGAGTTCGCAGATATAAATATATGTTGACGAGGGGAGAATGTGACATGATTCGGGTGTGAACTCGCGAGTGGCGTCGAGAGGATACTGGTCGGCGAGAGCCGCGTTCATGGATGTACCGCAGTCGGCTGGGATATGGAGCTTGAAACACGCCGTCCACGTCCGACGAAACAGCGAACTCGCTGGGGTGTCCTTCTGCTGCTCCTGCAGATTGTGTCAGGTGGGTGTACACAGCAACGATCGCTCAATAGAAAAAGGGCAGCCTAATTGAGAGAAAGACTTAAGAGTACGTTTGTTTTTATTTTTTTTCTCGTTGATTCTCCGCTCGCATATTTAACGTGAGGGCAACTCGGCCGAACGCGTTGTGCAGCTAGGGTGCCCACATAACTAAAATGGATGCGAGCTTGATGATTGCCAGAAGAGAAAAAGAAAACAGGATTCTTGCTCCTGGATTGTTGGCTCTACCACTCAAGGCGGTTGTGTGAGGAGAAACTTCCTCGTTGTCGTTGACATTAAAATTAAATGGCGCAATGCGAGAATCACCCACATGAAGAATAGTAATAATTCTTAGTGGCACACCTCACGGTTTCGCGCCGCTGACCGCGCTCTGTGTCGGCGCGGGCCATTTCCGGCACTCCGCCAAAATATTCCACGGTCCGCTTATAACCAGATAACAAGCAAGCTAGATAACATGCATGGTCAGTAAAACAGTCCCCGCCGGGCCATCGGGCAGTGCGAGGGGAAAGGTACCCAAGTGACCAAGAATTAGCACAACCAACATTTATCGGTAGATACGAAGATTAAACTTCCTAAGAATTTTACGATGCATTCTGTATCACAAATCAAGGCAAGAGCAAGTGCTTTGGTGCCCCGTCAATGAAGCTGAAAAATACAGATTTACGTTCTAACCGACTTGCCAGAAATACGTTATTAATAGTGTCGTTTGTCTTAATAAACCTTCCTTTGAAAGTGTACTTCGTCTTGCCTGCTTCCTTGTCCCTGTTCATTCGGCGCTTTTCGTTTAGCGCGTGTGACTATTTATACCGAAGTGAGGTACGTAAACACAATCGCCTTTTGCACAAGCAGCTGAAATGTTCTCTACTTAGTACACCCTCGTTGGTTACACATTTTATTTTCGTCCGTTGTGTTACACGGTTTAATACGAAACGTCCATTATTTACCTTTTATTTAGTCCATCTGTTCCGAAATAACACGTTAGCGGCTTTAACGTCACACCTCAGCTTTCGCTCTATTTCACCGTACCGGTTGCGTAAGTGTTTTTAATTTGGAATGTGAACGAAATGGTAAACCTCAAAAACATCAGCGACCCTCTGGAGCAGTGGTTTTAAACTCATTTGAGTGTGGCGGCCAGATGGCCCACACCGAAAAGATCAAGGGCCAACCTAAGACGGGGGAGGGGGGGGGGGGGTGTTTAGAAGTTTTTAAAAAGAAAATACCTCGTGCTCTATTCTTTTGGTAAAGTCGCAGTTTGGCCTGCGACATCTTTAGATTTCATTTGTTTATATGAATACTTCGCGTCCTGACCTGATGTGAAAACAAGAATTAAAATGACACCGCCCCGCCAACTTGCTGGTATTCTTAATAGAACAAGAGAACACGTACAGTCTCCGGCAATATGAAAGACCCACTGGGAGCGCGTGGCCGAGGCGGTGGCTGGCGGGGGCGCTGCGAGCGCTCCGAGCAATTCCATTCTGCTTCGAGGAAAGGACGCTCATTCGGGCTCAGCTAAAGCGAAACGCGCTTATCTGTTTGTGCTGAGCCCCGAGTGAGCGTCCTTCCCTCGGAGCAGAATGGAATTGCCCGGAGCGCTCGCAGCGCCCCCGCCAGCCACCGCCTCGGCCACGCGCTCCCAGTGGGTCTTCCATATTGCCGGAGACTGTACACTGTCGTTCCCGTTGCTCAATTCACTCAGGAATTAACGAAGCTCAACATGCCTGAGTCTAAAAACATTCAGTTAATTTGGCAGTTCTTGCTTTCCTGACCATCTTTATTATAACAATCTGAACAGATGCTTCTCTGTTAAAGGGGATATTTTTTAAAGGCTAGAATTCCCAGCTTGTCGTTTTTATATCTTTGGCAGTTGCTTCTGCTGATCGAGAGTTCGCGCAGCCGAGACACATCCTTCGACAAATAGCTCGCGCTTTCAGCCTGGTAGTGGAATTGTTGTACATTACAAAAATCTGGGAAGCAAAAAATGAAGCGAAACAAAGGGCAAATAAACACAGATAAGTATAAACCATGTGAATACGTTAAAATATCAGAGCTACTTTACGAGCGAAAATGAATCGACGAGATGAGGTCACTATGGCGCGTGGCATTTCCAGCGCTCGATACATGGGAACCGGGACGCGTAGCCGGTTGCCTGAGGGCCTCGACCCAGCAAGTCGCGGGCCGCATGCGGCCCGCGGGCTGCGTGTTGGACGCCCCTGCTCCAGAGAACATATGCACTCGACCATTAAGGAGCACACCGCATTTCGAAAAAGAGTCAGGTCATTGTAGGCGCCGGCCTCTTGTCCGTTGCTTTTCATTTCTTGGAAACGCCATAAATACTCCTACACACCTCTCTAGCGAATTACTGTGCCAAACAGAAGTGGCTTGTTCGAAATGACAGATGTTCGGCATAAGATATAAAAGATTCAATCATTTTTTTTTGAATTTTTCTGATTTCGCGTCAACTGTACCTTGGCCTTTTTGTGAAAGGCACGCCTAAACTCTTCTGTTGATGTAGTCATGGAATGCTCCTTCCCAATCCAATTTCGTAGCATATATGGGTTTCTATTGCAGCCTCTCTTACTTCTACTTATGCTGTGCATAAAAAACATTGAAATATTTTTCTCTTTACAGTGACGCAGAATAGTAACATAAGATTAATTTTCAAGAGGTTCAACTAATCGCAGATATAGTAACTAGGAATCGATAAACACCAAGAAAGACAAATTCTGCGCTGCTTTAATTTATTTATTGAATCCTCTTGTTTTCTAACATTTTAATCACTGCAGTCTCCATTTGTACATGAAATGCGTCGATCTTCAGTTTTTATTTTGTCTTGCTTTAGCTTCGTTTAATCTACTCACTCCTGTCATGATTTGATGCGTACACATTTTCTTCACACTTAATCCCATTAGTGCTAATGTGTCTGATAAATAGTTACTTATTCTGTTCTCTTGCAAAGCTTGGGAGAACTAGGTTTTTTTTAGAGCGCAGCTATAGGCGCCCGTTTCCGGGTTGAGCGGCGTCGGCGGAACCGCGCGTTGCATTATGGGGTGTTTCCTATAATGACGTCGCACGGTGAATTACGTATGAAGTCACGTGACTTTTCCCGCCACATTTAGCGGGAAAAGTTTACCCTCGTGACGTCAGACATGACGTGACGCTAAATTTATAAAGAAAGTTGGCGTCACGTGACGTCAACAACAATTCAGTTTCCCCGCTAAATTTAGCGGGAAAATGTTGTCAAATTTCTAGCCAAGTTTAGCGCGAATATTTCCCCGCTCAATGTAGCGGGGAACATTTCGCTCAATTTTGCGTGAAATTTAGCGAAATTATTCCGCTAAACGGGAGGGGAACAGAAGAGGAGGGTGTGCAGGAAAAACAGAAGCATACCCTGCCCTCCGTACACTTCCTTCCTCCTCCTCAAGAGCTGCGCTCTAATTCGGGACTACAGAGGGGTGTAAACGTCTTCAATTATTTGTGGAATTTAATACGTTTTTGGTTTTTTACGAGAAAATTAAAATACAAGCTTCGTGACTTCCTAAACATCAAACGAAAGTCTAAATCGAAAGCCTAATATTCTTGTATGGACGTAACTTGTCATGTCGTTTATGAATTATTCCACGACACCTCAGACGTAGCGTAGGCATCACTTTGGCCACTCAAGCGAACCCACATGTTCGACCTCCATTACTGGCATTTATAGCAACCATGCTTCCGAACGATATTCCATAAACTGATCGAAAACTGCTTTTTAATTTTTTTGTCACCATTTATTCTGCCATTCAAAATACCACGAAATATGCTGGCAGCATCGTCCATATTTGTAGAGTCGCATCGTATATCAGCAAACTACATTCCTTGCTTGGTTCCGACAAAGAGGACAACAAACGTAGCGTGCCGTCAGGATAGTGCAGGGTGTTGATGTGAGTAGCCGGCGTTTGCAATATATGCCAGAAAGCAGAGATAGCTGGGCCATCATACGACCAAACCCAAATCCTTATTTTTGAACTACATTTCTAAAATTTCTTCATTTTCTTCTCTTAGGTATGCTGTATGTTTTTTTTTTCTCGTTTTTTTTTTGTCTTTTGTGCTCGTCTTTGGGATGTGGTGGGACTACATTCTTTTTACGGCGTCAAATGCAGCACAATCTTTCTTTTTACGTCACATATATTTTTTTTATATTAGCATCTGGTTGCTTTATACTCTACTTTGTGTTTGTTATTTTTTTATTTATCGTTTTTGCGAACGTGGTGAGAGAAAAAGTGAATTGCTGTTTAATAAGTATCCTTCTTCTTTAGTTTGTGATATATGACAGTGCGTTTCTGTTAAATACAACAGATAAAACTGTCTGGAATCCGGCAAATTAGCTATCTGTCGTTTTGTTTTTATTGTAAGTATATTTTGTCGTACTTCATTAATTTCGTTTGACGCAGCAGGAACATAGTAATGTGCTCTAGTTTTATCAGAATGCTCAGAAATATTTTTCAGATATATTGAACAAAGAAATAGTTGTTTAATATATTTAGACTCAAAGCACGTTTATGATGACCTTCCTAGCCCGAAGCAGTTCTGACTGCTGAAAATTTTGTTTGTCAAATATTGTGACGCCTGGAATGTCATGAGACGTTGTTAGGGGTGATGAGCCAAAGACGAATGCCCTTCTCAGCCAGTAATGTTCACTTATCTCCCGCCCTGGTCAGGTGCCACCATTTCTGCAGAGGTCATCATTGGCGAGAACCCTATAATTCATGAAAGAGGACTATCTTTCGGTGTTTCTAAAACAAAAACAGCAAATCATGCCAAGAATAGGAAAGGGTGTTTTTCGAGGGTGGGGCATCTCTCGGGATATTACGATAGCCTAGAAATTGTTAATTAAGTAACCTAAATAATTAAAGTAAAAAATATAATCTGCTTTACTAAAGATAAATTAAAGATGTCAGCTTCTGAGCTGTTATTTCAACACCAGAGAGAAATATATTATAATGTGTCTGTGTGTATGTGTGCGCGTTTTTGTGTTTTGGAAATATACTCGACGTTTATTATCCGAAAACTTCTTTCGAGGTCACTGGTGAAAACTGTAGCCCATTATTTTAGTTAGAGGGAACATTGGAACGGGAACCTCGTAGGAGCAAGCAGCACTATGAGGGAAACGCAAGATGGTCTTTTTATCCTCATGTTCTTGGTTATGTCGCATTTGTCTCTCCACCTAAGCTTTGTTTGAACTTGGTTCAATGAAAAGTTCACCTACATTTGAACCACGACGGTTTACGTGCATTTGTTTTCCACTGCATCGACCAGTACGGCCTCCCGCATTCCTGCGCGATTTGCCGGCTCACTGAGGCGGCGTCCTTGAACAAGATAAGAACAGTGATTGAACGCTGGAAAGGATCATTATAAACTCACGAATCGAAAGACGAAGACTTCGGAGACCCGTTATCATTTCATACATCGCTCTCTTTTATTTCGTGTGTACGCCAACGTTCCTGCAAGCAGTTTTTCTTTTTTTTTTACACATTTTTAAAATTTTTTATGCCTATTTAGGGCCGCGTTAGCTCTGTCCTTGCCAAACCATTTGGAATTTGGGTAAGGAAGTACGTCTACTCTGCTTGCGGTTGGCCTCAGATTTCCTTCTTTTTTGCCGTCGAAAATTGCGACACGGAGCGTGCATGTATATTTTTCTATCTTTTTCATTTAAGCCTAGTTTCGCTCTTGCATTTTTTCATTATTTTTGTCGTAGATGTTTTTTTTTGACAAAAAAATGAAAATATAAAAGGGTATATTTATAAAAATATTACAACCCACAAATTTGCCGAGAAATAAATTTGTTCTTTGTTTCCCATTCCCTCACTTACCAAATCACATGCGGGTAATAATAAAACGGTTTATTTTTATGAGAAAAAAATGTTTACTCTCTATAATCTCAGTAGAGTAGATTGTTGGGCTAGTTGGTTTTGGACTCGATTTTTTATTTGTAATTTGTCATGGAGGCAAGTGCGTTCTTTGATACGTTTACTTATCAAATTAAACGTTTCGCTTCCCTTTGAAGGCAACTGTTTAATTTCATGTATTTACTTGAAGACAATTGCCGGTCAACATTTGACGGTAAATTCATGGAGGAGATTGAAATGCGCATACAAATAAAATGTATACACAAATATACAATACGAAATAAGCACATTACGTTTTAGAAATTACAAACAAATTGGTTCAACAAGACTTAGTTATTTAGTGACTTTTATCGCCGTCAGCCGCGAAACAATTTCCGCGTGTGCTTTTGCGCCAGCCTGTACTACACAGCGTAGCGCCTTTAACGTTGCCAATAGTACAAGGCGTTCCTCAAAAAAAAGTTGGTGTTGTCTTTACCGCAAATATAAACTAGGGAGTGCCGAATGCTTAGTTTCCCTTCAAATATCGCGCTAGGAATACAAACCAGACGCCAGGGTTTCGGAGCTTGGCGTTATTGGCTTGGTGGCCAACGAAGTCCTCGAGTTCATGGAAATACGCGACGTTAGTTACAAAAAAACGCGCTCTATTTTCCTGCTGAAAGTTAAGAAAATGATTTGTCGCTTTTGAAGAAGATAGCCGTTCAGTCTAAAAGTTCGCTTCGGGTCTAAACCGCCATCGCTATATCTAGGCGGAGATTGAAAACGTTCGGCGGCTCGGCTAAAAGTAATAAATTATATCCATGTGAGATGGGTATAATTTTCGTGAAATGGCATTATCTGCCCCTCACAGTTGCCACTCCACTCATTGGTGTCTTCGTGTGAAGTAGCCATACAGCGTTTTGTTTTCTAACATAGCGTTGCTAGATAACGCTATCCGAGGCAGCGACAAGTCCTCTTCCCCCGCCCTCCTCTCCTTGCTCCAGTCGTCGGCTGTATTTCGTTCACCCTTAAGCTGAGACTAGAAGCCCTGCCTTCAGCGCGAGCTTTCTGCCCTTGCTTACAGAAGTGTGAACCCGCAGGGACGCGCAACCAAAGCACTACGGAAGCCAGCGAGCTCGCGCTCAAGGCTGCCGTTTCTAGTTTCAGCTTAAGGGTGAACGGAGTATATGGCGCGGTGGGGCGCCATATTGTTTCTAACTTGCCCACCATCGCTGTGTTCGAAACCTCTCGAGTTACTCCAGCGGGTCATGTCATATGACGATCCAGATAGAACACCGCTGAACGCGGTTCGGTTTTCGAACGCCAAGGTACCACACCTTTAGTCGAGAGTGAGTTCAATTCAAATCCGCCATGTTCTTCCTAAACGGAAACAGAATGCGGGCACGAACCAATGGGAGGGCGCGTCGGCAACATAGAAAACCGTAATCGAGGGACTTTCGTCTAACGGTGCAAGTTATACTCGAGTAAATAATGTGAAACAGACGCAGTGCTTTCCCTGACACCGTTCAGGTAACTCATAAGTTTAGAATAGGGTTATGAAGTGGCGCAGCAGGTTCTGTAAGATGCCACTTTGATAAGCTGACGCTCTATCGTGTTCCGAAAGTGATCGGTTTTCCTCCGTCTTTTTAAATTTCACCTGACATAAACTTGTCCCGGTGAAACCAAACCAGAAACGTTTTTCGTGTGCTTGCGTATTGTAGGAGCTTTTGCAAGGGCCTTCGGCGGATCCAAAATCCAAAAAGAAATTAATGTCGCCGTATTGTGAGAGTGAGGTGCTTTCCCCCATTGCAGTCGAGCGTTTAATCCTCCATACGCATCCTCCAAGATTACTACCATCTTTCTTTTTGAGTTTCACAGAAATAATGCAGATACACAAGACGTCTATTTACAGATAAGATATGGGACCAGGGACGCACATTATGAGCTCTACATCAGAGTGAGCCGATTCGCCAAATGGGCAAATCGATGGGCTGGTTCCCCGTGAGCCCAGTGCTTTCAGATAGGGCGCCATCGTCCTACACGTCCACGGAATGAAACATATTGACCCGAAGAGGCACATTCCGCAAATTATTGCCGTCGTTCCAGAACGCTTAACGTTCGGTATTTTTAATACGAACGAAATCTCTTATAGTCATGTCCCGCTAATATAAATCGATTTAATATAAAAACTCTGTTATATACACAAACTTTTCGGGGAAGAACTAGTTAAATGCAAGCATTCTTGTCTCCTTAATTTAGACAACTCACATTACGGACGAAGTTTGAGGAATAAAAATATCCATATTAAAGGCACATGACTATGGATACACTTTACTCGGATGCTGAGAAACATCTTCCGACACCCGGTCACAGATGAGAACAATTAAAAGGCTACGTATCTTTGGGTGGTCCGGTTAGTAACTTTATTGTGCCCCATCACATTACTTCACCGTGTTAGTACACATTTTATATTTGCTAGGTTTAAATTTATACATATATATTGCAGTTTTAAAGAGGTATAATTACAGCTGAAATGAGAGTTGAGCCTGTTAATGGAACTGATTTAAACTTGTATTCAACACTTGAGCTATTTACTCTCGTTTTATTCTAAGATAATATTATATCTGAGAATTCACAAATTTCAATCAATCGATGCCCGCGCAAACGGTTGCATTCGACTTGGGCGTATGCATGTGTACTATTGGTCTTCCAAATAATCTACGGGCAATTTATATTAAAAGAACGCCGATCGCTAAATGGAAGAATATATGTCTCAAAGGTGTACGCTAACATTCACTATGTGCCGTGTTTTATAGCCATCTGGAGGTCGCGATAGCATCGTTACATAGGCTACTCGCCGTTCATGAGCACGAAAAATAAATGAATGAATGAATGAATGAATGAATGAATCGTTAAAAACCAAAATAGATGGAGTGGGATATATTTAAGTTTTTTTATTTACACAACTGCAAGCGTAACTTCAGACCGCCGTCCATGAATGAGACTTAAAACTCCAACTAAGGCAGCTTGGGATAGCGGAATTAAGATGTCATATTTTAATAGATTTATTTCACTGAAATGTCTGTTTTGCTGCGTAATTCGACAAAAGTAGATTTAAACAGTTAGCATTTACATTAATTTCGCTTTTTTTTTTTTGCAGGGCAATTTTATTTTAATATGCGCCTTTACTAAGTTGGCATTTGGAATTTTCGAGCGAAGCTCATTCATTTAGAATATTGGGTATAAATGAAACACAAGTTGTGGGCTTACTATGCTCCAAAGAAAAAGTCTATTTTGCCCTACCCCTTTTATACCGGGTAGTTTCGCCGGAAACAAAATGCTGAAAGCCAAAATGGTTGTACAGAGAAAGTACCAAAAAAACCCATATCCCCGATGCCTGTCACGAACCGGTTAGGAGTTTGGTAATCAAAAAAAGAAAAAGAGAGGAAAAGCAAACGACACGAAGTTTTTAGAACTGGAACGTTTCTGAGCGGGTGGCCATTTCGCTGCTCACAATAGTGAGGAAGGAGGCACTCATAATGACATTGGCTCATGGAAAAGCGCGATGCTCTCTCGCTTACTTTTTCTTATTTCTTTTTCGTCTAACTCCAACTCTATACAATTGCGGCCCAAGCAGAGAAAATTTCTCTTTTTTTCAGCAAGCAACGAGAGCGCGGCAAATGGAGCGCGGAAAAATTTTCATCTCGTAGCCTGACTCCGCTCGGTCGGCTCGATTTGGGACGCTATCATTCGCATCCCCGTCGCCATGAAACATCATGAAATATAGAAAAAAAAAACTGCTGCCAACGCCAATGTACAAATAAAAAAGCCGTTGATCGCTCTCTTTACGGCACTCCTGAATCAGCGCTTACAGAAAGACTTACACAAGTATTTTTGCGATTTCCGTGGCTCCTAATATATGACTTACATTTTATACCTGCCTCGGCAAAAAATAACTGACACGCAATATTCGTTGAGTCCCAAGATGGTGTTTTTTACCGAGTAACAAAGGTGGCCATTGCTGGCGATCCCTAATCTTGGTCGTGCAAGTGAAATTAAAGTTTCAAAAGTCGCTTGTTTTTTGTCAGGAACTTCGGCATTATGTTCGAGGATGTGTATATTTAAAACTGTTAGGGGAACAAAAAACGGGTCGCACAAATGCGCGAAAATATTCTTAATATTGTGATATACGCTCACAATATTGACTCCAGAAAAGTATGCCACCAATTCGCCAAAGCCACAAGTGAGCAAATGAGTGTTTAAATATATAAATACGTCTCGAATGCCAGTGAAATCACTTTTCCTTAACATTACAGTTCGTGTTTCTGCCCATCGGACGTGTCCCGGAAGTCACCGCCGTTTAGGGATGTACGACACTGTTGCAACGCCTGCGAGCACTTTTCTTACCTCGTGCTTGCTTTCAGACGTAACAAACAATAACACTTCTTTTAGCTACTTTTTGTGAGTATATTGGACCAGGAAACGGTGTACCCAGTAACAACACGAGGGACTTTTAGGGAACCGTTTTTGCACGTCCGATGCGGTACGATGCGCCCTCCGGTATAAACTGCGCGCATGCTACCGCTGAACACTCGCACATGCGCAGTTCGCACCGGAGTGCCCATTGTACCGTATCGGACGCACAAAGACAGTTCCCTAAGACTCTCGATTGGATCAGTCAGATGGTAGCGTTTATAGCTGTCGGACTTGGTATGAAAAGGAAGACCATGCTGAAAGGTGCAACGGTTCGCATAAATCCTGCACCTCAGGAGAGTACTAACAAGGCAAACACGTTTTCTTTGAAACGAACTCTTGGATTCGGCTTCGAAATTCGGGTTTGCCGAGCCATTTTGGGCACGCAGCATCCTTCGCGCCACTTGCGCCTGCTGTCAACGCGAGGCTCACGCGCGGCTGTACGCGTATACAGATTCTCTTGGGCGTCGGCGAGACCTCATTGGGCTCTTTCGGTGGTCAATTTTCGGTCCGGTCACGTAGGCAGGGTGGGACCGGAACAAAGTAGAGGCAGTACGGTCACGAACGGGCCAGCGCAGAAACAACCTCGTTGGGCATAGAAGGGTCCATCAGGCGCTATATATGATCGGAGGTCCCTTAGCAGTTTGGCACTATAAAGATAGAAAGATATTTTATTTCAGTTTGTGAGACACAGGGAAGACATGATTATACAATTATCATAAACAACAAATATTGGCAGTCACGAATAATGACGAAAATAACGTTTAAATTCAAGCAAATAGAACATTACCCAGTATACAGTTCCCTAAAGCAGTTATAAATAATATTTAACTGCCGGAAGAAAGACTTTTTGCCTATTTTATACATTCCTTGTCTTTTCAAGTATAGTACAGGTTCCTTGAATATCATCTGAACTCACAAAATAGTGCGGAAAAAAACATTTTATTTCCTCTGGCAAACTCTCGTAATCCATCGCGAATACAGTTTCCGGGTTAGTCTGAAAGCGGCAATAAGCTACAATAATTATTAGCCATCTTTTTGGGTTACTTTTTTTTTACTTCGCGGTTTCTGCTTGAAGTTTATTTGTACATAAATACTTTCAAAACTTATCACTACGTGAACTATTTCAAATTGAACTTTCTCGTACACAAGAAAAAGGAAACAAAAACTGAAGTATCATCCCAAAAAGTGTATTGCCTTCCTATTCTTTAGTGTCGTTTGTCTATGCCACTTCAATTATATGTTTAATATTGCCTGTGAAGTATCTGAGGTAACACCAGAAAAAGAGTGCGGAATTGCTTCAAGTCCAACATCGCACAGGGGATTCAACCAAACCGGGCGGCATAGAACTGCTTTCCGTCAGACTTCATAAGGCTCGAATGTTTTTAGCCATTTTGTTTATCATTACAAAGGAGACGAAAAGATATATACATATATATATATATATATAGAAAGAGAGAGAGAGAAAGAGAGAGAGAGAGAGAGCGCGCGCGAGAGAGAGTTATCGAAATAAAGATAGAATAGTGTGCGGCGACAACAATGATCATCTCTTTCTTTGACGTCAGAAAGATGGTGGACTCGAAATGTGCTCCTACGGGTAAAACGGTAAACCAAGATTTTATCTGCGATTTACAAAAGAAACGTCCCGCGTTGTAGGAAAATAGATTATTAACCGTGAAAACGCGCTTACCCACTCCGCGCTGAGCGTTTAGCAGTTTTTGACCAAAAACTGCATGACTCACGTACCTAACGCTATTTTTATACAACCTCTCCACGTGTTGCCTTTATTTTGTCTGCCCGGACGAAAAAAAAATCTCACCGGGAAACGACTTGCCGCTGTGGAAGAGGTGAAATAAAAAAAGTGTTGACACATTGAAAGCCATCAACGTCGACACATTTCAAGGCTGTCTTTAGTATTGGAAGAAATGTGTCGACAAGTGTAGTGCATCAGGCAGAGAGTCATTTGAAAGGTACATTAAAATCTTAACGTTTAAGAATAAATACACGATTTTGTAAAATATAGATTTTTTTTTTTTATATTGGAGTACCCCTTGTACTAAACTTTTGTGATTACGGCATGCGAGGTTTTCTAGGAATTGCAATACAAAAAAACAAAAAACTTATATATCTATATATATTAAATATGGGGACGTGTCACACCAAGGTTTGGGCTTTACGCCGTGCTCAATGAAGAGGTAGAACAAATATTGAATATTCTATATCCCCTAACCGACATGAGATCTTTAATTCATATTTCAGAGTGTTGTTTAGTAGAATGTTGCTTACAAAACAAACAAAAAACTGCTTGTGAAAGTGCGACAAAATTTGCTTAGCACCGGCTAGTTCGAACAAATATAGGTGTTTATAACGGTGCACAGAAAATGTTGTAGTTAAGTTGGGAGTTATAAGCAAATATAGGTAGAAGAGTAAGAGAAAAATCTTATAAAACAAATGTAACAGCGCCTTAAGCCAACAAGAGTAAAATGTGTGCTTATTGCGCGAAAGAAGATGGAACCAGAAACCACAAGAAACCAGAGAAAAAAAGAGATGCACTTTAAGTTTTCAAAACAGCGAAGTAATTTATGGGACTCAATATATGAAAGCAATTGTGTTATTTTTGCATATCTTTCGTTGTATTTGTTTCCTTTGGAAGAGCTATCTACAACGTAGAGCGGTTCTGGGCTTCGCCGCGGTTTCTAAGCGGCCTCTCATTTATGGGAGCTGTGATGACGGCGAAATGTTTTCCTATAATTTTTGGCGTTCGGCGAGATCATAAAACATATAAGGTGTGCATGCAGTACTAAAAAAATCTAATTTTATTAGGTTCGGGTCGGTGGTACATACTGGACTGGGGAGGTTTATTACCTTCATTCCAGGGCGCGTAAAAAGCCGTAAGGTCAAGTACCTTTGCGCTAATCTCGTACATTGCAAATTATGTAATTAAAGGGGCACGACAGCAAAATTGTACCTTTGTAAAAAAAAGGTGTTGCGAATGCCACGAGTACAGAAAAAGAGAAGCGCGTGATGGTGAGGATACAATTCAGTTTCACCCTAGAGCAGGGGTGGCCAGACTGACCCGGCCTAAAAGCCGCAAACAAATCCACCAAACTTCTAAGAGCAATAAACGAAACTCGAACTACTTTCAATGCATCTGAGTGAAAAGCAGTCCAACTGCAGATAAGGTAGCAGCAGCACAATACTACCAAACCTCAACCTGTTTTTTCGATTTGAAACGCGTTCCATTTCTAGTTTTGGGAAAGTGCTCGTGTGACCGGGAGAGAAGCGAAGTGGGGAGGGGGGAGAGGGGGGGAGGGAGAGGCGGTAGAGAGGGGAGCTGCGAGCCGCACTTTAAAGGGCAACTCCGCTTCATTTTTGATATTGAGAAAACTATGTAGCCCTCTTCAGCATCATATAGGAAGACCACATGCCAAGTTTCGCGATGTAATTCCGTCTAAATATTTATTAATCTGGCCAGCAAACTTTCAAACGAGCCAAGTCGCCGAAATCTGCTAACTCTAGCGCGCGACGTGAAGAGCAATCAACAGCGCTGTCAATACCACGGATCTGGCGCAGCCAACAGTGAGCACCTACGTCAGAGGCATGCGTATGTCAGTTCTATGTTTTGGTTGTTTTTACTTCTCCGGGCGAAATTGAACGAAGACGTCGTGAGTGGAAGTGGCTCCTCCCGGCGTTGCGTGTTGGCTCTGTCCACATGATCACCGTAAAACGCATGCGCCAAGTTGGGAGCAGACGCACTCGTTTCCTCGTTTCGCCTCTGCTGCAGTAGGAGCAGTAGGAGGACGGCGTTTTGTGGTTTTGTTACGGTTCGAGCGCGGGCAGCATCCCCGAAGCCTAGCTGCGATGCCTCGCAGAAGGGCCATAGGCTCACGATGTTGTGTTGCTGCCTGCTTGAACTATCAGTCGACCAGCCCGGGAGTTGTTTTTCACAAGTTCCCTCGCGACAGTGCGCGTCTCATTGTTTGGACAGACATCGTGCGCCGTTGGAACTCCGAGAAGCCGTGGTCGCCAAATAGCAGGACATTGATCTGTTCTGACCACTTTTTGCCCGAATGCTACCAGCGAGATCTGCGCTTGTTCTGCGACGCTGGGTTTTCAACCAAGTACGCGCGTCTGGATCAAAACGCCGTGCCGTCGATCCTCGATCCTGGATCCTCGCCTTCCGTAACAGCCGACGGACTGACGCCGGACGCCGTGTCGTCGTACCTCGTTCCTCGATCCTCGCCTCCCCAAACAGCAGACGAATCATGCGTGAAGCGTCGTCGGACCGGGGTACGTATATTCCTCGCTCACGTCGCGCTGGCCGATGCTTTTGTCTCTGTTCGTGCGGGCGAGCACGTGCGATTGCAAGCCTGTTGAGGCGACATTCACGAGCACGTCGCACGTGAACGCACGCGAACGTTTTGTGCTATATATCAGTAGAAGTGAGTGCGCGTGTCCGCGCGCGGGCTGGCGTGCTCTTGCAAACGCTCAAACGGCTGTACGAACTTTACCCAGGACTGAACCGAACCTGAAATTGGGAACCGTAACTCTGAACACCGCCGTTATGTACTATAATATTAATATATTTCAATTATCTATGCTGTTACCAGTAGAAAGTACATTTAAGAGCAAACAAGTTGTTTTCAAAACCAGTAATCTGAACAATATATCCGATCATTATTGCAAGTTAGACTAGAAAACTGTTCGTTTGTTTGGCGACCAAGATATTCTAATATAGGCATCCAATTGGTATTTATGTTGACACTTGTTGCACATCGTCATTTTAGCACAGGGCAATTCTTTCCACCTCCACTCTCTCCTCTTCCTCCCCACTAACATTCTGGCTGACTCCCAGACGGCCTGCCGGCACTTCCTTCTCACCACCTTGCATCTATCCACTGTGTCCCTACTCGACTCCTTCCTATACTCCACCTCCCACACTTTCCCGTTAGTCTGGGTGCGGGTGCCTGGGCTGTGTGTTTGGGCACGCAGCCGTCCCTGAACACACAGCTGTCCCTGGTAATGAGTGTGCTTGTGTACTCGCCCGAGAACTCTCACACCGGGAATATGGGGAAGATATGGGGTTGCCACCATCCGACCAACTGAACAACATTATTCTCCTCAGCCTTCTCTTACTCGCAGACAGGGCGTTCTATGACATCAACTCTTTTCCCACACTTCTCCACGTGGTCTGGTAATGCCAGGACATTCCCTCTGTCTCGCCTCTTCCCAACCCCTCCCCCACCTCCTGGGAGGAGCGGCAGACCGATGACGCGGCCACTGGCCAGCAATAGCAGGTGGACCGTGCCAAATTGGTGGCCGCCATTTTTGAGGCCCCGGACTTTGGGCTTCACCTGGGGGTGCTGGAACCCATCCCTACGATAATGTTTATTCATTCATTATTTTATAACTTTCGCGCGGCCCTTACACTTAAACTGGGCTATAGGGTGTGTTATGAACAAATCAAAGACAATAAATATTGACCGATTGGTTTCACAGAGCGGTGACCACAGCAGCAGCAGCACAGTGTCGAAGAGCAGTAGCTTGCCAGTGGTCACTACATGGGATGACGACTCCAAAGCACCAACATATGAGTCATCGCTGGATGCACCAGTGGCTCAAGAAGAACCTGTTGGTCAGAACCAAGCCAGAACAGCGTGCCTTAGCCAAGTACGTATTTTTGTTTTCATTGGTACAAATTAGCCATATCTTATGCATGAGCATGGAGATAACATTGTTATGAGTAACGAAACATGTTTACTAATACTGAACGTGCAGGTCCTTGGCCCGCAACCAAAAAGTGAATCATCAACAGCGTCTCGCATTGTTTGATATAAGGTGGTGTCAAAAAACAAAATTTCACTTCCTTCGATTGCACTTCGGAGTGCAGGGGGAGGGGGGGGGGGGGGGGGGGGCGCGGGCTGCATCTACCATTTGCCCTATTCGTTACATGGAGGCGCTTGTTTATGAGCGAAGTTTTGCGGTGTTGGTGAATCCCACAAAACCTAATCAGCATCTCTACCGACGGCAGAGCTCAAGAAGCACCATCGAAGACGCTCTTAGGCCTCACATACCTTTGTTCACTACGCTTTTCTGTCCATCAAGGTGGCCCCGCAGCACCGACTGGGGCCATTTTGGCCACTAGTGAGCCAATTCCTCAAGTAACAGATCATCTAAGCTCCGAATAAATATCAATATGTATGAAAATTGAGTACCAGCCGACGCTCCTTTGCATTGCCGACTTCTTTGACTGGCGCAGCCAATCACAACGCAAAAAAAAAAAAAAAAAAAAAAAAATTGCGCAAGTTGGAAAACATTGTTTCCGCCCGCAGGAAAGCAAAGGGCTAAGGCCCACAAACTAAGAATTCTACCGTGGGTTTGAGCAGAAGGTATATCATGTGAAACCAGCCTATATGTACACAAACACAACTCTGTTATGTCTCGGCGTGGTGGTGGCGCGTCGGGCGCACTTCCGGTATGGGCTGTGGGCGGAAGACCCCATGCGAGACGTGTATTCCTGCATTGAAAGGAACCACACAAAGCCTGCCTTCTAGTCAAAATGACGCAACTGAGGATGTACCAAAAAAGTCGAGAGGGGTTTGAAGGTCAGTTTTCACGTGCTCGGTTTGTCCGAGAACATGGATATGTGTCGTGAAAAGAGAAAACCAGACGCCGTCGGACCATGATTGCTTGAACGGGAAGCGCTTTGGGTTGAAATCACGGATACTTGTAGTCATCAGCTTTATTTGTTTTGTTCCAACATAACGCCGGAGAACCGTCAAGTTGTGCGGACCACCACTACGCGAAGTTTTGCGGTGTAACGAGCCTCGCTAATTTCGCTGATTCCGCTCAAGTGGTCGGAGATTGCCAGGGCAACAATTCGAACGCGAAAAAGGGCAGGGGAACTCACACCGACGCTTGAAACGTTTGAAAGAGCAGACGACAGTTCGAACGATCAGGCAGCCGTTTGAACTTGAAGACGCACTGAACATGGTCCGCACAACTTGACGGTTTTCTGGCGTTCATGTTGGAACAAAGCAAATAAATCTGATGACCACAAGCATCCGCAAATTCAACCCAAAGTGCCTACCGCCCAAGCAATCGTTGTCCGACGGCGTCTGCTTTTCCCTTTTCACAGCACATATCCAGATTCTCGGGCGAACCGAGCACGTGAAAACTGACCTTCAAACCTTTCTCAACACTTTTGGTACAGTCCCAGTCACGGCGTTTTGACGAGAAGGCATGTTTGTGTCTAGTTTCTTTCAAAATAATGCAGGAATGCACGTCTGGCATGGGGACTTCTGCCCACGGCCCCAGACCGGACGTTTGCCTGACGCGCCACCACCGCGCCGTGACGTCGCAGAGTTGAGTTCGTGTATACACAAACTCATTTCTGTTACGTCACGGCGCGGTTGTGGCGCGTCGGACGCACTTCCAGTCCGGGGCTGTGGGCGGAAGTGCCCATCTGAGACGTGTATTCCTGCGTTGTTTTGAAAGCAACCAGACAAAAACCTGCCTTCTTGTCAAAATGCTGCGACTGGGGCTGTACCAAAAGGGTCGAGAAAGGTTTGAAGGTCAGTTGCTTGGGCGGGAAGCATTTTGGGTTGAATTCACGGATACTTCTGGCCATCAGATTTATTTGTTTTGTTCCAAAATGAATGCCGGAAAACCGTCAAGTTGTACGGACCACCTGCGAACTGCGTTCAGTGCGTCTTCAAGTTTAAACGGTCGCCTGATCGTTCGAACTGTCGTCTGCTCTTTCAAACGTTTCTGTTTGTCGTCTGCCCTTTTAGAGGACACCGGCCCGTAGACCAAACGTGGGCCCGGCACTTGCGATAAGAAGTAAGTGCAGGCCTCAAAAGACTTAAGTTTGAAGGTTGGTAAGCAGGCTCGATGTAAACAGTAGATACGAGGAGATGTTGATCATTGTTACCAGTGGCCATCACCGACTTGTTAGGCCTGATTCACTTGGTTAGATTCTGCTTGCGATTTTCAGTATTGACGTCGACCATCTCAGCTACGGTTCACGCTTTTGCAGTCCGAGCGACGTCGCTATTGAAAATTGCGAGTGAAATCTCATCATGTGAATCAGGCTCTAGCTATTCTGCGGCGTCCACGCGGAATGAATCGCCGCATGTCAGATTATTCACGCGAAGTTTTGCGGTGCAACAAGCCTCGTTAATTTCGCTGACGCCGCTCAAGTAGTCGGACATCGTTAGGAGGACGTAGAATCAACAATTCCAACGCGAAAAAGAGCCCGGGAACTTACACCGACGACGACAACATCGCATTTCAATGGTTTGTTTATGGGCGACGGTGAGCTTCTTGCCCACACCCCCATCGCGCATACGCGGCGCCGGTGGCGTCCACTAGGGGCGCTCCGGTTTGTTTGTAAACATGAGTTGGTGTATACCAGTTGTAGTAACTATCGCACTGCTTTTACAGAGCGGGGACCAGGCTTCCACTTCTGGGCCAGGGTGCAACAGCAGCACCGCCGCTTTATGCGACACCGTGCCAGCAACTACTGCAATTGATGGCCATTTTGAACCGCACTTGGAGCCGCCCATCTGCCACATCTGTATGTGTGTGGTAACGAGAGGTATGTAGTGACTTGGTTCACCTTATCGTGTAATGACAGAATAGCTTTATCAGTCTCTCTCTCTCTCTCTCTTTGTGCAATGTTATTCGAGTCTATATCTGAAATGTAATGTTTTTTGGTGTGCCAGGTACACCGACACTGTCTGTGGACAAAGCTGTGCAAGCCTTCGAGGAGCTTTGTCAGACCTCGACTGAAAATCCGGCACTGCCAACATCTTCCGGTGAGTAGCTGTGGTGGCTTAAGAATATAGTGCTATCTATGTAATACAATTGTGACGAGAGTTTTAATAGTATACATAACATAGATGCATTATGTCCGTGTTTCCCCGAGTTTATTTTTGTCAAATTTGGAAAGTGTTATTTGGACTTCATTCTTCTATCAAAACAAATTTTAATAGTGTGAAATATTTACAATGAGCTCATCTATGCATTTCAAAACAAGCAAGTGTGCTTGTATTTACTACAAGCTTGCTGTAATAAATACAAGTGCACATGTTTGTATATGCATGAAAGTAAATGTCGCCTCGCTGTTGCAGGTGCCACAGAAATGTGCCGTGAAAGCGCAGGTTGAACAACATAGTAGTATAGCAACTTCAGCTTCACGCACCCCCATTCAAGTCACTTTACCCGCACCCACTGATGGAACTATGCTGTCCATGGTGACTATGGTCTGAACTTGAGACTGGAACACCCGCTAGCACCGTTAGACGTACAGCCTTATTTCTGCCGTGACCTAGAAATACATTGCCTTGTTCTCTGCAAAACCAGACACCCACCGTCTTTCTCAGGACCGACGACCCTTCGCACTGATCCAACCTGATCTTTATTGCACGCTTTTTTCTTTTCCCCGGTCGGTGTGACCTTCAAAATCCTATTTTTTTCGGATGAATTCGAATTGACAAAAGTTTTACAGGCAAATGGTTTTTGGATTTCATCGGCTTTATTTGAAAACACAGAACCACCGTTATATCATAACCATGGTGTTGAACCGCCGATTTTGTGTTTTGTTGTGGTTTGGTCTCGGTTCCAGCATGCCTGCTAGATATTAGTTTGGTTACTGCCGCTACCAAGCATGAACTGGTTCCAACCAGTTCATAACACTACCTTTGACTGTGGCCATTCATGCATTTCCCTCATCTTTCGTTGAGCCTGGGCTATTTGCAGTTGCATGGCAGAAAGGTGGGGACCTAATGTTTTTATTGCGTCAAAATAAACTTGGAAGGGTGAGAGTGACGGATATATATTTTTGCTCATCAATTGTAAAAACTGCACTGCATCACAAGTCATGTCATGCACACTGTTACTGTGCATGTTAAGCAGTTTTGACACCATAATGTTTGCTCTGGCATTCAATCTTTTCCAGGCATGGTTGGCCAAAGCCCTTTGGGGAGCGAGCCAGCTGTTCCCGGAAGTCCCCAACAAGCCCAAGAGAATTCTGCAGACGTTGAGCAAGAATTGCGCCAGTGGTGCTCTACGCCTACAGAGGACAAGACGCCAAGCCCCTTGTCGTTGGAGCGGGATGCCACTCCCGAACCCTCAGAACCTGGGGCATCGCCTTCGGACACCAGTTACACGGAGGCCGCCTTCCTGGACTCCGATGAAGATATCTGCCCTGAGCCAGATCTGTTGGACGAGAGTTACAGGCCGGATAACTCTTTCAACTCCGATGATGAACCGGATTCCGACACCAGCATCTGGTCCAACGACTCTGTGCACTCGGACGGTGCAACAGATGTCGAGTATGTGTCCACTGTAATTTTTCAGAAACCAGAACTCCATTTTATGAATAGGATTAAGCTAGGTCTACCAATCTGGAAAACTTGTAATTATCTGGGGCTTTTCTTCACCTGCAAAAGTTAGACAAATATAAGGGAAACAGTCAAAAGGTTGGCTATATCAGGAGAAATGACAAATGGAAGTGGCACGGCAGTAATAACGAAGCTTTACAGTCGCACATCGGCACAGCTGCACCCAATAATGTTCCCTGAAACATCATTCGATAGTGCAAGCCATTACCTAATTAAATGAATAATTAATTAATTTATTATACTACCAGTTCCTAAATTAAACTTTAGTATGGTGGTTACATGGGTGTTTTTTATCATACATACAGTTTATGGTGCAGTGGAGGAGCCTTAGAAGTACATCTTATAAAAAGCACGACGATCACACTTGGTTATTCGGACCAGGTTGAAATAACGGCCAGGAAATTTAATAGAGATAGTCTGGGAGAACCTGGCAAGGTCAATGAATATGAAAGGAGGAGCTTGTTAGATATCCCGGTTTTGTGCAAAGAACTGTGAGAGATGATGGCAGAATAGAAAAAATTAGAAGCGTTAAAAAAGAACTGTTTTTGAAATTTCCACACTATAATCTTTTGGTTTATTCTTTTTCTTTTTTTAACAGTGAAGGAGGGTGCAGCACGTCTTCAGCAGCAGTGGACCCGGTAAAGGAGAGGAAGTACCTGGTGACTGCATCACAGCTGCTGCTGCTGTTTTCGGTTTGCATCAAATGCCTGGCTCCGACACGGACGAAGCTGACACATCGAGGGACCCTTGTGCACGCCGTCATCACGTGTGCACGAGGGCACAAGACTGTGTGGGAGAACCAGCCCAGAATCAACAGCAAGGCACTCCTCAACATCCTGCTGCCTGCTGCCATCACCTACTCTGGAGCCAGCCCAACGCGCGTTCTTCGCCTCCTGGGATCTATAGGCGTGCAAGTCTTGAAGAAGACTCAGTTCTTCCGGGTGCAGAGCTCTTTGGTCTTTCCTGCTGCTACAAAGGTGAGCAGAAGTGACAACAAGATTGTCCGTTCATTAAACATGTTCACTGATTGAGCCTGACACTGAGTTTTCTTGTTTCAAAGACCTGGGAAGCTGAACAGGAGTCTCTCCTGACAGCCACGAAAGACAAGCTCCACCTTGCAGGCGATGGGCGTGCTGACTCGCCTGGTTACTCTGCCAAGTATGGGACATATACACTGCTTGACACCCGCATCAACAAGATCATGCACTACGAGGTTCTTCAGGTAAGAAGTGGCTAAATATAAGATGACCTCAATGCATCACATGGATCAGGTATGCATTTTACGGCACCTTTTTCTACCCTAGTCGACAGAAGTCAAGTCGAGCAACCACATGGAGACGGAGGGCCTGAAACGTTCTCTGGACTTCCTCCTGAGCATGGGGCTGTCTGTGTATGTTCTTGTGACCGACCGGCACTTTGGGGTGAATGCCCTGATGAGAGATAGGTACCCCGACACGAAGCACCGGTTCGACGCATGGCATGTCGCAAAAGGTAATAGTATTGATAACTCCAATACCCCTGTACATGGGCCGTTTTAACAATCATTGAGTCAAGGATCATGGACATCTCACTGAGCTCAACTAAGTTGCCTGGTGCTACGCGGTACATGGGCCTAATAACCCGAGTTCTGATGCACGTCACGTGACCCACATGATAGAAAAAAAAGTATTGAGGATAATTGTGTGTAACATGTTTCACAAAACACACACAAAAAAAAGTTTAACTTGACATATACTGTAAACAACTTAAATTTCACGAATCGCCCATATTGAGATCCCACCATGTCGCAAAAATGAAAACCCACAAATTATTCCAAAAATTCAGCTTTGACCTAAATCGTAAAATATTGAGCCTGTAAAAAATAAGTCGTTCAGAGTGATAGATTTTAGTTTATTTTGAGAACAAAGAAAACGAAAATTGGAATATTTCACAGAAATTTAAAGCAAGAGTGACAACGAAAGTCTTACTGCCACCGACATCACAATGGCCGCACTTCCTCGACGTTTCGCAATAGTTTTAGTGGTAGCTCTGACTTCGTATCATACCTCTTCTGATAATAGATACCTTCTTCTGCAATAGTAAATGCTTCGCTAGCACTGGCTATCAGTGGTGAATGCTGCCATCTTTAGCTCTGTTGGGGTGAACCCCCATCAGTTAACTGAGGTAGGCGAGCTCAGTTGAATTCAATGATCGTTAGCGGCTTGATGGTAGATGGCACTGCTGTGTAACACCGCCCGATCACGATTGAGTTAATGATTGCTGGCGCAATGAACTATAGTGCAACATGCTTTGTTGTCAAGATACACGTGGCATTATTCAAACGTCATATGGTATACTAAAGTTGATGATGTTGTCCATGCTGCACCAGTATCTAGATGCAATTTTACTATAGCTTCATATATTTAGTGTATCTAATATCAAAACTTGTTTTCCAAACTAGACTGGTGCTGAGCTAATAATCATGGAGGCTTTCTAATTTATAGGCATTGGGAGCAAGATGGCCTCTGCAGGCAAGACAAAGAAGAACAGCATCTTGAATGCATGGGTGAAGACTGTACGTGGACACGTCTACTGGTGTGCACAGACCAGCAGTGACAATGGCGCGCTGGTGCTCGCAAAATGGGTGTCCGTAATGCGACACGTGAGCAACGTCCATCAGCACCCCAGCCCCCTGTACCCTGCGTGCACCCATGGCCCAATCGAAGAGCGCTGGTGGCTTCAGGAAGGTAAAAAAGATTCATTCTTTAAACATTCATAACATTCTTTTCACTCCAGTTGTCGGCGAAGCTTTCATAACAAGGACAGACTTCCTTTGGCTGCTCTGGCCAGTCTACAATCAAATAGCACAAGGAGGAATTGGAGATGAATGCAAGTGTTTCCAGATGGGGGATCAGCATACCAGATTGTGTTTCGGATAACTCGTATGCTCCCCCCCCCTTTTCCGCTCTGCATTTCACACCTGCGGAATTCAAAAGGAGGGTCAGGATATCCCAACCCCCCCCCCCTTCTAGACCTGCCGATGGGAGGACTCCATCTCATATCCAGCTCATAGTACTGAGCGGACATTTCAATTACATCAAGAGGCTTAAACTGCATGTTTCTAGCCTTATATTTCAAGAAAAACACTCCACTTTTGAGGTCATGAAAAGACACAGAATGAGGAAGTGAAGACCGACTTGTAACATGCAAAAGACGCATAAAAAGGGAAATTGCAGATTATATGAAAATTATTTATGCAGAATTACTGAGCAGAGATCTAGCTTCTGCAGAGATGGATAAAAAATAAAATGGCAGTTGCATCACGTATACAACACAAAAAAGTGATTTGTGGACAGGCTGCAATGGGCACTGGCTTTGCTGTTTAACCTTTTGGGTGCCACCAGGAGTATACTCGGCTGCGCTCTGGCTTACCTGCTCAGTCATTATCGATATAAACTCAGCACTTACAAGGGTCAGGGTGTCTAGAGACCGGCAAAACCGGGAATTGTCAGGGGAAATTTAATTACCAGGAAAAATCGGGGGACTGTCAGGGATATTGCCAAAGAGCGAGCCGAGTCAGGGAAAATGTGCCGGAAACGCTATCGAGTGCCCTGAGCAAAGACTTGAAAACCTGTGGGCAGAAAAATAGGTAATAAATTCTGCTTGGAGCGGAGCCCGCGGGCCCTGCTCAATTGATGTAGAGTGTAATACCCGATGCAAAGGGAACCGCCGACAAATCCAGTAAAAGCCTTGGATTGGATTGAGGGCGCGACACTAGACTAGATCCAGTTAGAGCTACTAGATTTATTATTATTAACAAATGGGAAAGCTGCAGACCCCAATACAATCCAAGCCAAAAGTATCCGAAAGTGTGCATCTGGCGGCTATGCCATGCTGCCATTCGTAATTATTAACATGTCTGGTTCAGCGTCATGTTTTTATTGTGTTTCTGGAAGTGGCTTCTTCACTGACTATGTCAGGGGGCAAGAAAGTGCTCATTTAATCCGGACAGGACGAACCCAAATATTTCGGAATATGCAAGTTGGGTTCAGCCCGTGCGAAAGTACTGTTACAGTTCTGAATGCTCAATGCCTTGTGTTGTAATGATCTGATATATTTAACCACCTCTACAATGGTCAGGGACCGTTGTAGAGTTGTAATAACTTGCTAGACACCCTGAGGGTTATTTCGATACTTTCTCTTATCGCAGGGACCGAGCCATACGTGGCTCTCGAAAAGATCGTCATGTCCAAGCAACTACTCAAGGACATACCAAGGGTGTCTGGAGACGGTCAGACCTATCGCCTAGAGTCGTTCCACAGCATGCTGCTCCGGTTTACTCCGAAATCCAGTCATTTCAGTTTTGAGGGCATGGTGGCACGGTAAGCAGGCATCCTGATATATGCTAGTGATATTTGTTTATTTATGAGCCTTTTCTGAAATTTCTACTGTGCACCACTCACGCAGAAAATTCTGGGGATGCACTTATGTACACTAGCAGATGAGCGAGTGCACATACTGTTTTTAGGAGCGAGGCCCTACGTCAATTTGTACAATCTTTATCTCCCTCGTCTTTAACGAGCTTCTCATTGTTACCGTAAGTCGAAGGGAAGCCATTTTTCACACATACTTGTGTCCGCACAATGGTGGCAAATTGCAGCGCATCTTGAACTGTAAACGACTTAATTTTCGCGAAGGCCTAATTTTTGTGAATCGCCTACAATTTGCGAAAAATATGTCCCGCAAACAATTTTGGTAGAATGTAAGCACATAAGAATCTACATTGAGATCCCATTGTGTCGCAAAACTTAGAACCTGCGAATTTTGGTCGAAGCTTGAGCTTCGACCAAAATCAAGAAATATTGAGACCGCGAAAAATAAGTCGTTTACAGTAAATGAGAAGTGTCGACTTAATTTTGATCACAATAATAGTGAGTCAATCAATGAGAATACGATGGGTTGCTAGTGTGTGAAACGATGCAGGGCCATGTTCCCGAGGATGGTCTGCTAGCATACGACAGGTTGCCTGCCAGTGTGGATACGGTTACTAGCATGTGTTGTGCAGTATGAAAATTTCTGAAAAGTTCTAATATGAAATATGCTTGGGGCATGTTTACAGTCTTTCCTCCCCTTATATGCGGCCCTCACAGGACTGCCGTCGCGGTGCTCCACTACAATGAGAACAGCAACCGTGCGCAGGCCACAACGAAGGACGACAAAAAGCGAAGTTGTCTGAAGTTTCCCAAGTCACGGAAAGGCGAATGGGTCCTCAGCCCCATCATGGAGACTGCGTCGTACGGTAAATACAGACACTTTTATTCAGACATTGGCTGCAGCTTGACTATCACACTTTCTTACTCAGACTACGTCCAGAGGCTCCTCAATTCCTGCCTGGAGTTGGCCAAGGCTTCCCGGACCTACCAGCTGGCTGTGGCTGCGAACGGGCCACGTCCTCGTCGACCACCTCTGTGCAGCGTTGCACAAAGGCCAGACAAGGAAGCAGCGGTGTTGGCCCACAGGACCCGGTTCGATCAAGCATAGTGGAAGCCCGTGTATGTGGTCGATGGGAATTCTTTTCTTATCCTGGCCACCACACAGCACGGGAGCCTGACGCGGCGAAACCTGCCCAGTCGTCCCCAAATCCACCAGACGAACTGGCTGTATGCCGTGTACCTGTACCGTCTGAGAAAGTAACAGAAAAATTGGTAAGAGTCTTAGAAAGACTTCATCTGCTACACTTTTACTGTGAACTTGGGGACCCTTTTGCCGCATCTCTATAGGAAAAGGCTTTTCGAAACCTGGAAAGCCCATGATATCTAGACATTTCTAGAAATTTCATGCGTGAAAACCTTTGCCGCTGCTTCTGGTGTGCTTTTATAGAGAAGAAATTCACTACTGCCTGTATGGGTGTTTCCTCGTTCTTGAGTGATTGACTGGACAGACAATTTTAAAATTCAATTAAATCTTTTAACTCGTTTATTCGCCTGTGGACTGCAAATTGCAGACTGATGATGAGAAGTCCCTCGACCTGAGGAACTCTCAGGTTGTGCGGGACCTGACCTGTAAGCCATGGTCCAAGGCAGTAATGTTTGGATGTCCCTCTCACCTCAATGTTGTTATTAGGAAGTCGCAGACAATCTCTGCTGTCACTTGACTACAGAAAGCAACCCCAGGCTACTTACTGAACTAGTTTGTTGCAAAACGGTAATGGTGAGAGAAGTTTGTAGAATAGTTCCACAGTGTCTGTTCCAAGCTGTTTCCATGCGCTTATTGGAAAAAGCACTGGTTGTAGAGGTGATCCTTCTTTCGCTGCTTACTTGTCGGTTGTCTGACATGCGTGACAGTATTTGGACAAGTATTGGCTTCGCTATCCATTCTGGGCCACCACAGAAGCATTCACATAGTTGTATTTTGGTTCACACCATTCGTCTGAGTGAAGCAGAAGGAACCAGCAGTTTTGCGTATAGCAGTAAGCCATATACAGAGGAAAGTTCTTTTCGTATCTTGTAGTGGGAGACGGTGCTGATTCCCATGTTGACCCCAACCCATGTTGACACACTATCACCCGAGGTAAATCGGGGTTTTGTTCTTTCTCTTTCTGTACCTCTTCTTGGTGAATTCAGCAGAGACTGCACACAGGGCAAGTGAATTTTCTTTTTTCGACGTATGACTTCGTGCAATCTGAGGAATTAAATGCAGGAAGACGAGAAAGCTCGACTGCCACAACATTCTCATTGCCCTTTTGGTGATCTTGAGGAGACGCATGGCCACCCGGCAATTGTTATCGGTTGTCGACCGTTTCCCTAAATACAGAGTAGTGTAACCAGAGCCTGGTGGTCCATCCTGAGCATGAAATGGTGACCGAAGAGGAAAACATGATGCTTCTCGCAGGCCCAGAGGCACGCCTATTCCTCTAACTCTGCAGAGCGGTTGCACTGGGCGCTGGAAAGCAATCGCGATGTGAACAGGATAGTGCGAATTCCATCTGGATGTTTTGCTGTAGCACTGTGCCTAATCCATAATTCGATGAATCTTTCTGACGATTGTAGAATTCTAACTGGAGAATTAAAAAAAAACTGACAAGTAAATTTCTCTCCAACCTGTGACGATAGCAGGCAGTGTCACGTCGAAAACTAAATGGAACAGTTTCGAATCGTGTTTTGACTGATGCAAATGCCACCTCTTGTGCTTTTTGCCATTATAAGGGGACATCTTTCCGCAGATGCACATGCAAGGGCCTCACGATGGTTGCAAAGTTAGGTATGAATTTGAAACGGTATGTAAGCAGGTCAAGCAAAGACCGGTTATGATGTCATGTCTCTTTGAGTAGAAGCTTGCATGGTGGCTTGAACATTATCATGGCATGGCTTAATTCCCTGAGGTGTCAACTTATGTCCAAGAAATTGAAGTTGCTGCACTGAAAAATGCATTTGTTTTTGTTCGGTTTCCAACCTGCGTCCTGTAGGCGGGGTAAGCCTTGTCTTAGGCGGGCATCATGCTCTTCAGTTGTGCAACTGAAGTTGAGCACATCATCCTGGATAGATTGACAATGGTGCCTGTTGTGTCCCAAAGAATACAGTTCTTTATATTTTGAAAAGCCGGAGCAGTGGAAGCCAGCCCAAAACATACTGTGAACAGGAAGAGACTTTCATGAGTCACGAACGCAATGAGGTCCCCGCTCTCCTCTATCAGGTTCAGCTAGTGGTACGCTGACGAGAGGTCCCACTGGTTGAAGATGTGGGTGCCAGAAAGCTGGTGAAGGAGCTCGTTTGGACACAGAAGAGGACGTGAATTGAGAACAACAGAGGTGTTTGATTTGCGGAAGTGGTCTGTGATGCATTATTGCGCTCGATCACCCAGGAGTGCTCCAACTTTGCCGGCTCTACAGGAACTTTGTCATGCACTGCAAAAGTTATCCTTCATAGATTCTGTTGCACCAGACTGATGGACATTTCGTCTTCACCTTGTGAACATACCCAATGGCGTGGCCCATACCTGAGAACAGCTGGAGGAAACCTTTGACGGCCTCTGGAAGGTCGTTTGCCGAAATGATAGTCACCTGTCATCCGCAGGAGATGAAAAGTCCAGTTGAATTTCCAACCCTTGTAAAGCATTTATAGTCCCATTACGGCTGTCTTGTTCGGACGACGTGGAATGTGCAATCGCCATTACTTTGTGCCAACTGTACTGGTGAGCTGGCTTTTTCCAAAATGTTTGGAATAGCAATGTTTTCTTACGGAGTAGCCAATGAATGCAGTACTTGTAGGTTGCAACTTACAAGAATGGAAGCATCTTCTGTAGACGCTTTCCAGAAGGATTGAAACCGAGGGTCTTGTGTCTACTAGGAGTTTGATAAAAAGGAACGCAAGTATCCTGCATGTGGTACAGTTTGCTAATATCCGAGTTGCTATATTTCAGTTTGTTCTATGCTTGGTACTTGTGATCCTGTCAAAACTGTTTGCTTGCAAACAAAGGCAAAATGTCCAATCTTTCATTTTCTGCATGCTTGATTCCTTGCAGGACGTTTAGGGTAGTCTGCCATGTGGCACATTGAACCAGATCTGCAGTAAATGCTGGACGACCTTTGATTGGGTGTTTTGCCCCTAACTATTGGTTTCTTTTGGGCTTGAATCTTTGCCACTTGAAAACTGAGTCCCGCATCTTTGGTAAAAACTTTGGCCTCCTTCATCGCCCGCTGAACTTTTTAGGTGATGGCAAGAGCTGATTCGAGTGGTAGCTCAAGCTCTAGTAGTGGGCGGTTTCATACTTCGGCATGAATTGTCTTATTGACAAGTTGATTGCAGATTATTTCATCTGTTATTGTCCCAAACCAGCAGTTTGTCGCAAGGCCCCGGAGAACGTGACACACTCTTGTACTGTTTTGGCCGGTCATCCACGTGTGCAACGAAAAATAAATCTTTCCAATGTTTTACTGTCAAGAATTTTTGTAACTCTCTTGCCACTGCATCATAGGCTGTGGAAATGGGCGATGCAGGTCTGCGCGATTCGGAGGTAGCTCCTGCAGTACTTGCACTTAGATGAGTGGTAGCAGTGGACAAGGCAGAATCTTCCGGCAGTTTGCAGTAGGTCCGCTGACTCTCAGCTTCAAGTGAGCTAAATAGAATGGCAGTTCTGCCATTATCTATTGTCGACCCATTGGAAGGGATCGTGTACTGGCGTACCATTCCTCCATGAAATCGCAGGCTCGCCTGGGTATGGTAGGAAAGACGGGTGAATCAACCTTTATAATCGAGTTGAAGCTGTCGATTGTGACAATTGTTATGTATAGGGACTGTCTATGCAAGTTTAACAGAAGGCAAGCTGTTCCCATTCAGAGCTCAGTTCGTTCATTCTTATTCATTGTCTTCTTCGGCTCAACCTACACGTAGACACAACAATTTAGGTAATTCAATATTCCCCCCTCCCCCAAAACAAACACCTGGCTATGTGCCTTCTTCGATCCAAGGTACCATGAGCACAACTAACGTTTGCAATATTCGCGACTCCAGCTTAGTCTAGGGGGTGTGCTGGTCAGGCAAAATGGCGGACAAAAGGACGTCGTTTTCATCGTTCAGCACGCGGACCACCATAAATATCTTGCATTGCAGCATAACATATGTGTTACATAAGAAAGCAAAACGATTTTTCGACAGTAGAAACCTTCTAATCAATGCATGGGAATGACATGGCAGAAGCATAAAAATAATCACTGGAAACAGTGTTTGTTTCTATGCTGCCTACAAGAACCAAGCTGTGATAGCAGAAGACAGAATCAAAATGACCTCCTCTCTGGAGCTTCTCGGCGGTGCCGCTACGCAGCGTCGATAGATTTTGTTGGAGTCGCCAATACACTAAGCGGGATTTACAGACTGTCTTACAGTGTAGTGCATTTATATTTGATATGCTATAAAAGTTCTGGTCTTACTTGTTCCGATCCCGAGCTGCTGGCTCCAAATATGTTGGGCGAAAAAATTTCAGCTGGTCGTACGCTATGTTCAGCAGTCGCACATCCAGACATACGAGCAGAAAAAGTTCATTTTCTGTGACACACCTTCCCAAGTTTTTTTGTGTGATTTTTGGCACGTCCCTGCAGCATTGCCCGACCTCCTGGGGGCAATTTCCACATGTGCATCTGAAAGAGGATACATTTCAGTTGAAAAATTATCTTCTATGCTTATGTGAAAAGGGAGCTTGAGGCAGATGTGAGAGTGGCGTGCCAACGTTTCACTAGGAGACCTGCCTTGTTCAGGAGACCTAACCCTGAAGAAGGTAGGTTTCCTAATGAAGTATCAGCACGCCGTTCTGAGGTCCACCTGAGAGGTTAGGTCTTCACATTCTTCCTGCCAGCCTGGACTCCCTTGGTGCTATGTTTGTACTTTCTATAGTTCTGGTCACCCCAGAAAATGCAAGTTGCACAAATAGTTCTTATCTGCATAATGTAGTTCGTACTGGACTTGGGACTCCTGGCTTTCCTGTTGCTGGCTATCACGTCGTTCCCTTGCTGGCAATGGGGGATCAAAGTTGTACGGATCAGGTACATATATAGCTCCTTGCTGCAGGCCTCCCAAGTCTGCTCCAAGCGGCAGGCTGTCGTCGTCGGACATAGATACTGAAAATAAAGCATTTGGATCAATGAAACATTTGATTATGTATGATCAGTTACATTTATTTTTCTCTGACGGTTGCATTAGCTCTGGCAAAGTGTTGTAAACAAGAATGTTTAGTAGGAGTTATTTTAATTGAGTTGTGTAAATTACACATGTGTATTACTTTGTTGTGCTGGTTTTGTGGGAATTGTGTGTATGTGATTGTTCTTACCAAGCTACGGTATCAATAAAAAATGAAACAATAATTGCACCCTCTTTTTTGGTCCTTGACATTTGCATAGGTGGCTACATGTGATCACTTATGCTCATGCCACTAATTTGCTGTTACCCTCTAACAAAGAACAAAACAAAACAAAAAAAAAAACGTGCGTGCAAATATTAGCTACACTCTGAAAACAAACAAATGTGCACTGAAGCGTAATTATCGCAGCATTGATCATTTTCGCGGACACTTTTGCTATTGACAACAAACGTGTAGTCTGTCGTACAGCTCTATAAAGGTGCACAATTGGGCTACTAAATTTGGAAATATGTGCGGTCAAACCAGTCAAACGCACACCGCCTTGGCCGCACTACGCGCCGGGCGTTTCCGTGTGTACGAGTAAATGTCTAGCGCCTGTAGAAACAAGCGGCGAGAAAACTTCGCCATTTTCGGGAAAAGATGCGCAAATTTGGGGGTTTACGTGCCAACCCAACGAGGGGTACCTAGCACGTCCCAACGGAGGTCTGATTATTAATTTGGACCACTTCGCAATCTTTTGACGGGCAACCGATATCTCGGTTACACGGCGCCTTCTCGGTAATAAGCAAGCGTAAAATTACGAGCATCTCGGTCGGGATTCTAACCCGCCAACTGGGGATATGCAAGCTGACCTATGTTCCGGGACAACATTTTGTGGCATATCGGAAAAATTAGAGCGCGAGTACACAGCTTTCGCCAGCGCTGAAAACCCTTCCTGACGAAATGTCTGGTGATGCCAAACCTTCGACGGCACATAAACGATAACTGAAAGAAGAGTTAGGGCACGGGCGAGCTGGTGACCGAAGACACGGAAAGACGATTATGTGGCACGTCACCTCGCACAGCAAAGCTTCGTGGGATGTGTGACGGTTGTAACTAAGCTCTAATGTATCAACTTCGTGAGGACAAACGAATGCACCACACTGTTGATTTTACTACAGTTCTTTTGTTCCAGCGGGCATTGGCCGTGGCACGCTCGTACGTAGTACATATACATGTATTGTTTACTCTATTTCAGCTTCTGAAATGCGTACGAAACATACGCTTGAGAAAACTTGCCTTTTCTGTAAAGAAGCGCTAGCTTCGTCCCCGGTGGTGAAGACGTCGTTGGATGCTGTAGAGAGCTAGGTTGGCGAAAAGTGCGGAGCAGACGACACTGGCGCTTGCTCCCCGCTCGCCCGCCCGTCCGCGATCGTGGAGAGATTCACGTGACGGCTGGAACCACGTGGTTCGTCATAACGTGCACATGCCTCTGACGACACGAGACCAATGTTGCCTGTCTCATTCAAAGTTTCGGTTTCGGTTGCTGCTAATGTTGAAAATACGATTACACAAAAAATATTTCACATTTCGCGAATCCAAAGACGTCAAGTTGTTCATCAGTGCTTTGGGAAGTGGAATCACAAGTAATCCCAATTTTTCTGGAATTGAGCGGAGTTGCCCTTTAACACGCGAAGTGTAGCATGCGACTCGGCAGCCGCAGCTTGGCTGACCCTGCTGTAGAGTCAAGGCTGGTACTCCCTACTACTGCAACCGCTGTACTGGTAACCCGGACGTGATAGAAACCACAACGAACCCAGAATGGACCAATGAAACATTCCCAGTAAATCTCACAACCATCGGCGCCTACGTTGTTCACCTTCCAGCCTTTTCTGGGCTGAGCACCGGGAAGTATGAATCCTGCTAACCGAGGGCAGCTTCCAGCTGGTAAACATCGTATCTCAGGGGGTGCGGTTTTGCCATGTTCAGGCCTCGCTGCCCAGTAACGTCGCGCCCTCTCCTCAAGGCCGCCTGCAACGAACCCGCTCAATACATTGAAAGCAGTCATTTCAGAACGAACCATACTGTCGGAGCGCGAGCGGTTGCAGCAGCTAATCTCAGCGAGGGAACCTGGCAACCATCGCCCTTCGCAAATTCTGCGTCAGATGCAAGCGTTTCTGGGCGACCGCGAGCCCGCCAAAACAAAAACCTCCCTTCTTCCATCGGGATCTCCACACAAGCAGCTACATTTTCTAGCACGTCGACAGTGCCCGTCGGTTTCTTCAGGCGTCCTACACCAGTCCCCACCTCGTTGCGGCGCGCGGCGAAACGACATGAACGGTTCGCGTTAATGGTGGCGACACAATCGCGTCCACCGACCGACTCAAGCCTCCATTCATCGAGATATTTCTGTTGTTTTCTGTATAACTTCTTGCGCATATAAGTCTCTTAACTCCTCTTGCCACAACCTCCAAAATGAGGTTAGCAGTATGTGTAAGTACAAAAAAAAATAAATAAATAAATAAAGATCCCCGCACTCGCTTAGCCGCCTGAAATACCCGCTGCTCAAGCGACAACAATCTGCACCTCGAGCCCGAGTAAAATAGTTTTGTACGTTGAGATGACTGCGTCTCCGGAAGAAAAAAAAAAAAAGGGGGGGGGGGGGGGGGGGTTGGGGGGCTTATGCGGCGATTGTTACCTGCACGAGATATGAGAAATGTAATTCAGTTCAACTCGAAACTTGAGGCTGGTCCTTCCTTGTACAGCTGCCACTAAAAGGCTTTGTTTCTTTGTACAGTCGACCAGAATACGTATGGGAATGCGCTAACGTCTCCGTGTTGCTTAGTGGCGCCACCTGGTGGCGATAGGAACAACTCCTCTATTCCCGAGAGATCTTTCGTATGGCCCTGCATCACCCTCGTTTATATATTTTTTATGATACCTTCAAGTCGCCGGTAGATAAGGGACATAAATGGTTCACGTGTTTTATTTATTTCTGTTGAAGAATGAATACGCTCGAATGTTTTCTAGCCCTGTCATACTAGATCAGGGGTGGCCAGGCTGACCCGGCCTAAGAGCCGCAAACAAAACCACGAAACTTCCAAGAGCCGCGGGGGGGGGGCACACCTTTTGTTGAGAGCAATAAACGTAACTCGAACTACTTTCAATCTATCCAAGTCAAAAGCAGATAAGACTACCAAACCGCAATCTGTCTTTCGATTTAAAACTCGTTCTATTTCTGTCTTGGGGAAGTGTGCGTGCGTGTGTGTGTGTGGGGGGGGGGGGAGGGGGTGTAGGAGAGGGAGCCGCGAGCCCCACTTTAACATGCGAAGAGCCGCATGTGGCTCGCGAGCCGCTGCTTGGCCACCCCTGTACTAGATTGTGGTTGTTATAGTTTTTTTTTCTTGACATGAATTTGACGATTTGCGTTACTTTAGAGGTACGCAATAAGAAACAAGATGGCCGTTTTTTGTTGTCATATGCAATTCTGGTTTAGTCGATTTGCGTAGGAGACATGTATTTTCGTGCTAGTCTATTGCCATGACGAAGGCGTTTTATCGGAGTTGTCTCCGAAGGGTCAAGTTCAAGTTATGAACACAAATTAACGTGTCTAGGTCACAAACTCATCCACCTGTTGAATTTCACAGATTTACGAGTGTTGAAGAAAATGCCGAAATTTTGCCCGTAAGTGACCGGGCCTGAGAAGGCATAGCTTTTGAATACGTTGAAGAGAGTTATGACTAGATACGACTGCGAGTAAAGACCCATTTACGCAGTTGCGCTTGGTGCGCCGAGTTACGACCACAAGTTGCTGAGACGTGCGTGCGTCGAATGTCACGTACAAGGCCTCAATTTAATGAAATGCCACGCTTTGTACTAAGCACCGACATTCCCTTGGCTCGCGGTCATAACGTAAGTTTTTTACGACGTACGTAAACACTATTACGTGTGTCTGAGACTTTATCTGTGCTTTGTCCGGAGCATGGCGGCACGGCAATCGAGTCAACGATTAGCTTTGCAAGCTGCATACGAAGCACGGAGTTCCACCAACTCCTAGTATTTCGACATGGCCTAATCAAATTCACTGAACTGCTGCAGTGTGAGTTTAGTTTTGCCAGCCTAGAAATGAGAAGAGCGCGCGATGGTCCTAGGTCGCGCATCTGCAGAACGAAAATATAGCAGGACGTACGATGCGTGGCTTTTTTCAGAATAGCCTCGTTGGTTTGTCTGGCCCCGTCATTTCCACGCACTGCTGGTATGTAGCAGGGTAGGTTTCTTTGAATCAGTTCTTTTTTGGCATAATTTACAAATACATATAATTAAAAAGCTCGCTTAATCCCGCATTGATAGAAATTAAATAACAACACACACTACGAGTTTGACGAAAGTAAACCCTGGAGAAGGGGAACAAGAGGGACAAAGGACAAACATAAAACTCCAAACACAGCTAGGTGACTGGTGAGCGACCGAAAAAATCCGCTTGGTCCGGGTATCGAACCCGGGACCTCTCCATTACAAGTGGAGCGCTCTACCAACTGAGCTAACCAGGGGTTAGACGTCAGTAGAGCAAACGGGTTTTATCAGCTGCCACCAGTCGAACACCAACGGGGGTGAAGCTTGCAATTTAAGGTTATAATTATAATGCAATTAAATGCAAAGGTGCAAGCGAGCTGGACAAGAATGACGAAAGTAATCCCTGGAGAAGGGGAACAAGAGGGACAAAGGACAAACACACTTTCGTCATTCTTGTCCAGCTCGCTTGCACCTTTGCATTTAATTGCATTATAATTATAACCTTAAATTGCAAGCTTCACCCCCGTTGGTGTTCGACTGGTGGCAGCTGATAAAACCCGTTTGCTCTGCTGACGTCTAACCCCTGGTTAGCTCAGTTCGTAGAGCGCTCCACTTGTAATGGAGAGGTCCCGGGTTGGATACCCGGACCAGGCGGATTTTTTCGGTCGCTCACCAGTCACCTAGCTGTGTTTGGAGATTTATGTTTGTCCTTTGTCCCTCTTGTTCCCCTTCTCCAGGGATTCCTTTCGTCATTCTTGTCCAGCTCGCTTGCACCTTTGCATTTAATTGCATTATAATTATAACCTTAAATTGCAAGCTTCACCCCCGTTGGTGTTCGACTGGTGGCAGCTGATAAAACCCGTTTGCTCTACTGACGTCTAACCCCTGGATAGCTCAGTTGGTAGAGCGCTCCACTTGTAATGGAGAGGTCCCGGGTTCGATACCCGGACCAGGCGGATTTTTTCGGTCGCTCACCAGTCACCTAGCTGTGTTTGGAGATTTATGTTTGTCCTTTGTCCCTCTTGTTCCCCTTCTCCAGGGATTACTTTCGTCATTCTTGTCCAGCTCGCTTGCACCTTTGCATTTAATTGCATTATAATTATAACCTTAAATTGCAAGCTTCACCCCCGTTGGTGTTCGACTGGTGGCAGCTGATAAAACCCGTTTGCTCTACTGACGTCTAACCCCTGGTTAGCTCAGTTGGTAGAGCGCTCCACTTGTAATGGAGAGGTCCCGGGTTCGATACCCGGACCAGGCGGATTTTTTCGGTCGCTCACCAGTCACCTAGCTGTGTTAGGAGTTTTATGTTTGTCCTTTGTCCCTTTTGTTCCCCTTCTCCAGGGATTACTTTCGTCATTCTTGTCCAGCTCGCTTGCACCTTTGCATTTAATTGCATTATAACTACGAGTTTGTTTTTTAATCACAATTTTTTAACATCTAAAACACAATCAACCGTTTCAAATACTAACCTTGTTTATACACAAACAATTATATTGATTTTTTTTGTTTAATTAGACTTTTTTGTTTAATTAGACTTGAAGTGTTTTGCGTTCTTCATAATTTCCATTTCTACTACAAAAGGGCGTTTTAATTTCGCCATTTGTTGTTGTTTGTTTTGTTTTATTGTCATATTTATTGTAAATCTCCGAGCTCCTTATGTCATGCCGTCGAAAGAAGGCCTATACGTATAAAAATATGCCTGATAAATAAAAAGAAGCTCGAGGTACACCTAAGCATTTCTTATGAGTTGTGAATGCTAATGCATGCAAGCCGGTCGCCTGCTCCCTTTGTCGTCTGCCCGACCGCTCCCTTTGTCGTTTGCTGCGTATTAGCGCGCGCGCACTTCGGGATCTCGGAAGCCATGGCGCAGCGGCCAATGGGAACCCCGTCGACGCTCGCGGGCCAATTGAACCCAAGGCGAATCGCTCCTATTGGGATCGCGGCAGAAACTAGGAGCCGTTTTTGCGCTTCAAACTGGTGACGTCAGCTCGCTCTATGAGGCAGGTAATGCTTTCGCATTAAAACGTATAGCTTTTCTAGACTCAGTGCCCCATTTTGTCAATGAAAGGCTTACTGATAAACGTTTATGCTTCACGTCCAGTGATGTTGCATCGACGCGGCTTTATTTAGTCAACAAGGCATACTCGCATCCCTGTCTATAAAGGACGGCCAAATCCTGCCGGTGATGTTCATCTCGCGGAAAAAAATATTCTGGCGAGAGTTGTTTTATGCTTCCGCGCAAAGTTTATAAAAAGAAACAGAACCGTTTTCCTTTTTTTAGCGGAATACGCTCATGAACAGATTCACCGAAAGCAATCTGACACAAGGGTAAAATACCACGAAGAAAGTCACAGATATTCCACAACCGGAAATCGGTTTTGAAACGAGGTGACAGGAGCAGGAAATACTAGAAATCACAAAAAAAACGGGTGTCTACTGCAGTTATTCTTTATTTTACTTTACCTTTGTATGCTGGGACAGTTCTTAGATGTCTCCTGAAAGGAAAAACCGCCAATTTTTGCCTTGGTAACTTTTTCTGCTGCAGAGTGTCACTGATACTCGGTTGCGTTGCTTGCGATAATGTTAACAATAAGAAAAAATCTTTTAGAGTAACTTTTGTTAAAATAGTTTTATGTGCCTTGGGAAGAGAGCGAATACATCTTGGTCTTGTATAGTTGTCACTCATAGGTGGCTGCGACAGATGGTACCGCCATCTCCTCATACGGTTTCCGAAAGACAATAGAATTCATGACAGTCATTTTTCTTAAAGTCGATTATCAGATAGCAAATTCGGATGTTTGCGAGATAGACAATAGCGACGCAATAACCGTGCGATATTGTGACATGTCGCGGACACTGCCCGGAATGAAATTGGCATATAGTACACAGTTCATGAAGAAAATCAGCGCCTCCTAAGGATGGGTTTTTATTTAAACTTGTCTTATATTTTTAGCAGAATACACTACGTCTTTCATTCATGTCTCTTTTTGCGCTGAATAAGCTTCAGTAAAAGCAACTGATACTTCGACAAAGAAGATTGTACTTTCAGCGTAAATACTGCGCATGTTTAAAATTTCGAGAAAACATCGGATTTCTGGTATGCGGCGCCCGGCGTCAAACAGAATGCCATACATTATTAACAAAACACGCATAAATACACAAAACAAAACATAAAGAAATAAAAAGAGAGAAAAAATTGTAACTGGAACAACTGGGTTATATAAATCGACGTGCGTGTCAAATTTAGCACAATTGGTTTATTTTCGTGAGAAAATGTATTTGTCCTTTTCTCGGTTTAGAGAGATAGAGTGAAAAAAAACTTGATGTCAATATTTTCTAAGACGAATAGTTCAACCCCGTTCGGATAATGAAACACTCGCTTTTATTCATACATGTGGTAAATAGACAGGAAAATCCCCCGCTGTTTTTTTAGTGTACTAGTTGTTTTTTTTAAGAATGTCTAAATTTACACAGAATTCAAGCTTTCTTCCAGCTACGCGCGCGCAATTCCTCAGAAGTTAAGCGCTTGCGTCTTCAGTTATTTACTTTGGCTCCCTCATAATGGGTTCTCTCTTGGTGGTTGCTTGGAGTTTAAAATGTGCGAGCCCGGCGAACATCGTGGTTAAATTTGCGAGAGTATAAGTCCGCAACCCGCCTGAAATGCTCGCGCATTTTCTCGGCTGGAAAAGCCCGAGGGGCGAGAGAAAGCGGACACTGTCGTGGTCGAGGCGGCTTTCTCTATCGCGGGGTGAAATTTACAACGCCCGGTCCCCGTTTGACAAATGATGCTAGAGTTCGACCGAGAAGCGCACGCGATGCGCGGGTGAGACGGAAAGACCCGGAGGTCCTGAATAACCAGGATTCTCAAGGCACATTTTCTTGAGTATAGTGAGAAGCCTCTTATCCCGTGCGTTCGCTCTGGCTCCCCTCATTTCTTTCCTAAGCTTGATCGCAATTGCCGTACAAATAACTGACTGAGTTTTACGTAACGGGTTTCATTGGCGTAACTCGGAACGTTTTTGTTTCAACCAAAATAATCCAAATTACGGAGGTATGAACGCACACTCGTTCTAGCAAAATAAACCTTCAAAATACCCTTAGAGGTAGTCGCAACGTTGCCGATTAATAGGATTGATCGACTAGGATTACTACATATTATTTTTTGTTCTTTTTTAGCGAAAGTTGCGACCGAGATTTGCTTATATTTTTTTGCTTGATGTTTGATTGTTTCCTATATTGATTCTCATGAAAATGTATTTCTTTGGGGTATCAAAGAGGACAAGAGCCCGCGCGGTAAACGCTCAGCTTTTTCTTGACGACAAAAAATGCGGCGATTTCAATGCAATGTTTTTGTGTGTAGAAAAAAAAGAAGTAAGAAATGCAGAGAAGGGTGCAATAAAGAAGTATATTTTTTCTGGATGCCATACTTCAACAAAATATCAAGCGCATAATTGGGATACTTAATTTTATTTCAGCACATACAATATCTTAACTTTGCTAGTGTTGGATGTTGCCTTGCGTAGATTTGTTTTTCATAAGAGAAAACCCACTAAGATTTTGCCGTACGTTTGTTTTCAGAAACGTATTTGAACATGCCCTAAAAAGTTATATTATCCCAAATATTAAAAAAAAAACTAGGCAAACTTACGTCGATATAATATTTATGCTCTAGTGAAACTACATAGTGACTAAATAAGGTTGAATGTACTCACATGGCCCTTTAAAGCATGCTGCAAGTAGCAATCCTTATACCAAACTTATATTCATGATGAAAAACAGCGGGAAAAACACAAGGCCACGTAGGAGAAAACATGACGGCGGGAGCCTGATGACGTGGATAGGATTAGACGCATGATTGGTTTAACGAGCACGTAGCTTAGATCGCACTGTCAGCTTCGGCGTGAACAGAGTATGGCAAACAAAATTTGACCATTTGTTCAACAATTTTGGCGTGACAGCGACTCACCCGAAGGGGTGCGTGTACGAAACGGGAGACCTGACCTTAGGGTGTTTCCATGTGACGTACTTCCGGCTCGAAATTTCAAACCCCGTCTAAAATGAGTCATCGATAGATCACGGTGACGTGTCATCGCACTGATAGCATTCCTCGTTAATGTAAGGGTCTTCCGCTTTCTACACTAAATGAACCACATAAAAGTACTTATTGCAACGACCTCCAAAATGATATAATTTTCATTCTGCTTTCTCCTCTTACGTCGCAGTTTTGAACTCTATAGTCGATCCCGGAGGCAGTGCCGGTCGGCGCCGTGGGGTGAAGACGGGAGCAGAACGCGGCAAATCCTGCGTGCTGACATCCGTGGTCCCGTGACAAAAAACCAGCGAGAGAGCTACAAAAGGGCAGAAAAAGAAAGTAGGAGATAGGTTAGGCGTATTCGTTTCGCTGCAACGAGATGAAGTTGCTCGGCCGCTTGTCAACTTTATTCATTTTTACACATTGCGCGTCCGGTTTTCCCTGCAAAGTAAGCAAGAGAAGAACAAGGTACATACATTAATGACGATGTTTCGCTGCCTCTTTCCGCGTATTAAAGCGTCGCCAGTGATATGAGCCATCGGGTCCAGCAACTAGAACCGCCGATGTCTGCGTCTAGGCTCCGGCGTTCCGAAGTGCCAGACAGGTACAAAAAACTAAAAAGAAGTAATTAAGTTAAGTGACTGAGTACGGGCCTCAAAAGTTATTTGGGTGGAGTAGAAATTACTCAAGCGGTAAGTAACTAAGTAAATTACTAACCACCATAAGAAGTAACAAATTACTTTTCAAGTTACTTTTATATTATATTATTATATTATATTAACGTATTATAACTAACGTTCCATGGTTTACATCAACTCGTAAGTATTTTAATGAATTAAATATTATAAATGTGTTAAAAATGCATGATTTCAGACTAGTTTCTCTTTACAAAAATGCTGTAACGATAAACAACGCACCACTGCTACAATTATTTAATCTAATCAAACACATACCATCGTATAATATAAGACAGCCCGAAATATGGAAAATACCAACCGTCAGAACCTCGTATGGACATCAACCTATACTTCATACCTTGCCTGTTCTCCTTAACAACCTCGCAAAACAAAACATTACACCCGAAACATCAACAAAACAGTCCTGAAGTCCCATTTCATATTTTACTGATACGACGTTTTCGAATTTTTCTTTATGCTTATATGGTTTCTCGCTGTAGTATTTTTCTTATGTGACCTTGTTGTATAGTATGTACGTATGTTTTTTTGTGTGCATCATGATGTCTGCAATTTCATCACCTTACGATTTACTTGTCTAGGTATGTAGGCATGTATGTGATGTATGTATGTGTGTATGTATGGCGTGTTGCATGTATAGTGTGTTATTTATGCTGATTCACCAGTTATAATATTTGCATTATCATTACTTGATTATTACTTGACCCGATATATATATTCTTGTGAGTTTATGTCTGTATTATTGTCGCTCACCTCTTCGTCAGTTAGACTTTAAATGTTCTGCTATGCTTTGAGTGATTGAATTTTATTGTGTACTCTATGTCAAGTGCTGGGGGGCAGGGGCCTGTCAAGCTGCAACTGCAGCTTTTTCCCTGTTCTCCACACTCCTTTGGAGTGAAAATAAACTATTATATTATTATTATTATTATATTTTTTATAGTCAATTAAAGAATTTTTTTAGCAAAAATAAGGCGTCTGTTTTCACATAAATACTTTAATGGCTGGTTCTGGTTCTGCGTGCCTAATTGTTTTTGTACTTCTTGTTTTTGGCCAATGATGCACTGCGGATGTTTCATCTCTACTTTGAGGTTTAGCGCTGCCTGAGCTTCATTTTGCAGAAAGTGTTTACTTCTTTACAGTGTTGCGTAAAGGACGTACATCTGAAAAGTACTTGAAGTGGTACAAATTAAATGAGAGGATATGTAGTTAAAGTAAAGTAGTAAGGATACCTCGTGTAATGTACTTGAAGGAAAGTACTATAAATACATTGTACTTTTAAACTTCAAAGTAAAGTACATGTACATTTTAGCACAGTTTTTATAATGCCTTTTCAACCCTTATACCGTATTTTTTTAATTGGTATGCATTGCTTTAGGAGTAATCGGAAGTGCATCAGTTTTTTTGCAAATGGTGGGAAATTTTCGATAAAGTCAGGTCGCCGCAGAGTAGTTTTACTCTCACTGACGATATATTTAACACAATCCACTCATAAGGCATGTATTAAGGCGAAAGCCTCATACTGAACTTTTTTTTCTTATTTTCGCGACCGCCATTTTTTGCGAATCGGACACTGAGGCCAAAATCGAAGGCCACTAAATTTTGCGAAATCCAGACACCTGCATTAAAACACTTTAAAACCAAAATTTTTGCGTGCCCTTAAATTTCGCGAATGTTTCAGTTCGCGAAAGTTGCGACTCCCTACTGAAAAAAAAAACATTTGAAATTCAAAGGGGTGGCAAACTGGTCGCCCGTTTGAATCAAACTTGTCGATCCGTTTGGATCAAACGTGATTATGGGATACGGGTACCCGTTCGAAACGGTACCCGTTTGATACAGGTGCCCGTTTGATACGGGCGCCCGTATGATACGAGTACCGGTTCGACCTGGCACGTGACCACACGTTTGAACGTGCCATTCGAATTGGCAAATGATGCGCTAGCCCTAAATGGGTATCGTCGGGGAGGTTGGTTATTTTAAACATATTTAAGACATCCCGAAACTCATAAACGTATTTATAACATGGAGAAAACACGTAGAACAAATGCGCTCGCCTAGGCGCTTGTAAATGAACAGGAAAACCGACACAAAAGGTTGTTTTCAATTCTCCTTGAAGTTTATTACTTCTTCTGTAGACAAGTACAAACGTGCAAGCGATCTGTGAAGACTATACAGGTAGACTTTCGGGGAAATTATTCTCCCGGCTTCTGCGCGAATAGGCGCTGCATACTTCTATGGATAATCTGGAAGAGTACGCGTAGAAGAACGGTCAATCGTTGCCAACACGAAGGTTGCAGTGCACTTACCATAGCAATAGCGGACTTGAAAGATGTAATCCGTGATATTTGTCGACACGGTCAAAGCAGGACAACCACACAAACACAAACGAGAGGGAACGGTTCCTTGGAAGTTTCAACACGATGCGGCGCACAAGCTGTCATTTGCCGAACCCAACCAAACCGCGAGATTTTGCGACTTCTTTGAAGAATCGCTCGTTGCCGATATACACGTGGGACTTTTCGAACACTGATAGCTTTGGTGCACATCCAATACGTTGTCGAGAGACATCCCAATAAGACCGCAGGGTAAGGCGACAGATTGAAGCAGGTAGGACGAGCGAACTTCGAGCAGCAACTGACAACAAGCAGACAAAGAAAATAGCGGCTGCAAGGCGCGCCCTTCCGGATCTCGATGCTTATCAGCGTGTAGCTCGAGCGCTGCTGTGGGTCACGTGACAGGGGTGACAATAAAGGAGGGAGGGGGCGAGGTCAAGGCGCTGGGACCACCGGACGGCCCCTCTCCCTCTCCCCAGGCATTCCAGTGAGATGTGTTTTTGTAGCCTCGAAAAAAACAAACTCGCGCGCGTGCGCGCATTTTAGCACGCTCGAACCTTGGAAATGGCGGCGGGGCGACCAGAAGCTCGGCTTGTGCCCGAGCGAAGTACCCAGCGCGAGCTCGTAGTTTGACTGCTGCAACGGCGGGCGTGTTCTCCCAATGATCGATGTTCTTTCAGCCGCGTGTACGCGTGCTACCTTCGCTGCGTCTTGAATTAAAGTGAATCGGAATCTAGACGTACATTCTTTCACGCGGTCGCGTCTTCTGCAAGAGAGATTCGAGCTGAATAAGTAAACTGAGGCAACAAAGATGGATAAAGTTTTAAAGTTCTGTCAAAAATATCGGCTCACCAACGTCGCGCGTTTACATCAAACAAAAAAAAAAGGTGTTAGTTTTAGTTGCAGTGTAATCGAAAATCAGCGCAATTGAAATATAAATATAATTACTTGCATTACGCGGACGATCAGAAATCAATGAACCGGCGCTCCCAGCCTTCCGGAAACATTGGCTGCCACGGCTGAAACGCTAGGCGTGCCCACGCCGCTGATCTGTACGTTCAATATCAAACGGGCTCCGGAGAGCCGTTTGATTAAACCGGTACAGTTTGCAACATGGTCACCGGTTTGAGCAAACGTGCGACAACTTTGCCTATACAAGTCGCCCATTTACCCAAACGATTCGCCCATTTGCCCAGACGGGCAACCCGTTTGCCAAAGGAGTGACCTGTTTGTCCAAATAGGTGACCGTTATGGCTCATACGGGGGACCCCTTTGAGCCATACGGGCGACCCCTTTGACAAACTGGTGGCCAGTATGGTTAAACTGTTACCGGTATGGACCCAAATGGTTTTTTTCAGTAGGGCTATTATGGGCTCACGAACTTAAAGCGTTTCACAGTATTTCCCATCGTTCAGTCGACCATCAAAGTTCTTGAACGAAAACACGTCGACGACACGAAAGGTACGAAAAGACGTCGGCGACAAGAAACACGTCGACGACACGAAAGGTACCAAAACCCACGGTTCGTCACTGGACCACGAGATGGCGTTACTTGTGCAAGAATCGGCGAGGCGCACGCGCGGTGCAAACCCAGCAGGAGGGGAAGACACACTCGCTCGGGCTTCGGTGAAGAGCGGGCGTACGACATGCCGTAAAGATTAACGGCGCCAAAAGTGCGTCGTCAGAGAACGCACTGTCTTCGGAGGTTCGCTATCGCCGGGATCGGGAATCGGCGCTTGGGCTTTCGCCTTCAAGTCGTTTTAAAGAAAACATAGGAGACGCTGTGAATTTTTTTTTGTATCGGTCTTATATCCGTCATTACTTCACTCAGAGAAATTACCAGATGATGTGTCAAAAGACGATAGCGCGTTTTCACATGACGATTTGCCATTTTTCGTTTTTTTAAATTTGGGGAATGTACTTTGAAGACAGGAGTTGTACTTCTATCGAAAAAGAAAACAACAGAAAAAATAGTTTAATAAAGTAAAGGTTCATGCTGAGAGAATGTACTTCAAGTAAAGTACACGCTTTCTAAACCTACTCAAGTAGTGCTTTGCGTACCGTGTGCTTAAAGTACTTCCCAACGCTGTAAAAACGTTGGGGGATATATTAGGTTTTTCGAACGATCTTCGAATATCGGAAGACTTGCATATTCTGAGTTTTGGGAGGAAAAGTAACGCAAAAGGTCACCTTTGCGTTGCTTTTTGGTACGTGATTCTTCAAGTAGAGCACAAACTACAGGACCACCAGATGAGCTCCAGAGTGGGTGCTGCATTTTGTTGCCTCCTTTGAGTGATGATAAAGTCTGTACACCTCCTGTCCACCTGTAGTGGGTGAGAGTTCCTAAGTTGGGGAGAGGCAAGGACAAACCCTGTCTTCAAATGCATCAAGTCTTCTTGAGCTTCGAGACAAAAACAACCGCGTCTTCGGCTCTAATGCTGCGGTTATCCGGTCTCACTTGCAACGTGTCTGTCCGCTCACCGCACGCCACTAACCCTGCCTCGTAGCAGGGTTAGGCAGTGAAATGGGAAGGGGGGGGGGGGGGGGGGGGGGTCGCGGAGAGCCACCGCCTCGGGTGCCGCAGACCCTAGCGACGCCACTGAGCAGGATTGTTGCATTGGGGGGCCCATCAAAATTTGAGGGGGTTTCCAGCTCTCCAAACCAACTCCCTCCCCCCTGCCGACGACACATCCGTCATGCTTCCCCCTCTTTGCAAATATCAGATGATCTTCCATCATAGTATCTTTCTTTATGCAGGAATGCTTGTTGATCAGTAAATCTGCCACCAAAATTAAAAAGTAATTTGCACTGAGTATAAGTGAGTCAAAAAAGTAATTAATGTAAAATACTAATTACCGAAGCAAAAATGTAATTGAAAGTTACTAAACTACTCAGACAAGTAGTTAAACTACAGGGATGGGCAAAATACATGCAAATATGTACCTAAATACAAATACAGAATACTTCGTCAAAATGTATTTAATTACAAATGTAGTTACATTTCCAAAAAAGCATTTAAATACAAGATACAAATACAACCAAATGTATTTGGTCTCTTCCAAATACTTTTCCAAATACATTCCTCAAAATTAGCGTCAGCGACTTCAGGGCACCTGCAACGGGTTTCTGGGTATCTCATTTTAATTTTGCATCGCACACTCTGGAGTTGGTGTGCGAGGCTCTAGTAGCGCAATAGAAATATAATCACCAAAAAAAATGTAATCAGCTTGGATGTAATAGGTGAAAAAAGTACACAGCTTCAAGCTACTTTTTTGTCGATTACATTTTGGTATAGACCAACAACGAACCGAGACGACCAAGACGCGCAGCACTAGCTAGAGAATTTTTTATTGTTGCAACTCGCACCAGTTACGAAAAACTGGACGACCCGCGCATTTAGAATGTTCCAGGCAAAAATATGGATGAAAGTCAGGCTGGAAAGCATCACAAGTTGTCACAGGCACCTATTTAGCCAGGCTGCCTGTGAACGTCGATTTCGTCACTATTCCTGCCCTGGACTAGCACCGTAATCACAAAGTCCCTAAACACTTGTGCTTGATTGAGAAACACTGCATTCGGTGCTGAACGTAGTTTACTTCCTGTTCTGGATAGCGACAAGAAATTTGAGGGTTGTATTTTCGCCCACAAAATTGTATTTAATTACAATTGTATTTGAAATACCCACGTTTTAGTGTTTAAATACACACGTCAAATACATTACCCAATTTTTAATTAAATACAAATGCAAAATACACAAAGTATTTGAAATACTGCCCATTCCTGTTAAACTACAATAACTTAAGTAGAATAGAAGGACTGCGTAAAAAAATAAAGCCCCAGGTGCATGGGACGTTTTCGCCCTAGATCAATATATTAAAGTTATGGTCGGTCCTCAGGGAGGTGGCCTTTCGCCGCAGCGTTGTGAACTAAATAGCCAATCCCGAAGGCAGCACAATGCCTGTCGGTCGGCGCTCGGGGAGGCGCGAGGCCACATCACCGCTTTAAAGATATATATTTCGTATTTCTGATACCGTCGTCCCATAATCAATACTGTGTTCCCAACAGCGAGTTTCGTCTCCATAGATAAAATGCCACTCGCGTTTCGATCTGCACTCGTTTCGATGGCATTTGTGACTTCTGATTGAATATCCTTGTGTTGTGCTTTGATATTTAATTTCTTTCTTTTGGTTTTTTGCGTATCGTTCAGTGGTATAAGTTTAGCTCATGTTTGAATATTTGCTTCGTTCAATTGATTTTGTTACTAAAAAATAAATATGTTATATTTCATACCTGTGCTTCATTCCTTGAATTCCGCTACATCAAAAGAAATTGTTACAATTTATGCAAGCGTTTTATTTTCCTAGACTGAGAACGTAGACCTTGTGACGTTAAAACTTGTGGCCGCGTCATATACAGAGCCTACCCTACTTTAATTCTTAATATTCTTTGTTATTATCGAATTTATATGTAGTATTATCAAGTCGTGCTTGCGTATTTTGGAATGCTTTATAAAAAGTGTAAATAACAATAATCACCACACTCTAAGCTCATTAAATGGCGGCTTCTTTAAATGTGTGCAAGAGGAGGCTTCAAAATGCGCTTCGCTTCTGACAATACACTTTTCCATAAAAAATCGTTTCACAAAACAAATGTCGCCAAGGCATTTTATTTTGTTAAAGCACAGGAGACTGGGCGTGAAAAAAACCTTCAAACAACCAAAAGTAGAAGAAACAGGGAAAGAAGTACTGCACACACTTGCTTTACTGAATACCTTCCACCATTGCGCTCGTATAAAAATTTTTTTCAGCATATTAAAACTTTCTTGATTTATTGTATAAAGTTACTTTATGAAGCAAATATACACACTACTTTGTAATATGATGTTGAAAATAACTCCTTGTGGCACAACTTTATTTTCTTACCATTATGCCAAAGGCAAAGCAAAGCGGAATTCAAAAACCAAACGAAGACAAAGTTGGAACACATTATGGTAGTAGCATGAAGATGTCGGTGGATCGGATTGGCGCCGAATGTCAGACTGAATGACTGATTTTAAAGAAAAGGTTGCTGAGATAGAATTGAGAACTAGTGAAGTGGGACTTGAATCCCCCGTTTCACCTTGCGACGAACCGCAGCGGACGCTTCCAGCCAACTTAGCCAATCCAGCGTTATTCACATATTTCGTGAGTCACGTGGCATGCATACGACCTTAGATTGGCTTCGAGTGTTTGTAGCTTCCTCGTCGTTCCACCGTAGGGTGACACGGTGTAGAGTGAATAGTCGTGTTCCAATTTCTTTGTCTCTGATTGCAGACTCTCAGTTTCTTTCGCGCTTTGACCCCGGCCTATGCATTCAAAATAATTATTGTACTGATTTTATTTCTGTATTTTAAATTATAGATAATGTCATCATTATTTGTTTAGTTTTTTCTGTTTTTTTTTAACATATTCGCACCATTGAAGTCAGGTACTATTTTATTCAACGGCTACTTGTTTACGTCAGTCTTTTAACTCAATAGCTGTTACAACTGCAGCTAATTCCAAGTCTTTTAATATGAGAGCGCCAATATTCCTGAAGACATGTGGCAGAAGAAACTTTGTCCACACTGGCTTCCTATAAAGAGCACGTTTATTACTGAAACGCACTGAGGGAGCTGAACACCAAAAGTGTTATTTAGCTTTGTTGCTGTTAAAAGATTTTTTAAAGGGGTTTTCTATACGACAATTTATGAGATAGGCGCCGTTGTTGTTTTTTTAATATTTTTTATTTAAGGTTTCAAATTTGAAGCGTTGAATCGGATGAACACGTCGCTCCAACCGTACTGAAATGCAGTAAACGGTGCCTATAAAAGCAGATTTATACGAAGGTCTGCTTTTCGAACGGAGTAATTACCAGACAAGTTTTAGTTTTATCAGTCTCCCAAGAACATTCATAGGGAAGAAAAGACGAGCAGACGACAGCGAGGACGGAGTGAACTAACCTCTGATTATAGAGGACTACGACACGCCAACAACGCACTTTTTAGGAGTAGTTGTCAGGTAGCGGGGTGAGCCGAAACTACGTCTGATCACAAGAGTTGTTGTGTTATCGCATTAGAAAGACGAATCGTTGTGTGTCGCCAAAAGGGTCTTGCTGAATGGAAGACTGAAGGAGAAGTGGGAAAAGGGTCGCGACGTGCAAACCAACTTTGTCAAGAGCTTGTTGACACGTACCCCAAGAAATGTGCCGACAAATAAGGTAGTCCTTTTAGCTTTTTCCACGCGTGGGACTAGGGATTGTACGCCACAAACCAGGAATCCACCATAATTTGCTTCACTTAAATAGACTGGAAGAGTTTCGTTCAACGATTGGAAGAAAACTTCTGTTAATGCCCAAATCTGGACAAAAATGTTTTCTCTAAAAGGAGAATGTCTATTTCAATGCTCTTCCTCCGTGGACATAGTGAGTATTGTGAATAGTATTAATGTGACGCCGTCTGATGCACAATCTGTGGATAAAAATCTTGATTGGGTTTGCCATATGCATCTGCATAAAGAAATAATACGAATACAACCCCCCCCCTTTTCTATTTATATGAAATAGCACAGCTGTCTAGGGGTGTTTCCGAAGATTGTGAGGTCAAATTTAAAAAAAAAACTCAACATCTTTACTAGATGTTGTGTTTTAGCACTTTATTCACTGGAACGCATTAGAGTCTCAGTGCCCTCAACTTGGGTATCTGCTTAAATATCTGAAGAAGGTTCTATCACCCCATGTATTCAAGACTTCTTATCGCTCTTCCACTCCGTGAGCTCTCACACGTTTTGTTCCAATCGCCAGTGACGTTCTCCACCTGGATGAAACACACTGGGAAGGATTTGTGCTAATACGCACACACAGACACACACACACACGATAGTGCTAGCTCAGATGCTAGATTGTATGTGTGCATCTACATACTGTTTCTCAAGTCTAAATCGCTACAGAAACTGAAGAGGTTGTAGCAAGTTTTAGTCGCAAAATTTTTCTTGCAAAAACAAAGGTTTTTATTTTTAACGTAACGCTTGTTTCATAAGTATTTGGCCTTTTTTATTTAATAATTGAATTATGCTCAAATTTCATTAAGGATTAACCCAAGAGTGGCAGAGTTACGACGACAATTTAAGCATAATTGAATTATGCTTAAATTACACATAAGATGAACCTAGGAGTAGTAGATGTACGACGCCTTACAAAGACAAAATAGCATGCGTACTGATCGAATGCAAGAATTTATTCAAACGGCACGTTCCTGCTGGAAAGTTCAGTTACGTTTTTAGCAATTCGTTTCTAAAACCCGACCTAAAAATGAGCCTTCTACCTAGCTTAAAATTTGTTCAAAGCCGTCTTTTTTATTTCTTCCCGTGCTATTTACTTATTCCCGCCCAAACGAGCGGGTCTAGGAGCCTACTCCTAATCCCTGAAAATTGAAGGACGAAATTCTTCCTTCTGTTGTGGAAAGAAATAATTGAGGGGCTGTTCCTTCCTTCTTTTGTGTCCATTAAGCTTGAAGGTATATTTTGATACGTTTGTAAAAACCACATAGTTCAATTACAGTCTGGAGGAGTGTTAATACAGACGGGTGTCACTGGCAGCAACCCTGAAGGCTGCGATGTCTTGTCTAGAGCGGTAAGTCCACTGCACGTTCAACTTTCAACCTCCCTTTATAGGAATAAAAAAAAAAAGAACGGACAGTAAAACTTCAAACTCTGAATTCCTAATCGAGACTTTAGGCCTATGTTTTATTTTACTTCTATTTACACGCATAAAGGCTTCGATCAAACAAAAGCCAGCATAACGCGTGAAAGACAGCAAATGGAAACTGCTCCCTCAAACTAGAATGCCATTCTCAGCCGCGTAATTGAGAAGTATGGGACGCAATAACCCGGATGTTTAACAGTGGATTTACTTTTCACCTAAGCGATCTGTTCAATTTATATTTTGGGATTCTCGGAAACATTACCTTAACGAGATTCTGACTGATTCTGACGTCCTAGCATTATGTAGAGGTGAGAAACAAAAACAAATTATACTGGAAGCTTCCCTTCTTAGATACATCTTTTTAGCTGTATGCAAATAATATTCAAGTCGGGAGTGATTTTCAGCGCTTGCTATGGCGGCTTAGAGAAGGAGAAATGCATGCAAACAAAACAAATTTCTTTGTGAAAGTTTTTGTTTTTAATTTTAGAGTATCGGTTGACTAGGCTGTAGCGCCAAGGCAAACATACGAATTTAAATCAATTCGAGCTTTCGAAATATAAAAATAAAATCGCCTCTGCGTTACTGATTTGGGTGATAAACGCAATTCTTAAAAAAAAATATTTTTACAGCTTTATGTAATAATTAATTATATAAAATAAACCTCGGTGTGTAATTAAACGTTTCCCTTTATGTAGCGTAAACATTTTGTCACAATCGCCTTGTCGGTATTATTCCAGCAAAATTGCGCGACAAAATTTTATGTGAAATTGAACTAGAAACAACTAGAAACACAGGCACGTTACGCACTTCTAATTTATGCTCTGACGATGAGTTTTGGTGATACAAACGCGAAACGGTGCTCTAAAGTTTGAAGTGCATAGACCGTCGTCATCCAGACACAAGGCAGTCAATAGAAAATACAAGCGAAATTCAGGTGCATCAATATTATCTACCCTCACCGATATCTAAGCAAAACCTTTGTACCACTTGAAGAAACATCTTAAATATTAAGGTATAAATATATATTTTTAATAAAAAACTCTCGGTAATTTCCTACTAGGGTTGTCCGTGCCCGATCGACAATGATGATTCCTGCTTTGTACACCACAAGTGCGCGCCCCGTCAGTTTCCGGCATAAATAAATTTTCCGGTTTATCAACACGCGCCATGGGGTACGGAACTGACTTCGTGTACTTTTTGTTCGCTCTTTTTAAATGAACCCTGTGTTAAAAAGTCATCGTCACGAGATACCCCTTCATATTCAAAACTTCGCGAAACTCGGACTGAACATATTCGCAAATCCCGAGTTCCAGCAAGTCTTATGAAGATAAGGGCGCCGATGGGAACAACGTGTGCGTTTCCGAGAAACCTACTTGCAGAAATTAAAAAAAAAAGATTGTCTATCGGGTTATATTGGTTACAATAAATTTATTTGCATTTCATTTGCGGCACGCACACGTAAATCAAGTGCGTGTTCTTGTTTCGTGAAACTGTACAGTAATGTTATTGTAAACATCACATTTTTTTCAAATCAAGCTTAAAACACGCTTTGTCAGCGAAAGAAATTATAAAAACAGAAATGGGACCAACAAAATGCACACTCACGATATCGTAATTTAGCGATTCGCACCGTTTAAAGGAACTCTCATGGAAGCCCAGTGTCGTTTATTTAGTTTGCAAACGATATTCCAATCGCAAAACGCTTAAGGGCAGTCGCGAAAGCAAAGCTGCATCGTCCCAATATTTGGACTGTTCGATACGTAAACAAAATAAAAAGGCGCATCGAAAGTCCGTGTCCCACTGCTTGTGTTCTGGCAAAAATAGAAGAGGGCAGGATAAGAGCGTAGCCGTGCGTGGTGGCGTGTTCCCCGCGGTGATTTTCCTTCCGTCTCTCCTCCTGCACATCAGGCGTAACTGCGGCAGTGCCGGAAAGGGAAACAGCCATTGCAATTCTCGAGGAACCTTTCCGACAAACATTGCAGCCGCAAGAACAAAATAAGAGATGCCTAGGAAAGAAAAAATACAACGCTAAGAAAAAGTAGAAAGAGAACCCCGGGAGAAATAAGGAAGGCGAGCGGACACTCAAGCAAAAGTAGAAACAAAAAAAGACCCCCGACCTCGACGAAGCAATAGTGGCGGTAGTAGCGGTACAAAACAAATCCCGTGAATCGCAGAAAGAGCAGCCGTAATCGATGGGCAGAACGAATGAAAGCTTCGGGAACAAATGCCGCCTGCAATCCTCCGCGCATTTGCCGTTCATTTTTGCCGGTGTGCGTCGTTCCGGGCAACGCTACGATTTTCTTGGGAGCCCAGACTTTCGGCTAGACTTCGTGCCTTGTGTTTCGTTGTCTTCGTTGTCGTTGTTTTCTTGGTTACTGATCTGCCACATACAATACGACCTTAGGGGGGGGGGGGGGGGAGGTTTCATCTTGACGCTTTTCTAGTAATACTTTCTAGTTTGAAAATATGTTTTGTACATAAACAACTAAAAGAGTTCGGGCAAAGAAAATATTAGAAATGGAAAAGCCGCCTCCGGTCCTGACAGATTTCCGGCTGAGGGAAACGACTGATGCGTGACTCACCGACCCCTCTGATTTATCAACAAGCTCAAATACGTTACCAGTCTCGGCTTGACTGGTCCTGTATCCTCCCAAAAAAGGTTTAATTTATTCCCGGACTTAACTTGCCTTTTTTGGCTTCAGGTAAGGGTACTATTCTATGCTTTGACCTCTCGCTACACTCGTGTCTCGTTAATATTGTGACGATAAAGACGACGATGCTGCGGCAGTGGTGTGCACTGCCAATGCACGCTGGGCCTACGCCTAGCCTGCGATAGTAGTGCGGATTTGGAGCAAATAGTAGACGCGGGTTTGGTCGAGGTGAAGTTTATAGATTATCCCGTTCACCCCCACGAACATTGACGCCGTCTGTGGAAGCGCTCTGCAGCATTTGATTGATCTCCAGCTCGGAACCCTGACAACCCTCGCTTTAATCGAGAGTTTTAGATTAAGGGGCTTCGATGTTTGGGTTCCCCTGAGAAATTGGGGACCCAAACGAAACAAGGTTGGCGTCGACGGCTTATGGAGTAGGGGCTTCGCAACGCAGCGCAGCGCGCATACGTTTCCCGCATGCGGCGTCAATGCGACTAACGAGCGTAATAATAAAAAAAGAGAAAAATATTAAACAAACGTAAAACACATGCGCTTAGCATATACTTTTTGTTTACAATTAATAGTTAAGTTAAATCCCAATCAAGCCGGCTAAAACTAGAGACAATATAAAATCAGCATGAATCTTGTTGGATATATTCAACCGAAACAATTCCATCCGTAGCGTTCTAATTTGGCGCTCATTCTCGAATATTTTGTGTGTTCGTGTGCGCTTTGACTGTCTGTCGCCGAAGGTTTAGGTCTTCAACTATGCCGAAGCTGAGACGAACGTGAGCGAGCATACTTTATACGAGCAGCTGCTATATTTAGATCTAAGCTGGAACGACTTTGAAGCCTCGAAATACTTGTTTTCAAGCTGCAGGTATCGTGCCGCGAACGAAATCCACCCGGAGCCACGGAGTAGCAATACGTTGCCATGTCAACGGTTACCGCGTCTCTTTTAGGCTTAGGAACGGCCCGAATCAGAGACGGTCGTTAAAATGGGGCAAGCCCACCGCTCATTCTTTGCGACTTAAGCGAGATAAAGCAAAGCGAAAGCCATTGGCACCATTCATTGGCAATTAAATTTCTTAATACTGCAGCGACCATGACGAATTTCCTCCGAAACGAGAGAAAAGGGCGCCGCCATGTTTGCCGATGCAACGGGACCCCAAGCAAATAGGGGCCTCACGTTATTTCTCTAATGTTGCGTTCGGGGCGAGCGCCAACCCAAAACCCCAAACAGAGTTTGGGTTGTGCGCATGCGCAGTGGTGAGCTCCTATTTCTTTGGGACCCCCAAGCTTTGGGGGATAATGTGACGATGAAGACGACGACGCTGTGGCAGTGGTGTGCACTACTATCGCCCGCTAGGCCCACGCGCCACGGCCTTGCCGCTATTAAATAATTCGGCTTCATTATGTGAACATCCTTGTCTTCTTCTGCTGGCCTCGCATTTCCGTAACATTATGAACCCGTTAATGCGGACACCCCGTTCAATAGACAAGCTTTTCGGAGACAAACTGAGTAAGTATAACCATTTTCAATCTTTGTTGTAGACAACTCACATTATATATACACAAATATTGGCGAAAATGGAGGAGTCTCTATTAACCAGATACGATTGTATATAGTCCCTGGGAGCTTAAAAGGTGCCTGTCGCGCTGAATCCAAAACGTCGTATTGTTACTTATTATCACTTATCACTTCTTAACAATTATTGGTATAAGCCGATAAGAAAGAATAGGAACACCTCACGAAGCAATAAAAACTAACATGATAAGACACGCACTGCGTTTCTTAAACTTCCGAATAGAATAGTACATACACTATTTCTGAAGTTAATGTCAGGTTACCCACAACAGATAAATGTCGCGCATCCGTGAAAAAATTATACACCCGGATGTTCGTTTACCCTGTCAGAACACGTAATGAGAGGGACGCGTATAAGCTTTATATTGACATAGTATATATTTATATTTTTTACTCATTTTTTATTTTTTTTCTGTTCCGTCAACTGATTTCCGCTGTCGGAATTCTTTGTCGTTTATAGCCTCAGCCGCAAACGGCACATACCGAGCAGATCACGAAATCATCAAATCAAAAAAATTTTCCCGCGAGGAAGCGCATTAAAAGTGGTTTTCATTCGTACAATCATTAATGCAATCACATTCGTAGGTAGATCGTAGGCAACGAAATTTGTTGGCGAGTTATATATTAATTTATACGCTGCACTGCTAACAACAATATTGACAACGCTCTTGGACGCAACTAACATTATGAGACATCTGGGTAATACACTACAAAAAAATAAGATATAGGCTTGTTTCGAGTAAAACACTGATAAAATATTTTGAAAAAATATGTGTTCAGTAAAGTCTTAATGATAGCGTTGAAAGAAACATCGTGTGTCAGCAACGACATGGACATTTACATACGTCAGTGGGAAACTAAGAAACACAAAGCGAAATGTCACGCGCACTATCTCTTTGCACATCGCATTTCTCTGAAAACGCGCTTTTTTGCACATCGTCATTTAATGGATGTTATCTTTCCATTTTTTTTATCGATCGCTAGTTCTGTTTTTTTTTTTTCTTTTTATTTCAAGAATACAAAGACGGGAAGATGTCTATTCTAAGGCTTTTAATGTATATAGCTCGATTCGTACAGATTACCCCGGAAATGGCGAAAGCTGATTAGAGCTAACTTTTTTCCTATCGTTTCACTGTGTTTGGTCGTTTTATTTCGTGACGGTTAAAAATAAGGGTTATAAATTTAATAAACACCGCAAATTTGACTGCATTTGATTGAAACAATATTTTTTTATTATAAATAAATAAACTAACAATCAGCTGCGTCTTATTATGAAATCAACATGATAGCCATTTTCGAACTCAACCAGATATCGGTGAGAAACGGACATGGAAAGACCGCACACGCACTGAGAGCGAGAGGCGTTGGATGTGTTAGGGTGTTTTTTTTTTGTCTGCTTCGACCACGTCGAACGTAGAACACATCTCACCTTTTCAATTTTTTGGTCTTCAAAGTATTTTAGGGCCTTTTTTTAGGTCAAATGCGTTTTTAACAATATAGAATTAAATGGAGCAATACATTTAACACATCTGCCATTCTAATTCGCTAGGCACTCAGCAGTAACGTAGGTTATGGCATTATTCGTCAGTCCTTATCATTTTATTACTCATTGTTGTTGTTGTCGTTGTTGTCGTTGTTGTGGTTGTTTTTGCAAACGTAAACAATAAACGTCATCATGACGATATAACTTGCTATGATCTTTTCACAGAAGGCAGAGGCATAAGAAAAATACTTTTATAGCAAAAACAAAATGAGTGATACCTAGAGATGCCAGAAAAAGCAAGAAAAAAGAAAGATGCGTCGAGCTCTCTTTCTGATTAGCCGCCAGCGGCGCTTGGGTGCATCGGCGCGCAGAGGCAGTCGACCGTGCGTAACCTCGTTATCGAGTCCGAGGTCGTGCGCGACAAAGACCTATTTTACTGCCACTGATCCGCTGTGTGTAGAAACGACCCTGACCGCATCGCCCGCGTTCACGAGCAAAAATAGATGAAAGCAAAGCGAACCAATCTCGGACACGTCTGGCCCTCGACGCTGCCGTCTTCGGAGCACGGCTGTTGTTGGCTTTGCCGGTTGTTGTTGGTGTCCAGTGGGGAAGGAAGGAAACAGGTCCGACAACAAATGTTTTCTCTGGTTGAGTCGAGCCGTTGGAGTAGATGCTCGGGTGAATGAGGGGAAAGGTGAAGAAGGGGGTTGGGGGAAGCGGGAAGTATTACGAAAGATATTTAGGTCGAATATTATGGAACTATGTGTTGTGCAGGTGTGTTGAGGTATTTGTGCATTATAAGCACTGCATTTTTTCAGACAAACTTTATAAATGACCTCGAAGTTGTTTGCGAGAAATTACCATCTCGAGGTCATAAATTAATAATCTAAATAATTAATACCTTTTTTTTTGCTATAATTGTTAGTCGTTTTGGCGCTGCCCATAATTAAAACTTGGCCATGTAGGGATGTCTCTTGGATACATTTTTACGAGGAATTTCTATAAAACAAAGCGGGATTTTTTACTTCGCCGTTGACGCAATTAAAATTATTCAATTTCCTGGCGCTAGCAAATAAAGCTTAAAATGTGGGAACTATTTTGAGAAATATGAACTCGTGAATAGAAAATATATTTCGACATTTTTAAACTTGCGTAAAAAATATAGCTGCTCCTTCTTGAAAGTTTTCCTAGTGAATTTCTTGGGTAGCTCATCTGACACTACTTCTTACAGTATTACACTTATACATTATCCGTAAATATTTGACACTGTCCTTTTCTACATTCTCTAACACAAACCATAAATTATATCAAAAATATTTTAAGTAGTATTTTTTAAAGTTAAAGAACAAGTCCTGCTATTCCTAGTATACAATAATGATATTTCAAAGTGTATTACATCTGCCAGGATGCTTTTATTTGCTGATGATATAAAGTTCTTTTCACATATCCATTCCGAAAAAGACTGTGAAGCGCTACAATCTGATGTGTTGAGCATTTCTAAGTGATGCCTGTTAAACCGCTTGCCTTTGAACGCCAACAAAACTAAGGTAATCTCTCTAACAAGACGCAATAATCCCTTGCACTTTAAATACAATTTGGGAAACTGTACTATTGCCCAATCTGATGTAGACAGGGACCTTAGAGTGCTAGTAGACTGTAAACTATTGTTCAAATCTCATGTCACTAACATTTGTGGTACCGGACTTAAAGTGCTCGGGATGATCTCACGTTTGACTCGACACTTCCCAGGCACCTGATACTTTATTACGCTTATATTGTGCTTTGGTTAGGCCACAAATTGAATTTGCCTCTGTTGTGTGGAACTTTTTATCACATAGCGATTGCAGACGCATTGAAATGGTACAAACGCGTCTGATACGCATATTCTACGATAGGCATTTTAACAGGAGACTTTATTTCGAGTATAACTTTCTTGTTAAAGTTTTAATCCTCAGAACCTTGATTGACCGCGGGCATTGCCGAGATGTGGTGTTTTTACAGAAGCTCATACAAGGTCGTTTCAATGTACCTGATCTTTTGAGTAGCACAAGCTTACGTGTGCCAGCTAAACATAAGCGACTCTGCAATACGTTTTATCCTGACAAGCAGATTGAAGGGTCAATGCATAAAATTAAACTTTGTTGTAATAGCCTTGTGCAGCGTGATTTCTTTTCCATGCCTTATTTTACTTTGGATACCGAGTCGTGTCTGTAATTTGTTTTATTATGACTGATGTGTCACTCCTGTATTTCACGTCTCTGCATGTTCAACTCATTGTGACTTTTATGTGCACCAATACCAAAGCCTTCACGGTGTTTTGGGCATGCAATAAATACCAATACCAATAACAGCAATACAATAAAATTCTGCGCAGCCCAGTGATAAAAAGTGGGTGTAAATTGGCCACACTTTTTAGTTTTCATCTGCAGGTTCGTGTGGAATTATCAAGTTTTCTAGAAGAACCCCGATATTCCGCCTATTCAGGCACGCACGCAAGCAAACAAAAAGGACGACTCACCAAGAATATATATACTGGAAACTCTATTTATTTTGAAAACAGAGTTCATGCGAACGCCTGCACTGAGCCGCAGAACCGTTTTTTTTTTTAGTTTTTAGCCTGAGGCTGGCGTGTTACTGAGTTATGGTTTTTGGTTTCACTGTCTCTCATGCATCTAATATATTAAGCAGCAAAGTGAAAAAGGAGGAGAAGTCGGGGATCGCTGGTGATCTTATTTGCGTGGTTTAGTAAGAAACGGAGAGCATGCGCACAGTACTGGAGAAATATATCTGGAAATAATTTTTGTAAGAAATTAAGCGTTGCCAAATAAATTGAAATTCAATGAATGTTGAAAAATATTTGGTCAATCTTCAAATATAAATTTTTAAAATAAAATTATGAGTGATGGCGTTATCTAAAACGGTGAGCTACAGATAAAATAGGCTTCGCAGCTTTCTACATAAAAAATACTATTATTGGCAAATGATTCTGATCAAATTACTATATTTAAAGTATTTTTTTCAAATCAGTATTTCTTTCTAATGAACCTGTCTCTTTACACATAGTCAGCAATCAGCATTCTACAATAGAGCAACACATTGACCTCTCTTTTAGTCGTATTGCCACGCTGCTTGACAATCATGATAAATCAAGAGCCTCTCGCCAGATGAAATTTCTTTTAGGGTGTTGAAACTTTGTTCCGTCAAAGTGGTAAAGTACTTCATGTAATCTACAATATCACCTCAAGAGGATAAACTACCTGATGCTTGGAAAGTTTATAATGTGGTGCCGGTTTTGAAAAATGGATCGAAATCTAATGTGTCGAATTGCAAACCAACTCTACTTACCTAATCTCGTTGTAATATACTTGAACACATCTTTGACTCATCCTTAATAAAACACCTTCGTTTGACTGGGTTTTTGAGCAATGATCGTCATGTATTTAGAAACGAGAGTTTTATATACGAGACAATTATTAAATTGTATTATAAAATAATTAACAAAATATAAAAGGAGCATAGTTGTAAACCCGAGGAACGCTCGACAAAATAAAAAAATTATAAGAGAGGTAAAACTTACGTATTTTTAGATTAGAAATGAACGCTCGACACTGTATTTTACTTTATACTACTACATAAACTTCAAAGTTTTGCATATTGCTGTTAATAACAGGATTAGTGACTACTTACCTGTCGAAAAAATAGCATGGTGGCGGTCTATCATTTCAAAGTTGCCGATGAAAACAACGACGACGATGCTCACATGGACGAGCCCGACGGCACAAAAGAAAAGTAGAACTTTTTTACCTAAGCTCAAAGTCTCTCACACTATCTCGTCCGTCCTCAACAACGAACGCGTGATGAATGGAACATACTCGGGCCTGGTTTCTGTTGGATGTGAAGTACCTGAAAGGTATAATCTGGGGCCACTTCTTTCTTCTTTAATTTTTAGTAGTAATATTTCTATTGAAATATAATCTAGAATACGTCTGTTCGCGGACAAGTGTGTATTGCATTGTAAAGTGTCAGGTGAAAAAAAAATCGTACGGCTTGCAAGTAACCTCAAAAGAATTGAGACATAAAGTACGAGTAATAGAAGGCCCCTAAATGTGAGCAAGTAAACTCACTTGAGCAAAATCAAAATAATAACGAAATTAACAGTTCATTAGTCCCTGTAGAGTGAACCAATAATAACAAATCAACGCACAAATACTTAAGTCTGATCTTTCTTGAAGACGGTTTATGGTCGAGGCAAGCAAATAGTGCAATGTGGAAGGCGGGTAGGTCTCAAATGTTTTCAAGGTTACCTCAAGCATGCCAGTGGTGATCTTAAAGGAGCCGCATATCAAGCATTCGTTAAGTTGATTCTAGAATATGCTTACCCTGTGTGGGATCTGGTTTACTGTATTTGTGCCAATGCACTTGAGAGCATACAAACTGTCGCTGCTCTGTTTGCCCGAGGAAGTTACGATCGCTTGTAAGGCACAGCAGAAATAAAGTAAGTGTCCGCTAGTTCCTTGGAAGGAGCGCCGTAGATGTTTCTGACTCGAGCTTTCTTAATTTATACATCAAAACAAACGGAAATTTCTGCTTTATCATACTTACAATTACCCAATTATATATCACCGCGAACGGATCACTCTTGCGAAGTTCGACCGTATGCCGCCAGAACGAATATCTTTAAACGCTTTTCTTTTTGCGTACCGTATCATATTAGAATTTATTACTGTGGAAGGAATGTGCAGCGAGAATGCTGATTTATTTTATATTGCAATGTGGCCAACATATTTTTCTTAAAAGGCACTGCGTTGTTTTTTTGTTTTGTTTTTTTTAATGAGGAGTAAAGACTGAAAAAAAAAATCAGTACAATGTAGAAAGTCGCGTCGAGATCTATAGGCTCTTAGTTCCTTTGAGCCATTCGCTTTCATTAAAAAAACCACCAATGGTACAAATGTTTTAAGGCTTTCGTGGGTGAAATTTGTTTTAGATCGAATTATTATTACGTATGATTTTGTTCGGAAGACTCTTAGATCAACTTTGTGTCTTTACCCGAAATGACAACGTAGAGCGTAAAAACTGGCGAGAGCCTGAAAAATAAAAATGAAGAACTAATGCTTATATTTTTCGTGTTTGCGTCATTGTGTACACTCCTATGTTTGTTGTCTTTTCTTCTATATTGTCGCTTTGCCGCATCTAGTAATTCGTACGATGTCGGGAACTATATTTTCCTATTTTATCCCAGGTTATCTCATCAGTGCAATTACATTTCTATTAAAAAAGAACAAGAAAACAACAGCTAAACAATTGAAGCAAAATTTGAAAAAAAAATGACGAAGAGTTTCTAAAGACTTCGGGATTACACCGACGAAAAAAAAAAATCGCGTTTTCTTTTCATTTTGAAGTCGTCCGGGTCACCAACCTCTAAGGATTAAAATGAAAACAAAACAACTTTTGTGCTTCTCATTCCGGTACACATTTTTTTCCAATTACTGGCGACGTTGGTGGAGGAGAATGAATTCAGGTATTTTTCCAGAAAATAGCGTCCTCCCGTTGTGGGTGCGGGACTCATTCATTTTGGGATACTTCTCAATTGTTTTCTTCCCTAAGCTCGCTGGTGAATATTTCAAAACGCTTTCGTGAAAACCGTCTTAATACGAGAAGAATAATTTTGCCCCCGGCTGTAAATAACAGTCTAAGAAATATCAAAACAAAATTATTAACGTAAAGAAACGTGAAAAAAAAGAACGAAACAAAAGCCTACCTTTTATTTTTGTTTTTTTTTTCTTCGGAAATCAGTACCCGAGTCCTCACAGAGCTTAAATCTCGGCAGCTTAGGTTCTCCATTGAAGGTGACAAGTCGTCCCACGTGTCTCAGTCTGATTTCTTCGGTGCCACCAAATGGTTGCCTTAAGCTGAAATAGATAATAAATCAATATAAGAAAGGTAGGAAGACAAAGGGGGATGGTGGTAAGGAAGAGAGATGTGTCTAGACCAGTTGCCCTAAGAGCCTACAATAAAATTTAAAAAAAGAGAAAAACGTATAGTTAAGTTGGGTTTTTTTCTCTCTTTGAATCTCATGTTTTCTGTAATGACATTGTCGAACATCAGCTCAAATTATGAACGAGCTGCTTTGTTTAATTATTTATTTGACCTGAATGCTTCGAGTTTTTTTTTTTTTTTTTTTAATGGGAAAGACATATTTGGCTTTCATCCAGCAGCGTCAGAATGTCACCATTCCAACGAATATTTTATTAAAACGAGACGGTCACCATTTTATAGCATATGTTCTTCGGCTAAAAAAAAATTCAGTTTTTTTGTTTTTTTTAAACATAAGAACGGCCACGTTTTATGTACCGATAAAACGCGATGTCTATTCTGGCCACTGCCCAGATTTGTTAACAATGCATTTTAGAATGACTTCGTACGTAGCGCAGTCTTATTGAGACTAGAATTGTACGCAACTGTAAAAGGTTATGCACAAAGTTGCCTGTGACTGTAGTCCGTGTGACTAGTTGGGTGCAGTACCGGCAAAGACAACGTTAGGTGATCCAAGAAAGGGAAAGCACAACAAAGGCTAGTAAAAGAGAAACCTGCTCTCCTCTCTAACGTTCCTAGTGCTCTTACTTCGTCCTCTCGCCCTTCATTTTTCTCCTCTCCCACCCCGCCATCCTAGTGATACCTCTTCCTCTCTTCACCTTGCGTTGCCTTTGCGTGCCTTCCACAGAACTAGTGACACGGAGTATACATTTGACTATGTCGCAGGGTCATACGTCAATGAACAGCAGCGAATTATGCTACCAGCAATGATTCCGTCGGCTATTTTTTTACGGGAACGTATTTTGACATTAGCCTGCACTAAGTAGTCTAATGTAATCAAACACTACAGTGTGAACCAACCTTAACAGGGAAATTACCAATTAACTAATACAGTCGTTTAATAGTGCCCAAAATAGTAATAAAAATCAGTTGATTGTTAGCTATTTGTTATTCTGACGAGTATGTTAGCAAAACAATGTATCGCTTTACGAGAAATGACGTTAGATGAAACGCATTACTTTTTAAACATGAAAACATTTAGAGGGATCATTTAAGGGAATAGGATTTTCAGTTCTTTACTTTAGAGACATGCGTGTTATAAAAATTATGCGAGTTATACGTTGTGTAGAGTCTTATTTGATTGTAATGTCTGTCTTGTTTGCTTTATATAAATTGTCGGGCTTGTGTTATTCCCTCCAGAGCAAATAAGGTAAAAATAAATATGTTTACATTTGCCAAGAAACATAAAAATGTGAAAATTTGTGACGGGTTTTCGAGTTCCTGTTGATCACAAAATCACAATAGTAATGCCTTCGAAGCCTGAAACTAAACGACGTTAGAGTTACTATACACATCACTTTATACCTGGATATGCGCTCATTTCGAAACGTCACAGATAATTGTGAAATTGCCTCAAAACAATTTTAGACAACCAAAAAAAAACGCGATTACTTGTATTTTGCTTGTTAGTGTATTTATACGCTTGAATTGGCTCCAATGGCGATATGGGTGACACTCAAAAGAGAACATCGACCGGACGAGAAGGGGGTGCAGTCTTTCGCGTGTAGGGCGGTTCCACGAAACGCCTTTTTTTTTTACGGTAATCCGCGTTGCGTCACGTTGATGAAGAGCGTCCGTAAATTTGGCCCTTTCGTTTAAACGCAGACGCTTAGATGTTGGCGTGATTCTTTCGTTGGTGGAACGCTCAAGCCCGGTTAGTGGCTCCGTTGATGACGGGTCTCAGCAAGTAGGATGGTGAACGTATTTAGGCCGCAGCAGTCTAAGCTCAATACGATTTGCATCCTTTCATAGCCGCCCGAGCGGCATGCGGTACGGGTAGAAACGGGAAGGGGGGGGGGGGGGGTGAGGAGGAGATGAGAGCAGGCGGGCACGTCATAACACCGAGCTCTCTTTGCAATGATTTGTGTACGCAAGACGGGCTGCCGTCGCCTCCAGTCGCTGTTCGAACGAAAAATGTCGGGCGCCGACGTTTGGCATCCTGCGCGGAGTAGAGAGAAATGCAGCTGGCTTTGAGTCTGCCCACTGGTGCTTCCAACGATATCCCGGTGTTTTGATGTCCCCGAGCGCTCAATACTCCTCCTCTCTCTCACTCTTCCTCAGTTTCTACGCTTTTGCCGAAGGGTCAGCTTCATGGTAGTCACACGAAAATACAAGACACAATAGCAATTCCTCGCAAACGTGAGCCGATCCGTCTCACGTTTGCGAGGAATTGCTATCGTGGCCTGTATTTTCGCGTGTTGGGGAACGAAGGCGAAGAACGTTTAACAATATAAGTTGATGGCCCAAGTTGGAGAACATATCGATAGCGGTTGGTGCGATAGACAAAGGACGCGTAAAAAACTTGATAGTAGGGCAAGTCTCACTTTTAACTGACGCCTTACTAAAGTTATGTACAAAGAAAATAACGAATTTAAGTATTAAAACTGAAAAGAAAAAAACTGTAGTTCCTTCAATGAAAAGGTCACTGACAGATCACTGATGAAAGCATTAGTGTTCCGTTGAATTTCCCCTGTTGTTGATGTCCTGAGCTTCGTGTATTTTGCTTCTTCTCTTATCACAAAACCGCTTTAGGATTCCTCTGTTGCTAAACAACGGGGCGCATCCAGAGTCACCCACATGCACGGAAGGTATCCTGACTGGGAAGATTTGAGAGACAGAGAGAGAGAGAAGCATGTTTCCTTCTTTTAACGTCGACACAGCGTCCGGACTTGCCCGCATTAACTTTGCCATACGAGAACGGGATCTCAAAGACAACACCCCAGCGACATTTGATGTAGTTTGGTACACGTATCGCGCCGCATTCGTCATTTTTGTTACGCTGAAAAATTTAATTTGGGCAGAGCCTTTTCAGATTGTCTGAGGCAGAAACCACCACCCGGACATCACATTTCGAGGCAACTCTTGCGAAATTGCGCAAAATGTGATGGTTGTAGGGTACGACCGCACGTCGGCGTCGTTTCGATTTTGGACCGTTAGATTTACACGAACATTCAGTTCTTTTCTAACACTTGGATTTGAATGGGGTATAAAAGTGTACGCGAAATATACGAAGCTCAGGCTATCACCACAAGTCGGGATGCTTGCATCCGTGATACATCCAGTGGCTTCTTCTACTCTCATATTGACCTTGTTCTTAAAGGAACTACCGTACCTGAAATATATTTCGTACATTTGTTTATTTCCCTTTGATTGCTTTTTTTATATCTTTAGTTTTTTTTTTTTTTTTTTTTTTATTATTAATAGTATTAACGACCTTTTTTGATTAAAACTCCAGCTACATCGGCATAATTCTTTCTTTCAAATTGTTTGTCTTTTTTAATTGTTAACATTGTTTATATTTTCTTTATTAAAATTTCAGTTGTAAGTAGTGCTTGCCCTGCTGGGTCTTCTTCTTGTCATTTGCATTTCGTACTCACTGTTTATGTGACAGCGCACTTAATTCTAGACGGAATTGGAGTTCAAACATGCTCAAGATCACGTCAATGTGAAAATATCGGGTGGCGTATTACTAGGCATTCGAGATTGTACATATTGAGTTTAGAACTTATTTCTTTATCCCAAAATAGAAAAAGTCCGTTTTTACGTCATATTAAATATTGCGTTGCCTACAAGATATTATTTGCCTTTATACTCTCCGACGTTTTAGACGCTCGTGCAAAGTGAATCAAAATACCAAATTTTTTTCTGTATGTCAAGCCTTAGAACAATGATTAAACGAAGCGCGTGAATAGCGCTTCCAATTTCACCGCCCGCGGTACCTAATTTGGGCAGATAAGCCGACGCGTTGATGCCTCGCACATTTCCCCTCCCGTCAAAAAGTCCGGTGGAAACCCCCTCCTGATTACGACGTTCACTGGGGGATTACTTTGTTGGAGGGGAAAGAAGGTTTCAGAGGCTGTGGCGCTCGCCTCTGTGTTCGCTACGTTACACCCAAAAACGATCATTTTTGTGGCGATGACTATTCTCAGATTATGACTCAGAATCGCGCTACGGTTTTAATACTGCTTTGGGAGAATTACGTGGCTCGTGAACAAAATTCCAAGTTATCTCTGTCTCAGCTATTAATATTTCTCTCTGTCCCTTAATTTTCTAAAACGTCAGCACATCAGCAGGAAAAAAAAAATGTTTCCGTACGAAGAACGTCGCTGCCACCTGAGATGGAACGCAGCTTGTGCCCTCTAGGCAATCGGTGACCACTGAAAAACACCGCCTGGTCGGGGTTTATTCCAAAGTCCTGTTCAAGAGGTGGACTTTTTCAGCTGCCACTAGTCGCCTACAGGGCCCGAGCCGCCTTTCATTTCAGGTGGAAGCCAATTTATTCTTAGGTAAATCGTCTTCCCCTTGGGGACTTGCCCTAAAACTCTCATTATATATATAAAAAAAAATATTAAAAAAATGAAAGCCGCTTGCAACTCCCTGTAACACCAATTTATAGCGCAGCTCTTGAGGAGGACTAGGGAAGGGTACTGAGGGGACCGTATAATCCTTCTTCCTTCTCCTCACCTCCTCATCCTGCCTGATACTACTCCCTCCGAGCGGCGTCGCCATCGCCGTCAGCGTAACCGTGAGGTCACGTGACGTCAGGGGGTCACCTGACGTCACCGGGGTCACGGGACGTCACCGGGGTCTTGTGACCTCACGGGACTCACGTGACGTCACCGGCGTCATGTGACCTCACGGGGGCACGTCACATTATGGAGGTCACGTAACCTCACGGTTACGCCGACGGCGACGGCGGCGCCGCTCAAGGCGGAAACGGGCGCCTAAGAGCTGCGGTGTAAAAGTAAATTTTGGTAGGATTCGTTTTAAGTTTCAAATTTGAGAACACACAAACCTTACGGATGTTTCTTTCACCACTTAGATATGCGTGATTGCGTTATTTTATAACGCAAGCGCAGCTTCAAATTGATTGTGAATAAACAGACGACAACGGCGACAAAGCTCGCGCGTTCGCGCTTCAGAGAGACAAGGTCACCGCCGACGCACGAACCCGATTAAAAAAGCGTTCGCGAAATGTAGATCTTACTCGAATGTCCGACAAACCAGAGGCTTTCTAAATCTTTTAACAATATGAAACCGAAAAAGCGTGCTGTGTAATTCAATCTTTGACAACGCCGCAGTTGTTTTAAGACACCGATGCAGCAGACGACGAGAGCAGACGACACCTCCCGAGCTGCTGAGGCCATGCCGGGAGACTCACTACGGCGCCTGCGCAGCAAATACACTGTGCATCGCACCCATCGCTGAGATTGCAAGAACAAAGGTCGCTTCCCGCAATACTTGAAGGACAACAATTTGAAATCATTGCAATATCCTACTCCGCAAGCGGACATGTGCAACTATTCTAGTAAAAAGCTGTTTACGTTCTTAATATTATTTATGCAATTACCGTCTGTTTCGGTAGGCGGAGCGGCATATATCTATCAAGACATAGCGAACGAAAACACGGAATCGCAACACGTCAGCTGCGCGTCTGGAAGCAAAATCTGACGTAGGTGATGGGCTTCAAGAGCTACGATGCCGGTTAACACTGCAATAAAACAGAAGCTTGGCAACTTTGAACATTCGTTGTTTCTCGGAGATGCGCAAGGTGGTTACGCAGTCACGCAAAACGATCACCGAGTGCAACACGTTGTGTGTTAAACTTCGTTTATCCGGGAAAAGCCAAAGAAGTGCTCAATTTGTTTGTGTATGTGTGCGTGTGTGTGTGTGTTTAGCAGCCACTTTCTTTAACACATCCGTATTCTTTGAAAAAATGGCTAGTGTGCAGGCAAGCTATTGTAATTTCGCGTAGTGATACTGACCCGTAACTGGGGCAGAATAAAAAAAGTCTACACTGGTAATAAAATAGGGCATATATCTTGAGCTCAGCTAGTGTCCTTCTTTAATCATCCTACTTATGTACACACAACCACAATGACACAAATGTGCAGAACATCTGCCTCCAATCACTCGTCCGAGAAACCAGACCAAAAAAACACCAGAACCTTTCACTAAACACATCTTTATTAACTTTTTTTCTTGCTACCTCAAGAGGTCACAAACACTCAGGGTCCAACATAAAAGATACCGGAATTCACCTGAAAAAGGCATTTTTTTGCCTTTAGAGTTGGTAGGTCAGGTTATGGCTAACTCATGAACGACTAACAGAAGCTGCTGCCCCGCCGTCAATCAATTAGAGCGCCAACAGCAACAAAAAATATTTCTGCCTGGGTTTGAACGGGGGACCTTGCGCAGGGAAGGCGCACGTGTTAACCAGAACACCACGGAAACTGGATTACAAAGCGGGTGCCAAAAAAAATGTAAAGGGGCGGATTCTTCTTATACCTTGCGCTTAGGTGTTTCGTGAGTTATGTGATATTGCGACCTAAATAAGAAAAAAAACTTGCAGAAATCCTAATGGTACCTATAAAGTCAGAGTACCCATAATTTGAACGCTCGCATTCTTTGTATGACTTATCGTTAAAGCGCCACCACCATTCAATACGCCTGATAATCAAACGTACCAAACCTGTCCAACACTTATTAATGTTACAAAGGGGCTTTTGCATACTTCGACTTTATAGGTTGGATTAACATTACCTTTTGTGCATGTTACGCTTCAAGTCATCCATCTTTTCCTTTTTGTTTATTGGGTGCACCACAAGAGCAAGCATCTAGCATGTCAATTTGTTGAGGAGTATTAGCCTTGCAATTGCTTTTTTCGAACTCTAAGACGCTAGATAGAGGTATACAAGGGTTGGCCCCCTACAACACATGGCGCCAACTTAGTTTTAAAAAAACCTTCAAAACTCAAAGTTTAAAAAGAAAAAAAAATCTTTATTTATTCCCAATGCCAGCCCTCTCTCTTTCTCTGGCCACATTGTCACCCTAATTGCTTCCAAACACAAATAAGTCTGTGTTCTGATTCGCTAAGACGACATTTGTTCTTAGTTAAAAAGGTGAAAATAGGCATTAATGTTCTTTCGTCAGAACCCGGTGATTCAGCCCTTTGAATGATCTAGGGACAGTAGTATAGTGTTCTCTTTAAACACAAAAAAGGCGGCATTGAGTATCTCAATAAAGGACCACTACAAGGGTCACAGTTTCATCACACTCCGCCCCACCCTACAATGAACTGGAGGCCAATACTAGGGGCCGCCTAGTCCAATCGCGTGCCTTTCACAAACCACGTGCTATATTTTCTCCGTCGTACTACAGTGGCCTAAAGGGGGTAGCGTAGTTACCGCGCGTTCTTCACCATGCGTCGTGAACGGCCGCTCCTTTGAAGACGGTGTAGGGGGTGCTTCGATCCGCAGCTCCGTTAGGGTGCCTCCATCGGCCAGCAGATAGAGGTACCCTAACACGCTTCAGAACTAATATAAATACCTCGAAAACAATTATTTGTTCCCAGTGAACATCCAACGACATTATTTGTGTTCGTAGGTGAATAAAAATCTGAAACTAGCAGACGACGGTGTAGTCGACAGCTGGGAATCGGCCGGAGCTGGCCGGAACCAAGCTGGCCAAACGGCCAAGCGGAAGCCATGGCCAGAACGATGGCGCTGCTAGCGCCAGCGCCCACCCGCGACCGTCTTCCAACGCTGCCGCTTCTCCGGTTTTGTTCGTTACACTACCCCCTTTAAGCCACTGTAATCGTACGGATCAGTGCGCCAAGACGCGTCGTGCGGAGGCGAACCTTTGGTCTGCTTGTCGAGCCCTTGAGGCGGCTTCGTTTGCTTGCTACTACTTAAGGCTACTGAAGGGAATAAATACCGCCTGTAAGCGACGTGGCGAAGAGAACCCTGGATCAGACCCAGTGGCCACTAAAAATAAAGATAAGTCGAACCGTGTGTTCAAATGAAGAGCATATGCACGGGTCTCATGTGGAAGGGAGATACGACTCCGGTTGCGTGCACAAAGATTGGATTGAATTATCATGGCTAAGGCGAAACGACTTTATGTTAGTGTTTCCTGCGTGCCATTCAACTTCTAACAGTGGACATGTTTACGAAATATGGCATGAATGTTTATCGAACTAAATACCGCTTATCTTTACTTAACCAATATGAAATAGTTCGCTATCACAACAGAGAACCATATGCGTTAGATTATCCGCTCTTCGTACTCGGCGAATCGAAAATGTTCTCGCTTTTTATTTTGCAATTCTGATGGAAGCTTTTTTGAAGTAGTGCTCCGCCCGTCTGCCTTCGGGCCTTAGTCTATCGTAGGGTGAGTATTTTTGTTTTAATCCCCAAAAGAGGATTAAAACAAAAAAGAAAAGTACAGACATCAGACTAAGTTCAACCCCGCTAGTCATGAACGTATTTACCACATGAGAAGGAGGACGACTTAAACGAAATGCTCTTCATGACTCGAAGTTTCACCAATCCTAACAACCTGACCGAGTATAGAGCTTTCATGCCGCGTTCTACTTGACTTAATTGATTTTGTACTGCAGGATTGTCTGCTGATGTTACTGCCATATTGTATGTGTGTGTGTTTTGCGTCTGCTAGTTAATTATTGCTTTCTTTGAGATTTATACACCGTTTGACTTTAACTCCGTCCACAGCCTGCGTTACGGTATGACAGAGCCAATCAAACAACGCTAAAAGTGCATCGTCACGGCCTTCGTTGTTATTCTGGATACGCTATCGCCAACTAAACCAATCACGAACGAAAAAAAAAGCGCCGAACCGCGGCGCATTCGCGGTGTGTGTTTGGTTTAGTCGGCTATAGCCAACTTAAAAAGGCCTGTTAGCGCCATGACGACGCACTTTTTGGCACTGTTCGATTGCCCCGTCGTATACTAGCGTTGACTAAGGTCAGGCCAAAAGTGAAACGAAGTATCAGCCTTGCCAGGGCGATCACCGGGCAAGAAAATGGTCAGCCACTGTGCTGTGAACACATGCGTGGCGTTTCGTATGTCCTGGAAGAGAGCTACCGCACACGCTCAGAATGCCTTCAACGGCCAGGAGAACAAGGTGGCGTCACCCAGAAGGCGATGATTGAAAATACCTATAGTCTTTTTGGGAAATTTGAAGGCGGCTTAGCGGCCACTAAGGTAAAGTAGCAAGCACGGTGATAGGAATAAAGCTACCCCCCCCCCCCCCCAAAAGGAAAATAGAAAAGACTAATATATATGAAAGATGGCATAGAAACCACTGATATAAGAAGCAGGGGGGCACATCGCGAAGTGAAGCCTGAGAGTCTAGGGAAACTTTGTCAACTATCGCGAGTCGCCTTCGTGGGGGTGCTGCGGTTGCTTGAGACATGAAGTTTTTAACACCTCATACAAGGATGACGAGACAGAGATGTCAATGAAACCTCGTACTGCTAGCTATTCTTGCAGGTCGCGTCTTTTAGTTTTGTGCACAGGCAGGGTCTCACGAGCGCTAGATTAAGAAAGTATTTCAGTAATCAATAAAGGCTAAATTGGGCTTATCATGTTCCCAAGTAGCACAACACGCCGGGTTGGGGATGGGGCGGTATGGGCCTGCCGGGATACCGATACCGGCCAGTACCGGAAACGCCCCAAGGGGCGACATTGGCCGGGCCCAATGCCGGAATCCGGCCGGTACCGGGAACCGATTGGGAAACCGGGATGCCGGGAATACGGGATGATCCCAGCGAGCTCCCGACACAGATCCCCGGCATGGAACCGGTGGTACGGTAGGAAACCATCAGTGTGCCAGCGTGTTTCCGGGTCAGAGCCAGTCCAATTGCGGATTAGTCCCAGCGTAAAAACAGATCAGCGCCAGCGTAATTGCGGGTCAGTGCTTGCGAAATTTCGGATCAGCACCAGCGTATGCGTCATTCAGTGTACCCAGCATAGAACCAGCAGAATGCTAGCTGTGTCAGGCTTTAAAGCCCAGGAATGACATCCTACTGCATTTTTGAAGATCTAACTTCTCAGTAGATCAAATTCCCTTAAACGTGGAAATGCTCAATTTCTCAGTCCGAACTATTTTATTGGTTTTCATATCTTTTATAGGTGCTGACCGTTTTTAACATGTTTTTCGGACTTGAACTGAAAAAAGCCAGTTTAGTATTTGTGCAATTTTAAGAAACAATTCTGTGTGAACGATTGACTTTCTCCATGTATACAGTATACTCATGGAAATTATTGTATACTCGTTGAGACGACATGTCCCATTCATCTGTCGCCCAGATGCATATTGTGGGTAGTACAAGAAGGGAACATACAAAAGTTTTTTTACCGTGACATTCTTTATTGTGACTCGTACATCCATAGCAGCTAGCTCCTCAGCCAGAGTGTCCCTCATCGTCAAAGGCGGTTGCAACCACCAGTGGAGTGTCCGTCTTTTTAACTCTACTGCCCTTGCCTGCCTCCCTGCCCGTCAGCCACTTCTGCACCGCGTCCACGCTGCACGAGTGCGACTTTGTATGGCACCTGTAAAGAGAATTGTCAGATCACACAGATCACTTGAGGGATAGGGGAAGCCAATACCTTGCATATTAGCTACACACAAGGTGCTGTTCACACACTGCAGTTTGTGAGCGTTTCCTTTGTGTAAATATGGGTCCCTCACCTAGCCTGCAATTCAAAGCTGACAGAAAGAGAGCACCACAGAGGTGAAGATTGTGGGTTTGGCTACCACGCTAAGGTGCAGATTCTATGGAGGCATATGGCTATTTCATGCAGCATCCTATTAATCTGAAATGGGGGGTGAGACGGGGCGGGGGGCGAGAAGGGGTGGCGCGCAGAGATGAGTGGCTAAAAAAGAGAAAAACTTCCCCAACTGACACTCTACAGACCAAGGCCTCTAAATGGTCTTCATTAGATTTTCAACCTGGAAACTAACAGGATAACAAGACAAGACCAACAAAAACCTTTTTTCACAGTTCCTTCAAAACGCTGCTTTTCAGTATGAAGGTTCTGAGAATGCTAACACAGGAGATATTCATAATAGAGAATGCAAATCAAATTTAAAAAAAAAAGAAAAAAAAAACAAACAAACGAAAAAAAATGACAGGAATTGACGATTTAAATTTTGCATGTTGCAAGACTTAACGGGAAACTGAAGCTGTTCTGTATCTGAGGAAGAACACCAGAATCGCCTTGATATGGCATCCAGGATCACGAATATCGAGTTCATTTTTTCAATCTGGTGCACGGAGGCTGCAGAAATTAATTTCTAAAGTACAGCTGAAGCCCCTCCTTCCTGGGGCGTGACGTCATCTGGGAGTTTTCGGAATTTCTGCTCTCGCTCATCTTCAGCTCCTGTCAAACCTATGCACGTGAACTCTTGAATTTTTAAAAAGGTCAGAAATAGACATCACGACTGGCGTCAGTGTGGGAAAAATACAACTGGCAAGCTTGCAATTGCACGCGCCGCCCACACGAGCGACATGTGCTTGGCGCCCCGAAGATCCTAGTACGACGTCACGACTGCTCTGAGGTTTTTCGTGTTTTCTCGCGTCTAGTTACACCTTCGGGGAAAACGAAAGCGATATTCAGGTTCACAGGACAAAAATACGCCAGAAGTCACCTATAACTCGTTTTTTTTGTCAAGAAGTGTTTCAGTTTCCCTTTAATTGTCAACATAATTCAAAGATTGGGCTTGTCTATTGAGCTCCAATAGAGATACCATCAATTTAATAGCTAGTAATGAATATGCATTACCGATGACCACCTTACACATCATGGCGTCCTTGAACCTTGACTTTCCTTGGTAGCCCAGGAGGGAGAACTGCTCCTGGACTTGCTTTGAGAACAGGCGTCCCACTATCTCTCGCACCACCTTCTGCAGGTTCCTGCTATCTCCTAGAGACACGAGCTGCTCCTCCTAGAAAGACAAAATGTGTTCTCAATATGTCAACAAAAGTTATTGACATGCAGATACAATGGTATGAGCATGTCTCAAGTAAGAGAATGTGAATGCCCAGGTAAATGCACCAAGCCACACTATACACGCATCAAAATGTTACAATATTTACTGAAGAGAGAATAAAAAATATTTGAATATATGGAAACTCTACCTGTCTTAGGCAAAACCAGAAAGATTAAAATATTTCCCTTCATACTCCGCTAAATCTCATTAGTCAGTCACATTCGTTGCATCGTCCAAATTGTGCAAACGTTTTGATGGATCATCTTTGCTCATCAGCATCCACTCAGTAATTTTAATAATGTATGTGGTTCTCAAAACTGTGCATTCAAGACCCCGCATATCTTGAATTTGTTAAAGCTTAGTCTAGCTGCCGGCTAGTCACCCTGCAAATTTATCACCAATTTTACGATTTTACGAAGACTGGAATTGAAAAAGGCATAAAAAGGCACGAATTGACCAAAACCGTCATCATAGTTGCAAAAAATGGCAACAGCAGCACAGTATGAGTAGTTACCTTTTCATATTTTTGTTTCGCGCTGACTCAGTGGTGGCCCTGTAGGCCAATGAACCAACTTACTCAGCTCAAGCCCGCCTCGTGTAATAATCGCTTGTGCGACTACCGTATGCTATGCCTGGAGACACAGCTACGCATGCATTCACACCCCCTGAATAAAGTGGCGGATGAAATGACAGTTACTCTTTCACCTTGAAAAATTTGATTTCCTCTCATAGGGTGACCTTCGGTTAGGACTGGTTAACATCTCATTTTGGAAATGCACTACTCATGTAAAGTAAAGATGGAATTAATTAAGATTTATCTGGCAACCCCTTACAAATTTGTTTGGGCATACGGATATGGTGGGAACGCTCGAAAGCGATTTTAGACCAGGCTAAAAGTTATTTTCAAGCATGTACCTTTACTTCTGTAGCAGATGCCGAAAGCACAAATGAATTTATCGCCCTAAATATTTATATCTCTTGACTATAGCCTCAAGTGAGAACAGGAACAAAACCAAAAGAAGCCCAATATATACTACAGCATCTCGATCCTTCTGTCAAGCAAGCGTTAAACACAAAAAGCACGCAGGCAGGTTTGTGCGTGCTCCGCACACATACTCACGGCAAGAGTTGTTGGAGGTGCGGAATTTAACTTCTAAGGATAAAGCGGGCAGAAGTGTCGTAGCAAATCAGCATGATTTATGATTATTTGCAGGCCGACATATTGTAAGCACCCAAAGGGAAATGTGTTGGGTGATTTCACTTCCCTTGTTGTGAAATGTTTTACTTAAAAATATTTCAAGAAGCGGCAGTTGAAAAAGACTTAAAATGCCGTTCAATGAGGATGCACATGAAGGCCTCTTGTCTACACGACCTTCGGGTGGGAAAAACTGTTAAAAAAAGTAATGATGCACAAATATTTAATTTTTGGTGGCCACCGTCCAGCATTTCTCACTTCAGTAGCCTCTATGAAACGCAGTTTAACAATTGCAGAAACTTTACGCAGGCTACTAAAGCTGACTTGCAAAACGTGCAACTGGCGTTGCGTCACCTTGACACAATTCTATCGCAGGGTTCAGTTTAAGGGTGCCCCTTACAATAAATAGCCTTCCATTCTGCATTGGCTGTGCATGCACTCTGCTGTTATAAATAACAGAAGGCCCGTAATGAAGGTAAAGCAACTTACTCATTTTTAATTTGCCACCGACTGTGCTTAAAACATAGTTTGGGTGGGCATCCATTTGAAATATTACGGTAAAAGGCTTCAGTGCACATCCCAACCCCATTTGCATAAATCTTCAGATAACCCAAGTTGGACCACAAGGAAGAATCGCAGCCTTATACCCGTCAATATTGTGAAAAAGAGGACACATAAATACCGGCAGTGTCCTGTTGGTGAAGTTCTTCAGCTGCGCTTCTGCAGCACTAAACTGTTCCATGTTGCGGAGGGGTATCAGGAACAGCTCGGGTGGTTCAGGCCTGGCCAGTTCCTGGGGTGTCGCCTGTTCCCCGGGCCTCGCCTGCTCTCCCTGGTACTTGAAAGACACCACGTGCCTGAGCACCTGCCCAACAGACTTGCAGTTCCCTGTTCTGCTGCTGTAGGCCCCCATTCTGGATGTGCAGGTCGATGACGGCCTAAGCAGCTGAGCGTCGAAGGCTGCAAGATAACCAAGGCATAAGAAAGCATTATCCATTTTGCTGATCAACATTATGCACTGATGATGGGAAGAAACTTTTTCAGAAACTTGGGTTTCGGGAAGTTTCAGAAGAACGCTTGAACCTTCAGGTGTTTAGGATGGTTTGGGTAGCTTTGGAACGGTTGCCAGACACAGCGAGTGTTTCAAATTTTTGTAAAAATTTAAGAGATGTTATAATTTGTATGCAATATTCATAAATTTAATAAAAAAATGTGTTAATCAAATAAACTTTCTGAAAAGGAGACACGGCCCCAATTTTCAGAACTTCATAGTTTTGGCTTATATGGTCAAAATGAATGCTCCCACAAAGTTTTATGATGTTTTTTGACAATCAAAGGAAATAAAAATACCGATTCATCGGCGACGCACGCGAGACGCACTGCACTTAGCTGCGATAAGCACCAGTTTAAAAATCTGATATATAGGTCCGTTCCTATTAGGCCTAGCTTGGTGCCTGTACCCTTGTTGGAACTGCCATTTCCTGGACTTTCAGGACGGCCTTTTTTTTTAACTATCAACCGTCTAAGAATGGAAGAGAATCCCGTTAAGAACACTTGCCCTGGGATAGAAAACGAAATTGGCTGCAAGCGGCTGCTTTGTGGTCACATGATACCTCGCGCCTAGGCATATGACGCTTTAGAATGAATTGGCACTTCCAAGTGAAGCACAGGTCGTCAATTGCGCCTCTTGTTAAATAGCAGAAGTTCCCAATGCAACTTTGTTTTCTATCGTTTCACTCGCAGCATACAGTGTGTAACAGATGATCCACCTTTCTTCGGTTCTGGTAGCAGACGACGCAACGGCGTCTTGTTTCCCGCAGCAAATGACACTCTAAGGCAGCCAAACCCTCCCTCTTTACTCACGTTAGCAGGCGACGTGTCTGTTAAAGAAAGGTCAGCTCCCCAGTACAAGCCTGCCGAGATCTCAACCTCACAAAACACCAAAATCGGGCCATTGGTACAGCATTTCAAGGTACAAACACAAGCTGCACAGCACGGCGCCGAAGCAAACTTGCTGCACCTAAAAACAAGCCTCTAAGCTGTCCGTCAAACCTCTCCAAAGTAGGACAGCACCACGACCGTTCTTGGCAGCATGCAATGCTTTCCCACAGCATTACGAGAAAGTTTTGTGACCAGTAGCGTATTGAAGGACTCGGTCACTACTGTAAATGTGCATATGTCACTACGAAGATTATGGAGCTAACTAAATTGAGCAACTGCATGCAAGCTAATCTGGTCAAGCATGCTAACAGAGGGCAGATCGAAAACGTGTGCTGGCACATTATCAGGACTTTAGATGAAAAGGAACAGTACAAAATAATACTTACTGGATTTCTGCAACCTTGATGCTCTGAACGAAGGCCAGTCAGGGTCCGGTGCTTGGCCCGCTCGCACACGAGACAAGATGTCCGCCCCAGACATTTTGCTTGGCCTCACCCGTTGTTTCATACTCACGTCGAACCACAACAGAGAGACAAGCGCCACCGTTATTTCGTCATTCTCTTCGATGAACAGTACCCCTCCTCACTAGAATAAAAGGCGTGGTCAGACATGATGTTCATTCAAGTTACTTCACACTGTCACGTCTTCGCAACCTTTAGCATATATTATAATAACTCCATGGCTATATCCCGATGCACGGCCACAATGAAACACGACGGCGTTGCATTGCGGTGAACGCCAAGTAATAAAAGTAGCGGTAAAAGAGAAACAAACAGTGCTCATTTCGCGTAAAGGTCTGTTTACACTATGCTTTGTAGCTTTTTACTTGCAACGGTTTCGTGATACCGAGGTTTTGTGCAAGTAGCTTATTTACATTCAGTTTTTCAAGCAATGGCAGTGGCGTTTCGACTATACTCCGTTCATTTTTAAGCTGAGACTAGAAGCTCCGCCTTCAATGCAAGCTTTCTGCCCTTGCTAACACAAGTGCGATCGCGCAGGCACGCGCAACCAAAGCACTGCAGAAGCCAGCGAGCTAGCGCTGAAGGCGGAGATTCTAGTGTCAGCTTAGGGGCGAATGGAGTATACATTCCTTGCATATGACGACACGCTAGGTAAGGACGGGGCCCTGTGCCATGCCGGAGGTGGACTTCACAACGCGCGGATGTGCTTACCAAGGCGTAGGATGCCGCTAACTGCCTGAACATACCGTAAAATACCGTGCATCCGCCCATTCCACATTAAGCGCCCATTACCAAATTTGTGAGATCTGAGGAAATACGCACAGTACATTTATATGTAAAATTGACGACCGGACAAGCACCCATCCCCCATTTTTTTGCGATTATTTCCAAAATTTGAGTGCGCGCTTTCCCGGTATTTAACGGTACACCATATTTTCATAGAAGGAACCAAGTTTTGTTTGCTGTGAACTCGGAAAAATGAGCCGAGCTTACGATGATGACGTTTAGCCAGTACGTGTGGAATTTTTCAGCATTGGTGCGATTGCGCTACGAGCAGAAAGTTTCGATATACCGCTAAGTTATAATGCAAAAAAATGTTGTATTGCGTGCCGCAAAATTTGACGAGCGGCTCTAGGAGTCGCCTGTAGAAATATTGTTACGACTTTGCGAAGTATAGCAAACAATGCAAGGTTACCGTCATTATCTAAACACTGATGCAAGGATAAATAAAACAACGGACAAGCGTCTCGCGGACGGCACAAACCGATGCCCCGCCAGCGGCGTCTCGGCGAGCTAGCATGCCTCCAACAACACGGCGCGGTCGCCCCCGGAGACCGCCTTGATCTCAGGACACCGCGCGGTGCCAGCCACCAGTGCTGGAACCCCCCCCCCCCCCCCCCCCCCCACTTCCCCCTTACCCCCCACACTCACTCACGGATTAAGCGCGACGATAAGATGACGAGCTAGCGGGACGGTGAGACGACGCTCCTGACGCCCGACTCCTTTTATTTCCATCTTCTCTCCCACTTTTCTCCCCTCACCCTACCCCAAGTCAGAACGCTTACAACACACGGAGGCCGCCGCCGATTGATCGCAGTCTCGCCGTGCTAGCGGCGCGACACACGTCCATACTCGGCCGGGAGCCCCGAAGGTGCGCTCGAAGCGTGGAAACAGCACGATGCAACGAAAGGCAAAGGGGATCTACACCACGAACGGGCAGAAGCCGATGCAAAAACGTGCGCGAAAGTGAACAGAAACGTGCCGTCGCTCGCCACTACTAAAATAATCCGCGGCCGCATCCCTTTCCTGCTGCTCGTACTTTCTCTTACTTGACGGCTACTCAGTCTTGCGGGACATGCCGACGAAACGATCGTCGGGATACGGCGAAGGGCCGTCAACACCGTCGAGTCAACCACCAGCAAGCGTTGTTCAGCGGAAGTTGGTTCACTAGGCCTACATACGACGAAACCGACAGAACACGAACATCAAAATCAAAGCACAGGCGGTAACTTCGAGCGATTTCTGCCCCGCATAGATTTACATGCAGCGCTTTCACAAGCCACCACGGTCACATACAATTCTTCAACCCTGGAGCCACCGTACCTGAACCATGCCGCGAACCACGCCAACGTCCCGCTCGCCATTCGTGTTTGCTCACCTTGTCCGGCTTTGGATTGGATGCTGGATCGGCTTTCTAGCAAAGTCTATCAACAGCTGGCTGGGGCGCTAAACTCGTCAAACACAAAGTTCGGGCCGAAGTTCACGGAGCGCACCGATTGGACTATCATGACGATGACTTGGCACTTTTTTCGCCGGCGTCCAATCAGCACGCTCCGCGAACTTTGCGCCCCAACTTTGTGTTCGACGAGTTTAGGGCCCCTAGATGCTGGATGAGGTGTTTTCTAGTCTAAACACGAAGTCGCAAATATATAATTGTGCTACTGTGCTACTCTAAAAAAAAAAAAAAAAAAAAGACGGGGGCAAGAAGAAATACACAACGTTTCGACGAAGTGCCCTCTGAGAACTAGTTGGCCACTCAGTTTCGGTTTCGATTGAGCAGTTTCCTTTCATGCTATCACGCCGTGACCGAATGCGCCGCTTGAGTTTTCGATTATCTGACTTTTCACGAATGTACAATACATTCAAAAGTACAATACATTCATTCATCGGGTTTATATAACTGTAAGGAAAAATAAATTATGTCTTAACGTCGGGGTCACCGTTAATCAAGTAGTAACAATCAACATTTTTGTCAAAGCATGAAGTTCCGATCAGAACTTCATGCTTTCAGCAAGATAGCAATGGGAACCGAAACTGTTAAAAAGCGAGGGCAGACGCTATGAAAGCGGTGGCAGCGCGTGCAACTGGGTGGATCGCTTACTGAGGCCGACCGCTGAACGACCGCTTGCGCGGAGCGCTCGGCATCTGCCTGGGCAAAGGGCTGGATCGCGCATCCCCACTTGGTCGCTGCAGAGCCGTGTTGTGGGTCGCTGCAGCTGCAGCGCGAGAGTGAAGCCACCGATCGGCGATTTTGCATGTTGAAAAATCGCGTTTTTGGAGCGTTGCGGAGGCTGGTGGCAACATGCTGAAGACACGTTTTTACTCGTTCGTACTCATTCGTCGAAGAAGCTCTTTAAAAGCCTGTGTAAGCCCTGAGACTTGCCGTTGAGAACATGTGAAAATTTTTACGGAAGCGCAGTGCCGCAGTAAAAATGCCCAACTCATGGAAAGCAAGTTTCGCCGCCACGATGCAACGCGCGGGTCACGAGTGACCCGCGCGTTGCATCATTGAACTTTTTCTAAAATGCAACGTGTGGGACCCTTGTGACGTCACACGTGACGTCAGTTGTGACGTTATTATAGGAAATGTCCCATAATGCAATGCGCGGGTCACGAATGAGACTGCACATTGCATTATAGGATGTTTCTCATAACTCAACGCGTGGTTACGCCGACGGCGACGTTGGCGTCGCCGACCCGCGCGTTGCATCATGAGACGCTTCCCATAATGCAATGCGCGGGTCACAAATGAGACGGTGCGTTGCATTATGGGACGTTTTCCATAACGCAACGCGCGGTTACGCCGACGGCGATGTTGGCGTCGCCGTCGCCGACCGCGCGTTGCATCATGGGACGCTTCCCATAATGCAACGCGCGGGACCCTCGTGACGTCACACACGCCGTCATTATGGGAAACGTCCCATAATGCAATGCGCGGGTCACGAGTGAGACCCGCGCGTTGCATTATGGGACGTTTCCCATAATGCAACGCGCGGTTACGCCGACGGCGACTGCGACGGCGATGCCGCTCAAGCCGGAAACAGGCGTCTAAGAGCTGCTCTCTAAAAAATTAATAGATGTAAACCAAATTAAATTTTCATTCCACAGCCATGTTTGATGCCGTCTTTTTTAACAAAACTGAAATAAGCCTTTGTTAACTGGTTTAAGGATGACGCGGCGTTAATACTAGGCCAAGGATAATATTAGGTGTCATCTTTTAGCATATTGAAGACATATGTCCAACATAATGGTTATTTGTAACCATCATATAGTTTCTATATCAGCGAAAAAGCCATGTCGGTTACATATCAAAAATCGCATGGCTCGAATGGCCTGTGAAAGCAGGGAGAAAATGTTGTCGGTCAGTCACCGAAAACTCCGTGGCTGAACTGGCCGGTGATTACAGAAAGAAAACGATATCGGCCAGTCACCGGGAACTCCATGGCTAGACTGGCCGCTGACTACAGCAAGAAAACGATGTCGGCCAGTCACCGGAAACTCCATGGCTAGACTGGCCGGTGACTACAGCAAGAAAACGATGTCGGCCAGTCACCGGAAACTCCATGGCTAGACTGGCCAGCGACTACAGCAAGAAAACGATATCGGCCAGTCACCGGAAACTCCACGGCTAGACTGGCCGGTGACTACAGCAAGAAAACGATGTCGGCCGGTATCGGGAACTTTCCGGCTGGCGCTGGCCAGTTTAGACAACGAGTCCCCCATATCGGCCGGGATCGGTTTCTTACCGGCGTCCCTGGCCGGGATCCGCCGTACAGCTCCCGGTACTGGCCGACGTAATCCCAGTATCGGCCGACATGGTGTGCTACCTGGGTTACACCCTGTACCGAGTACATGAAGAGAAATATAAAAAAAAATGAAATCGGTCACCACCTATTTCGCGATATATTGAACAAAAAAAAATAATTTAGTGTGCATATTTTAGAATACGTGGCTTTAAAGTGAAAGACTTAAATTTTTCTTTAATTTCTAATTTAAATGAATCTACATAATTTGAAGGAATGCAGTCAGCGCAAGTTGTCTCAGAAAAAGATATTTGCCTAACTACCAAAACTGTAAAAAGTAAATTAAAAAAACATTAATAAAATAAAAGTTTACAGTTTTTGACTAAAATTTTTTGATTCAGCGTGGCAATTTTATTCTTTCGCGTTACCTGTTAAAATCATAAACACCTGAGGTCTCAGTGACTACAATACTTATAAATGTTTTAGTGCAATGACGATTTAGAAATGTATTAGATCAAATGTAAACTTCAGAAAAGTCAACAATTACATTAGTACCTTGAAGAAAGTATTCACATTTACCCACACAAGCAAAACTGAAAATACCAGCAACGCCATTTAATTTGTTAGCATCATTAACGGAAGCAAGTTCTGTAAATTAAAGTTGTTAAAGTACGAGTGTGTCCTCACTGCTGCGCAATTATCTTTTTAAAACTAATTTTTTGTTTACCAGATTACTCAGTATGCCTTCTCTCATTAATTCCAAGAATATTTGCGCTATTAATATGACAAGATGAAAACAGCTCGCTAGCACCTTCACATTAATTGCATTATAATAAGCTATTATCTGTCCAACTTTGTAAGATTACTCCCAAACTCGACCCCTCTTCGGCGGTGGCATGTGACGTGCATCCCGCCACTGTTAACAGAAGAAAATAACTGAAGTTTATTAAACGTCCTTAATTAAATTCTTGACAAAGAATGTTTTATATCACATTCACCTGTTGGATGCCATGTGGTTGTCACACCAAATGTGAAATCTGTGACGGAGAGACGCGCATGCCCCCGAGCGTTCTGCTCCCCCGCATAAGGACTCGCCCGTAGGAGAAGCACGCTCTTCAGGATATACGCGAGGGCGTGAACTTTGAAAACCCTTCATTTAGTCAGGAAAATTAATCCTTTCTCAGAACACCTATCAAAACGCGTCTAGGTATTGTTGAGAACACTTTTCCTTTCATGGGAAGGCTGTCAAAGTCGATCCATTTTACCTATTACATATACTTCTATGTTGTGGATATATATATGAATGTTTGCTTATTTTCAGATACCACAGAGACTGAGAGCGTCTAACGTTTCGCTTATTGAGGTTTCTGTTATTTTTATGAATAATTTTTCGTAAATCTTCTGACGTACAATTTAAACCCTCCTTGATTTATGCAAAAAAAATAATAATCAACTGACATTATGAAGCACTGGTTTACAAAAAAACAAACAAAAAAAAACACTACTGACGTTCGATCGAGAGTAAATATTATTATAAGTTATTCTTAGCTGCTGCGATAGGCGTTTCTTGGTGGGCAAAAAAATGAGCACGTCATACAAAAAGGAATACTAAATATTCCCTGTTAGCGATCCGTTCCCGTGACTGGGTTAATGGCCTATGCTAGCATAGAGGCGGTAAACTCATCATGATCGATCAAGAGTAAATATACTTTCTTCTTCGTTTGATACACCGGTGATCAAACAACAACAAAGTCAATAGGTAGTGGTAATACCGGTGCCGTTAGAGCTGATTTCGCTTTTCGGCCTGCCGTACTGTTGCTATCAGGAGCAAGAAGGCAGACGCACTTTCCGTGTCCCAATTTCTTCCGCCAAAGTTGGCCCTCCGAGTGCAACTTCTTTAATCCTATCAGCGTTTATCTTGGTCCCGGTCCCTAGGTTCCTGCAATGGCAGTATTTCTTCATTTTATCTTCGATTCACGAATTTCTTCGCTCAGTGCCCGATCCTGGCTGCACTCCATCTTTGCCTTTAGATGAAGCGATGTTTGTATTTCACTTTTCTTTAATTTGCTCTCTATCTCCATTCTTGTCAGTAGAATCGACTTCCTTCCTGTTCTTGTTCTTTCACTTAATGTTATTACTTCCAATGTTCTTTTTTTGTTTTCGGTATTTTTATTATGGCACGAGTTTCTTCTGAAAAAAAAAATCGACATGAACCGTTCCAAATAAAGAGCAGGTAAAATAACATTAACCTCGTTTTAACATTACGCTTGTGAAGGAAACTTTTGTACAGACAGAAAAAAAAAGGTTGTGAGTTTCCGTCTCTTACACGTCTTACGTAATTATTTTGAGGCCGTATCCGCGCTCTCTCAAAAATTCTCCTACGTTTACTTTTCAGCGGAGCATCTTTGTGAAGAAATCATTTTCAGTTACGGGGAAATGCTGCCCAATTGCAATTCTATGTGAAATATTCTCAAGTAAAATTAATCCTGTAACGGCGTACTTGAAATGTCGCGGTCAGTATCACATCCCAGACTTCATTTATAGGGGCCCATCCACACTGGACGTGTTTCGCGCATTTCCTAGGAGTCAGCATCACCCCTCGTTGGTGCGCGTCGAGCAGGGTCACCCGCAACCCTGGAATGTGCAGGCCGCGCCGAGATCTGTTACAGCCAGATCCAGGCGGCGAAAATGAATGTGGCGTGCCAGGCAGAAACCAATTAGAATTGCTCGTGTCGGAGGTAAGATGGGGCAAGACTTCTGGTGCATCTTAATCAGTCTCCGCTCAGCCGATGTAGCAAGATGTACATTTCTTTTACGTTTTACCGTTCATTTTCATCATACAGAATTTAAAGCGGAGCTTTATAGGCTCTAAAGCACATAACTTGTCAAGCACTAATGCAAGCTAACCAGGTGGCTGTCGCTGGCTGTCAGTTGTTTTAGGCCTAGCTAATCTGGCGACACTACGCGGTGCATGACCGACGCGGGTTGGCGCGTGTCCGCATGGGTACACCATGGGGTTGGCAACCCTTCCCTCGGCAGACGCGAACTGGCGCCGAGAGAAAATGAAGTTAAAAAAATAGTAAAAACAATATTGTGCGTTGTTAAGTTTTAATTATAGCGTGATTCAGAAATCCTTCGTCCACCGCAGTGATTGAATATCCCAATTACTGCGATAGCTGTATTTGGAGGAGCCCGTAACAACTATCACAAAAAAACAAAAAAACCTTCACCTCAAAACTGCTTAAGTCTAATTATATATAACTGCAATTTTGTGTCATCGCCGTCTGTTTGCCTGGATGGTGTGTTTCTCAAATCATACTTTAGGGTCATTAAACTCGTCAAACACAAAGTTGGGGCCAAAGTTGACGGAGCGAACCGATTGGTCTATCACGACGATGATTTGGCGCTTTTGTCGCCGACGTCCAATCGGCCCCCTCAGCGAACTTTGGGCTCCAGCTTTGTGTTTGGCGAGTTGAGGGCCCTAGTTCGGCTCTTCAGTTTATACAGCTCTAACAAAGTATGGTTTGGTGATAGGTGAAAAAAAAGCAAAAGCACAAACACAACTAGCGTTCTGACGATGCACTTTCCACGCTGCTAGATTCTCTCCGTCGGATCGTCACCTTGGCTCCAGTTTGCGTCGCTCATTCAATACTGCGTTGTGGAAGTCAAAATCTTCATTTTGTATTTAAGAAGGCGATTATCTGTCTCGTTCTATTCCCGGTTCGAGCTTTCTTTGTTCGTGGTAAAATACTGGCGTTTTTTTGTTTTTTTTCCTTTTTGTGTGTGTTTTTTTAATGCGAGTGTTTAGTTGTTTTTTATAGTTACGCTTGGGGTGTTCTGCGCTATCATTATTATTTTAATATCCGCCTATATAATATACTTTACTGGCTGGCAATGTCGAGAACTATCATTTAAATAAATGAAATGATATAGCGAAAATTGCATTTGGCAGTGGCTGTTCAACGAAACCAAACACGCTCATTTTCGACCGAACTGCCTCTTCGATCAATTTGAAGGTTGTGTCCTTTTTTTAATTTTTTTTTCTATTTATCGCGTCATTAGCTTTTGATATTTTTCCATCGCAATCAAAATGAAAGTAAAATGCTCTCGCCACTCCGCAAAAGCAGCAGAAACCGCTCACGACATGGGCTGCTCGATAAACACGTTACAGGCACTCTAATGCAATAAGCTTCCTTCTAGTCACTATCCCGTGGAAAACAAAAAAGAGTCAACAAAATAAAGTTGAAGATTGGATTGAGGCAGCGCTGGGCTCAATCTAATTCACCGCTACGGGAAGTCTGCGCTAAGATTGATTGCTTAGATAGGCCCATTCATTCGAAAAATGTACCGCGTCCCTGTGCCAGTAGGCTTCTATTGTTCCGCTGTCATTGGGAACTTTGCAGATCTGTTTTTGTGACATCCGACCAATTAGATGATAGTGGTTCTAGTAGGCCAAGTGATTAAGAATTTTCCTCGTGTTAGGTTTGTTGCGAACATTAAAGAAGTAGAAGAATCAGCTTTATCTATCGACGAAGAGTCATCAAAGACCGTGTTAAGGCTGCAAAGTAAATTTGGGAAAAAACAGTTTCATTACTTTTTAAGACTGCTGGGTGTTTTTGCTTATAATAAGACGCTGAATATTTATATATGTTTCATGTACGCTTTTGTTTCTGTATTTGTTTTTTAGGAAAAAAATCGAGAAAACTTATATCCGCAATGTAAAAGACAGTCCTCGAAAAATGTGACCGGTCGACTGTATTCACAGTGGAAAACACAAATCAAGACTATATGAAGCTTTAAATTGTTATTCACATCAGACCTGTTCTGCTATAGTGATTTAAATCAATCATTTGTTTTCGCAAAAATAATTTTCAAACTTTGTTTACTTACCGTTTATTGTTATATAATGCTTTATATGCGCATTTGGTTTTTATGGACATTAAGGAATTATCAAGCAAGAAAACTTTACATCATGCTGAACACAAGCACCAACCAGTAGTCAGCAGGTTCACAATTCTTTCACTCATCCACTTCGTTCATCAGATAAAGGTAAGGGCCTACTGCAAGGGAATAAAAACGCGAAAGAAACTAACAGTAGAAGCGTCATGTCCTATGGCAAGAAAATCAGAAAGCAAAGAAATATTTTCACAAACTAAAAGTATTCAGCTGTTTTTTTTTCTATTATGACAGGGTTTAATCAATAAAAGGTTCTCAATTAAACTGTACTTTAAAGTTTTAGTAATTATCTTCTTATATCCTTCAGTTATTAGACAGGTTTATCAGTCAATCTATCAGGTTTAAAAACACATCTAGTGATTAAGAATCGCTATTTTTTCTACAATGATTTAAATCAAATTAAGCTGATTTAAATCACATTAATTTGATTTAAATAAAATAAGTATGATGTATGTTAAATAGATCAAACGTAAATCAAATATAGCAATATATTTATCTAAAAAAATTCTGATTTTTTTAATTCCTGTTTCTGGCCAAATGTGTTAAAACACTGAAACTTGACCTCACTTGAAACCGTGCAAGTCCAAGGGGCAAAAACAGTTTGGCTAGCTCCTGCGTAAGGTAGCCACTGGTCATATTTGACTTCTGATCAAGGTATCAATCTCACGGTGGTTATCTTGCAATCGATAATGTAAAATATTGAAGCAAATAATCAATTTTGTTTTAATATTAAAAAATACAATTCCGAATTTCAAGCGACTTCATGTAAAATACCCCCCCCCCCCCCATTTCGTCTTATTCCAAAACAAAAAAAAAATTGCGCTAAAAAAGTTTTTACGCAGTGTCTATTTGTGTGTGTGTGTGTGTGTGTGTTTTTGGGGGGGAGGGATTTATTCGACATACTAAATTCGCAGCCTATTTAGGTGACATAAAAATAGCCGAACACAACAATTTCAGTTTATATTTTCTTAAATGGTTTAGCGAAAATGCTGATCTATCTCAGCCGGTTTCTATGAATACACCCGAGAGCGAAACACACATACAAGTTCATTTGCAGGTCAAACATTTTGCACTAAAATTATACGCACCAGAACCTTGAACGATCTTTGGGCACCACCCGCAATACATTCCACTACTCGCCATGTTAACCTGCAAAGAGCTATCGAAATAATATAATTCCCGATCAGATATTATTTACCTGCTTAAATCGTATGCACGCAGACCTCTCGTCCCATACCATTTTCTACCGCTTTCCGAAGATCATTTCAAGAAAACTTTCATCGGTCTTAAAATTCTCCGAACAGATTTTTCTCTTATTTTTATTTTTATATTGCTTACCATAAAATGCTAGTTAACTTCCAGCATATTAATTCTTTTGCGAGTTGAAACCAATACATATACACACGTTCTATTTAATGTTTATGTTATCGTGGGACACAATACGTTACTCTTATTTACTGACGTGCTTCCAGATAGGGCGACTGCATTTCTTCTGATGGACACAAAGAGCTACTGTAAAGAGCGAGTTGCCACATGGCGGGTGTACAATAAAAAAAATATGAGTTCATGAAAGGGTCTTTGACACTTCAAGAACTTTTTTCACTCGTGAAGAAGGGTTTCGCCTCAAGCACTAGCGCCCCCTTGCGCACTAGAACGGCAACTGGGCGGTGAAGAACTATATCGCATAAAAAAGAGCTTACAAGAATCCCTTATAGGTTTTTCACTGAGAACCCTCTGAGGCGGTATTTAAACAAACGTTTAGGGTAAAAATATGGAGAAGCCGAAGAACTTCTAAGAGTTCTTTTACGACCAGATTTCTTTTAGAGTGAATAGGTACTTACCCAGAATGTTGCTAAAGTTTTTACCCCCCAAAAATTAGAGGTACAGAAAGAAACGTTTACAAAAAATTGTCAATAACACACCTATGTACTAATGTCATATATAATCATATATAAAAACAAACATCTTATGCCAGAATAAACATACAAAAATATTATTCCTGTCGCAAGATTTCTACGCAAACATCTTGCGCCTTCTTTTGTTTATTTTGAGCTTTCGTCGTTGTCATCCCAATGCAACATCGGCATTGAAACGTTCAGCCGTATTTATTTAAAAATTTCAATACGGCATATTGTCAGCCATAAGGCGACGTGTCTAAGTTTTCTTTCGCTATTTTTAGTAAAACTACACAACGTGGGAAAATAAAACGAACAAATGCGGCCTTCCAGCGAAACAAAACAAAAAGGGTAAAAAAATAAGTTTTGAGACAATGTTTTTTACTCCATGCTGAATCAACATTGTTCCGCCTTTATACGATGGTGTATTCATTTTTTTTTTTTAGGCGAAGCAAACATACGGGCACCTTGATTCGACGCGTGTTCGAGGTCTTTAACTTTAATATATTTTACTTACGTGTTTATTTGTGGAAAAATATTTCTGCCATTGGTGTTTTCTTTTGTCCTTATTTTACCGTATTGTCCGATTCCTTGCAGGTCTTGTGACCAGATTTTGTTTCTCGATGAGTGCACACAATGGTGTACACGTCCTTAGAATGCGCTAAAGAATGCTCACTCCTCGTTTTTTTTTTTTACTTCTAAGTCAGTTCACGTTATATTTTTCACCAGCTTAAATAAAACGAGTTTCCTTTGCGTTACAGGAGAAAACAATATATTACTTCGTGTATCTTACGTCAATAAATCTTTATCTATAATTGTGCTAGCGTAAACGCCAGGTAAAATTAAGCATATAAAAACAAAACAAGTTATATCTTTGCTATTAGAAAGACTTCAACCAGCCAGAATAAAGCATAACCCGAAGTAAAAAAAGAAAAAAAAAAAAAACGAGCAGCGCTGTCTCTCGATAGCGGATTGGTTTAGGCATGCTTTGACAACAAATGCCTTTCAAATGAGCATATATTGTTCTTACCTATACAAGAACTACATAAAAGTCAATTAACGAGCGTTCTGCTATACGCACTGTGTCCTCTCGTCCAGCCTCCTTTCCCACCTCTCTCCGTCTATGAAGACATCAGAACAACGCTCGGGTTGTCCACCCTTTCGCTCTCTTCGATCGTTCAGATGCGTCCACTACCCAACCGACGAGCGCTCAGAAAAACCGAAATAATCCAGGTTTGCGGACGACTTGCCGCCCTGTATTTGTCGGACACTGAGCACACACCGAATGAACTTGGTCGGCTGAGTGGCTGGGGGATGGGGCAGACTCGGAAAGTCAATCAACTTCGCGGTTGTGGGTCAATGAAACACTCCAATCCACTCGATAGGCCTTCTGCAATTAACGCTTCATTACCTTCAAATGATTTATTTTTTACATTTCGGTGGTTTTCCTATCGCACACTGCGGTTTTATCTTTACAGGCGCCAATGAAAGTCAAAAGAACTGGGCGCCGCCTTGGTTCGAAGAGTTCTTTGGTTTACATTGAGAATGATATAACTCGGCCTTGCTACTTTCTCAAGTTTTCACTTTCCAGCGGCAGTTCACGTACCGCTCCGAGCGTGATCTATATGCCCACCCACATGTACGTGCGGCGCCCAAGCGTGATCAGACGAGTGGCTGCTCTGCATACATTACTAATTTCTTTTTTGCGCATTAGTGTGTGCTTCTGGTCGGGCTAGGGTGTTCAGACTTGCCGTCCCTCATTTTCGCACTCGCCTTAAACCTAACATTTCTTGCCCCAGGTGCTTAGAGCAAGCAGTAGGCTGCCAAGGTATGTTACTCATTCAATAATAACTTATCTTTCTTTCTTTCGACTGGTTGTGCAGGTTGTTTTAATTTAATCGCACGTTGATTAGAAGTACATCAAGTTTCCGAATTGTTAGGTGATTTTGCTGATATTAATTTAGTCAAAAACAACAACCTCTGTTTCTTGATGCGTGTATGTACTGGGGTAAAGGAAAAATTCCGCCGTTCATGTTGCTTTACTTTATCCCTGTAACTTTACCAGCACGCTTTTATTTGTCAATTTTGTATTTACTCCATCTCAGCTGCACGAAAAATTAAAATTTAATTCACATTGATCGTAAGAGTTAGTTTGGGACATTTTTCGCAACCATCCCAAGCATATCCCAAATCCCTTTGTTCAAATATTAGCTAAAAAAAAGTAATTTTTAAATAAATGTACAATTATTTTTTTCTTCTAGTGAGTACAGATAATTTTGTATTATTTTGTATTGAATTGTTGGTGTCTTATTTCCCATCGATTCATTGTTTTTTTGTGTCGCGGTCCTGCTTTAAATGTGAACCATTCTTTGCAGCATAGTATACTCGAAAGTATATTATGCTCAAGTTCTCACTTGTTCAGCGATTATAGGCTGTTCTAGCTTTTTTTCCAGCCTAGTATACGGGGAAAGAAGCTAGACCAGCCTATAATCACTAAAGAAGAAAGACCTACGGGCGGAGTTTCGGTTGTCTCTCCTCCTGCGTAAGCTTCCTACCTTCGGCAAAGCTTCGGCATATTGTGCACTTGGAGCGCACGCGCGTGGCCAAAGCACTGCGGAAGGCATGGAGTGCGTGCTGAAGTCAAGGGGTTCGAAAGACACGCCATACAGTTCTACTTCTGTCAGTGACTATAGAGGCAAACATGGTGTACAAAGTCTACCTCCAGAGCTTACCACCAATATAACGTATGATTTTTGTGTGTGTGTTTCTTTTTTCTAAAGTAGTGTTGGAAATAAGGAAATAAGCACCGTCACTTACGGCGCGAACCTCTTCGTCCCCTGGATGACACCATCAAAAGCGGCCTCGGGGGCAGTGTCCTTCCGATATACGACCCGTAAAACCTTAATCCCTCAAATCTTAGCACAAACCCGTCCCTTTTTTTTTGTCTTTTTCTTTCGTGCACGTCGTGTCCCACAACCTTCTGCGCCATGCAAGCCATTTCGTGGAACGAGCCCTTCTTTCGCGCGCGGCACCCTTTTTTATGGAGCCAGAATATTACAGAATGTATGTCTCTGTACCCTGTTTATGTTTCCCTTTTTTCGTATTGAATAATATACTGGTTGAACAAACATATTATTAAGATTGTGTTAATGGGCAGATCATGAACTGCCCAAAATTGCAATTTACTGAATACGCATCACCTAGAAGATGACAAGCGCTGTTGCCAACGTGAGTAGCGTAACCTAAAAAAATAAAACACGAAATTTGTGCACAACAAAAGAAACAACTAAAGTTATAGTGAGCGCGTTGGTGATGAGTAAATTATCAGGGGGTCCCTTACAGGAAGGATATTACGAACTTAAAGTGTTGGTAGAAATGTCCGCCTTTTGTTTATTCTTTCTGGTAATTTGGAAGAAACATCTATTGAGGAATATCATAACATAGACGAAGAGTTTCATCTACACGTCAGTTTCTTGGTGAAAATAGGATTTGTCAAGTCTGTACTACAGCGGTACTTCTATAAAATTGACATTTCAACATATTGAAATCAGACGTTCAGTCATTTTATGTTATTGCTTGGTATGATCAAATTAAAAAAGAGGGTCCCTTACAGGAAGAATTTTCCGAACTTCAAATATTTGTGGAAATACCACAAACAACAAAATTGAGAACAACGTCTAGTTACTCTTTTCGTTTACGGCATTGTCAACACACGTCAACATGGTCTATTTTAGTGCTATCTATCGCCGTTCTTTTGTACTTATAAATAGTCTTGAGAAAATAGAAGAATTAAAAGAACCCTACAGGCAATGTAATTTTTTTAGGGAGGTGTTTTTGCACGCATTGGGGGGGAGGGGGGGGGGGTCCTGACATGCCACTCAATGTTTTCTATAGTTTTGTGACTTATTTTTGTGCATGCAAATAAATTTGCTAAACCGAAAAAAAAAACATTCAGATTTCTTTCCATTTTTGCCTCTGGAAAGCGAAATGACGCCGAGGAGCACTGTTGGTATCGATAGGATTCAGTGGGCACTCAGAGTGGTTTCCGCAGTTGGCCATAGCACACTGCGATCTGTGAAGAAAAACTGGAAGAAATGGATGACGACGCCGCGCTCGCAAACGAGTTTGAGCTCCCATTCAGTGACCTCAAGCCGACTAAACGGGAGATGGTCTTATGCAATCTTGTGCGCAGCAAGGACGAGGACAAAGGGAGAGAACAGGACACAATAAAGCGCAACTTTTAACTGAATTTTATTGAATACGTGTTTCGGTATTTATAGTCTCAACCATCGTCACAATGACAACAAACAAAACAACAAAAGCGAAGGAAAACTACCATCACTGAGCATAATTGGAAAATAACACTATATCGGTTCTCAGGAAAAACAATTCCTTCTCCGATAACGCTATTGACGGCACAACAACACACGTGTCTCCTAAATAATCAATGTGCTCGGCTTCTACGATTTCGCGTGTTAACGCTGACTTGCATTTCCCAATTTTTACGCATCCATCCAACAGTGGGGTACAACCGCATGTCCTGCATAGCAAGTCAAGAAAGCCACCGTTCCTTTTTTGCACGTTGTTATTGTGCTCGCGAAGCCGATCATTTAGGCAGCGCTCCGTCTGCCCGACGTAATGCCTGCCACAGGACAACGGAATGCGATAAACCACATCATCTGTACAGTCGACAAATTTCGTTCTGTACTTCTTTTCACATCCGTGTTTGGCACGCCCGCCAGGCTTTGATAGTTTGCACAGGTCCATGAGCTTATTGGGCGCCGAAAACACTACCTTCATATTTATCGTATTGCTACTTTATTTATATTGTGCGACACTCGGTGTATATACCGTATCACAACAAATTTTCCTTTTTGTCTTGCCAGCTGGCTCCCATTGTTTTCCACGATACAGCGCTTTCTCAGAAGGCCCTCCCCGACCACAAGAATGTGTTTAGGGTACCCAGCTGCGAGCAAGCGTAAAACTTGCTTATCGATACCACGGGGGATCAAATGCTCACAGGAATTTTTGAGTGAATTAGTGAAACACAGGTTAACAATACTTCTTTTCACTGGCTTGGAGTGGGCTGAATGAAACGGAAGTAACGGCTTATTCGCACGTGGCTCACAACAACAACAGATGTGGTCGTCGAGAAATAAAAATTTGATCCCAAGGAAGCGAATAGTGTTGTCCACAGGCATCTCATGCGTGACCTCGACTGTGCCAAAACATTTCTCAAAAGTGGTCAGGGTTTTGACAGTCTCTGCTTTAAAAGCGTTTGTGTCAGATGCGATGAAAACTAAAAAATCATCTACGTACCTAAAAACGTCGTTTACCTTTTATCCCTGAAGCCGGTTGTTAAGAGTACGGTCAAGCTGTGCTAAATATATATCGCTTAGAACAGGCGCGATACACGAGCCAATGCATATGCCCTGCTTTTTGCAAGTAAGGCTTGCCTCCCCACTGAATAAAAGTAGTTCGAAGATAAAAACTAAGTAATAAACAAAAAAACCGCTGCTTGACATCCCTATCTCATTTGAAAGGCTACCACTCGAAACTTGTCGATGCACTCCTCTACGCACGACAGCAAGCCAGAATGTGTGAGGGAGTAATAAAGGTCTTTCACATTGACCGAAAACGCCCTCAGAGCGTTTCCTTTTTGAGTTTTGAGCAATGCGATCAAATGTAAAGGTAGTGTTTTCTGCGCCCAATAAGCTCATGGACCTGTGCAAACTATCAAAGCCTGGCGTGCGTGCCAAACACGGATGTGAAAAGAAGCACGGAACGAAATTTGTCGACTGTACAGATGGTGTGGTTTATCGCATTCCGTTGTCCTGTGGCAGGCATTACGTCGGGCAGACGGAGCGCTGCCTAAATGATCGGCTTCGCGAGCACAATAACAACGTGCAAAAAAAGAACGGTGGCTTTCTTGATTTGCTTTGCAGGACATGCGGTTGTACCACACTGTTGGATGGATGCGTAAAAATTGGGAAACGCAAGTCGGCGTTAACACGCGAAATCGTAGAAGCCGAGCACATTGATTATTTAGGACACACGTGTGTTGCCATGCCGTCGATTGCGTTATCGGTAAAGGAATTGTTTTTCCTGAGAACGAGATACTGTTATTTTTGCAATTATGCTCAGTGATGGTTGTTTTTCTTCGCTCGTGTCGTTTTGTTCGTTGTCATTGTGACGACGGTTGAGACTATAAATACCGAAACACGTATCTATAAAATTCAGTTGAAAGTTGCGCTTTGTTGTGTCCTGTTCTCTTTTTTTGTCCTCGTCCTTGCTGCGCACAAGATCGCATAAGATGTCAAACCAACTCGCCCAAACAACCACTCTTCTTGGGAGATGGTCCTCAGGACTCATAACTCTGGATTGGCACCTTATGAGAGCGCCCCAGACCTGCCGCCGACTCCTTGGTCGCCGCCTCAGAGCGACTCTCTTCTCTACTCGCCGACGCCGCCGGAACACCGTTACGGCTCAGACGCTAGGTTATTGCCGTCGTTCTTTGTTTCTTGGTAAAACGAAAAAGCATGGCGAATTGCATGCTCCTTCGGTAAAAGAACTTAGTAAGCGCGATCAGGGACGTATTTGAACCGCATAGCCGCTAAGAACTTACACGTACTCTGATGTGTTTTTTTTTCGTTTTGTTTTTTTGAGTCACCACAACGGCATTTACTGGGGTCTTTATGGCCTCCGACGAATTTACATCGCGAACGCCCACTCGTCTTATGTCTGACTAAATACCGGTAGGTATGCAAATTGGGTACCAAATGATGCTCCGTTGTATCACCCACTTTTCGGCATACGCAATCAATTATAACGCAAAAAAGGAAACTCAACCAAGCTGGAAAACATTGCTTCCGCGAATTCAAGTTGACGTATGCCGAAATTTCGTGAACATGGCGTGCGGCACGATTTTGAGACAAAAGTACGTCACGTTGAACAGCCTTATATGAAAAATCTAGATCCGCTTGACCACAACGTTAGTCAGCAAATAGGATCTCGGGTAAAATGGCACTTTGTACATATAACAAAACGCGGGCTAAGCAAATACCTTGCCAATCTGAAAGCCTAGTACTTAACTTCCTTTTAGCAGCGAGGAAAAACTACTGCATATTAATTCGAAGTTGTTTTTAGGAAGTGTTACGATGGGGAGTGTGCCAGTTTCAAGACACCGTGGGAAGAAAGCTTAATTATATTAATAGAGGGTTAATGTATGTGACGAGGAAGATCTAGTGGAGATTAGAAAGGACAAAAAACTGCAGAAATATTGTATTGACTGTAGGTGTTAAAACAAATAAAGATAAAAGTGCACAGGTCATTTAAATAGGCATCAAACACCATGGCTTTTCTTCCACAAGTAGAGCAATAGACCAACAGTTGTTTTTGTGGCACCACGACAGAATACGCCTCGCAAGTGGGCTCATTTTCGTCTTCTGCGCATAAGAAAGGAAGTAGCGGTGACGTCAGAACGCCGAACTCTGATTGGCTGATCGCGACCCCTATCTCAGCGTCGTCTGCTCCTTTGCAACGTCGTCTGCTCGCAACGTCGTCTGCGTCTGTCTTACCTTTCCTGCGACTTTCGGAGCGAACTCGACCTCGCATTTAAGAGAGGGCAGACGAAATAACTCGAGCGGTACGTTGTTTTTGTCTAACAACTAGCAGACGCGCATCAAGGAAAGAAGTCAAAGGACTCACTGGCGAGGTGTCCCGGGGCGCCGAGGTTTTTTTGCTTAGAACCGAGGTAAGTTCCCTCCCAAATACTTTTTCCCTCCATTCGTGTGCGGCGAGACCGTGCACTCTTTAACGGCGTCGGCGGGTTGGCGCAGTTAACGTCGTCTGCTTTACGTCTGCTAGTCAAAGCGGTCAAAGCGATGGCTGCTTTACCTTTGCTGCGTCTGTCGGAGATTCACCGCTTTTTCATCGGCGAGAGTCACCGTTGCCTCGGGAAACAAGGAGATAACAAGAGGAAGAAATTGACCCCTTAATCTAAAATTGAGGTCAGCAATCAAAATATTATACGGGAAGGGTTCACAAGGGTCGCGCGGGCATATTCCACTCAGCACGCCAGCCGGTCGTGGGCAGACGGTCGCCGAGTCGCGGAGAGCCTGCTAGGCCTAACTGCCCAGCTCGTTTGGTCGCGTTCGGTGGGATCGTGGCCGTGGGAGCTTTTCCCGGGTGTTTGTGGATCCAGCGTTCTTGTTCGTCGTGGTCTGTTTCAAGTACTTTTCACTTTTTTCTTGCTGCTTGAAGTCGGGACGCGTCAGAACCGCACGTAAAAAAATAAACGTCCGTGGGTCGTCGCGACCGCGACGTTGTCGGCCATGCTGATTTGATCGTAAGAAGTGCGTAAGACAGCTTCGGAGCTGTCGTAGGATTTTGTCGTAACCTGCGCAAAACTTACGAAAATTTCGTTTCGTGAATACGAATTTGTTCTTAAGTTTTGTCTTACGCACATTTTTGGCGTAAGATCGTTTCGTGAATCTGGCCTCTGCACTTCCGAAAGTCGCAGGAAAGGTAAGACAGACGCAGACGACGTTGCGAGCAGACGACGTTGCAAAGAAGCAGACGACGCTCAGATAGGGGGGCGCGATCAGCCAATCAGGGCTCGGCGTTCTGACGTCACCGCTACCCCCTGCGCGAGAAGCAGACGAACTTGCCCTCCGCATAGCACACGACAAAACAGCACGCGACAAAACAGCATGGTTAAAATAGCACGCGTCAAAACAGCACATCGGCAAAACAGCACGGCAACAAAACAGCACGCGTCAAAATAGCAGATGGCAAAACAGCACAGCGTCAAAATAGCACAACGACAGAAGAGCACATGCCAAAACAGCACGGCGTCAAAACAGCACAGCCACAAAACACCACAGCGTCAAAGGGCGCATCGAACGAAGAGAACGGCGTAAAAACAGCACCGCGACAAAAGGACACAGCGTCAGAACAAAACATTGGCAATATAGCTAGGGTTTGGCGTTTCGGGTTTTTATTATTTTGAAATTCGGCGTACTATTTTTTTGGTTTTTATTCCAAAGAGAATTTTTCCGTTTATTGAGGTGAATATTTGTAGACTCATAAACTTCTCGGTTCTTTTCGGTTTATTGACGAAAACCAGTATACTGACGAAAACGCAATATTTAAAAGCGTTTGTTCAAAATGTATAGTGAGTAAACCAGGTACTGGTTTTCTTATTTGTTGCTGTCTGTGGCAGCCGACGCAACCTGTTCTCAAAGATGCACTGGGGCCCTGTCGTCAACTGAGAACGTCGTGTGCTCGCATTTGTACACAGGGCTTCACTACCAGTTCGGTCGGAGAGGCAAATATCAAAATCCAGAAATTTGCAAGCATTTACTCAGTGCGTCTCTTTTTTTTTCCATTTCACGACTGCAAGAGGTTGTATAAATTCGCGCCGACCACAGAAACGACAATAAAACAATCGTATTTATGCCCTCCTCTAGTAGACGGAAGCTAGGGGTGTTAAAAAATGTGCGGCATTTACGCACGCCCTTGGTTCTCATCGTTCAGTTCATGATTAAACTCTCTTCCTTGAAAAAAGAACTCGGCACACAAATCTCTATCAGGCGAAAAACCCAGATTTCGTCTTGAAGACCCCTGCGCCCTCGGCGATTTTGTTGAAAGTTGAACCAATCTCGGAGACAAACTGAAAACTCCGAAATGAAGTGTTCATACTGTCAGTATTAAGTCACATCCAACCCCCCCCCCCCCCCCAATCCATCCAACCGTCCTTGAAAATATTGACCTTTTTCAGTTCAAACCGAATTTGGAAAAATGAATTCGGCGTAGTTTTACCGGTTTTATTCGGTTTAAGCCGAAAACGCTGAACCTTAAATAGAGCGCATGGAGTGAACAAATACATGTCTCAAAGTAAGGACTGGAGGGTCTAGGCCAATTCGTCGAAAGCCAACTTGTCGATGGCCAATTTGTCAAATCCGTTCTCTTGATAGCAAGTTCGGAGTGGGAGTACACTCGATGCGCACATGAAGGCTCTCTGGGCAGTATACTGAAGCCTCCGCTGGAGCGTATTCTGGCTATTTCTCAAGCAGTTCTGCTAATTTTGACGCGCAAGTTTGCTGGTGATGTCGTCTACAATAAATGAATCAATTGCACGGCAATGTTTTGTCGTCAGTTGTTATAATAAAGAGAAAATTAAAGCGTGTGCGGCTACGGCGTGTTCCACCCATGCTGTACGGCAACAACATTGAGGCTGTGGCATGTTCCTGTTTCACCGGTTTCCACTCGATCGAGGCCTTCGTCGGCAATGATCTGTGAAGTTAACTCAAAACAACTTCTCGCCTGCAAGTTGCAGCCGCGTGTTTCCTGCACATTTTATTCACGGCGAATGAACCCGCAGAATCGGAGCCCATTGTACACCTTGAATACGCTCGACATTAAAGTCACATTTTCTTACCGGTTATATCACTGCATCTGTAGTCGGCGGATGTCCCGCTTTTTTAAAGGGGCGTTCTACGCTTATGCGGTAATTACGAAACGACGAGTACCACGGAGCTTCACCGGACCGCCGCAAACCAGTATGGATTTATTTTTCCCAATAACTTTTCCTCTTTCGTTGGTTCTACAAAAAAAGACCACACAACGCGCCCAACATCGACGCGAAGATATCATCTCTAACTACAAAACCTCTTCAGAGATCAGCATAGTTAAGTAGTAGTAACTACTGCTAATTTTATTTGCATCTAGCAATCCCACAGTGGCAGTGCTCGGGACACTGACCTGAGTGCGATCCCGTCGCAACCAACGTACTTTTTTCTTTATTGACTAGCTGTTGAATGATGTCATGCAATGGCCAACCCTTTCCCTTTACGTTCAGTTTTGTTTTAAAAAAACGCTAGTTCTTACAGCCTTTTAACGCTCAGCACTGAAGGATCAAGATAATTATCGCCTTTTGCACCAAACTGGTCAGTATGAATTACAGAAACCACAACTAATAAGGAGAAGAATTAACGGAGTTAGCCTAATGGTGCGAAAATAAGTTTTCAAAGCAACCGATATATCAATCAATTCTGCGATTTTCTACCTTGTTTTCTTATTTTACACAAATATCTAAACGCAGCAATTAAGAAAAAATAACATTCCTTATTCGAGGCAAGGTGTAACAGATGAGAAAAGAAAAAGTTGCTATACGAGTTGGGAACTTTTCGCGACGATGCTGCCAAACAAACGTTAGTTTCGAAATTGAGCCTGTAAACTAATTTCATTACTCGTCACGGCGAACGTTAAACTTCCTTCGTTCATAAGAATATGGAAGAAATTGGTAATGAAGTGCCGACCACCTTGCGAAAAAGTCACAGTTTACTTCCACCGTCGTGTAAAAAATATAGCTACTCGCGTGAGGCAAACGAGCCGCTGCAGCGCACGCTCGAAGTTGCTACATGTGTGCTGTTTTGTCACTGTGCTGTTTTGGAACGTGCTCTTCTGTCGCTGAGCCGTATTGACGCTGTGCTGTTTTGTCGCGTGCTATTTCGACGCGCGCTGTTTTGTCGCCGTGCTGTTTTGACGCTGTGCTGTTTTAACGCATGCTGTTTTGGCCATGCTGTTTTGTCGCGTGCTGTTCTGTCGTGTGCTGTTCTGTCGCGTTCCCTGTTTTTGTCACAACACTAAAGAAAAATTATTAGAATACTACCGCATTAAATTGTCTTTGCGAATATTTGGTTTATAATATTACTGTCGCCAAAACGGAGGCAAGACAGCCAAACGTATAAAAGGGAATTATTACATAGATATATTTTTAAAATATGCATTTGAATAAAATAAAACTTTTCGACCTGCTTGTTAATCATGAATAGAACTCTCCTTTACGTAATTTAGTTTTTGTTAAATATTTTCATTTAAAATACCGAGATAACCGATTTGTGTTCGTCAAAGCACTATAAGAAAAACTATGAATTCTCAAAATAGTAAACCCCATCGCAATAATCCAGTTTGTCGTCTCTAGAATGTTAAATCGGGCAAAAATTCGAGAACATGGCATGTGAGTAAGTATGTGAGTGAGTAAACAACGACCTATCCCAGCCAGCAACTCTCTTCTTTTCGCTCTTCAACCGTTAACCCGTTCATTCCGAAACTATGTTACCTCCCTACCCCCCCCCCCCCCCGTCCCCCTTCCCCCACACACACACTCCCTTTCCCGGCCTGCTTAGTGCACCAAGCACAAAAAATCACCTATGAACTAAAGTAGTCTGGCAATTTGTGGTTTCAGAACGCAAGAATGGCAAAATGATATATATATATATATATATATATATATATATATATTGTAATCAACTTAATTTTACCGGGTTAAAATTTTCGCGAATTGGGCAAAAGCTGAAAATTCGAAATTATTCGCGGGTTCTAATTTTCGCGAATTAAGTGTAGCTTCCGTAGCGTTCACATATTGCCCGAATTGTTGGCGGGACTTATTTTTCGCGACTCGTAGGCGATTCGCGAAAATTAGATCTTCGCAACAATTTAGTCGTTTACAGTATATATATATATATATACTGTAAACAACTAAATTGTCGCGAAGATCTAATTTATGGTGTCAACGACGGGTGGTAGATAATTTTCACCAAGAGTGGTTGCCGGATCTCCTATAGAGAAGACAACCTCAAGGAAATACCCTAAATTTGCCCCAACCATCGCCATTCTTGGCGACTCCCAGATCAAGTACGTGTTCCAAAATTTTGACCCTCATCAGACCAACTGTCCTGCGTTCATCTCTGTGAGTGGTGCCCGCGTTGAGGACATAATCGGGGAGCTCTCCGGTGTCCCTGGCACGGTGAGGACACTGGTGTTTCACGTCGGAACCAACGATCTCGCGGACCACGGAGCCGCGGGAACCTTGGAGTGGTACGGAGAGCTCATCAACACTGCTCTCAGTCGATGCCCTTTTGTTGAGCGGGTGTACGTCACGCTCGTGCTGCCCCGATTCGTGAACCGTCGCCGGGGCGGGAGGAACAATCGCGCCTTTGTCACCAGATTCAACTGGGAGGTGAAGGAGTTCAATGACGCTGTGAGAGAAAGGTGTCGTCGCTCTCAGAGGTTCTTCTACCTAGACCACGGATTCCTCTCTCTCCCTCCTGCTCGGGTCCTGGCAGCTGACGGGCTCCATCCGAGCTTCGAGGGCGTCGCTCTCATCTCGCAGCACCTCAGCGAGATAGTGTACCGACGCCGGCACAGACCGACTGACGGTTGGTCTTCGGGTTTCCGCCTCGGCGAACTTGCGCGTGTACGCCAACCTTCTACAAGTGGTTCGGTGGTTCCTGGGAACGCGGCACAGCAGGCCACCTCACCCCATCCTACGCCAGATCCTAGGACCAGTGGGCACGACCAACATCCGCAACAACCAAGCCCACCCGTGGCCCCCCGTAACCGACTCCAAGCCCGGAAGACGTTTTCCGAGGTCGCCCGGATCTCCACATCAGCGCAAGGTGCTCGACGTAAGGACTGACTTCGTCCGAGTGAGGAACTGTACACTGAGTCTAAATTGGTGTCTTTTCTAAAACAGCGTAAACTATCAGACAAACGAATTCGTCATGACATGCACGCCACTAACCTCAAAACTTACGTTAATGCGGGTGTATCACCTAAAGGCTTATCTCTTTATCTTCCGCCATCAATGCATGGGTTATGCTAAACCGATCTCAATGATTGGAACGCTGTTCTAAAAAACGCTTCACTAGAATTAGCGAAAATTATCGTTGGCCACTGCGAAAAATCAGTAGCAACCTTAAAGTCACGCGAAATTCAATTGGAAATTAATCAACCACTAACTCTTCATGAAAAGCAGCAGTTAGAGTGATTTGGAGCTAAAAAACGCGATGAATTAGAGAGAGTAAAACTAAGAAAACGAGCAAGAGATAACGTGCCTCTCCCTCCTCCGACATCGTTTGAACGGAGCATGGCACTCGGGCCGAACAACTCGACGGGAGATCCCACAGACGTCCTAGAGGGCTGCGAGAGCGATGAGCGCTTGGGGGATCGTGGGACTCCGGGGGACCGCACGTTGAAGAATGTAGTAAATTTATCAGATATCGCTCTTACATCAGACGAGCAGACGCTACTTTCGAGGGGGCTACAATTCTGCCCCACAACCGGCCAGTTTAGCGAGTTCTCTCTCCTACAAAATCTGGACAACTTTGCACGCAACCTTCGGTTGCGAGAATATTTGCACGGCAGACCTGAAAATGTCCCTGATCCTCTATTAGTGAACACAGACAATCGCGATAAACATTTGGATCTATACATAAAAGCAGTCCAAAAAGACGTATGGCAAAATACAGAGAACGCAGACCGCACACCCACAACTTCAGCTCTTCCGAGCGGGATTCTCTTAAATCCCTGAGCAGTAGACGTGACATAATTATTAAGCCAGCCGACAAGAGAGGGGCCATTGTAATAATGAATACGGATGATTACTTGGATGAAGGCCAACGCCAATTGCGAAACACGTCATTTTATCAGGCACTCGAACATGATCCTACTAAAGCACATTCCGCCATTGTTCTGCACGCACTCACAGACCTGAAAGACAGGGGCAAAACATCAATGGCAATTTTTGATTCTCTCAAACCAAAATATCCTAAGGTAGGGCGTTTCTATATGCTACAGAAAGCGGGGAACCCTAGCTGGGCGCCCCATTATATCTGGCACGGGTACACTAACTGAACCTATCTCAAGTTTCATAGACCGCCTTATTAGCGAAATTCCACCGACATTTGATTCTTTTGTAAAGAACACTAACCATTTTCCCTCACAAATCTCAACGATCGTAGTTCCAATTGGCTCCTTCCTGGTTAGGTTAGACGTCTCCTCACTTTACACAAATATCCCCCACGACGACGAAATTGCCTCGCTGATTGATGCGTACGAGAGCGTAAGGCGCCAAGGCCTCCCCGACTGTGGCACTCTGGCAATACTTGCCCGCCTTGTATTAGAAATAAATAGCTTTGAATTTAACGCGAACTTTTTCCTACAAGTCAGCGGAACCGCAATGGGCACTAGAATGGCTCCCAACTACGCAAACATCTTTATAAATAGACTAGAAAAAACATTTCTTTCGGACAGACCTCTGCGACCCTCCTTTTACAGACGATACATTGATGACATTTTTTTTTTTTAATATGGGAACACACGGAGGACCAACTTTTGGAGTTCATCAGGGATTTTATTTCGGCACACCCAGATATTAAATTTACGCATACGTACTCCCGAACCGAGGTTAACTTTCTTGACGTCACGGTCGGGGTGGTAGGAGGGAGTTTTAAAACAAAACTCTACAGGAAACCTACAGACAGCTTGAAATACTTGCATTACAACAGCTGCCACCCCCGCCACTGTAAAACTAGTATTCCGTATGGTCAGGCGCACAGATTCCGACGGATATGCTCGGACGAGGGTGACTTTAATGCCAATGCACCCCACCTTCGGAGCGCCTTCATCGAGCAAAATTATCCGCCACCCGTCGTTGACAGCGCAATCGAGAGAGCCAGGGCACTAGACCGCGATAAACTGCTAACTGGCACGCCGCCGGACCGAAGGGAGAATCGTAAAAATAACTTAGTCTTAACGTATTCAAACAACACGCCCAACATTTACAACGTTCTAAAAATGCATTTTAATATTATCCAACAAAGCGAAAGGCTGAGAAATATAATTCCTTCCCCACTACGCGTTGTATTCAGACGTCCTAGAAACCTAAAAGACATGATTGTGAGGGCCAGGACCACCCCGGTGGAGAACATTGGGAGCTGACCATGCCTGAGTCCGCAATGTAAGGTTTGCCCTCACGTCTCCCCCACCCAGACAGCTAGGAGCACCCGGATTAAACTTCACCTTCCGAATTCGGGGTGACCTACACTGCTCTACCGCCAACGTTGTATATTTACTGGAGCGTGGGGAATGTCACATGCAGTACGTGGGCCAAACAAAATCTCCATTTCGGACGAGGTTCAATAATCATAGATCTGACACCGAAAAAAAGCCCACTCTGCCACTCTCAAAACACCTAGAACCAAAAGATCACTCGTTTGAGAAAATAACTGTCACAATTTTAGAATCCGGATTTGGTACACATCGCGAGCGGGAACAGAAGGAATCATTCCTAATTCGTGAGTTCAACACACTGCGAAGAGGGATTAACGAAGATCCCGGCATACTAACACCACTTCAAGTCATTGACATCTAAATCTTAAAGCGAACCCAAGAATTACATTGGAGCGGCCAGACGGCGAGGCTGTACGTGCCCACGGGTCGACGGGCCGCCTACAGGCGCCGCTGGAATCCGCACTGAGAGAGAGAGAGAGAGTGAAGGGAGACCTTTGTTCGCACGCCGCGGGGAGCGTGCTCTCCCCACCTGGAGGGTATTATCTTACACCGTGCCCTACCCCAACTAAATTTTTTTAATTTTTTTTTTTTTTTTTTTTGCGGGACTAGGGAAAATTGTATTCATCTCCCCCGATCTTCATTCTGAAGAAGAGAGGCCTCCTCTCGAAACGTCAGTAAACCTTTTCTTGTTTTTGTTCAGCCCATGGATCTTTCTTATATATATATATATATAAGATAAAGAGCCACTTCAAAAACTTAACTCCTTTACTTAGACGTTTCGACCCGAGACGGGTCTTCTTCAGTATGACAGAAATTCAGGAAGGCACTCTGGTAAGCCCCGATCATTGGAAGAAAAAAAAAAAAAAAAAAAAAAGGAGGAAGGGGGAGGAAGGAGGCAAACAGGCACAGGCATTGTCGCGGGACTCAAGCAGGTGAGTTCCCGGAGGCGCCGGTTCCCCCGGGCGCAACCACTCTAATACACAGAGTTGTTAAAATCAGGTCTGCGGATAAGGCCACAAGCACAACAGGTGGAATCATTTTAGGAAGCAGCAGGATCCAAGACATCAATCACGCTAAGTGTGCCCCGGCTTCTATTGATACCGTTCCTGCGTGTGTCAAATTTGTGGATGAGGTACGACTCCCTTTGCTCGCGTTCGTAGTTTCACTTAAAGCCGGTCTCGAGAATGGTCACTTTCACTTTATCGAACGAGTGATGTTTCAGCCTCATGTGTTTGGAAAGTGGCAAATCAGGGAGAGAGTTGATGTGCGACTTGTGATTGTTAAATCGAGTCTAAATGCGGTTTCCGTCTGTCCCACGTACTGCATTCCGCATACGGTGCAAGTAATTTACGTTCGCTGAGTCGCAAGTAAGGCGTCCGCTTATCTTCAAACTGAAGTTTGATTTTGAGCTTCTTGCCGTATCAGTGGAAACAATATGATCACACACCTTGCAGCCTGATTTCAGACATGGTCCGCAGAAGGAATTTGCGGGGGCAGATACTCGGGAGTTAACCAGTGTGTCTTTTAAGTTTTTTGAGCGCCTGTAGGTGACGCGGGGAGGCGAAGTAATAACCTGGCTTAGTCGAGGGCTTTGTTCAATTATGTTAAAATGTCTCTTTAAAATTTTGTTCGGGTTGGGAAGGTTCGCGTCGTACGTTAGGACCAGATTGGTGGGCGGGCGGTCATTCCTGATCTTCGCGCGATCGGATAGAAGTTTGTTACGGTCCAGTGCCGCTGCCCTGCTGATAGCGTCATCAACAATGGCCTTCGGGTACTTCTGCTTGTCCAGGACATCCCTCAGCTGATCGGCACTGGATTTAAAGTCGTTTTCGTTTGAGCAGATGCGCTTAAATCGGTGAGCTTGCCCGTAAGGGATGTTATTCTTACAGTGCCGCGGGTGAGAGCTGTGGTAATGCAGATACTCCTGTCTGTCTGAAGGTTTTCTATAGACCTTTGTCTCTAATGCGGTACCAGATATCCGGACCGTGACATCTAGAAAGTTAATACTGGATTTCGAATATTCGTGTGTGAACGTAATACTAGGATGTACAGTGTTGAAATCTTTGATAAATTTGAGGAGTTCTTCTTCCGAATGTGTCCATATAAAAAAAATATCGTCAATATAGCGTCGGTAGAACAAAGGCGTAAGCTGCTGACGAGAGAGGAATTTAGATTCAATGCTACCCATGAAGATGTTTGCATAATTTGGGGCCATTTTCGTCCCCATAGCAGTACCGCTGATCTGTAAATAGAATTTGTCATCAAATTCGAAGCTGTTGAGCTCCAACACCAGTCGCGTGAGAATTGAGACCGTGTAGCCATCAGGTGTGTCAGGGCTTCTAGGAGACTGAAGAAGACCCGTCTCGGGTCGAAACGTCTAAGTAAAGGAGTTAAGTTTTTGAAGTGGCTCTTTATTTTATACAAACTCTCGGCAGCCAAGCCCTGGACTACGTACTATTATATATATATATATATATACAACGGGCATGGTGGCGGGGGCCGAAGGCGTGGGTATAGAAGAAGAAAAGAACCCTTAGTGAAAACAGCAACAACGGATGATTTAATCTTCGACGTTTCGGCCAAAGTCCAGCCTTCTTCAGGAAGGCCGGACTCCGGCCGAAACGTCGAAGATTAAATCGTCCCTTGTTGCTGTTTTCACTAAGGGTTCTTTTCTTCTTCTCTCTTTCTCTATATGTATGTCCTCATTCCTTCCAAAACGCTATAGGATATTCGTCCGGTGTTTTACTCTGTTTAGTACGAACGACTATGCGGACTTTGTGGTGCGCGCTCGAGGCTTCACCGTTTATTAAGTCCAACTGCTCCGAAATTACACTTTAAAAGGACACTGAACCGAAATTTTCATTTTGCACAATAAGGCCGCAGAAGCGTTGAACTTGACGCTACGAACTCCAAGACATCACTCATACATCGATATCTCAAACGGGTGGCCGTACTTTTGGAAAAGAAGGGCGCGAAAAAAGGACGCCATTTCCCTCCAGGAGAATTTGAGAATGAGGGGAAGCGGCCTCGCTTCTCTCCTCCTCGCTTCGGTTCACCAGCTTGACGGGACGTGGCGAGGAGGAGAGAGAATGGGAATCGTGACGGTGGCCTGTCTCGACATTAAAAAGAATGTCGATTTTGAAAAAAAAAAATTATTCGCTCACTGAGAAACATAAAAACAGACACGGTTACATCGAAAAAAAAAACGGCTTTTCTGCCATGCAGAGAAATATGAATAATTTTAAAACTGCCAAACTCTCATCAAGAAGCATCTACACTTCTCCATATATATTTTCGTATCCTCCTTTTTTGTCTCTTTTTACGCTTCCGTTTCTTTTTAATTATCATATATCCTAAGTGTCCTGGATGTTCTTAGACAATTTCTCTTTTAGACGTATAAAATACAACGCGGTATTACACGCACCGGTAACATGTTTTTCTCAGTTTTAGTATTATACGTATATCATAATTCAGAAGTGGTGTTGACTTTTCACATCATTTCACATCAAGACGTCTTCTACGCCATCCCGAGCTCTAGAATAATCACTCCCCGTGCCACGCGGGCGCCGACACGAATGTCTCTCGTCGGTCTATAGACCGCCGAGATACTTTCGTGTCGGCGCCCGCGTGGAACGCGGAGTGATTATTGTAGAGCTGGGGGTGGCAGCAAAGGGTTTCTCGGGCGTGACTAATCCCTGAGTGCTCCTCCAGATTCGCAACAAGTGCCGTCTCCTTACCTCCTTGCAACCAGAACCGGTGCAAAATAGGAACTCGCAATAAATGGGGTTCCCAGAAACTCGGCGAAATGGATGCATTTTTAGCATTTGCACCCTCCCGCTGTCTCTCGTTTCTATCCAGTTCCCCACTCCAAGCCGTACACAGTTCCCCTCATTCAATTGTTTTTATTCCTCCGCTCGCAGCTTCCCATATTTTCATTTCCGCGCACCCGGCCGAAATACTACCTGCACAGAACGGACGATGAACTCAGTGAATGAGCCGAAAGCAAAAACAACATTGTGGAATGGTAGCGACAACTTTAGACTCCGATTCCCGGTCGTCACTGAAAACAAAGTACAAACCCAAAGATAGAAAACATTTCCTCTTTTTTGTTTCTTTAGAGAGCTTCCGGCGGATCTAGGAGAAAACAAAGCGTCGCGGCACATAAAGTGAGCCTAATGCCGGGACCAAGGCGCAATGAACACAATTCGCTTCAACCAGAAAACAATAACGTGAAGTTCTCTTATTGCGTTCATATTTTGTAGCCAGAATTTTTTTAGTTCAATGCGTGCACATGCGAGACCTGCCCTTCACTTGAGGCTCTTTGGCATAGAAATTGTGGCACGAGCTCGCGTGAGGAATTATCATGGAGTAATTTAGGTTTCTATAAAGAATAGATTTTAGTTATCTGTCAGCATTAATATGTCAGAAAAACGAAGTTTGTGTATTTTTATGCAGTCATGAAGAAATTAATTTTGAGGACCGACATTGATGCGTGTAAAGTGATACAATTACTTCTATATTAGAAAACAAATCACATAAAAAATGAAAGTAAAATTATTGTTACCTTAATGTTCTGTATTGTTCATAAACATTAAATGGCCTGTGAGTGCGTTGTACTAAGTGTTTTATCCTCGGACACTATAAATATTTAAAATCAAGTATACAAAAACGAAAAAGGTTTAAATAAAAATTCCAATACTATCGAAAAGGTAAGGAACAATCCTGCAAGGCTGCCTTAAATATGTCAAAATTAAAATATATACATAAATTATAATTTGCAACGTTATTAAAATCAAACTGCACTTTTAATAACCGTGACGATATAAGACTGTATGAAAACCTAATGCCACAAAAGGACGACAACAGTAGAAGGCACGTGAACTACGATAACATCAAGTAACATTTCATGTATAATAGAGTGATACTAACCCTATTAAATGAATCCAGTACTTAAATCTGTCTTTGTCTTTTTCTAGTCTACCTTTGGTTAAAAAGTGCCTTGTGATTAAAAAGCAAACACCTTCCTATGCATCTGACATAAATATTGCAAGTTTCTAATAATGGCACTTGGAGCTCAAGCTATCAACAAGGCTTCAAAACAGACGCGCGCTAGAAAATGGCGTAATAAAATATCACGACAACCAACTAATTGCTCCTAATATTCTCAGCTCTGAATCAATCATCCTAGAGATATGACCAACAAATAAATAGCGAATACCGTATTTACTAGAGTAATAGCCGCACTACGTATGAGCAAGGCCCTTGTGTTTACTTTCCCGCAAACCACATACACAGCCAATCATCGTGTTGCGCATAAATAACAAAGCGTATAACTAGATCAAGAACATGAGTCTCCATACAAATGCAACCTTCACAGATGGTATCTTCGCGCGAAGACGTTATCTCTGTCGTGTAAACCGCTAGAATCATGCTGTCGATCGCGGTGATTGGCAATCCGAGTGCTCCGCGGAAAACCGAACCCTCAGGTTTTCTTCATAAACAGTGCGGTTATTCCAGTAAATACGATATATAAACATCAACGCCCAGGTCCCCTGCCAGAGACACCCGATATGCTGTAGTGCCATCAGCCACCTAAAAATAAAATTAGTATTTTCTCAATTAGAAAAACACGTGCGAAATTAACTTTAAAATGCATCAATATTTCACTGCTGCACGTGCACGAGCCAGAAACACTTCTTTCTTCAAGCGTTTTTTTTTTTTTTTTTTTTTTTTTTGAGAAGGTGCTTGTTGAATACATTCAGCATCGACGCTTCGACGCGAGCCGTCGCTTGCGATTCTTGCCTCGCCAAAGATACTTCAGGAGCTCCTTGCTAAATTACCTCCATAACACAATGAAGTACTCGTGGCTCTCGCTCACGTGAGTTAAGGGTTTGACATTACAAAGCAACAAGAGCTCTAATTAAGCAAAAATAAGTCCAGATATAACGGAAGCAACACCATTAACAAAATGGACGGTCAGGCGGCCGACTTGGCCGACGTCTACAAAAACATTTCAAACAGCTGCAGCGATGAATAAAGTTCAAAATATATGGCGGTAATACTTAGACATAATTTTAAAATGGAAAGCTTTACTTTTAAAGCCAGCTAGTTCTCCTCGAGATATTTAAACTAGGTGTTGCAGAATATTTTCAAAAAACACCCGAGGCCTTAAATGCGACTCACACACTTGCGTCAGTCCAGCCGAGTTTGGCTACAATAGCTTGAGACGTTAATCCTTTTAAGGGTTGCTATGGGAACGGGGTTTTAAGCCACTTAAACCGTCCCGCTGCCATGGCAATCCGTAAAACGATTAACGTCGCAAGCTGTTGCAGTCGCACTCGATTGAACTCGCACGAGTGTGTGAACCAGCCTTTAGACAGACTTTAGCTAGTAGCCAAAAATATAATTTAAATAACAAAGTAGGAGCAGAAGACATGACTGGCGTGAACATAGCAAAGCCGAATTCGCCGCAGTTAAAGTCTGGATAAATGAACAAAGTGATATCCAAACGGGGTACTTTTGTCTGTTTCGTTTCCTCCTCCTGTTCACAGCCGATATTTCTCGTCTTCTCTGTGATAAACCAAAATAAGCCTGTCACATTTACCAATATGTCCCACAATTCGCACGCGACTGAGGGCGCCATATGAAAGCTACAATTACACACTTTACTTTTTTCTGCCCATGAGCATGCTTAAGTCAACTTAGATGTATGCGTTTCTGACATCATGTTACCTTGTCTTGCTTGTGACATTATCTTCGGTTGGAGTCAGTCAAGCTTTTTGTACTGTTTGCCTGATGCGTTAGTGCTCGCAAACATTCAAACGTTTTCTAGTTGTTTTGCATTGGTCGTGACGCAGGACAACAAAATCACCTTGTGCCAGGCAGAAAACTCTTTCTAAAATTAATTGCCTATTTCCACCCGCCATTTATTCTGAACTACTTCCGGAAAGGAATGTTCTTTGAGTTACTCGCTGCAGAAAAGAAGATTTTTTCTGTTCTTCTCGAACAAAAACAAAAAAAAATCGAGCAATTTTTTAATGTGGTACAAATATTAGAAAGGACATAAAACAATTGTGAATAAAAGGCCTATTATGCCATCAGCTCCTTCTCCAAAGTCATTATGTGTTTGCAGTTGCGTAGTAATTTAGTATCCAATGGATAACACCCCACTGCAGCATCACTAAAGATAGTATACCCACGTAAGTGGTAAACTGTCTGCAAAACTATACCTTGTGTACGCAACTTTATCTTCTGTGAATAAAAAATGGGAGAGAAAGAACAAACCTTATTTTTCTAAAGGCTTACGTTCCTGCACGCTTTGTCCGGTCCACGTCCCGCGGATGGACTCTGCGGGGGAACCGGAGTGATCGACGAGTGCTTAACGTGCTGTGGTATATCGGTGCCTAGAGGCGGTCTCTACCTTAAAATGAGTCATGGGTGAACAAGAACGTGTTTACTATGATTAAAAAAATATATTTTACCTGTTTAGTTAGTTTTCTCTTTAATAAGTGTTTCTTATATATATTCATCCGTTCACCGTGCTTTTGCAAGTATATATGATAGCTTTCCTACGGCCAAGACTAACATTTATAATAAAAATGTATTTCTAGTAATATTGTATAATTTTTTCATGAGCCCTAATAATTTTATGTTTTGTCTGGTAACGATACACACATACTTCTCTCTAAAATGCCTCTAGTTCTTGAGATGACTAAATAAATAAATGGACACTATGTCATTTGCTGTTTTGTTTTGTTTGCTAAGCGAGAGTTATATTGCGGAAGAAAGGAAGGCTCGGGGAGGGTTCAATCGATTTTAACAAAGTTCCTTTTATTTTATTACCTTAAAGGCCTCCGTATGAGAAAAGTGAAATTTGCCAGCAAGCGAACAGAAACGAAGAAATGTCGTTGATGTTTGTCATGGTACAACGTTCTTGCCCACCGAATGCCCTAGCAAGGATATTGGTTCAATCTACCCTCCACTCTTCTGTCGTCAAATAAAAGCGTATGCGTCGGGAGTGAAGAATCTTGGAGAAAAGATCACCCGAGAAAAGCTCACCGGAGAAAAGCTCACCGGATATAAGCTCACCCGAGAAAAGCTCACCGCAAAACCGGCGGATGAAGAGAAAAGCTTACCGGCCATTGGGCGTATGCAGAGAAGAGCTCACCGGCCATTGATCATATGCGAAGAAAAGCTCACCATTTTTTTTCTTATTTTTATATAGAGGCTGTTGGATCACGCGTAACATATGCCAATTTATTATCATTAAAAATCACCGGCTTTGTAAAAATAAAATGTCCTTTTTTTGTTATATTTGTTAAGCTTATTGGGTATATTCCTCCCAAATCAATGATTGCGGGTGAGTGTTTTCTGTGGCTTACTCTCTAAGCAACGAAAGGCTAACTGATAACTTTATGAACTTAAAAAACAGGAAAAAGTTCGAAAACTTAATAATGTCTGCCTAAAACCTAAAAATCCAAGCTGTAAATGCCGAAAATCCGAAAGTGCATGGGCAACAACCCGGTGCCTGAAATTCTCTTCGAAGCTTTTGTTAACCTTTGAAAACAAGATAAAACAGTCAGCAGGATATCGGAGTTCTTTCTTCCGCAGAGATGCTCGTTTTCTAGCCGTTCGTGCTGGTGTTTCCACACGTTGCCTTTGTGTGATAGTGTCCTTCTACGGCGAGCCACCCATGAGCTTCAGAGCTGCACACTGGCACCATTGTTACTCTTGACCTATATAAGAAGTGGTCCTCTGTAAGGTGGAGAATAGGGCGAGTTGGTAAAATTCATGCATTATAAAAACCGCTCAAACGACGACTACGGGGTGAAGACAACACGACAGGACGAAGCTGTTCTCGCAACTAAAGTTTTGTTAGTGAAATTAACAGAAAGAAAACAGCGTAGCCGACACTTATTATATCAACACACACCTGCTCATCTATTAGGCACTACAAAATATTTGGAGATGAAATGGTTCACACACCGCTATTCATATTAGCTCACAAAGAACAAATCTCTTTATCTGACAGAGTTACTGACGGCGCACTGTCAGCTGTCGATAAAACGCTGCCTTTTTTTACCGGTGTGCGATGTTCTGATTTTATACCTTGCGGCCGGGGTGATTACAAATTTCTGAGGATTTAGTAAATATGCCCAATGAACTGCAAGAATATTACAAAAAAGGACATTTTTATTGAAGTGACGAATGCGAATTGTGTTAAATTGCCACGTTCGACGCAGAATGCTCGAAGTTCAAAAAATCGGTAAGCTTTTCTCCGCATCCGCTTAAAGGCCGGTGAGCCCGGTGAGCTTATCTCCGCTGAGCTTTTCTACGGTGAGCTTTTCTCCGGTGAGCTTTCCTCCGCCGCCCGAGAGCGCAACCCTTCGCTTCCTCTGACTTCCTTTCCTCTGAATTAAAAGGTTAAAAGGCGCGAACAGGACAAGAAAATACACACGTGCGACACCGACAGGCGCCAGGTGTCGTAAGTGTCTTTTTCGTCCTGTTTGTTCGCGCCTTTTAACCTTTTAATCGATATGAACTAACTAGCCCCAAAAAAGTTTTATTGCATCACATTTTTTTCCTTTCTCTCGCCCTCTTTCTCTCTTCGTCTTTCTTTCTCACTCTCGCCCGCTAACGCCGACGTCTCCCCGTTCTTGATGGATGGTCCCAGGAGGCCAAGGAAGGCATCAGGGACACTCGCGAGATGTCGGCTGGTCCACAACACCCTTCTATGACGGAAATCCAATTTGCTCGGGCAAGGGTGGCTTCACTGCAGGAAGAACGAGAAAGGTCGCAATGGTGCAGAACCCGTACTTAGCGCAGCTCGATACAAAGGCATAGTTTTTAAAATATATTTCGAATAATTTGAATTATGTATTTTTTGGCGTTATTATAAGACCTCTTTACTGTCAAAGGAAGGAGGCAATTTTGGAATGAATCAAGGATTTCAAAATGTTACGGCGTTTCTGGTTACCTTCGCCAACCGTGATTTTTATAACTATAAAGGTACAGTTGACTATCGTATAAACATCACATTTCTTTATTCCAAGAGCAAAAAAAGCTAGTGTGAGGAAGTATTCTACTTCGTTTCGCATTTCTTGTTTTTTATTCAAAATGTTTTGTGATATGACTCACTCACAAAAATATGATTTCAAAATGCTATATTGGCATACGCAACCATCTTAACAAATGCATGGCCCAAATTAACACACCAAAATGCTCAATATTGCTGCTTCTCAATCCTTCGCAGATGTCGTAGAGACACTCCAATAAGATTCCGTTCATTTCGGCCCTAGCAAACTTCTCCAAAGCATGATGTTTCTAGTTTAAGTGTGCGGCATTTGCGCAATTTGCCTGTGGGCATTAAGGCACGCAAGCTACATCAATTATTGTATGCGACTGGTCACCCAATTTGTGTGTGGAAATGCCATATTTAAGGGCGGGAATATTTTTGTCTAGAGTTACTTTGAGCCTGCATGCATTGGTATTTTGTATTGTATTTAATATCAAACTTTTGTGCAACCATTCTTAATAATATTTTTTTCTTAAATCACCTGAATATTGATGCAACAAAAACTTGTATTCACAGAACTCTTCAGTGAAAATAATAGAGCCAGCAAGAAATTTCATTCAACAATAAAATTAATTAACATTGAGAAGGAAAATGTTTCCGTGAAACATGTCACTCAATCATTTCTTACATACCCGAATTCGAAACCTTCTAGCACAATGAAAAGAACTAAAAATTTAATACGTCTTTAAACGCGTCCTTGTTCGCTTCTATTTTAGCTCGTTACTTTCAGCTTAACCATGTTGAATATACCTGAGACTGAATATACCTGAGAACGTTGAGACGTCGTCCTGTCCCGTTCTGTTACTTCGACTTTTATGTTTTTTTCTACCCCAGTCTCAGGTATATTCAACATGGTTAACATCCACCAGCTCGCCTGCACCCTTACTATTGTATCACTTTCAGCTTCCTCAAATTATGTTTTTTTTTTTTAGCTTTATATGTTTAATTTTCTAGTTTCTTTGTGGCGTCGCTATGCTTCATTTATTTTCATTTAACTCGGTGGTCTCTTCAAAGCAACTACGCTCCCTCAGGGTCCATTTGCAGAATTAGGACATAGCAGTTGACATCTAAGAAAGTGGCGGACAAAGAGCTCAAGAAAAATAGAGCCGGACCACTTTTGGGGCCCTACCCAATTTCCATCGCCTTCTTGATATATTATCTTTTCATCCGGATATTAGGCCCGCATCTTCTATTGTTGTTATTTTTACATTTTAACAAGCGGTCAGTAAAAGAAACAGGGGCTTCAAGGAGAGAAGTCGGCGTACGGCCGCCTACGCGGCGCGTGCGTGCCAACTTTCTTTTCTTTCTTTTTTTTTTTTTTTTTGTGGCGCGTTTATGTTTTTTGTTTTTTGCCCGAATCGGGCCTTTTCTTCTTTTAAATTGTCTTCGTCGCTGGCGTCTCGGATGCTCCAAGCTCGAGCCATTTGATTCATATACAGTCACGGCTTGGCGCTGCAGCGGCGGCTAGCGACCACCTAGCGACGCAGGCAGCCAACTCAAGAGGAATATCGTAGTGTCCGTCGGGGGCTCAAGTGGTGTTTGTGTTGTTGGCCCGCCGTTTATTGGGTGGAGGTCCACCATGGTGGCATCGGCCCGTTTCAAATTGATTGGCATGTTCCGGCTAAAAAGAAACTAAGTGGACCTTTACATAAGACGCAGACACGTGGAGAAGTGTGATTTTGGTATGGATTTGAGAGCATGGTCGGGCGTCAATGATATTGAGATTACAGGTTTTGTACAAAGAATTAGGTGTGCTAATTTTATAACTAATTGTTATGTAATAAACATAAATTAAAAAAAATTATAAGCACCATGAATATCTCCAATTTGCCATCACTGCCGTCAATTGACGCCGCAAACCGTCAAGAGCAGCCCTTCCAGATTCGTACAACAAATCTATACGAAAGTTCGGATTAAGTACATTTCTTTCTTGCCGGGATTTAGAAGTGACGCCGCAGAACATTTAAAATAATGTCATAAATTTCAGATTCGTTCCGAGATGGGATGAAAAAAAGTGCCTGTCACTCTGTTGATAAAACTGGATTACCAATTCTAGGTAGACAACATCGACGTCATTGGTCCTATGGACCGTCCGTCAGTAAGGGGTCACAAGTACGCTTTGTGCTTAATGGATTTCTGAACACGCTGACCGGCGGTCATATTTGCTTACGCTTTCTCCCAGCGAGGGCCACATGCTATGTCCTTCTCGAGATTCTCCCTCGCACAGGCGTGCAGAACGTAATCTGCTCAGATCAGTGGACAAACTTCACAGCAAAACTTTATGCCTGGGTGGCTGGGCTGTGCTCCGCTGTTTTCTACTCCGGAACACCCGAAACGCAACGGAGCAGTAATACCGCGTACTGAAATAAATGTTGTTTCACGTAAAGGAAAGGGATCCCAGAAACAGGGACAAGCTAGTCCCTTTCGTTTTATTGGCTTATTCGCAAGTGACCCATGACACGACGGGGGTCGCCCCTTCTGACTGCTTTCTGGCCGGAACCGGACCTGAACACTGGTGACACTCAAGCACACCTTGCGCAGGCGACGGGAACGTGCCTGATACGTTGAGAGAAAAACGCGCAAACCAGTTATACGTCAAAAGCGCAAGTAGCTTGAGGTGGACGCCGAAGTCGCCCGGCTAACAACCGTAACAACCAGTGGGCAACAAATAAACTACACAGACACAGATACCGCAGGCGCCAAGACATTTCAAGTCGGAGGTCAAGTACTACTTGTCGACACGAACCGAACAAGGGGAATAGCACCGAAGTGGGTCAGGCCATTAGTAAATGTCGGTCATGATAAAGAGAACTCTTATCAATTTGAGAGTCCTCGAAATAGGACGGCGGTGGTGCATGCTAATAAACCCAGACCCTACCACGCCAGGGTCGTTTGGGGCTCGCGCTCACATTGTATCTCACCAAGACCCCTGAGCTACTTCACCTTCTGCACTCCACATGGTACAAAGCCTGCGTTGTGGGCGCTCGCCTTGCAGAGATACACCGTATCTGTGACTCACCGCAAGGGTGATAACCACGGAAACGCCGGTGTTCTTTCGCGGCTTCAGACCTAGCAATGACCCTGAAAGCATTCCACCTCGGCCAGGCGTGAACGGGCGGCGGAGAAAAGTTCACCTGAGAAAAGCTCATCGCAAAACCGACATATACGAAGAAAAGCTCACCGGCCTTTCAGCGGGTGCGGAGAAAAGCTCACCGATATTTTTTTAACTTGGCGAATTCTGCGTCAGACGTGGCAACTTAACACAATTCGCATTCGTCACTTCATTAAAACTATGTCCTCCTTTTTGTAGTATTCTCGAAGTTCATTGACATATTTACTAATTCCTCAAAAATTAGTAATCACCCATTCTGTACATTAATTCGCGTCAACGTACCCATTTGCCCAGAAAGCATTTTAGGCGCCCGCGCCGGCCCAGTGCGTGGGCGTTTTCAGACCGGAAAATATGTCGGGCAACAGGAGGACAAGCCAAGTATCAACGCGTCAGCCGAAGCTTCTGCGGCTTGCCAGCCGGCGGCCTGAGTATGAAAACAATTCACAACGATTCGCAGCGCAAGTCATTTTATGTGTGTGTGTGCGTGCGCGCTACGAAGTTTTATTTTCTTTAGAAAGTCTCGAAAGCGTGAGTTATCGCCACACTTTTTAGGAATTTTACGGTTGTTCATTAGTTGTTCTAACACTTTACGGTAGCACAAACATGTGGAATATTTTTTTCTTTTAACAGGTTTTTAGCGGTATTTTGTTGATTTCACTGTGTACAGGTGTAAAAGTTTTAAGGAGGAAAGTGTAAGACCACGTGCGCAGCGCGTTCGTTTCGGAGTCAGCCTTTTTTTATTTTGTTTACGAGGTGGGCATATGTTTCGTCTGCTCGACTTGGTCTTTTTGTTCTGTTTGTTTGTTTGCGGCGCCGTTGTCTCGGTGAATCGAGGCTCGAGCATGTGCAGTCACGGCTTGGCGCCGCAGTGGCGCCTAGCGATGCAGGCAGCGAACCTACGAGAAATTATGTAGTGTCCGTTAGGGGCTCAAGTGGTGCTTCTGTTGCTAGCCTGTGGTTTGTTGGGGGGAGGGGGGTGTTATCCACGTGGCATCGGCCAGGTTCAAACTGATTGGCCTGTTCCGGCAAGAAGAAGTGGGCTCTTACATAAGCCACTGACGTGCGGAAAAGTGCGATTTTGCTATGGATTTCAGCGCATGGTAACGTGTCAATGATATTAGAGTCCCAAAATTCGTACAAACAATTAGGTGCACACAGGTTGTAACCAAATTATGTTTAATGGACCTTTTTAAATAAAAACAATTATCAGCAACAAGAATATCTCTAATTTTTGATCATCGCCCCCAAATGACGCCGCTGACCGGCGACAACAACTCTACACAACTTCGGGTAACTTATCTTTAATGTTGATTTCGTAAGCGAGTGCGTCTCTGGCTGCAAACGAATCCAGAGATATCTATAAGAGGAGCTAAAATAACAATGCTTATGGCCTGAACGTCCAACCAGACTCAATTTCCAACGAGCCTTAATGTCCAATCGGTCACGGGAGAGGCAAGACGGAATGTCCAACGAGACGAAAGGCCCAATCGAGACGGAATGGCCAACGAGCCCGAGTGTCCAACGAGTCTGAATATCCGACGGATATGGAATAGTTAGATTAATGATAATTACGGTGGTGAAAATTACGCTCGACGAAATGGGGAACAGGACGTTTCGGTGGAGAGATCTCGGGTACGCGGTCGTTCCGGTACGTGGTCGTTTTCATACCGGGCTTTTCAGCACCTGGCTTTTCAGTGCACGTCTGTTTTGGTGTCGTGAAGCTCGGCGAAACCTTGTGTGTCCTGTGTGTCGGCGAAACCTTTTGTGCTTTGTGTGCCCACACTGCGCATGCTCCTTCACCGCGGATGAGACGAGAGTACTACCGTGCTTTCCAAAAATTGAGAGCTTCTAGTATTTTTAAGATTGTGGTGAATACTTCTTTGTTTATGCGGAATAATTCATATATTTATTCATAAAAGTAGTTATCAAAAATTGTTTCCAGCCACACTGTTTTTTTTTTTTTTGTTTTTTTAACGAATTTATTAGAGTTTGCCAAAGCAACATCGTCGGCTATATAGAGGAAGCTTATGCTGCGGAGGGACCACCAGTTTTACGCAAATTGTACCTTTGCATTTCATTCAGTGACAAAATAAAACGTCGAAGAATTTACAAGCGATCATATAAGCAAACATCCGATTATCTTAAAATATCGGGCGAGTGTCCACCCAAAGTGTGGAAATAATCGCGAAAAAGTGAGAGATGGGCGTTTGTCCGGTCGTTAATTTTACATATAAATATACTGCGAGTCTTTTCTCAGAGCCTACAAATTTGAAAATTGGCGCTTAGTTCAAACTGGGCATATGCGGGGTATTCTATGGTAGTCAGATATTCATGCCACAATGGGGAGAAGTTAAATATATTAGACCTGCAGCCAATGGTTTGCGAAGAGATAGATCATCTTTTGATCTTTTTTGTTATTGCAACAGTTGATATTTTTTTACCACAGATTTGTAAGTCTTCTTTCGTTTGACTGTTTTCGGGTATGACATTTAGTGTTTAGGGTTTTCGTAACTCTTATCTCTTTGCTGTTTTTTTTTCTTTTGCGGTTAACGTTTTTTACAGGTGCAGTGTTTTCCGGTGTCGGAAATAATGGCGTTTTTCAGGACTTAACGTTGAAGAAAACAGGACACGAGAAAACTTTAGAGAACGGGAAACCTGAGCGTGACTAAAATACATTAAAAACGTCGGGGTGCTGAGAAAAAAAATAGATAAGTGATGCGCTTTTTCAAAAAGAAGCAACTTGATGGAGAGCTCTGCCCGGGTCGTGTTCCGGGTTATCTCAAAATAAAACTTGATTCATATGTATTTCCGTGAAGCGTGGGTTAGTTTAAATCAAAGACAGCTATCATTAGGGATTTCTTCGATTTTCCAGAAGACGCGGATTTATCATGCGTTGCGACTGCGACAAATTCTGTGTATAAATAAATTGCCATTTGTATTGAGCTGCGTGCACCAATTTGATCCTCCCCCACTGTCGGTCATCTGAGGGCTTGCATCGAAACGGCGTCCTTATGAATTCTGAAGCACCATCCGCAGTAATGCTCCACGAAACTTTTCTTGGCGTAGATGGGAAGCAGGCCGTGCGTAAGGCTCGCTTGCGGCGTACACATCTTACCTGAGTGTTACGCATGCGTTGTCGTTTTCTCCGGGATTCTTAACGGCATGCAGAGTGGGTGACAATTCTTGCGAGGGTGCATCTGCTCCATGCCGCTGCGCGAATCTCCATCGGCCGTGACGTTTCTAGAGCGAAAGGAATCTGCAAGGGAAGTTGATCAAGAAGTCTCCAAGTTCGAAGTCCCTACGCTTCGTTCATCGTTTAGAGACAAAGCTGAATTGCATTGTGAAGTTACTTCTTAGATGTGAAACCTACTACTCTCGCCTATTTTTGTTTATATCCACCATTATCAAAGAAGGGATAGTTTTATTTTATATTATTACAACAGTAAGCATTTTACTGAAAGGGAGCCATCTTTTCTCACCAGGTATAAGTCTGCTCGTCCATGTTACCCTAACTTTGGAACGACCTGCAGGTATACCCTGTCCCAATGTTGCTGGCAGGCGTGCATAAAGAAGAATACTTATTTTTACGTCGCACGTGTTTATAGCTCGTTCCAGGGATAAGCCCAAATTCTATCCGACAAAAGTGCGGCCACACTGCTCTAAGGTAAAATATGAGAAGTGAATTCACTGTACGTGTTCCAAGTAGTCTCTTTTCTGCACTGAATGCAAAAACTCCTTTTCCCACTCCAGATATGTCCGTCATCAAACGAAGGGTGTTTCATACAACAGCCTCCCCCCCCCCCCCCCCCGCCCCCAAAACCCGCGCCCCTCAATTATGGATGGTGAAAGGGTGCAGTCATGGGTTCAAGTCTCTAGAAAACCTTCTTTAAACCTATAAGGATGTAAAAAGACATGTCTTGTATACATCACAAAACAAGCGTATTCACTGAGGAGGGGCGTATAATATTCAATGAGAGTAAAACCTAAGACGTTTTTGTTATACCTTTCAGAAATCGTAAAAACTGCGGTGGCAACGAAAAAAAAAAAAAGAAACCTGAGTGTTCAATAGGCTTAGAAACCCAGTTTTGAAGTCTTAAAATAAGCTTTCAAAACATACTTTAAAAAAACACTACAATCTGAAACAAAACACATTGAAATAACAAAACAAACACAAAAATATAACAGCTTTCTAGTGAATTCTCACAATCGTAGCCGCATCTAATAGCTTTTGGCTGTTAAAAGTTGATGAAATAAAAAATATATTTTATAATATCAATATTGCACGTTAACTGAAATGAGTGCAGAAAATGTTATAAACAAGGCTGCCGTTTTCTGAAAAAAGAAAAATCTATTATGAACCACGTCATTTGGAGATAAAAACATATTGAGCGCATCAATAACTACATTCGGAGTTGGGGCTTAAACCGTGTTTCTAAATACTAATAAAAGAAGTGCTTCCAAAGCACGTAATTTATCGAAAATAAGAATAGTGCTGCAAACCGACAAAGCTTACGCAGGCAAGCGAGGCGTTCTTGTTTACTCAACGTTTAATGTATCTAATCGCAAAGACGTTAAATACAAAGGAAAATACGTATCTTCGCCTGGCTTTTGTCACAGCGCCAAAAATTACTCTCCGCCAGAAGTCTTGCGCAGTGGAGCGGGTTTAAAAAATGATAGTGCACATTGAAAAGCCTGGTAGCTAACGTGGGTCATTTAACTCACTTTATTACGTTTTACTGCCATTCCTTATTGTTCTGCCCTTAGCTAGCCTTCGCTGGTTCCGATATATTAAACGTTTGTTCTGTATGTGAGTGTTTCAAGTAAAAAAAATCGGGAATAAAAAGGCCACAAAACAAGGTGCAATATTAAACAACAAATGCTGTTTGGCAAGCACCGAAACAATTTTTTGCCGTGGTTTGTTTTCTTTTTTGTGTTTTATTTCTTTTGATGGTCTGGCTTTATACGCTAACTACATCAGTTCTGAGGCTTTAAATTGGACATTCGGCGTGAATGTCTGCGAGCTCAAGGATTGCCGCGATTGGCTAGCGCCGCACTTGACCTTGTCGTTGGCCAATCGCAGCACGGTGCTGGATAATCGGGGCGATGTCAGCAACTCTGCCGACTTTATAGTCGAGTGTCCAACTTAACCGTGGTCCAAACCAACCCAAAAAACGTAATGTAAAACAGTCCAAAAGGCGAAACCCTTTTTTTTTTCTCTTACCTTTCGTAGGTTAGAACAGGTGGAATGTGTGCAGATGCGTGTGGACGAGACTAGAGAGACAGCCAGCACACTGGCGACGGGCGGAGGGGAGTTGAGCGCGGAAGGGAAAAACGTACGATAATCTCCAAGGGCAAGGAGAGGGAGAAAAGGCCCCCTGTGTGAAATTTTTGGGTGACTTCGAGGGGCAGTCTACGACAAAAGCAACTGCTTCTTAACCCTCCATTTGTCCTTTTGTAAAGGCCCCCCGCCCTTTCCCGAAAGCAGGAAAACGTTACCGTCGACGTCAAAGGCGGCGTTATTTTCGGCTACAAGACGTTCCCCACGACCCTTTTGCGGGCTGGTTTGGACCGCCCTTTAGAGCCCCCAGGTGGCTAAACGTAACCCGTGTCGGCCTGGGAGGGGCTCGAATCTGGACACTTACCCCCGAATTCATAGATGTAACTTGACTCGAACTTGACTTGAAGCCGTCTTGAAAAGACGCCATCGCGTTTCATAAATCCTCCTTGACTTGAAACGCGAACTTGAAGCGATCTTGACTTGATCCAAATCTTCAAAATTTCAAGACAGCGTTGTACCTGTCTTGAACGTGACTTGAGCTTGACTTGGGCGAGTTTTCCAAGATGTCGGCTTCCGACGTCGCTCGGAGAATCGCGGCGTTCGAGTTTGCCTCCCGCGCCTCTGACCTCATCTTCGGCAACGTGTACGCGTTACCGAGAGTCCCGCGGCCATCGGTTCGAGACCGCGAAAACCCAATGGAGAGGTACAACGACGGGCAGTTCCTCGCGCGGTACCGCTTCACGAAGGGAACCGTGCGGGAGCTGCTCGCCACGCTACCTCTTCAAGCGAGCGCTGACAACAGGGGTCTGCCGCTGCCCCCAATGCTGCAACTCCTGGTGACCCTGCGGTTCTACGGTGCCGGGGCGTTTCAGATTGTCACGGGGGACCTCGTCAACGTGTCCCAGCCGACAGTCTGCCGCACGGTCGGAGTCGTGACGCGCCTGATCGCACGGCATCTGTTCAAAGAACTCGTGCATTTTCCGGACGCTTCCCAATTAAACACTGTGATGCGCGAATTCTTCGAGATCGCCGGATTCCCCGGCGTTACGGGCTGCATTGACTGTACCCACGTGCGAATTAACAGCCCCGGCGGTGACGACGCGGAAGTATACCGCAACCGCAAAGGAGTGTTCTCCATCAATGTCCAGGTGGGTTCTCAGTTTATCAAAACCGAGCGAATGTGCTATCCACGAAAACGTGTTCGCGCGTTCTTGGCACGATTGTGCGATCGTATATTCGAATGATGCGTGCATGTTCACAAGCGCCAAGTCCGAAAATGTACTGTACACCCAGGTATTTATCAAGCTGCAAATAGCTCAGTTGATTGGCTGTACCATGATGAGGAATTTGCAGCTTCTGCTAGAATAGAATCTCTAGTTTGTAAATTGTTTGCGATGTGCGCTCTCCATTTTAATAAAACTAGAGCATGGAACCATGAAAGTTTTCTGCACTCAGTAGCTGGCACACATTTATTCCAGATGGAATATATTTGTCAAGAATTCTCAAAATGTCAACCAGAGAGACACCACCAGATTCTATGTATTATTCAATCTACTTGCAGGCTGTCACCGGTCCGCAGCTTCAGTTTTTTGATGTCGTGGCAAGCTGGCCCGGGTCTGTCCACGACAGCCGCATCTTTGACAATTCGAGGCTGCGGGTCATGTACGAGGAGCACCGACTGCCCGGGCATCTGCTGGGAGACATGGGCTATGCATGCTTCCGCTTTCTAATGACTCCCCTTGCACAGCCCGTTAGAGCAGACACACCACGGGGCAGGCAAGTAAATCCTAGAAGTGCTTCAGCACTTGGTCTGGTCTGCACAAGCACTTCCTATGATCAAATGCATTTTGGGGAGTAGATGGAAACAAAATAGCGCTGGTTTTGCAAACATAGACTATTATTTGGAGTTCAAAGGAGCCGACATGGGAGCAGAGGGCTTGTCAATAGCCAAGATGACTGGGGGATGCATCCGCAGTGAATCTCTAAAAATGGAATAAAGCGAGGGCCTACCACTTAAATCAGTGCACATCTATGCGGAGGGCAAGTTCGTCTGCTTCTTGTGCAGGGGATAGCGGTGACGTCAGAACGCCGAGCCCTGATTGGCTGATCGCGACCCCCTATCTGAGCGTCGTCTGCTCCTTTGCAACGTCGTCTGCTCGCAAACGTCGTCTGCTCGCAACGTCGTCTGCGTCTGTCTTACCTTTCCTGCGACTTCCGGAAGTGCAGAGGCCAGATTCACGAAAAGATCTTACGCTAAAAATGTGCGCTAGACAAAGCTTAAGAACTAATTCGTACTCACGAAACGAAATTTTCGTAAGTTTTGCGCAGGTTACGATGAAATCCTACGACAGCTCCGAAGCTGTCTTACGCACTTCTTACGATCAGATCAGCATGGCCGACAGCGTCGCGGTCGCGACGACCCACGGACGTTTATTTTTCTACGTGCGCTTCTCATGCGTCCCGACTTCAATCAGCAAGAAAAAAGTAAAAAGTACTGAAAACATACCACAACGAACAAGAACGCTGGATCCACAAACACCCGGGAAAAGCTCCAATGGCCACGATTCCACCGAACGCGACCAAGAGAGTTCGGCAGTTAGGCCTAGCAGGCACTCCGCGACTCGGCGACCGTCTGCTTACGACCGGCTGGCGTGCTGAATGGAATATGCCCGCGCGACCCTTGTGAACCCTTCCCGTGTTATACTTTGATCGCTGACCTCAATTTTAGATTAAGAGGTCAATTTCTTCCTTTTAATTGTTATCTCCTTGTTTCCCGAGGCAACGCTGACTCTCGCCGGTGAAAAAGCGGTGAATCTCCGACAGACGCAGGAAAGGTGAAGCAGCCATCGCTTTGACTAGCAGATGTAAAGCAGACGACGTTAACTGCGCCAACCCGCCGACGCCGTTAAAGAATGAGGGGTCTCGCTGCACACGAAAGGAGGGAAAAAGTGTTTGGGAGGGAACTTGCAGACACTAACCACCCTCACTCTCGGTTCTTAGCAAACAAACCTCGGCGCCTCGGGACACCTCGCCAGTTGAGTCCTTTGACTTCCCTCCTTGCATGATGCGCGTCTGCTAGTTGTCAGACAAAAACAACGTACTGCTCGAGTTATTTCGTCTGCCCTCTCTGAAAGGCGAAGTCGAGCTCGCTCGACTTCCGAAAGTCGCAGGAAAGGTAAGACAGACGCAGACGACGTTGAGAGCAGATGACGTTGCAAGGAGCAGACGACGCTCAGATAGAGGGTCGCGATCAGCCAATCAGGGCTCGGCGTTCTGACGTCATCGCTACTTCCTTTCTCATGCGCAGAAGACGAAAATGAGCCCACTTGCGAGGCGTATAGAAAAAAGCGTGGAGGAGGTTCACCAATTCACCTACGTGTTTGAAAACTACACAATGGAAGGAACACCGAAAAAAGCACCAAAAGAAAACTACACAAGTACAAGGAAGTAGACAGACAAGAGCGCACTAGCAAATGGTTTTTATTTGTGAAAACTAACCGTACTGGAAGGAAACAGTGTTTTGTGGAACTTCCGTTTAAGCAGTGTTACAATTTATATGCCCCAACTGAGGTCTCGTACGTCACTCCGAGGCGGTGGTGCTTTTAGTGCACTTCCAATGGCGTACCAACTTGTTTTTGAATGGGAAGGCAAACCAGACCCCCCCCCCCCCCCCCAGGACCGGGGGGTGGTGTCCTCGGTATCCCTTGGGCGCTGCCAGCCAGTGTTTGCCCTGCCCAGTGGCGGCTGTTTCAGAGGGGGCAAAACACATGCCTTGCCCCCTCCCCCCCCGGTTGGTACGCCCATGTGCACTTCTAGTACAAGGATGTGGGAAAGAAAAGCCAGGCCTGAATTAACGTCATTTCAAAGCTCCTGGCTTTTTGAAGCAGCGAAAATGGCGTAGAGTGCTGCTAGCGGCTGCTGTGCTTGGTGTCTCTGGTTTCAGCAACTTGGTTTTGTTTCGCTAACTGTCGCATAGAAAACTGTTCATCATGCGGACTTTGTTTGTGATGTATAAGCAGTCTTCAAACACCCTTCCATCACATGTCACCGTGATACCTGTGCTCCCTATGCTGTGTACCAACCTACTGCTTGCATTGGTTTCCATCCAGCATAGAAGCAGGAATGTCGTGGTGACTCTAATTCAAATCTGTTTGCAGGTAGTTTGATATATGGCGTATAAGCGGCGAGGCCCCGGCTTTACAATACGAGCTCCCCCTACAACTGCTAGAAGTGCACCTGGTTGCGTTGTCAGCATAGTGAACTTACATTTATTTCTCCCATCAGCCAAAGAAACGTCTGTTTCCTAGAAGCTGAAAACGATGGGGCCATTCTCGCCAGCTGCTGTTGCGACTGCCGCCATGTTGGTCATCTACGTCCACTCTTGCAGTGATCTCATTGCTGCGCCATTTGCACCAAACTGTGCCAAAGTGCTTACCCTGCTACATTTGACCAAAATGTGAGGAATTTGCGCCAACATTGCACCAGAACTTAAGTTCACTTAAATATTACTGAAAATATAACAGCTGCAGGCTTTGGTACCGAGTTGGATTGTTAGGGTAGGCTCGTGCGGGGGTTGTCAGGACTTTCGATAATCGCCTCAAATAACATACTATTTGATTTGATTTTGTACCAAGCACTAACAGTACTCGGAAGTTTTGCAATAAGTCTCGTGGTCTGTTCTGGTGGGCTAGGTGCTCGAAATGATTGTATTTTAACATTTCTTCAGTGGGATTTTGTACATAAAATAATCATTCACGGCAGTTTGCACTGTCCTTCATCAGTCGTCTTCTTGTTACCGTGTCTGGTGCCTCCACACGCAACTAAACAGCTAGTGTTTGTTCTCCTCCTAATATTTGACGTCTCTCCTCCTCGCATTTGCAGTGATATAAATGAAAATGAAGAGTGCAGTTATGCTCCAAAAGCTCTTTTTCCATCTCCAAAATGAAGTTTTCGCTGCTCCAATAGCTACTCCAAAATGACTGCGACCAATCACATCACTGCTCTTCGCATGCAATGAAACATACCCACGATTCCTCGCGCAAGCACTCAATCCACTCCCACCAAGCAGATCAGTTCCGATTCAATGTGCCTGGCTAGCAAATCGGGGCATCTACATGGACCAATTTGATTCGCTAGCTCGATTCAATGCACTAGTATCGCATTCGCATAAACATGGCCACTATAATAAAAGAAGTCCTGTTTCCGTCCCCGAACTCGATGTTTTATCTTTTCGTGTATTCATATCTATTCACCAATCTGCTCATTTTCAATTATTCTTATAAAGCATTCCTTGTCATTAATCTCACTCTCCGGTTGAACACCACATTCAGCTCTCACCAGTTCGCTCGGGCGGGAGATGAAACGACAATGTTTACCTGCAGAAAGAAGTTGCAGGCCTCCAACGACTTGCATGCTTGTTTATAGGGTGAACCTTCTAACTGCACATTGCAAGTAAAGTGGAAGATGTACATCACCTAACCTTATTTATACTTTCTCATTCAACCAGGTACAACAAGGCCCACATAAAAACGCGAAACACTGTCGAAAGGGCGTTTGGAGTTTGGAAGCGGCGCTTCCCTTGCTTGGATATGCGGCTCCAGCATAAGCCTGGTCGCTCTGCCAGCATTGTGACGGCCTGTGCTGCCCTGCACAACCTGGCATGCCTGAGGAGGGAGCCGCAGCCTCCACCGCCTCCACCTCCACCAGTCAGGCGCAGGGTCCGCAACAACAGGAGGAGGGCCAGGCGACCGGTACACCTGCCCCCCGTTGATGCCGTGGAGGACACCCTGACGGGCATCCAGACTCGAGAGATCATCATTGAGAAAAACTTCACTTATTAGAGGTACGCCAAAAAGGTGTTTGACTTTGTTCAAGCAGGTGGCTATCCTAACCCATACCGGCTAAACACTCCAATATCCAAAAACATTAGTCGAATGCCCGATACCCACAAATTTGCGAGCTAAAATAGGCATGTTCTTTTCCTCTTCATCTTTGCTCTTTCAGAACGAGGAAGAAAGTGACAGCCGCAATACGAATCCAATCGTGCCATTAGCGGAGCCATGTACCGTGCCTCTGGAGTCTGGAAAACCTAAAACATGCTTCAATAAAGAATCTCTTTCATGCAAATAAATTGGTAAAATGAGGGAAGATGTGTGGCGGTAAGGTTGCCGAGGGCTTGTAAATATATAAAATAGCATTTTATGAAACTGTCCTATAGAAAAAGCTCATTATTTAAAAACTAGTCCACACACAAGTGGAGGCACTGGGCATGCGCATAAGCCAGCTTTGAGTGACGTGAAGCATCTGCACGTGCACCATGTGATAAGCAGCGCCATTGCTACGACAGACGCATGTAATGTGAAGGCATTTCTTGGAAATGCGATTCGCTGTAGATTATGCTGCTGTGTGCAATTATTTCGGAGTGATTTGGAGCATTGAACAGCTCGCCTAGGGAAAATCTACAAAACATTGCTCTAGTGTTGCGCAGGGATGCAGGGACAAACTTGCTACATCATCAACGCACTCTAAATTCTCTTCGATGAACTTCGCCACGTTTTATAAAGGTTGCCCATCTCAAAGGAATGAGAGTTCTAACTAAAGTGCTTTGCAAACTTTGGCCTCAACTTTGTGTACGACAAGACAAGTGGCCTTGCAATACACGGTGGGGAAGTTCACAGCGTGTTCAATTTTGATTGCCTTCGCTCATTTCTGCAGGCTGTTGTCATGGTGCCACTGCAGCAGGCAGAGATGGAGGGCATGCTCCTGCCCTGAGAGAGCCAACCTTCTTCCCCTGGCGACTTTTCTAGGGACACCATTAACCATTTGGCCTTTGGGTGGCCTGGTCACAATCGCTGCCAACCACCACGGCTACCTACCTACATTCCTGCCACAGCTTGCACAAGTTCCAGCTCCATCATTGCTGCAGCAAAGCAACAACATCAGACTGAGCTGTGTTGGTGCCACTGTGCCGCAAAACATATGTATCCATTGAAGGAGCACTGCAATAAAAATTAAAATGTATCTATTTCATCTATGAGCAAGTTATATGTGATTACCCACATCCCTGCTAAACAGCGCACTCTGGCTAGGGCTCAAACAGCACCTTGCCAGAGCATGCCGTTTTGAGCATCCTGACATGACGCTCCAATTTTACTCTCCACACAGAAAATTTATGTGTTGTCAACATTGTAGACTGTGCATTATGTAACACATTCCTCAGCGTGTGATGCTACATTTGAGACTGACTGGTGCTCTAAAAAAGTCGAACCAGTACGGTAAGACTGTACTAGGGAGCACACAACTTCTCTTCCAAAACAGAAAAAATATGAAGAAATTTTAGTTATGGTTAGAACGCTGGTGTTGTAGGGTAATGTTATAAATAGGACAACTTTCTCAAAGTTTGTCTGGTTTGAGTTTATGTACGTTGAAAACATGTCGACGTGCGTTTGGTTGAGCCGCTCAATTAGGCCTTTTGCTTACTGGGCCGAAGCTGTGATGGTGCGGTAAACAACATTACAGGCCTGCAGAAGTTCTTGTACACGTGTTGATCAAATTAAGACACCACAGTGGCTCATCAATTGTTGTGGAGCTCTATGGCATAATAATGCCGAGTCAAAAATCTGAAACCTCCGGAGCAGTGGCAGCTGGCAGTGCGGATCTCTCGACGTGGCTGGCCATATGATCGATTGCCACGACGACCCAGTGATTTTCTGACGTCGAGGAATGCAGTGGTCCTATAAGATAAATCTAAATTCTTTGAAATGACCGTTCAGGTGAAGGCAACAATAGAAATAAACACATAGAAAACCGAGGCGGGCGCTTCCTCATTTGGCAGTATGGAAAATCTTAGACGAATCGCTGTGCACTGCGACATAGCCCCGGCCTTAAGTAACGCTGGGAATATATTTACCTTCGAGTGTTCCAGAAGGCATGGATATGTATGAGAACTCTTTCTGAGTGAATTCAGTCCTCTTTAGATCATCCAAGGATTGACTGACATCTTGCTCCTAGGTCATGGGTACTGGCTTCAGTAGTGTTTCTGTTGCACGTGCAAGCTCAAGACTTGAAGAGGCACTAAAGGGGATTCTGCGATCGTCTGTTCTTGGTCCTAATGGATTCCACGGGCCCTAAGCATCCTAAAATTCCAAAAATTACAATCACGTGATGCCAATTTCCTTATTAAAAACGTGATGGAAGGCCAGGACACACCTCTTACTGAGCGTATTTTTCTGCTCGGGAAAGGCGGGGCATACCCCATCAGCAGTGCAAGCACAGTGACGATGGGCACTCGTCGGCCAATAAGCCGCCTCTCCTGGAGAGGGGGTTTGCAATTGGCCGACGAGCGCCCATCATCGCCGCACTCACACCACTGCTGGTGTTAGCCTTGCCCGAGCGGAAACATCCGCTCGGAAAGGGCTGTGTCCCGACCTTTCATTGTGTTTTTAATAAAGAAATCAGTGTTGCGTGATTGTAATTTTTGGATTTTTACAATGCTTTAGGGCCGATAGAATCAGTTATGACCAAGAACAGACGATCACAGAATCCTCCTTAGTGCCCCTTTAAAGGGGCCCTGCAATCATATTTAAGCATCTACCTTTTATGCGGTTTCAACGTCTCTTGGGGTTCGGGCAAGCCAGCGGGCACGGAAGGAGTAGTTAAATATCAATACGCCATATTTTAACCGGACGACACGGAAACCTCCTCCACCTACGAGGGCGACCCACGGTACCGAAAGCGCGCAAAATGTGACGTCTTTGGTCCTGGGCTTACTACTGGTCAGAGCCACTAAAAACTTCTTTTTGGTCAAAATACAAAATATAAGTGGTGCGAACCGTTTCAGTTATTTATAAAAGTAGTTTTTGTTCACTATTATAGATGAAAAAAAGAAAGAAATGCAGTTTATAAAGTACGGAAACAAGAAATGACCCGTCAACATACCCACCGCCAAGCGGTGGAAAAGGCGGCGCATACTAGAAAAGAGTAGTGGGATAAGGCGCCGACACGGAAAAATCCCGGATATACGCGGTGGCGCTGCAGTCGTATGGACAGGAGGATCCGACCGGCTCCGAGCGTTCCGAAGGCCTTCCGCGAGAGGCTTTGTCTTGCGGTTTGGCCGTTTCGCGGTATGGCAGCGCGAAGTGGGCTCCCATTCTGAACTGATCTTTACCCAGTGTTTGCTGTCGTTTGTGGCCAATGAAATGTCATGCAGAATTAGTGTTTAATAGCGCAGCAAACGCAATGAAAGCCGCTTTGGCTGCCCGCTGCATACAGCCTATGCAGAACATGCTTTAGTGGCGCCCTCTGGCGCCGTCGACACGGAGTGCGGCGGCCGTGAGCGCTCGATGAGCTCACTATTCCTCCTCCAGTTCACGGCCACTCAAGCCAGGACCTACGACGTCATGAAGGAGGTTATTTTTTGCTTGTTTTTGTAATTCTAAATTGCCTATAACTTTTAAAATAAAGCGAATTTCGCGAAAAGAAAGGTTTCACTAAGTTACTATGTTCAGTGCGCTCAGGTTCGGTGCAAATTAAAAAGCAGTAAAAAGTCCTTGCAGGGCCCCTTTAAGCAATGATGGTGTGAAATTCTGTGGTGGTCCTTTCACGTATACTTGATGTTACCTTCATCTGAGCGAGTCATGTGATATAGCCCTAGCTTTCCTCTTGCAAGTTCTATGAAAGAAATCAAACCACCTTTTAAAGTTCCAGGTTAAATTTGAGCACCCTCTTTATTTTTCAGCTTGCTTGAGCTGCTCGAGCTTCAGAAGTATGAGTTCTTTTTTGGCTCGCTTTATTTCCATTTCGAAGCTGTGCTCCGTTGCCCTTTTCTGCAGTTTGTCATCGTGGTCCTCCTTCATGAGACGGAGGCGGAGTGCGTGCTCCTCTCGCAGTAAGGTTTCTCTCACCTCATTTTCTTTAGCTAAGCTATTCTCTAGGACCGCCATCCTGCCTTTGGGTAGCCTAGTGGCGGCGTGGCTTGAGGCGTCAGTTCCATCAATGCTGTACCTAGCGGCGGCGGCTGCAGGCGGCTGGGTAGCATGAGCTCGAGAGTGCCCATTGCTTTGAGCTGCTCCCGTGTCTACAACACTGGCGCTTGTGCAAGCTGCTGATGTGACCTCCGGCTCGCTGAGGGGGCTTGGGCTTGTAGGTCGATTGTGGGCATCTGAAATAAAAAGGGTGAGCAGATATCTGGTTGAGGAATTATATGCAGCACGTTGCATACAATTTACATACCAGAAATTATGTAGTGAGCTCAATTGTTGATTACGGCAATCAGCCATATTTCACTCCACTGCATGTCTCTATTCTGGTGTTAATTTTTCTGCTTATTGTTCATTGTTCAAGTCACTTGCATGCAAAGTAACAAAAGTTACTCTAATGACAGAGATGAGGCAACCAGAACCTGTGATGGCTTGATAATGTTATTAATTGTACTGGTTGTCACACTGGAAGTGTGGCAAACAATTGTCTCAGTGAGTCTCTGTTCTGTCATTCCAGTCGCTTTGAATGCAACTCTGAACCAGGCTTCACATGGTCCACACTTTATATATGTCCGACTTCGTGAATACAGGAATTTAAACCAAAACATGCAGTGTTGCGTGCATGGTTTTATGGAAGCAGTCTATTTGGTCAAGCTATTATGTAACATTACACTAGGAAAGATGCCATGGCCCTCTCCTAGCGTGACTTTGTCTGCAGCTCAAGTGTATTTTGAAAGTGCAAATGTTTTGATACACATTTCATAGCTTTATAAGTATAGAGACTATTCACTTGCGGCTTATACATGCAAGTTGTGTGCGGTGCATTCTGGGTATATCACCATTTTTGGATTCCCTGACAGCAGACAGTCGCGTGGCCACACCAGGATCAGCTGCACTACACCACGAATCTTTAGAGAGTTTTCGTAAACCATTTTCCCACCTCTGCTCTCCGAAACAAGGACGCCAGAACTGCACCTGAGCGGCGCTAGCCTTGCCTGCAGAGTCCCAGATCTCATAGCGGGTTGCGGAGAACGTTGCGGGACAGCGTAAATAACCTATGAAAACTCACTTTTCTCTGGTTTTGTTGACACCAGAATTTTCAGCGCCAGTATGGTGTTGTTCGTGATGATCGACTGCCGAAGCAAGTTGCAGTTGAAGAAGAAAAAAGAAGAGAGCAAGCTTGGGGACTCCCATTTCTTCAAGACTTCGAGAGTTTGAAGACTCGAGTGCGAGAAAGTCTGGTCGCTCTCTGTAAGAAGGCACCGCAAATGGCTTGCACGCGTCAACCGGAAATACCTCGACGTAAACGCCGACAAGTACCGAGTGTGCTCAAGGCAGTTCATCTCGAGTAAGTGTGGGCCCCATTTGCTTTCGTCGGACATGAACAGCAAAATTTGCACAAAACTTCGGCAGCCGCCCGTCGCTGCAGCTCATCGTGACGTGCGTCGCTTGCATGTGGTCTCGATGAAACGAGTGACAGGGGGTCCAGTTTGGTCGCTTTGCCTGGAAGAATTGCTCATACTGCCGCGCGCAGGGCTGAGAAAGCAACGCTCGGTCACGGACCGAGGGTCATCGTTCTTGGTTAAGCTCACGCAAGAGATCCTTCGGCTCAGCCACACCAGCCATCGCCGGACCACCGCATACCATCCGCAGACCAACGGGCTAACGGAGCACCTCAACAAGACGATCGCCGACATGATCTCCATGTACGTCGACGTAGAACACAGGACGTGGGACGAGGTATTACCCTACGTCACGTTCGCCTACAATACTGCAGTTCAAGAAACAACCAGGTTTACACCATTCGAGCTAGTGCATGACAGAAAAGTGGCGACCATGCTGGACGCGATGCTGCCCCATGAGCCAGTGGATGCCGGATGCGACGATGCCCATGCGGTCAGTCAGAGAGCCGAAGAGGCCCGCCAACTAGCCCGCCTTCGAATCCACGATCAACATAGTGTCGACGCTCGCCGGTACAATCTTCGGTGCCGCGACGTCCACTTCCAGCCCGGAGACAGAGTTTGAGTGTGGACGCCGATTCAGCGTTCGGCAAACTCAAGCGAAAGCTCCAGTCACCCCCTATCCTCGGGCATTTTGATCAGTCGGCGGAGACAGAAATCCATATGGACGCCAGCAATACTGGCCTCGGTGCGGTACTCGTTCAACGACAAGAAGGAGCAGAGAGAGTAATCGCTTATGCAAGCCGGGCGCTGTCCAACGGAGAACGAAAGCAGGAATAAATGATAGAAGTTACGTCTGGAACAAGAATAAACAATAACTTTCTAGAGGTCCGTGACTGAGCGTTGCTTTCTCAGCCCTGCGTGCGGCAATATGTGGTTCATACCTTAGGCTTAGTTGTGAAATTTCAATAGCAACAAAGAAACATGTTCAAGAAACTCGAATGTGAGCTTATCTCAGGAGCAGCTGAAAAACGGCACTGTAACAAATCTCCACTCACAAGTTTCTTTTTGCCACCCTTTGGTTGCCACAGTTTGGGCAAAAAGAATCAAACTCCCCTTCCGCTCTCATGCGGCTCTTTTCTTGTTGATTCCAAAAGATGCGACACAACACCGCTGTCGCTCGGTCTGTCAAAACCAAATGCAACCGACGCATGTTACGATAACCAGCAGCGACGGGCGAGGTTTTGTGGAAATCTTATCGTTCATGTTGATGTCCGCGCGGCCGCGACTGTCTGCTGTCAGGGACCCAAAGATGGTGATACACCCAAAATGCACCGCACACAACTTGCACGTAAGTCGCACGTGAAGATACAAGTCTGACGGTCACAAATCTGTACCAATGTGTTGCAACTTGCACAGACGCATTATGCATGTAACACTGTACCCATGTAGTCGTAATGCTCTTCCTCGCCGTCGATCATTGGCTGAAGCAGCCGCACCACCGGCTCGCTCTGGACAGGGGGCAGGTAGGATGCCCCATCGCAGTCGTCCTCGTTGGGGAGGCGAGCGGCCATGTGCCCCGCCAATGCCCCGACAAGCAGTGAGATGGCACTCACGGGGGCAGGGGGGCATCCCCCTCCTAATGGCAGTTTTATATATGTCAAGGCACTGGATAAAATCACGGATAACGCGCACCTAATTCCATACAAAGACAAGGTAAGGGAATACTAGCATGTTTACTTGTTATTTAAAAACCTAAAGACAACGACTGAATCGTCACGAAAATAAAGTTATGCCACTGCACAGACAAAACAATCGTTCCCCACACAGTCCACAACGTGTTATTTGTAAAAGATTAAGATAAAACTGAGCAGACATAGCTATGAAGACAATCAAAAACTCAACTGCGCTCGTCACACTGTGCGTATGTTACGGTCTTGCCATACTCGTTGATCTAACTTCTCAACATAAATATTGATGGGGAAGCTCTGACAATACGAAATGACACAAGCTGGCGAAAAGGCAGCCGCGAATCGCACTCGTTGGAGTGCTTCGATTGCTCAAAGTAACTCGGTTACTCACCTGTCTTGTGAATCTTTCTCTTCTGTTCTGATTCTTCTTCTTTCCACTTCTGTTTGAGATTTCCCCAACATTTTTTTAGCTGTTTAGAGTCCCGTGGACTGACGCCAGGCATGCAGTTATACTCAGTGCTGAGTCGCTCCCACGTTTCCGCCTTCAGAGTTGCTGACGAAATGTCGGTTTTTTTACATTCTAATACAGTTTTATGCTTCTGCACAAGCCCAATTAGAATATGCTTCTCATCGAGAGTAAAGCGCGGCGCGGATTTTTTGTTAGTTGCCATTGAGAGGTTGGGGAAATCTCAAACAGAAAAGATGAGAGCGACGACGGCGATCGGCTTGAAGCACGCTCGCGAGTCCCACCTGCGCTCGCGCGGTGCGGACGTTGCCAGATGAAAACATCGTTTTCTCTAAAATGCGCGTGCAACTTTCGTTTTTAAAACATTTATGATAATGGATTTGGCAATTTCTGAGTGCTAAACAAGTGTAACAAAAAAAGCTTTACTAAATAATTTGTTTTCCAAATATACAGCAAATTTTAAGTGTAAAAGAGCACGATACTCTCGCTCCCAGAGGTGGAGTCCCGCGACTGGCCGTGACTTCAACCGGACTTGACGAAGGAAGTGCGCCGGTGGGTCTATGAAATGAAAAACCCAACTTGAGCGCGTTCAAGTCAAGGCGGGTCTTGAGGCGGTCTTCAGCAAGTCGAGGCGCGGCTTCAAGTTAAGTTACATCTATGAATTCGGGGGTTAGCGGAAACTTCGACAGGAAATTCGACCGCCATGATTGGACGGCGCCACGGTCAAGCGCGGCGCCGGGCAATCAGAGCCTCCGGACTCCTCGCCAACTTCTTCGCCAAGTTTCAACATTAGAGCCCCAGAGGGCTCAACTGTCAGCAACCTGATAGGACTCGCGTTCAATCCGCTGTTCGTGTTGGCCACATGCAGGTGATGTCGAAAATCCAAACTATAAAATTACTGTGTAGGAGTTCGTGATTGATTGGCCGCCTTTCGTTTTGATAAGGTACAATTTTATCGGTACAACCGTAGAAAATGGCGAGGCGCCCAATTTTACGATGTTATTCTTCTACGCGTAATTGTAAGCGCGGCGTTCAATTCGTTTAGTTTTGGAATCATACAACAAATTAATATTTTAAAATGAGTATCTCGAAGCCCCTGTCTTTTTTTGCACAGCGTCCATTCGGTTTAGCTCCTAGTATACACTGACTTTAAAGACTCAGTCGCATTGTGATTCATGAACCATAAATTCAAAAGCTTCAATTCTAATTCACAACTCAAATTATCGTAACGGCTATCTGTCATCTAGCATCCACCACTCCTTACGAGCACATATTAGAGACGGCATCAGCAGAACTGTCCCCTCCATTTTTTTAATCTGTTCAATCAAACACAATCGTCTTGCATATGCGAAGTCAAACTTTTTGCAGTGATATAAGGCCAGGGCGAGGTTTATTAACTTAACGCTTCTTTCTTCAGCGATCTTATCTGCTAATGCCGCAATCTTATTGGCTGCGCACGACTAATGATATACTCACGACTACACATGCTGTGCGTTTCTTAAATAAAGAATTAATAATAAATAACAATAACAATAATAAATAATTTACCCTAGGTTATGATTGAGTAAACGTGCAACCAGACCGCCTAGAAAGAAGACACAAAAGAAAAACGAGTAAGAACCACATGTGACCACCTTTCTTTACGGTGATTAATAGGGAAAATGGGGGGGGGGGGGGGGTTGGCAACATGCTTGGAAGGGTGCTTGCAACTGTCGGCAAATTAGGTCGTCACGGTCGCGCACTTTAATAGTGTGAGTTGCTGGCCACGTACTCGGCTTCACCGCGTTTTCTGGCGGGCGGGAATCTGAAGCGCCCTTACACCGGTTCCCGTAAGGGTGGAAACGCTGTAACGGCATCTGCAGCCATAAAATTGGCGAGTTTGTGCTTACGTTGAACGTGTGATATGTTATATGTGTGCAACAAGGCGGTAGAGTTTGAACGCTTTAGAGGAGAAGCCGTAATAGAACAAAAACAAACGCGGCGGTCGTGTCCGCATGGGTTGAACACCCATGCAAAGGTAATTTGTTTGTCAAGAATTCCCTTCATTCTAAATCTTGGTATTTGCAGATTGTACTATCGCAGATGGCTGTGGCTCCTGAAAGGATGTCAGGTGCACTTAAAAAAAAAGTGAATAACAAATACTAGCTGCAGAAGTTACTACCTTTATGTGGTTGTTGCTACCTTTTACTAGCTGTTTAGTGCCTCAACTACCTTGAATGCAGTACACGCGGTTGTAACCAGCAGAAAGGTTCCGATATTAATCACTACTATATATATTTGACAACGTTTTGCGGATATACAGTCGAAACGATGGACGCATAGGCGCTCGAACACCCTGAACGCCGAGCAAAGCTGTGCATGAGCAGTTTTGACTTCTTTTGAAATTTCAGAGAAAGCTTTTTTTTGACTATAGCGTGCTGTGGAGCTATGCAGAGAAGCAAAAACATGGGCGAGGAAGCGCAGAGGAGCTGGTAGTTATATTGACTCTTGCGAATAAATGCAGTGTGATGTTTTTTTGTTTTTTTTTATTAAGAGAGTCATCTCTTAGACCAGGGTTGGCCAGGCTGACCCGGCCTAAGAGCAGCAAAAAAAACCACGGAACTTCTAAGAGCCGTGGGAGGGGGGGGGGGGGGGGAACTTTTGCTTAGCGCGATAAACGAAACTCGAGCTATCTTCAATCTATCCGAGTCAAAAGCAGTCCAACTGAACATAAGGTATCAGTTGCACAAAACTACTAAACCGCAACCTGTCTTTTGATTAAAAACGCGTTCCATTTCTCTTTTTTTGGGGAAGTGCTCGTGTGACCGGAAGGGAGGCGGGGGAGTTGGTGGGGGGGGGGGGGGATAGGGGAGGAAGCCACGAGTTCAACACGCGAAGAGCCACATGCGCCTCGCGAGCAGCAACTTGGCCACCCCTGGCTTAGACCATTGACAATCAATATTCAGGAATGTCATTAGTAAAAAAATGCAACACTCCTTCAAAGATATTTATTGCTGACAAGATTATTGAGAAAAGGCGTACCTTAAGAAATGACGGGTATAAAGGACAGAATAGCAATAGATAAAGTCAATGCCTGATGTAGCGTGCGTTCAAAACGGTATTTGTGTGGCCTTTCAAATGGGTAATAGTCAGCACCACCTTGCTTCTTGAGCTAGGTGGCAACTAGGGTTTTTGCGGCAGTTAGTATTCATTTCAAAATCAATCTAATAGTCTCTACTAGGTTTTGTGGATCATGCTAGTTCCCGTTACTAACATCCTTCGTTAGTAACTTTTGCGAACACTCCCGTTATTAGCCGCTGTTTTTAAGAGTTCAGTAAAATCTGCGACAAGCAACTACTAACGGTAGTAAGTACTATGACCTTCTTTTTAAGACTGTGGCTGAGTAGTGCTAAAAGAGTGGCGCTTTTGTCTATTTATACGTAAACTGAACAGAAAGGGCGCTGGTGGTGGTAGCTATTCTTTAGCGTTCAGAGTGTTCCAGGAAACTATGCAATGTTGACCTTGTCGGTCTTGCTTCGTCACCTGCCACATCATATAAAAACGGGCTCTGGCGAAAGCACACGCGGTAACACATTACTAAATTATTAAATTAATTATAAAAATCTTGCTCCATATTTAAGCGCTTATTACGTGCGCAAGGTGTGTACTAAAATAATTAATGGTCTTTAATTTCATTAGGATCGTGAGTTTCTATGTGTTCTCATCTAATATATTTCTGATATAATCATTCCCACCATCATTAATAAACGAAAACACTAACAAGAGTCTATTACAATATGTATGTTTACAAATTGGTTTGTACTCTTGTCTAGGTGAGGATTCATTTATATACTAATATTCAAACACTTCGTACCATAATTTTCGATCAATTTCAGTAATACAATCGACGAAAAACTAACTGTTACGACGGTTTTATGCATTAAAATTGTTGACGTCTCGAGTTATCTGAGATGTATCCATTAGTCTCAGTATATCTTTGTTTTTGAGATTTTGGTCATGGGATAATCTCGTTCAGACTCCTGTTGATTTAGTCTGCCACTACAAGGCATGCTTCGAATTCCATTCCATGTTCTTTAAGACGTACCCTCTGAGACTTGAACGCCAGTGTATGTACGAAAGGAAATAAACAGTTATGAATTGGATGACTTTCTAAAAAGACAACAAAATCCACCCGAAAGCTCATTCAAACACATGTCATACATGCAGGCCCTTAAGCTTAAAAATGCAAACTTCTCTTGAGCAAGCTGTATTCATAAATAAAAAAAAACTACCGCAAGATTCAGGTAACATAATCATAGGCTTAAGAAACCTCCAAACTTGGCACACCAAGATAAAACTTCGGGGAAACTAAATGATCAGTTTTGAGACGAAACTACAAGCCCGTTTTTGTCTGTGTGTTCCACCCCCCCCCCCCCCTCCCCCAAACTCTTTCGGAATTACAGATCCCGTAAATGCCGTGACAATGCCGTGATTTCCTATAATGCATTATAGTTATATGATGTCCTATAGTTCATGCATTATAGGAGTCTGAAAGTAAAGGTCGCTTGCAATATTTATATTAATTACCTATTTTTCCTTGCTTTCCAGGTAGGTGAAGAGGCTGCCCTAACACCGCTAAGTGCTTGGACTGCCGTTGGTTGTCATGGACGCCTTTTGCAGTGTTGCTCTCAAAAGGTTCGCTTTGCTACTGCTTCTAAAAGTGGTTTTTTATTGACTTTTTATCGGAATTCTTGTTGAGAATATGTTTCGGAGGTAAGAAACTTCGTGAATTAAAGCTTAGTAAAACAAATATTTGCATTGGGTCATACTCATAAACCTTTTTTAGGGCGTATGAGTGCAAGTCATTTTTCTCAAGAGAATGCGCAATGTCTTCACTGAGCGTCTTTTTTTTTTTTTCACCAATAAGCGTCAAACAGTAAAGGCATGCGTGCTAGTGCTTGACTATAAATTAGCGTCGTTTTAGGGTTTGTAATATCTGCTCTCTAAGGAACGCCTGTGCGTCTAGTTACCCGCAAAACACTTAGAGCCAATCTCTGTGATCTACAAAATCGGCTTAGCGAATGATGAGGCGGAACATCCGTTTAGACCTAAAAATGAAATCTGGACTGTGAAATTACGCAACGCAAAGCGTCATGCTTGCATTGCGTAATGCCACAGCGCAGAATTAATTTTAAGGTCTAAACAGATGTTCCGCCCCATCATTCTGTGAGCTGATTTCGTAGATTGCAGAGATTGGCTCTTCGAGTGTTTTGAGGTTAAGTAGACGCGCAGGCATTTCTTAGAGTGTGGAGACACTCTACAAATTACACACTGGGATGCGTAGTGAACACTATAAGGGCACGCTTGACGAAAAGTGTAGCTAGAACAATGAGTTACCACGAAGGTCTTCAAGAACATAAATTTCACCCTCCTACCACCAAAAAAAAAAAGTAATAATAATTCAGCGCTAAAATGGCTGGTTAGTCCGAAGTAACGTATTACAATCGGAGATGTCTCTTCTCAAAATTTGAACACGCAATATTTGTACTTTAATGACCACACATCCAACACCTCGCAAAAGCAAGAAGAAAAAGTTATAAGTAAAATTATTCCAACCACGTCCACTCACCCTGTTTAGTTAAAATATCAAAGTCGTCCGACGAAAAAAAAAAGGAAAAGAACCAAAAACAAACAATACTCCGCCGGTGTAATGGTTTCTAAAAGTAGTAAAACCAAACGAACGCTATTAAGAGCTTAAGCTAGAGAACGAGGGTCACTTACAATGAATTCAGGTGTCTCTGCAGAAGATTGGGTCGATATCGGTTTTCTTTTTTATTTGGAGCTTAACGTTTAGTTCGCCATTCCGAGTGAAGGGGGGAGTATATTTAATTTAGAGAGTGATGTACAGTGTATGCAAGCCATTTGAAGGATTTATTTTTTAATTTTTTTTAGAGGAATGGTTATGCGCTGTGTGAACTGAACTTTTAGTTTGGCCCACGCTCAGTTTGGCCCACGTAAGAGCAGTCGCATAAAAGTGGAATGTCCTAAACCACACCGTAGAGCATTCCACAAATTTGTTTTTGTGTTTTTTTTTGCAACCATTTCTCCCCAAATGAGGTGTCTGTGTTTTCAGAAGATTAAGGTCCTCGGAAGGCATAGGAGTAAGACGACGAGAGATACAGGGAGCCTTTGAAATAAAAACGAGAGGCACAAGCAAGTGTGTCAGCGAGCCATCATTGGCCCTTCTTGATGAGGAATCTGTATTAATGCGAAAACATTACCTGTCCCATGAAGCAAAGCCGGCGTTCTCTGTAGAGGCAAAAATTACAGGACACTTCAGGCTGCTTACGAGTAAGAATGCGAAAGCATTCGTACACGCACGGCGTTCCTGCAAGCAGCGCGCTACGTCTTCCTTTTTTACATGGCTCTCTGGCGGTGACATCACGCTCCCTCACTGCGCAGTCGCGGCGAACCCCGCCGGCTCCACGGCTTCCGTGACGATGTATCTGCGTTAAAGGGCCCATGAAACGGATTTTGGGTTGGGATAAATCATTTTCGATTGGGATTTTACTATTAGCACATCGTTCAGTGGGCCAAAAGAAAAAAGGTAGAAAGACAAAAGCCTGATTTTCAGTGCGACAATTTGAAAACACAGCGGACTATTTCGTACCTCCTCCCCTTCGTAAGCTCTCTGCCTTTTCACTGTGATACATCCGCGGTCCCAAAAGCGCATCATCGGGTCCAAACTGACGTCAAACAAAACCGGACCTCACTTAGTCCCTTCACCACTAAGCTGACATTGTGGTGGAAGCTACGCGCTTGCCGAACCAATCAGCCGCCTCCCTTTATCACCTGATCTCAATCTCTGCGCGTGGGTATGCGCGGAGGAGCGTGATCATGTGGCAAGTGTGGCTGGCCCAACGAGCACGTAGCTTCCACAGCACTGTCAGCTCCAGGGTGAACGGGTTGGGGAAAGCAACTTTTGTCTGAATTTTGAGCGACGGGCTAATCTTCTAGGGGGACAATGGCTCTGTCCGGGTATTCCGAGCAAGAGGGGACTACCCTCTTTTAGTCTTTTTGAACTGTTTGGTGGAATGCGCGATTTATGAGTTGAGGAGGAAAGAAAAACAGGAAAAGTTGGAAAAGCGTTTCATGACCCCTTTAAGTGCTGCTGTTTGTGTTTTATTTCTAAAGGATTCCTAAAGCGCGATCCAAACCAACGCTTCTTTTTGCGCCTGTAGGTCGTGCGGCTGCGGATGTGACGTATTTTCGTGACGTCGCGCCGCTTCTTCGCTCCTTCCGGGCGCGCACAAAAAAGTTGGTTGAGTTCAACTTCTTTCTCAACGCGCACAAAAACGCGCGGTGACGTAGTAGGGCGCTCCTGTGTCCCGGCCAATCGGTGGAGGGCAAGCTAGTTCCGGCTCCGCGTTTCTTCGCCGCCTAACCGGCCAGTCTGTTGCGCGCGTGCGCGCTCGCCCGAAGCTGGCCCGTCCAAACCAAAGCGCACGGTTCTGACTCAGAAAGCGCGCCCGGAAACAGCCAAAACGTCACGAAATGCGTCACATCCGCAGCCGCACGACCTACAGGCGCAAAAAAGAAGCGTTGGTTTGGATCGCGCTTAAGGCGCGTCCGCTTTGACCTTGAGTGGCTCCGCTGTCTTTAGTGACGGTGCATCTGCGCTGTTGTGCTTTTTTTTTTGTGTTTTATTGCTGACGCGCGTCCGCTTTGACCTCAAGCGGCCTCGCCGGCTTCCGTGACGAAGCACCTGATATCACGCGTCGCAGCCAATGGGACTTCAGGTGACGTTTTGCTCAGCCAGTGAAAAAATTAAAATTTAGGTGCCGTTTTTTGCTTCTTCAGACACCACCGGTTCTGCTTCAAGGGATAGTCAATGCTTTCGTATTATAACGGCACATCAATTACGTCTGTAGCAGCGAAAAAGGGCACCTTCATTCCGATTGGCTGAACAAAACAGCGCCTAAAGTTCCATTGGCCAAAAGCGCAGCAAAGCAGATACTTCGTCACGGTAGCCGGCGGAGCGCTCAAGGTCAGCACGGACGCGCCTCAGAAATAAAACACAAAGAAAAGCACAGCAACGCAGATGCATCGTCACGGAAGCCGTGGAGCCGGCGCAGGAGCCGCGCCTGCGCAGTGGGGGAGCGTCATGTCACTGCCGGAGCGCCATGTGAAAAAGAAAGACGTGGCGCGCTGCTTGTAGGAATGCGCAGCGTGTAGGTGCATTCCTTCACGCAGCGCAAACACGTGGCGCACAAGCAGCGCGCCACGTCTTTCTTTCTCACGCGACGCTCCATGTGAAAGTGTAGGAGTGCTTTCACATTCCTACAGGTAAGCAATTTTAAATATCTTTGTTTATTTATTTATTTTTTTTTATTTTATTTTTTTATTTTTTTCAGAAAGATAGGGAGTTAGAATAATGATGCGGTGTGTTACGAACCGCATATAAGTGACTGTTTTTAAAATTAAACTTTCAGTTTCGAGAACGCCAACGTGCTGTCTCTTCTTCCTCTTGTCCTTGTTTTTCCGGCGTTCAGTTCGGATAAAAAACTAACTAGCCTAACTAATTATTTTGCTTCTATGCTGAGGCAGACCGACGGCGCCAAGCTAGACGGACATCTGAAGACCTTGCTAAAATTGACGATACAGTGCGCTGACGAAGAGCTACGTAGCTCTTCGTCGACAACGGGAAAAGAAGTGGCAGTCGTTGAAGGCTACTCTGTCTACATCTTGGCCTAAGAAACTCAGCAGGCAAAAATCGCCAATGTTATTGCATTACATCTTTTCCGTGAAAAGCTTAAAAGAAGGCGATGTTTCTTTTGTTCTTGTTCGTTGTTGTTTTCTTGCTCTGCGCTGACGAAAAAAACAACAAAAAACTTGTGACGTCACGGACGAGACGATATGTCAAGAAGAGACGTAACATGACGGACATATGTAACGTCATAAACAAAATTACGTTTTTTGTTGTTTTTTTATTGCAAAATTTATGGGAGCGGGTTTCTCGCTAAATTTGAGGTTTGAGGAGTTTGTCCGCTCATTTTTAATAAAAAAAAGTATTCCGCTGTTTATCGGGAACTTCACCACGATAAATCAAAGGACTCCGCCACCAAATTTAGTAGGAAAACTTACGCTGAATTTCGCCCAAACTCAACATGTTTTTTTTTTTCTTTTTTTTTTAGTGGCAAACTACACTCTTGGAAATCGCAGGTGTATAGGAGTACACCGCTTGTCCCATATGTAACTCCCCAAAACTACATTTCGTCGTTCTGTCCACTGACGTTGAGCTAGCGATACCAACTTTTACGAGCTGCTTGATAGCTTCTGGATATAACGTTTTAAAAAGCTAAAGCGCCTATCAAACACTACAGAAAAAAAAACACCGAGGTTTTGCAGCGAGGCCAAAAAAACCTTGATTGTTTTACTGTTGCCTTTAAAACGTACATTAGCTATCTTAATAAGTTGAAACGGTCGACTATCAAGCCGCTCCTGAAATTTGGTGTCATCGGTTCGACTTCTGTAAACTGAACGTGAAATTGTTGTTTTGGGGAGTTACATAAAAAACAAGGCGTTACATAAAAAACAAACGCTTATACACCCCCTATTTCGTAGAGTGTAGTAGCCGAAAGCGCGTGTGTAATTGTTTGTTTTAGGTGGTACTGATTTGTTTTCTGCGAAAACCTCTACGTTAACTCTGGAGTTGAACCTTACCACGTCGCGTCACGTCACAACGTAACGTGACGTAATTTTGTAACAGAACATCGTGACACCCGTGAAACGTATCCTATCTTCAACGTTTGTAGTCACAGAGTGTAAGCAACTTTGTAAACCGAAACTCGAAGGTTGTCATTGAAAACATTTAAAAGGGGGAGCCACTTGGAAGCCTTAGGCTGACAGCCCACGAGCAAATCGTCCGCTCACACTGTAAAGCTTCCCGCACATTTGTATTTTTTAAAATTTCTGAAATTAGGTTTCAAAAAGTGGTATTCCTAACACAATATTTTGTCATATTCTGTAACACCTGCAGAAGCTGTGCTGAGGCAAAAATAAGAAACCAATTCGAAAGAAAAAAAACGACACAGGAGGAAAGCGTCTCAAACTCCTCACCACCAGTCTCAGGTGTTCCACAACATAAGAAACTGCCGCCTACGCACCAGAACATTACTTTTCCTTGTGTACAAATATCTTAATAAACGTGATTGAAGGTCATTCACTTGTTGCGATAACACTTTTGCCGTTTTCGGGACCATAGTACGCGGGGCCACTGCAATGCTGCACGGAATGTGACCTGCCATTTGCAGGCAGAATGAATCGTTCCTTCTTGTCGCGTCCATGTGTCGCCACGACGCTCTGCAATTACCTCGGCCAATCGATGGCTCGTGGGAGAGAGGGAGTCTACCTACTGTTCGCTATGGCTATCGCAAACCCCTACATGGCGGGCCGTCGACAGTCTTCGATCGGACCGTGTCTGACTGGGCTTTTTGCTATGCCTTTGCGCTATCTGCCTATAAACCTCGAAAAAATGGAACACTGGTTAAGTTTTTAACTGCTTATAATGCATGCAGGCTAATAAAATAATATAGAAAGAAGAAACAAGACCAAGAGCTGAACAACTGACACATTATTTTAATAAACACACACCGTGTCTAGTTTCGGAGGGTGTGCACTGACCAATTAGACGGTAAGACTGTTTTGTATTAAACAATTCTAGTCTATTGAGCAGTCCTATTCGCTCTTAAATTTTCTCCTAATTGTCGGGAACTTGCTGTGCAGCTAGCGCATGTGTTTTGGACAGACACACACTGGAATCTACAAGCGGGTGTAGAAAACAATGCATCCACATGGTGGAAGACAGCAAACGTTCTATAGGATGTCACAAAAAAAATTTACAAGGTTTTATTTACGACAAAAATAAACTAGGCATCGCCGAAAGCTCATTCTTCGCCCTAAGGTAGCGCTAGAGGTCGCAACGAGATGCTAAAGCTTCAGTCCGATCCGATACCTTATTCAAAAGTTATAAGTGATTTTCTGAAAATTTCAATGGGAAAATAAAGCCGATATTTGCCCGTTTTTGGTTTCTGGTGCCATAGAGGTTATGTATTCGAAAACTTGGTCGACCGCCATTTTCCCATTGAAAATTTCAGAGAATCACCTATAACTTCTGAATAAGGAATCGGATCGGGCTGAAACTTTGGCATATGGTTGTGACATCTAGTGCTACCTTTGGGCGGAGAATGAGCGTTCTACTATGCCCAGTTTATTTTTATAGTAAAAAAAAACTCTGTAAAGATTTTTTTTTTATGACACCCTACTTACGACTTACCTCTGGATGTAGCTGTGAGTAAAGGTTTAGACCCATTCGCCCCTTTCTTTTTCAAACTTAATAAAGAAAAACAAAATGCAAAACACCATTTTGTCGAGCGTTAAAATGCCTGATGCTGCTTCCTATCACATAAAGTCAAACGTATTGGACAAAGCAAAATATCTAAGTAGTACTGCGAGTGACACTTTTTGTTTTATTCAGAATGCTACACAGGGCTCGTTACGATAAATGGAAACAAAATAATCTTAGTTTGAGCCTCATGAACATTCCTTCCAAAATGCTGAGCAGTAATTAGAAGACGATTTTATTTTGAGAGAAACAAGGCAAGGGGTATCGAAAGAGTAATAAATAGGACGTTAAGGGAAACGAATATTTAACAGGGACAAGATTATTACCTTTACCATTGAAAACAAGGCAACAAGAGCAAGAAAAAGGGAAGAAGAACGTAGCTAATATTCGGCGCCATTTCGTCAAAAATGCGAAAACCGAAGTTTATTGGTGTATGTTATTCGTGTCTTGGTATACAAAAGAGACGGTCATCAACATTATCTACCCCCCCTTTTAAGCTCATCTGGTGGAAGGAAAGATGAGGCTTTGAGATGGCTTACAGCTGCTTTGCCGTTGGACAGGTGTCTTGAGGCGTCGTTTCACTTTTGTTAGAGGTTGATCTGGGAAATGTTAAGGACGGGAAACACGTGCCCGCAATTGATCCCAGATTAAAGGTTTCATACGATTCTAGTGCTTTCTTTCTAAGTAGGATAAGGTGTGTAATTGGACTTGGGTCGATCGGCAGCTATCAGCTCTAGGTTTGGTGGCACCATCAAGTTTATGTCATCACATGTTTCTATTTTTGTAGTCACTAAAATTTGCAAAATTATACTATAATATAGCTTCAGCAATCTGTTCGGCTTAAATACCTCGTTTACAAAAAAGAAACAAGAGGCGGAAGGAGGCACTCTGGGCAATTTATGTCCCCTGGAACTTTCGGCGAAATGAAAGGACAAACAATCCCAACTATAGGCCCGCTTCTTGTAACGTTCATGCAATCTTTTATGACCGGTTAGGGACAGGTTAACGAGATACTTGTTAAGAAATTTTAATGCTCATGTAAGACGACCGATCTCCTCTTACATGTTGAATAGCACAGCAAAAGGACCTTGCTAAATCACGCTAAATCATGGACTCCGTGATTTCTGAAGAATTTCGTCGTCCAGAGAAATGTGAAACCAACAAGGCCGGAGGGCCAGCTGAAACGGAAAGACAGGAGTCTATTGGGTAGCCAGCGACGGCTTGTGTTTTTTTTTTTAAGGTTTTTTTTATAAATATTTATTCCTGTCAATAACTAACCACACGTTCTCTTGTCTGTAACGATACCGTTTTATGTACTTGTATATGCAGGTAAGTACCAAACTATTGTAATCCGCACCCCGTCTTCGGTTATTCCGCAGTTTGATTTTATTAGGGACCTTTTTTTGTTTTTAATTGCTTCTCTGGAAGGGATAAAAGTACTCGGGCTTGGTATCACCACAATTAAGGAATGTTTCTTGGTGGGAAAAACTCCAACAAAGGGTACCGAGGAATGAGTGTCTTAAATCGAAGTGCTTTCGTTATTTCCGCACGACAACTCACGTCTTCCATGTTGTGTTTTATTCTCCGACCCTATTTTCCTACTCATTACCCTTGCTGAGCAAGAGCCCGTCGCGCAAAAGAGCACTCCTGCTCTAGCTTATTTTCCGAGATATTTTGCCTCGGGCACAGATATAATGGGACCCGGCTTTCAGCAGGTGCATTTGACTTCTCAGTGTTTTCTGCAAAAAGCTTTGCATAAAAAAAATATAAAACAGCGGTTCCGCAGGAACTTCGTTCAACTCGCTATCTGTTTGTATTTTTTAATGACCTTAGTATTTGTGAAAGACGTTTAAGTGTTCGGAGCGCGACCCAACCCCAACAAACTTCGTTGCATTTTAAATGCCATGGTACTTCTTACGGCAACCAAGCCTCCCCCCCCCCCCCCCCCCGGTTCCCAAAAATAAAAAAAAACTATTTTCTAGTGACGCGAAACGTGCTTTCTTGCGCGAGAAAGCATTGACTGGATAAATAGAGAAGAACAAGAAACTAAATTCAGAACTTTTCCCAGGGGAAATCGAACCCCCGCCCCAGCAGTCGGACGCCGACTCTCAACAACTGGGCCAACTGAAAAAAGATTTTACTTCTCCGGTTTTTTTTTTTGTTTTTGTCTTTTTTCTGCGCCGTTTTAGAGGGAGGCTTGTAAATCAATGTTTACTAAATGTTTTTTTTTTTGTTTTGCCAGCCGACACCGCAGATGTCTTTGCTGACTCGTGCAGCCGTGGAGCAAAAGAAAGCAAGTAGCTAAGACTTATGTCGGCTATTGTGCAGGGATTTCTTTACTTCCATCAAAGGGCAGGCACTCGGAGACGGTCTATGACAGTAGTCATGCGGTTGCAGGAAGTGCTAGGTTATTTTTGCGATGATTCATGATAGAAAGGCGCGGATTATAGAAAGATCGCTGAACGGAAGCTGCAACCCCCTAATGCTCCAAGTGTTTGTCGTGCTAATGCGGAGCGCAAGTTTGTCTGCTTCTCTTGCAAGGCATGGCAGCTTGATTTACAATCTACCCGGTATCCTTCAATCACAGCCAATCAGAGCTCGGCGTTCTGACGTCATCATAACGTTCATACGTCATCATAATCCGTAATAGAAGGAGACAAACTTGCGCTCCGCATTATATGGAAGAAATGGGAGAGCAGCGTCTGGCTAGAGACAAAAAGGCAAGATGCGCTCGTTCTGATATTGCCGGGTGCATGGCCGAGAGGGAACGCTATTCCACACTTCTAAAAGATTCGCGTTTATTCTTACCGTAAATGTTCGACGCTCGAGCATTCTGGCCGAATGTCCTAGATGCCGAGGGTAATAGATACATGGCCTTGTCGCACCCTTCTCGCACTCCCGCATTAGCCAGCTTTCACGCCGATACCTCAACCTTCGCTTCTCCCACTTTCGACGCTGACTGCTTCTGTCTGGACGATCCTTCTTTTTTCCTTCTCTTTTTGTTTCTGGTATAAGTTCGCAAATGAAACCTTTATGTTAAGTTTTACTCTGCTCGAGCATTTTTGGCCCAGGACAATATGACCAAGGCCAAGGGAGAGAAAGAAATTCGTCTTTATTCACTAAACGGAAATGGCCTTTATAAAATAAACTTCGATATGCTATCGTATTTATACGTGGTGCGCAAAAACGCAGACCAGCTTTTTGTTTTCTTTTCTTTTCTTTTACTTTCTGTAGCTAGAAGGTCCAGGGCTTAACTACTAGTTTCTTTTCACTTACTTTACTTGACGCACTATTCTAGGTATTGAACTGGGAGTTAGACTGTGATCTCGGTTAGTGAAGTTCTTAAACACCGACGATATTGATTTCACATTCACTTTGTCATAACCAAATGTTAACGTGCATAAGCTTGCAGGAAGAATTAAAAAAAAAACATGTTGTAAACCTAATATGCAGTCATTTTATTGTTTTCAAGAAGATACAATTTTTATCCTCTAACACGCAGTGGGAGGCCTTACAGGTGTCATTGGTAAAATTCATATTTTTAGTTAGTCTTAAGTATGACAAGCAACTATAAAATTACAATAACCGCGCAGTCTAAACTAGAAATTAAATGTGCTATGCATTTAAAAATGGGTTTAAATATGCTAGCTTTTGAAAACTGATTATGTCTTCTAAAGCTACTGTATGTGAGTTAGGGAGTTACAAGCAGCATAGAACGCGTTTTCCGTTAAAGTTCCAGCCATTTAGAAAATGCGAAGATTTACACGTCACTTGCATTCATGTCGTCATTTTCATATGATGTACATAAATTATTCTATTATTAGCAGAAGTCTGAGAGTGGCCAAGCTTCTTGGCCACTCTCAGACTTTCAGACACTTTAAAAGAAATAGACGTTGCCTCACTGTGCGGAAGATTATAGTGGTGCTATATAAAATATGGGAGTCCTAACTGATCGACTCAAATCTCGACTGGACAAGTGCAGCGTCGGGTACATTCACCCTTCGCGGCGCCCACATACACGTCAACAAATAGAAACCACGCACGCTGATTTACGTTGACGAATGCCAAGTCCTTTAGTCGGTTTTGGTTTTACAGCGGAGCTGTTAAGGGATAGTTTCCCCAGGATCGTGTCCGTCCGCAAAGAAATGTCGACACAACACTCTGGTTGCCGCCGTCGCTCATAGATGGCGGTAGCTGTCCAGGGCGTTGAGTTTGTCGGTTGTCTGCTTGCCGCCGTCGCTCACAGATTGCGGTAACCTTTCCAGCTTTTCCACTCTGGCTTGCCGATTTGCGGCTGGCCATTACTTCATTTACACAATAGCACAGCTTCGCTGGTCTTCTTCCTTCACCAGAGTAAAAAGACTGAAAGATTTTTTTTCAAAAGCGTTTAGGCCAGATCACACGTGCACACGCAATGTGTTCTTTGAGTGGATATACCTCAAGACTGCATACTCTTGGAGAGATTGAGTTTGAACAGTATTTAATGGCACACAAGCACCAACAACGTTACCGCCGATAAAGGAACAACAGGGACTTGTACACCGCCCACCCGCTAACAAGGGCCGTTCGCCTGATTCTCTGAAGACACATTAATCCACGACCAATCCTGCCAAAATCTGCATTTAAAAATATTGCGACGCGCGTGCTTTAAAACCAAAAACAACTGCAACTCTCAGAAAAAAAAAAAAAGTCGCCAACTTGAGGGAAAAGGGGACCGAAACTAAAAGCAACCTGGAATAACGTTAAAATTGACCCTTCCTGGAAGAAAGACCACACTCGTGTAATCGTTCCTCTACAGAGTAATGTGACATACTACTAACCCTCACGCGCACGCCGTGGGCGCTGTGAACAACGGCGCGCACGTAACGACGCACGACGGCGAAATTTGAAAACAATTTCCGCAAAGCATTCAAAAATGAATTTGACTCTCATAAATATCTGACCAGGTATAGCCGCGTATATAAATAGCTACAAAGACGACGTTATTTTCTACCACAAATATTTGATGGTTCGGACATTACGTCCGCCGTTCAGGGTTCATTTTCTGGAATCCATTTCTCGTTACTCCGCATACTCACTTCTGAACCTGGAATAGGACGGTTAAGGCCAGCTTAATAGCATCTCAATGTAATTGCAACGATGTCTCATTAATATGGACACCTCCATTCCTCAAAGAAAGCGTGCATAATGTGAGCTGTTCACCATAACGAACAAAAACTGTATGCATTTCCCCAGTTACTTTCCAGAAAGCTTGCTATATAGCGGGATATCCATATTAATCATGTCCGTATTTACGAGACATGAGAGTAACCAGTTATTTGGTTCTGAGACAAGTTTATGTTTTAATATCAATCAATGTCAATTAAATAAACACACAATAAAAAAGTTAACTTTCGCGTTATTAGTCTGTGTAACGCGTTCGAGATTGGTTATGAGGATTACTTATACGGCGATTTTCCTACATGGATGATTATATTTTAGTAATAGTCGATGGCCAGAAAAGCTACTGTTTTGGCATTAGTTGAGCAATCATATGAAGACGTGCGATGAATTGTTTTTTTTTAAACTAAGTGGTTTAATTTTTTATTGTTTATTGTGTTTTGATATCCGTGTCAAAAGTACAAGTTCCGGCAAATATTTAACTTTGAAACAAATGGGTTCATGCAACCTTTTTTGCTCATACCGCGTGTATTTTCTCAGATAACGGAGATCCAAAGGGTCATCTCCAAACGATTATCTTTTCAAACGGTCATTCGATCTTGTGAGCACTCTATCATTTTCTGGGAGCGTGCTTCCACGCAAAATCTCTTTAATTGGCATCTGATCACCGTATCATCGATCTTCTCGTTTATGAGCGGCCCATTAGGATTAAGCCGCCGAAAGCGCGGAGACCGGCTCTCCATCAGGCATAGTAGGTTGCGATGCCAAGGAAACACGGACGCGAAGCCGCACGTCATGTGATGCTAACGAAAAATACAAAAAAAAAAGCAAGAAAATCTGTTTTTCTCAGGTAGCGATCGAGTTCCCCAGAACCGATTTGTTTGTTGTGCAGTTTTTTTTTCTCTGTTTTATGTAACAGGTGGGTTATCGCCACTTAATTTTTCCATACTCGTATATCGAGTCGGCCTGTAGCTTTATTTATTTCTACTTACCCGTTTCCATTCTGTCAGAACACTCCATCTCTGTCAGTTGCAAGAAAAAAGTGGCAGAGCTAAGCTACCATGGGGATTAATGAGGTTAAAGTACCCCCAAAAAAGTGAAAAGGTTGGGCAGAAGGAAGTCCAGTCAGTGCGTCGGGCGAGACTGAATTCGTCGCGTTGGTACACCTACCTTGTGGATGAAAAGGCGTCTTCTACTTTCTTTTTAATAATTTCTGCAACTGCTTTGTTTTTTTGTTTTTTTTGGCAGTTGCAAAACTTGGTTGACATTTTCGGATGTTTTTGTTTATAGCTTTTCAAGACGATCCCTGCAGCGCGGACAAAAGATAGAAATCATCAGATATCTTCTGGGGGCCTTATTATTTGGCACATTTCGGTGTGTCTTGATGGCCTGAGTAGTAACATTTTACTCCGATTCTATGTGTTGCCTCCGCAATGCAATCATTTCTGTTGGCTGCGGTCTCGTTTGAAATTTATTTCATCCTACTCCCTTCATCCCTTCCCACGCGCATAGCCTCCCATGCCTGTAGAGACCTCTAAACCTTACACAAAGGGTCTAGCGCTTTACGTTTCGCTGTTCTACACACCAACTCAATTCTCTGACATCACGCCACTGCGGTGGCGCTGCTGTCGTCACTGCGCCTGCGCAGATACATCGCCTCAGGAGAATCTGATTTCTGCTCGCGCGCAGGTCCCACACCCGATGTGGGCGAACCGGGCTCTTTTTGTAAATAGTGTGTTAGTGTAAACTTCTCTATCAGCTTGCGTCCGGACGCACCCGAAGCTACGAGATAGGACCAATTAAACAATGTCAAAAGCGCAAGTCGCTAGTTTTTTGTTTGTTTTTTTAATTAAAGACTTTGTGACAATAGACCATGTACAGAAACATTACAAACACCATGAAGGTGCGCTTTTTATGCTTCTTAATTGGCCTCATCAACTCAACTCAGCAAAGGGATTTATGTTTGGCAGCGGGTGGCAGCCAATGAGGTTAGGAATGAGACGGCCCCAAGCCGGTGCCGCCAAATCTTTTTTCGCTTTTGGAGTTCTTATCCTATGACAAGCTGTGGAACAAAAAACAAGGAGGTTTACAAACTTCACGATTCTGATACATTCTAAAAATATCCAAATATACCTTTTATTGTTTTTATAAATAGTTACAAAAATGCACAGTCGTGGACGATATAAAAAAGCCGGGGCGAGCGCGTGACTCCCAAGACCTCCAGTGCTATCTAACAGAAGAAAATCGAGTTATCTTCGAGGCTATTGTGTGCAGAAACTGCATTTCAGCGGCTGCTCGATTTTTGCCGTTACTCCCCGCTTTGTCGGCAAACGCATGGTTAATCAACACAAATTTCGTCGCTGTTTTCTTCTTTTTTTTTTTTGTTATTTTTAAACCAGTCCTGCGTGTTCGGTGAAATAAAAAAAGTAAAGGAGAGATCCACAGGTGGATCCTTACGGAATGCGTAAGCATGACCCTTAAGAAAAGCCTCACACGTCCCCATTTGGGAAACGCTAACGACGACCCTTTCAATTTTCTATTTGGGCTTTCTCTTTTGCTTGCTCTATTTTTTGGCTGCCTATATTTAGCCTCGTTGCGTGGACGTGTCAGCATTTCCCAAAAAGGGACGCGTGTGACGTTTCTCAGGAGTCGTGCTAACGTATTTCCTAAGGATCCAATAATAACTCTTCCTTTCGTTATTTCCGGCGAAGCGGGCTCGCCAAGCCCGCTTCGTCTCAGCTTGCGTCACACGCATTCCCGCGTCGCGGCTTGCTGCTTCTACGCCGCATTTCGGCCAGCCGAGCTGGGCACTGCTTGCGCACTTTCTCGTTCGCCCGCCTTGCACGCTTAGCAGCGGCATCCGCTGCCTGACACTGGTTTTGCTGTTCACAGGTTTCCCGCGCGTGCATTGGCTTCCGCCCAGTGACGTCGCCTCCATCTCGCCTGTGCTCTTCACTACTCTCCTTCTCTCTACGCTGCGCGCATTCCACTGACTTGTCCGCAGACGGACGCCGTCTGCTTTTCCCTCTCATGTGAACACTAATGCGAACGCATTAATAAAGAGCTTTTATCGTCTTTTATACCGCGAACTTATTATCAAACACCCGAAAACTGGTCGCTCAGCTTTCCGAAACGGTGGTTTTAGTGCTATATATAGTGCCAGCTGAACATAGAGGAATGATAAGAGAGATAGAAAAGGCATAAAAACGCCGCTTGACTAGAAGCGGCTTAATAAGATCATACATTTCTTCATCTGTGTTGAGTTTCACTTCCTATTTTTTTTATCTACGTCTACATTACATCTAATTTTGTTTAGAAACTCCTTCCTCTTATACTGTTATAAACGAGCGTCCTCCTCGTTTTTGCTTGGTCCGCCATGGGTGTGGTCTCTCTAAAATAGACAATTTTCTTGTGGTATAGCAAGACGGAGGGCGCACTCTCACAATCGTCCGCCTTTGCGCCAATAGCAAGAGCCTCCAGGATGTTTCGAGCGAACTCTTTGCGGTTTCTTGCCAGGATATTTAGGGTAGAAAACTCTGGCACACCCTGACATGTAAGACAATCGGCAGAAAGGCGCCCTGCGGCTGTGATGGCCTTCACAGAAGCTGCATGTTCCCTTGTCTGATCATGGATGCACCTTCCAGCCTGTCCAATGTAACATTGGCCCCATGGCAGTGGGATTTGGTATACAAGCTGTATGGTATACATGGCGTATTTCATGTGCCGGAAGGTAAACAGGGAGATCAACAAGGATAAAACAAACTGCAAGGTATCTCAGAAAACCAGTAACACCACATATGAGAAGGAGGTTGTACACCAAATCCCACTGTCATGTGGCCATTGTTACATTGGACAGACTGAAAGGTGCATCAATGATCGTACAAGGGAACATGCAGCTTTAGTGAAGGCCATCACAGCAGCAGGGCACCTATCCACCGATTGTCGTATGTGTCAGTGTGTGCCAGAGTTTTCTAGCCTAAACAACCTGGCAAGAAGCTGCAACAAGTTCGCTCGAGAAATCCTGGGGGCCCTTGCTATTGACTCAAAGGCGGCCATTTGTGTGAGTGCGCCTTCCACCGGGCCCACACCACAAGGAGGTTCTCTATCTTGGAGGGGTAGCACCTATTGCGGACAAATGAAAGACGAGGAAGATGATCGGTTATAAGAGTAGAAGAAGAGGAAGGAGTTCCTAAATTAAATTAGATACAATGTTGAAGTAGTGAAAAAAAAAAACAGGAAGTGGAACTCAATATATATGAACAAAAATATTATCTTTTTGAACAGTTCTTAATCAAGAGATATGTATGTCTTTTGACTCTTTTCTATCTCTTTCTAATCCTTCCTCAATTTTCAGCTGGCACTAAATATAGCAGGGGTGACCAAGCTGCGGCTCGCGAGCCGCATGTGGCTCTTCGCGTGTTAAACCGCGGCTCGCGGCTCCCTCCCCTACCGTCCCCCCCCCCCCCCCCCTACCCCGCCTATTTCCCGGTCACACGAGCACTTCCCCAAAAAGAGAAATGGAACGCGTTTTAAATCGATAGACAGGTTGCGGTTTGGTAGTCTTGTGCTACTACTACCTTACGTACAGTTGGACGGTTTTTGACTCAGATAGATTGAAAAAAGTTCGAGTTACGTGTACTGCTCTAAACAAATTTGCCCCTCGCTCCCCCCCCCCCTCCCCCCCCCCCCCCCCCCCGGGCGGATCCTAGAAGTTTCGTGGCTTTGTTTGCGGCTCTTAGGCCTAGTCACCCTGGCCACCCCTGATATAAAGCAATGAACCAACTATCTCAGCTTCAAGCCGTCACAGATGGTATCAGGCGTGTTTGATTTCGCCTTTCGTCGCAAAACTTCTCTAAAATGGGCGTTGAAAGGAATATTAACGCAGCAACACCCGGTCAAGCGGGGTGAGACGACGAAAATTGAACAGCCACTGAAGCGTCAGTAATCGCTTCTATTTGATGTGATAGGTGGTTCTGCAGACCTCCTAAGCTACGCGTTCGCCTGTTTTGCATGGCAAACTTATCTTCAGGCTCAAAAAAAAGTAATGTATAGCCCATCTTGATATAGCTAAATGAACGCTGCTCATTTGTTTCTACTTCCAATTTATTAATATGCATTGTAGCACTACATCATCACCCATATTTGAAAAGAAATTGGAGCTAAAGAAAACACCAATTTATGTAAAGCACACCCGGACGTATTAAAAACACTTCTCATAGACATGTTCGAATATCGCATCCAATTGAATATCAGCGTCATCTCTAAGTTGAACAATGTATGAAGAGTGTTTGCTCGTGATCTTTCCTTGCATTGTGAAGTTTACTAGTGGTACAACACTATTTTACCCCCCCCCCCCCCGCTACTTGCATTCCCACTCTTATTAGGATACCATTCCTATTAACATGTCGTCCACAGTCATGCTTTCCGATGGCAATATTTGAGATTCATTTGCATGGTTCGATTTACGTAATATTTCGAAATCTGTATTATACACCGAAACAGTAGGCCTAAAAGGTTTACCGGGAGTGCAATAAAAAGTGATAGCAGATATAAAATAAGCAGTTATTACGATAGGCATTAGGCTCTTTACGCGGTCGTAATTAATCTTCATGGGTAATACAACTAACCCACAGATCGGTATGCAAATATATCGTCTACTAAGAGATATATAAATAATAATTCAATCTTTATCACAAATCTAGAATTAATCAATCAAGTGTCTAACGTAATGACCAATGTACTTGCATATTTCATTCGAAGAAGTTACGTCAATACTTCTGCTTAAACAGCTAATCAGATTTGGTCGACGCTTGGCAGTCTATTGTAATTAACTAATCAAATATCCGTAGAATGACAAAAAGGTTTCACACTAAGTGAGACTATTAGCAATGAGGTTTGAATGTCCATTGTAAAAATTATGGCCTTTCATAATTACAGTAGTCTGCCTTTGTATTGGCTGTCTTTACTGGCTTCTATACTCTCAGTGGAAAACGTCGATAATCACTTCATATTTTAAAATCAGGTGACATTATGTTGAGGACTGGGCGATTGACTGATAAACCTATCGAATAATTGACTAATGCTTTAATCGCGATTAATTCTTTGACTGGATTACCGGTTGCACCTAAAACGAAGTAAACCATGTATCAACTTAAGAAAAAATACTTCCCTCTACGTTTTCTTTTAATTTTTGCACCGTGCTTTTCATTCCTAAAGCCCAAACGCTCTGCTGTTCATCAGCAGGGAACTCACGAATAGCAACACCATTAATAATCGTTAAGGCAGGGCTGGTTCCAGCACAAAGGTCCTGTGCGATTTACGAAAGCCCCTCAGATTTTCATGGTGTCCGCGTCACACAGGAGCACGTCGTTCAGCGCAGAAAGGCTGCTCATACAGGACAGCAGGTTGCCGGCAGGCAAAGATTTTCCAAAAGAAACAGAGCCCCCAGCGTTACTTTCATTACTAAGCCTGCGAAGGTAGCCAATGGGATATCGGTCGGAGATTTTTTTTTTTTTTCAGTCGTTATTTTGGCGTCGAAAGCCACTCGGAGCCGCTCAATACGACAAAAGGAAACCCATATTTTTAAATATAATTCGTCGTCGAGGTCGGTACGGCAGACATTGTCAATCCCCTCAAAGAAGCCGACTTTTCCTATGGGCAAGCCGAGCGTCGTGCAGATCAATGACGATGGGCCACGCTGCCGACTGGCCAAAGGAAAAGCATGGGTGTGTCTCGCTATCGTTCCACAGTCGACGTGACGAACGGCGAACTGCATTGGCGATAGCAGGGCTTCCGGTTCTGAAGTAGTTTCGGTTAAAAAAGGAGGCTTGTTTAGTTCAACGTTTTTCAAACTCATGTCTAGTGCACCAGGGATGATTGTGAAGAAGCAAGTAACTCGCTTATGTCGGCAAAAACTAGATACCTCTTGTAAACAGTGATAGAGTGCTGGCGAGCTGGTAAGGAATGAACATCTTGTAGACTCTGAGATGTGGAACAATAAAAAAACGGACGAAGATAACAAAATCTCAAACGCAGCTGAAATTTATTGATTTGAGCACACCATTAAATAGACCTTCAAACACACGGAGAAAGAAAAGGGGAAAGAAGGAACTCAAACGCATAAACAAGACGAGTTCGACCCAGACAGCATACGCCACACCCCGGCGCCACACGTTTGGAAAGGGAACCGCCACCCGACCAACAGTTCCTTCTTTACCGTTTTTTTTCTTCATCTGTTTGGGAGTTTAATTATTGGTGTGCTCAAATAAATAAATTTCAGCTGCGTTTGAGATTTTGTTGTCTTCGTCCGTTTTTTTATTGTTCCCCATTTTAAGGTTTTTAAGATGTAGATACCTCATTCCGTTGTGCCTGCCTTATCTGTTGAAATAATCTATATTTGACTGCATTCAACGGCAAATGTTTATCCTCAGCTGAAAATGCACATTCCGGCGCTTATCACACAAAATAAACATACAAAATATTTAGATCCTGTCCCTTTTGCACCATTATACCAGTAGATTAACGCGGCCGATGAGTCAAATAAATAATCTACTAAAGAGTGCCGAATATTCAAGTCAAAATTTGTAATCGATGCCCAGCCTTAATTTAGGTTTCATGATACCTTATTCCTAACACTAGTACTACATACGTGTGGAGAGATGCAGAACTTAATTTCTCAAGTGTGAGAAATTGCTCTCAGCTTACTTAACCTAAATCCTGTATATCAGTATTTTTATGCTTTTTAATGTTTCCTACTCTCTAAAGATCGCCTGCGCGTCTTCTTACCACAAGACACCCAAAGAGCCAATCTCTGCGATCTACGAAATCAGTTCAGCAAATGATGAGGCGGAACATCTGTTTAGATCACAAAATTAAATCTGGGCTGCGGCATTACGCAATGCAAGCATGACACTTTGCATTGCGTAATGCCACAGCGCAGACTACATTTTTAGTTCTAAAGGAGTGTTCCGCCTCATCATTCGCTGAGCTCATTTCGTAGATAGCAGAGATTGGATATTTGAGTATTTTGCAAGTAAGTAGAGGGGCAGGCATTTTTAGAGTGTATTGTAACTGCTTCCTTAACCAAACCTCAAAAGGGAGGTAAACGTATGTGGGCAAAATTGCCAGATATTTATATACTGTCGAGTTGTATACTGTGATGGAATGTGCCACATCCCACATTAAGGAAAACAGTTTACCAAATGTTAGGTGAATCAAAATTGAGGTATGGTATAACAATCTACGCATTCTGTTCGAACACTAAAAAGCAAAAAATTGATAACATGATAAAAAGAATGGTAAAGAACGTCACTTATGGAACCCGGCTCGAGCACATCCCATTCGAAGAACAGCTTATCGAACTTAATCTTCTGGCGATAGGTAATCTGAGGAACTATACAATCATCACGTCAAACTACTTCACGACCGATTACAAGACAAAGTCAACCAGACAAAAACAGCTTAGGAGGACCGAGAAGTATGATATTCCTAGAGTATATACGAATTATGGAACACGATCAAGAAATTATTATGTCCTGAATCTCTTTAACCAACTTCCTGGCAATTTGCAGGAAATGCAATCGTTACGTACTGTGAAAAAAGAAATATTGAAATTGTGTCAAAGCAGTTCGATTTGATTTCGGAAGTGGGCCCTTGGATTTTATTCACAATCTCGCCTTGTCACTCATGTCAAACAATTTTGTCGCTTCTTCCTTTTTTTTTTTTTTTATTACTGATTCATGGCCGCTGCTTGTGTTGGTTTTTGTGTAGTGACTTTGCTGTTGAACATTTAGTTTCGAATATTTTCTTGTTGCTTTTGCGTTTCATTATCGGAATTCACGAGCAAAGTCTACGGTATCTTTTTTACATATGTATATATTTTTCATTATTTTTTGTTTTTCGCTCGGATAGACATTTTCCGTGTTGAGCGTTACTTGTCGTTTTTGGTTACTGCTGCATGCGGTGTTTCTTCTTTTTGCGCGGGATGAATGTAACGGATATGATTGCACGACGCAAAGTTCAATCCGCGAAGTGTTCATGATTATTGAGCCACAGTACGACACCCCACGGGTTCTTGAAATTTAGTTTTTGTTTTATTCTTGATGTTTCTTTTTTTTTTTCTGTAGTAATGCCTTTGGGGGGGGGGGGGGGGAGACTTGTAGAGTTGGACTGCCCGTTCTCACACACAAGCACACATGTGCTTAAGTGAGACGATTCTGGAAAATGTATTTTTGAAAGAAACCTGGAATAAACTAAACTATTCTATTCTATTCTATCCCAATAGCACGCTTTATTCATTCATATATGAGAATAATAGAAGAAAGATGTTTTTCTTTAAGACTAAAACACCAATGACACGTGGATCTAAATAGAATCTAAAAATAAGAGACTTCCGTGCATTCTGACGTCAAAAAGTAGAGCGTGGGTCACCTTTTTTATTTTTTTATTTTTGCTTTGTTTGTTTTGAAAACAAACACGCACGTGTGCATTATTAATTTGTTTTTTTGTGTCTTGACGCTATCGTTTAACGTTTCGAGCGAACGTAATAAACTTCGAAGTAGTAACTCCGACAGTACGCATCTTTGACTTGTATATATATATATATATATATATATTTTTTTTGTTACGGCAACAGTGGCTCTTTAATAAATGCATTTGAAACATAACTATTCCTTAGTTTTCAGCAGTGCTTTGTCTTCAAATCTTAGTTGCTCTCATCACAGTTGTTTAAAAATATGCTCCCAAGTTATTCTACAATATATTTTATAAATACTTTTTTTACGTTTCGCTATATTATACTTGTTTCTTTCTAGTTCATTCTCCTTGGCTCCTCGATTTACGTATTGAAAGCCAGTGCTTTGACAAGAAGTAGTGTGGTGGTTTATAGAATTCAGCCGGCATTGTTACAGAAATTCAGTCAAAGTTGTCAACAAAGGACTTTCCTCAATTTAAGTCGTAGCTGTTCAGACTTTGAAAACGCCCAAAGGTGATCCTGTTCTTTCAAGACAACTTTATTTATTTATCTACAAAGAACTATAGTTCGAGCGCATGAGCCCATTTTCTTTTTATAATCTACATTTGCCTCCATTCAAAGAACAAAGCTACTTTCTCAAAAGGATGAGTTTCGCGTCCCAACCACATTTGCATTTCAGGCATCCGCGTGATGAATATAAAGCGAGACAGCAAAAGTAATAAGAAATGCATGAAGACGCAAAACGCATCAGCGGCCCGTCAGTGCATTCATCTGAAAAAATAAAGGTTTATGTTGCTGTACTGCGGTTTTGTCTATAAAGCGCGAGCCTTCAATTATACGCTCAGCTGAAACTTAAAGTTTAGTGTCGTTTCTTTCTTCTGTGTTTTTATGTTTTTTTATTTGTTTTTATGCAGAAGGCAGCTTGTGGAAAACACATTGTGGAGTAGGATGATACGATTCCAAGAAAAATGTATGCTGAACCTACCATGGTTCGGCATGCACGGAATCTGACTTGTTTTTCTTTTAATATCACTAGTCCTTTTTTTTATGTAAACGCAATTTCAAGTAGAAGCCAGTATCGGTGTATTTGGTGGGTTTAGAGTGGTGGGAAGAGTTTAATATATGTATTTTTGATGTTGTTTTATTGCGTAGTTTTAGTTTTGACAAAAATATCTCTTATTTTGTGTACTTCTGGAAGCCAGACTTCGCTCACGAAAAAAGTGACAAAACATAGACGCTTAACATCCAAAATTAAGGAGGCACTGTACGCTCATACACTAATTTAGATATCTCAATAAACTATTCATAGTTGTTCAAATATCATTATGCCATAAAACATTAGATAAATGTAATACACTTCTGTAGACATACATTTTTGACAATAATACTCAATAAACTAAGATAGCTTTAACCACGTAATATCTTGTTAGCAGACGCTGTATACTCTACGAGTCAATTAAAATTCGTCAGTAGTCTTGTAGTAATATTGCTTATAATTAAAATTGAGATTAACGCTCGAGTTTCAAAATTTTACATTTAATTCTTTATGCGTCTTTGCCGCTCGTCCTTCGTGTTGGTTTACGCTTTCTCTTTGGTTGCTTATAGTAACCGAGCGGATGTGTGCTCCCTTTCGTAACAATTTTTCACTTGACTTCTTATGTGAGGCTAAGTAGAATTTCGTGTCGGTGGCTTGTACCAGCAGTAGACCCTCAACTGAAAAAAGAATTCCTTTTGCCAAAAAATAACCTCGCGTTGTTTGTTTCTCTTTTGCACAAAACTTCCTCGTTTATTTGAATGAAGTCGATCGGTTTTATGTGTGTGAAACTCTTGCATGCGTTTTAAAATTGTCACTTGAGCACGATTTATATACCGCACCTTCGCCGCGTTCATTTATAAGCTAGATTAAAAAGGCTCGAGACTTACCTTCCCGGGAAAACAAGCACATTTCACAATCCAAAAATTGCTGAATCCATTCATGCACCCTCCAGCTTCCACTTTTATAAATATTTCAGACTATGTTCTGGTGATATATTATTTAATATATTGTAATCTTAGTATTGTCGGCATACGAATTCTGAAGTCTGAACTCGTCCCGCATGCGTGAACGACGCAAAGAGACAGTCAGGAGAATAGAACCTCCCGGATTTGGCAACCGACGCGTTTTCGTTCTCGGGGAATTAGTCTCGAAATATAAAACGCCGACAACATCGTTATCTCGGGGATTAAGTTGTCGGGGCCATGCGCTTTTTGCCATTGGTAGGGAAGCCCATTTAATCCCTTTGGTAGACTATTCCCCTTTTTATGATTCTGGATTTGGAGGAAGAAGGAGGGGAGGGGGAGGGGGACGAAATATATTTCACCATGGGATTGCTCCAATTCCTCTTTTGGATCGTGGCTTGCCGACATAGCTGCGATTCGTATTTTTTGTAAAACCTTCAATTTTTTTTTTATTTCTTGTTGCGCGTGTGTTTGGATAGTTTTTATCTACGAAAATAAGCGCACCCAAAAAACTCTCGGCAGTGACACATTTTGAGCGCTCCAACGTGAGGCTGGAGCTTGTCGTGATGATGGCTTAGATCTAACTCAAACTAATTATGCAATGGTTACACTGTGGATGCTCACTTAGAATGCACTATATTCTTTAACCAAACTCATTTTGTGAAGGCATTGAAACGAAGTTTCCGAAATGCTATGCAGTCATGTCTCGCTAATACCAACGAGGTCGAGGGGCTTAGAGCGATAAACTGGTATCCCGTTCACGAGGCAAAAGTGACCCCGACTTGACTGCCGCCATGTTGTACAATTTTGACCACTAGACACGTGACCGTACTAAATCCTGAGGCTTTTACGCAAAACTGAGCCGAGAGTTGTATTGCTATAGCTGTAAGAAAAATATTAAGATATTTTTTAATATTGTAAGCCCCAGAGATCAGTGTCTAGTTCCCACAAAAGCCCAAAATACAGCACAGCGGCTGACGGCACCTGGCGGAGGCATTGCGAAGCTGCCTGAGTTTTTTTCGTAAAAGCACGTTTTGGACTTAAAACAAACGAAACATAACTCATCTCGTCGGTACTGTTATTAAAGATCAATAAGCAATTCTTTGTGCACGGCACTTCGTTAAAATCTAGACGTAAAATTATATGGTCACGTGTCTAGTGTTCAGAAATGTGCAACATAGCGTCGACCGATTGGGGGTCACTTTTAGCTGCCAGTTTATCGCTGGAAGGCCCTCTACCTCGTTGGCTAATACGACCCCCCCCCCCCCCCCCCCCCCAAAGAGATTGCCCGGTGGAATTATGAAGTACTTACGTTTTTTTTCACTCGTTACGTCGAGGAGGTCTTCATATAGGCAAACGTCATTTTCATTTTGATCTATGATGTTCAAATATTAATTAAACCTTTTATGAGGGTGTGTATGGAACGGCACCCCAAGTTTTGCTAGTGTCAATGGCTGACATCAGTAGCTGCTGCATGACGTCACAAAACACAAAAGATCATCGAATGGTCGGGATAACATGCGTCGGTAGATTGGTGTCTTGTATTTTGTTTCGAATTATATCGCCTCATAGGCTGTTCCCTACTCAAATGCTTTTCTTGTAATGCAGTAGTTCTTAAACGTGTGCAAAAAAAGTTGCACGTTTTAGCAGGGTATTACTTGAAAACAGCCGTTAGCTTCGAGCAAACGCCGTTTTGCGCATACATAACTGTGACGGCCACAGATCGGAGAAGGAGCGCTTGTAAAGAGAAGGTAGCAGATTTTACCTTTGAAGCGGTGTCTGGGTCCACGAAACGGCGTCTTGGTCCACATATCGGCGGATCCACTGGATCGGTGATGCGGCTGCGGGTCGTTCCCTCGGAGGCAATGCCCGCGGGTGAAAGGCAAACGGGGAATCGTTTAAAATGCATGTTTTGTTTCTAGATCGTCACTTGACTCGGACGAGCTTTTTGAATCGTGGCCACCCGCCATTTTAACACGCCGGTCAAAGAAAATCGGGTTGCACGAGTGCTAAATATAACTTTTTGAGATCGTCTCAACATGGCCTAGCTGTTGGCTTCGGTTTCGGCAAACCGATCTATTCCATCTGGGTGGCAGGTAGGTGGAGGTAGTTGAGTATCGTTGGCACAGCATCACACCTTAGCTTACGAGCTTTCTGTCCACTTAGAGCTCAGATCGTAGTTCTCTTCCGTGAAATGAATGCGGCATAAGCGAGATCTTGACCTTGACGCAAACGCAGTGATCCATCACACGGCGACGGTCCATTTTGCTCGTCGCTGAACGCCTCGCGGATCGCGGGTGGTGCCCGGTGGTTCTGGCATCCAACCGCGCAACAAAATGTCACCCATCCACAAAACAAGTCGAGCAGAATAACAAAAATGAAGCAGGCTGCGGCGTTCACTTGCAGGCAAAGGACGAGTTTGGAAATGCTCGCTTTGCGTTATGTGACGTCAGATCTTCAATGTTTCCAACGAAAGCACCGTTTACGCTAGGATACAAGTGGAGCAGTTTCGAATTCAATTACTCAGGCACAGGGGCGCATAAAATTCAGATATTGCACGGACGATGTGTTTCGAGGAAATAACAATAATATTAAATTGTTTTTTCGAACACAAAATTCGACTGGACAATCTCTTTAACATAGATAACCAGTTATATAGCTAATATTTTTAGAGAAAACCAGGTAAACTTGTGCATTTTTGTCTTATTATTTTAAATAACTCTAATCATGGGTGCTTTCTGAGAAGAATGGAGGTGTTCATACTAATGAGACGTCACCGTAATTTATTTCAAGTGAGCTGCGAACTGCCAGCTCGTCGTCAGTGCGCGACTCCAGGACGCTTCTGCAATTTTTTCGGTCTTGAAGTGGTTAGGTGACAGGGTCCCACTAACGTGTATAATACCTAGGCTTATTTACGTATAAAGAACTTATCACGCTCTGCGAATTTTATTCCACGAGCGGACGTGAGTCTGGGTATCAGGAATACCCATGTGCTGATAAATTACGGGATTAAGTATACCAGTGAGCTAATAAACGGAAGTACGTGGCCCGGTTGGGTTAACGCGACCTTCAGTAAAACATAATTTTGCTTAAATTACCTGGGGGAGAAGTCAACAGAGTGCAGGCTTCCTAGTTGTAACTTCATTTACCGGATACCATAGCCCAATCTGACCTTTCTTCGTTTTTTTTTTTTTTTTTTGTGCAATTACGGTGATAAATTTTTTAAACTTCACTTCTGCCGTTCGTGATGGGGAAAAAACGTCGTGAGAATAGGAAACGTGTAAATGGAAGTGGTCCCCTCAGCAGCTTTGTGCCTTAGTTCTTCCACGTCCAGTCATGCAATGAAAATCCTAGTGATATATTTGTAAAGGAAATGTGCGAGATTTGTGTTCCTTGGGAGTGTTCAAATCCACAGGATAGGATAATTTTGGAATGTATCATTTCGGAAATTTTGACGCGTTAGGTAAGTCACGATTTCTTTTCTTCTGAAATGAGGTTTCTTGTGGCTCAAGCAGAACACAAATTCAGGAAATCAATCTATGCCCGTATAACGGTAGTAAATCAATCCTTGAAAATTACGTCATGCAAGAGCAATTTAACGAAAGCAGCTTGATGCTGCCGTTAATTTATTGAAAATTTGAATTAAAAACTTCGGTCAATAACTTCTTATTTTTCCTTTTTCTGGGATAAGGTGTTTCTCCAGGAAAAGAATAACAACTAGCAGATTTTATGCTTACTTTTTTCGAATCAAGGTTTCCGTTCATAACTTCTACTGAAGGGTGGAAAGTAGTTGAGCAAGAGGAAGTGTCTTCCGCTCAAGAAGTTGCATCTATGATTCCTTCTGCTTTATATACGGGGTCAAATGTTGGTGAACTTTGTTATTTCGTTTACCGTGAGTAATGTGTGTAAATTAAATTTGCGAATTTTCATTAAATGACTAATATTCTCTTTCAAAGATGTCCTTTAAGTGAGTATGATGCTCAATGAGCACCAAGCGCATGACACCCTCTCCATTACACTATTGTGTCTCTGTTGAAAATAAAAGGCACAGTGCATTTAATTGAAGAACGACTCTATGAAATATAATCCACGTTTGTGCATCATTTTGAGCACATCATAATATAACCTAGCCCTCAAAAAAGAGTTGTATGAAATGCATACCAAACATAAATGCACACATTATAAATAGAGCCCTCCGCGATAACAGTGTGATCATCAACGTCCGGTTCGCATTCTAGTCCCGAGCCGCATCTGAAATGCTCTTAAACTATTGAATTCGCATCAGGTCCCCATCAGCACCCTTTGCATCCTCATCCGAACCGCATTCACAAAATTAGAAACCGCATTCTAGCCGCAATCCGCGCATTCATTTTACATCTTAAAATCAACCGTGAATAAAAAATACAAAAGCATCTGGATGGTACCTTATCAGTTATAAGCCCCTTGCTTATTTTTGTTCAAAAACATCTTCGGGTCAAAATACGGTAAATTCAGTTTATCGTGATGTTTTTTTTTCTTCTTTTTTTTTATCGCATTTATATCATAAGTAACTGTCCTTCCGTAGACGCTTCGAGTTGCCAAAAACATGGTCGTAGTTGCGAGATCGCCCTGGGAGTCTGCGACTCTCTGCCCAGAAGTTGCGTTCTAAAGAAAGGATATATTAATATTTTTTTCTCTTTGCTTTATGATACCCGCTTCGAGCAAGCGTGACCTGTATAAATATAGAAATAAACGAAGTACAGACAAATAACAGTATATCGTATTATTTGTGTTAAACGACAAAAAAGTGGCAATGTGAAAGCGGTCTCTGACCGCAGCGGAGTACTCTTGTATACGTGGTAAGACAAGAAGGGGGGAGGGGGGGGGGGGGGGGGAGGAGGCCCTTTGAACGTTTGTATGGCATGTACATTTTGGGTTTTCATTGCCCGAAGATTATTTTCGGCTCTTATCCTGCCAAACAAACGCGCGTTTTCTCGGGACGATTGATGCCCTTGAATTGTTTTTTTCCTGGGACACCATTTATTTGCGACTTAGAACGCCCTAAAACAATCTTTGGTGGGAATCACGTCTTTCGTGGCATAAAGGACAATTTCTTTTCCTTTTGTCATCTTTCTTCTAAGAGTGTAGTTTGCTCCCGCAAAACATTCGATGATGCACTTCATAGTTTCACTCATTTATTCACTCTACACTCTGCGGTCGCACACGTTTATGGGCCGCCTCGGCAAAAATGCAGATTCGAACCCGCATGATCTCCGCCTCCAATTCATGTCCGCTGCCCCTGGCATCCGCATACAATCAGAAAAAGGCCTAATCTGATTCAATTTTATCGGCATCCTCAACTTGGCTCAGGATATCTGCAGATAATGTGCGGGTAATCCGCGGATATGCAGGGCTCTACTTATTGGTTTACTTCAGTTGGAAGCGGAATGGGGGGGTCATAAAACAAAATAACATCACAATAAATGTGGCTCCTTAGACGTTTCCCGGAGAAATATGTCAACGTAAGAAGCTCTTGATCTCATACACCGGTATGGTATACACATGGGTAAATCGGTGGTGCATCTCGAAAAAAAAATAGCTCAAGAAAAACGAAGAACGGGTCAGAGAAACTGGGAAGAACAAGCGCTTGTACTGTCAAGCAATTTTTATTTGTCGTTCGTTTTTAGTTTTTTTTATTGCTGTTTTGTTTGAGATCTTATAGTATAAAAAAGACTCTAAAATGTTCGCTTTATATGTTTAGGAAAATAAATCCTTCAAGAGGATCACAACATATGTCTAGTTTCCCGTGGAGAGCGGAAGAGGGTAGACCCTGGCTTTGCCTTCAAAATAGGGGCGCACTGAGAGCTCGAGATTTACGACAGAAGTAAGCCTGCACAACCGTCTGTTTTTTTTTTTTTTTTTTGTTTTTTTTTTCTTTTGTGTTTGTTTATTAGATAATTTTAAGAAACAAAGAAAAACGGGAATGCTAGGCCGGCGGGAAGAACCGAGATACGTATTTCAGAAGCCAGCTTTCCCAAACAAAACAAAAAGGTTAGTTAAAATTTTGAGCAAGTGTTGTTGAGCTACCCTAACCCAACATAAACCGAATAATCGCAGCTGTTAACCCTGGTATCTTGGATAGAATACGATGGTTGACGATATCCACATGACGCCTGCACGAGCGCTTCCAGGCTCTCAAACCAACAAAAGCTAGCAAAATCTAGCATGTAAATATATGCAAACATTCCCCATTAACCGTGCTTTATATTTTATTTTCCTTCTGGTGTTATACTTATCGCAGCTCTCTACACAGAGTTCTGTAACTTGAACTGAATTTTATGCAGTGTTGTTTTCATCTCATTTTTGCAATGAACCATGGGAATTTTTTTTTTAAAAGGTGTACAATCAGAAAAATAAAAGAATGGGTTTTAAATAATATATTTATCTGAAGTGTTCATTTATGCTTACTTTTTAGTGCCGAAAGAAAAAAGAAATTATAATTTAGAAATGTGTCAAGAGTGCCATACCATCAATATTATTATAAATGTTCTGTTAGCTTGAAATTCGTGACTGTGCCTTCTAGGATACCCCTTCCAACGTCCTTGTTCACCCAGTCACATGATCTGTCCCTCGTTATTAGAATGGTTTCTTCGGATGCTGAAGTCTAGCAGCCTCCCGTGCAATAAAGAAAATTACCACCCGTTCCCACAGATAATAAGCTTCCATGAATTCACCAATATTTGTTGAGGTTAAATGTCGAAATAGCTGAATACTGTCCTTAACAAAGATTTTCTCCAAAGAAGGCCTAATACATTCAATGAAGTAATAAACTTTTTTTGTTTAAATAGATTTCTAGTGATTCAGATAGACATGTACGCAAGTAGTAAAATAGTTCAAGATTTGAATTGAATAAAATGGTATTGCAATATCTAGCATTAACAAGGTACATCGTGCAGCAATGCGCATGCAAAAGGTATATTTTCGATGAGACACAATTGCTGTTGAACTTTAGTTGAACTAATGTTTAGTTATTTATTCGAAATTGTCACTTTCGTAAATGCGCAAACACGCACTATCGGCATTATTTGAAAACGGACACAAATACATAAAGAGCGCCACTAAAACCCTTAGAAGCACCAAATTGAAACATTAAAGCGTAACATCGATTTATTATACTTAATAACATTCTTTATAAATCCCAGGTCTATAGTGTGGTTCTCATTACTTACAACCGATCATTTCATTGATAATGACGGGGAAAGTGGCCGAAGGCTGAAACAAAACAAGAATCTCACACCGCCAATAATCGTCTTCGAGCTGATACAAAAACAAAGCTGCCTTACGAAGCTGTCAGTAGTATAAAACTCTTAAATTTATTTCGCATTTACAAGCACAGTCTAAGATGGAAGAGAATTCAAAATGAGTTGAGGCGATCTACGTCTTTGAAAGCTTGTATCATTGCTTGAGCTCCGTTACCGGGTGCAAAAAAGGGGCACACTTTATCGAGCTGGATATCGACTCTAATTGACTGATTTAATTAATTTCATACGACGGCCAATCGATGCAGTCGATGGAACGAGCGTAGGGAGGCTCCTCTTGCACTTTTTTAATTTTTTTTTTGTCTGTATCGATCGAGGACACTTTCCGCATTTAATGTGTTATAGTCTACTCCTTCAGCGCTCCGCAATATTGGAAGTTTGATTAAATTGCCTTGTTAGACAAACCTGCGAAATCTCTCCATCTTGCGCTGGGACTCCTGAGAAACGTACAGTTAATTGTCTAGTAGTCTTAAATTTTCGTGAGTTCGATATTGACATTCTTTCAGGTAGTACAAGTATGCGAATTTGAATTAATACCGAACAGATTGCAGCCAAAATTAAATTTCTAGAGAATACTAAGGTTACTTTTTACTATATTTAATTTTACTGTATAAATTAAACATCAGTGAAACAATAATAGACGGAAACTTATACTTGCTGACTATGGACCTTTCCAATAATCTCTCTCTGCGCGCTGACATTTTTGTATACTGGGCTATGTACCACATTTCGAGCACGCGCAGTAACTCCTCTCCGTGAAATATCGAAGGCCACGCATGCGTTCATTGCCCAGTGACTCGGCAGTTTTATTCGCTTTGGTGATAAGTGATGGAATTATACATAGGTAAATAAAATCTTATCACTTTCTGTCCACGCTGAGCTGCGCTAGTCGTAAATAACATGCGCACACAAATACAGCAAAATGCCATGACGTTCCGTTCTTTTCGCTTTTTTATTGGCCCTATCAGCTGGAATTCGCAGCACTGCGCTACCCAATGAACCCACGGATACTGGAAACTGGGACAACCTTTCTGAATTTTATATGTGCAGTTTTGTTTTAGAGCGCAGCTTTTAGGCGCCCATTTCCGGCTTGAGTGGCGTCGCCGCCGCCGTCGGCGACGGCGTCGACGTCGGCGTAACCGCGCAGTGCATTATGGGTAAATTTCCCCGCTAAACTAAGCGAAACATTTTCCCCGCTAAATTTAGCGGAAACTTTTTCCCGCCAAATTTAGCGGAAAACTTTCTCCACTAAATTCAGCGAACAAATGTATCCGCTCAATTTGCTGCAAAAGTTTCCCCGCTAAATTTAGCAGAAAAATTTCCCGCTAAATTTGGCGGAAAATTTCCCCGCTATATTTAACAGAAACATTTCCCCGATATACTTAGCGGAAATATTTCCCCGCTAAATTTAGCGGAAAAAACTACCCGCTTGGAAAAATTTCCCTGCCAAATTTAGCGGAAAAATTCCCCACTAAATTTACGGGAAACTTTCGCCGCTAAATTTAGTGCACAATTTTTACCAATAAATTTAGCGTAAAAAATTCTCCGCTAAAGTTAGCGAAAAAATTCCCCGCTAAATTTAGCGGAAAATTTTCCCCTCAATGGGAGGTGAGCCGGACAGGAGGATTAGCATAGCCTTCTCTTCGTACCTCCCCCTACTCCTCCTCAAGAGCTGCGCTCTAATTCGGCGTTACAGGGGATTGTAAACGGCTTTCATTTTTTCTTTCCATTTTCTATATTTCCCCTCCGGTTCCTGACTGACAGTGACGAGTTCGCCAGCGGAACTTAGTAATACAATAATTTATTTTATTTTCACCAGCACTAACTCCCTCACCCTGCTTTATAGTGAAACAGCACAGTATGTTGCTGACTTTATATCGCGCGGCAGCAACCATTTTTGGGATTTTCGGGAAGATTTTGTCTACAATGTATACATACAAAATAAGACAAGAAGAGCTGCCCTAATATGCTGGTATACTGCGTACGTGATTCAACAAAATCGGACAAACTCTTCTGTCGAAAACTCCGAACCAATGTATTGAGGTACACAGCGTTTAGGGTAATTAAGCCTTTTATTTAGTTATCCTTAGTTACATTTTGAATAATGGTAATCAACGTAGATTTCTAATAACTTTCTGAGCGTCATCAGAAACCACTAAATTAATAAAAGTTAGAAAGTATTGGATCAATTTGACAGCGTTGCATAAAAGTTAAAAGGTCATGAAAAGAAAATGTATCTGTCTGATCTTAAGATTCTTAAATATATTACGCCACAAATAATTCGATGACTGAGTATAACGGAAAAAAGTTTTGTCGGAGTTTTAATAACTACTTCTAAAACGTCGCGCACGTTTCGACTTTTTCAAACAACCATCCGACACTCTTGGGCGGTATACGCAGCAAAGCGTCACGCTAGCTTTGTAAACGTGTTGAAGAGATATTAAACCATATTTAATCTTCAAATAGTAACTTAAACAGGATTGAAATAATAGCTATTTATTCGTGTTCTTGCGTTCGTTCTGCGATTACACGAGCTAGTACATCACGTGATCGTGGTAAAGTTTCGGTTTGGTAACCATGCTTACCATATTAGGGTGCCTAGAGCGCGTCTCCGACTGGTGTGTTTACCGCGCCTGAGGACGTCATAGATGTGTCATGCTGTCCCCAGTTGCGATCCTGGCGGCGTCCCAATAGCTGTGCATGGTGTATGTGGCAGAGGCTTGTGCCGCTGCAGGTCGCCCTCCAGTGTGACAGTCCACGAAGATTAGGCAGCCAGAAGTTTGGAAGCCGTGACGAAAGCGACACTGGCGTTCGCTCGTGCTACTCGCAGTGTTTTGTTAGCATTTCTATGACCAACCGCGAGGATCGCGACATGCAACAGCATGACACTTAAGCTTCTGTGACGTCATTTGTTGCCACTCCGGGACCACTTTTGATGTATGGGCAGCAAAGAACGCTAAACACGCCAGTCGAAGACGCGCTCCAGGCACCATAACCATACAGCTCGTCGCTCCACGGCTCGCATTCGTTTCGAAATGTGGAAGTGGGACTTCATTATGCGTCAAAATCACAGTAATGCGAAAATAGAGCAGGAAAAAGAAAGATTACGTAAGGACTCAAATCCGAAACTTTGCGAAGTTAGCAGAAAGAAAGGACGTCGCGTCAGATCTTTGCGTACCCAGCACGTCGGGGTTGAACGGTTTACGGACGTATATACACAATGTTTTCTGGCGCAGTCATAAAATGTTTATTTTATCTTCATTTTCCACAGACTTTTTCGGCTGTAACATGATTTGCCGCGTCTCAAGTACGAAAGGCGACATTTCGTTTATAATTCCAACCTCTTCGTGTATTTTTTTTTTTTTTTTTTTTTTTGCCGAAGCGATTACCCATTTACGGCCCGTCATTTCACGATCGTATCAAGACGCGGCTAGTCCCATCAATGCTGCAAACGGTTCCCACCATTCATTTCTGTGACTATTTGCTGGATTACGTTTGCCCAGCTCCGCCCGTGCACAGGAATGGCTACGGCCGGCCATCTTTTTGGTAGAGTGATATTATCTCTAAGCATCATAGTAGAAGGGCGGACAGCGCTGTGGTGGCAGGCGGCCGTACAAATAGCCGTGGGTCTAGAATGCAGGTGACATTTTGTGCTTGATTGAAGTCGCTCGACGAAGCAGATTCATGAAACTCAATGGATGTCACAGAGTTGTCAGGATGCTGTCATGTTGTGCGGAGCGCTGCTGAAATCGGCCCTATCGCGAAAAAACAAAAACTTACCATCTGTGAGTATTCAGTGTTTTGCGGCTATCCTAACGGGCAGGGATACTTTCCGGGGAAAAAAATTATTTGTTCCCAAGGTTTCCACGAAGTCGCCTCGCGACTCTCCAGTTGTGGATGGAAGAGGTGTGCCCTACACTCTAAAAAAGGGCATATTCTTACACCCTTTGTCACATATACGATATCCGAAAACTTCAGTTCAACGTACAGCGCATTGACGGCTAACTGACCGCCCGAACGTTTGCGAGAAGATTGATGACGGTGCGATATAACATATTAAACAGATAAAGTACGTATCAAAGTCTACGGAAAAGAAAAAAACAGAGTTTTTGCAGTTGAGCCAAGAAAACCCCGATAACTTTTTTGCAGTCAGTCACAGTTATATTAGCTATTTTCATAAGTTGCACAACTCGGCTATTAAGCCGCTTTTGATTTTTTTTTTTTTTTTGCGTCGGTACAACGTCAGTGCGCTGTACACCCAACCGAAGTTTTGGGGTGTCGCATATGTGACAAAGGGCATCAGAATATACCCTTTTTTTAGAGTGCATCTAACGGGTAGTAGATTGCACCGCCATACTACTATGGTGTGGCTACAGATATAACTCTGCAAAAAAGATGGCCGACCGTGGCCGCATTCGCGGAGCGGGCAAACGTGGTCCAGGAAATAGCCACAGAAATTACTGGTTTCCAAAAACTCTCCTATGTGGCACGGCCTACGGTAGCGCAAACAACACGCGGTGTCGGCGTATGTCTCGAAACTTAAAAGCCGACCGCAGCAGAATTTGCGACGCTGACATCTGATGTTAGCCGTGGACTGGAATGTGTGACGCCATTATGGTGTCGAGGTTGGAGCGACATATGACGATTTCACTTCGCTCATCAAGTCCATTCTACGTCGGCATTTTGCGCGGATAACAAACATTTTCAATAGACTGACACACTGTTTACAAACAAGCCCGCGTTTGTCCAAACCAGATGTGGGCACTGCGCGAGCGCAGAAACCTGATTCGCGTGAGGTGAAGCTTATGCGCATGCGCTGTGGCGACAACAGCGCCACCGCAGAGACGTGACGTCAGTGCCGTGTTTGTCTATACGACAAGAAGTGTTCCAAAATGCGTCTTTTGCGCATCAAAACGGATGGAGGAGTACGTCAATAAAATAAAAAAAACAGAAAGAACGCACAGGGGATGCGCGATGACGTGGCAGACAAGCGCGTGCCGTCATTGGTTGAGGTCGGTAAAAAACATAAAAACGTGCCAAATTTTTTTCTTTTTTTTGGTGGGTAAACAAGCGTATTAGGTAGACAAAAGGAGCAGACACACTTGTTCGCCTTATTGGTTACCTACAGTGACATATTTGAAGAATTGAGAGGAAACGTACCAGAATACCCAAATTCTCTTTTTTTACACTAGTCTGTGAATCAGGAAACTCAAAGAAATCTACGTGGCTTATGTGATAAAGCACCAGGATTCCAAATAAGCGTGTAGACCAGATTGCTCAAAAAAATAAACGTTTCACAACCCCTTTAATGGTTGCATAAGAAGCTCAAAGTTTAATGCATTTTTAGAGCCCAGAGAAGCGAAACAATCCCCCAAACCTTTTTTTGAAATTGATTAAGTTTCGTGTTTTAGATTACGTCCAGCAAGTTCATAATTGACACTATACGTTTATTTTACTAACTAAAAAGTTCATTAGGCAACGCGAACACAAAACATCATTATCCAAAACAATATGTACCTCAACAAATATTCCCCTTGAGAGTAATTTCCAGCACGGTAGATTTTTAATTTCTGTGCGACCCCATTCAACTAACATTTTTGAAGACCAAGAAATACTCTTTGCGGAATTAATTGCCTTTTCCGATAGAAGTTAGTAAATGTTTCTATCTTTGGTGATCGTAAAATGCTCACACTGTTTACAATAACAATACCAGGCTCCCGTAAACATGCAATAGCGTAACTGGAGTTTAAGAATGCATGAGCGAAAGTTGTCACGAAGGCATTTATAAATGACTTTACTAATTATTCAATTGCATTGATTTCACTCTAGCTGTTTCTGTTATTGTTCTAAAATGTTATTGAAAGTTTCTGAATTTAAAGTTCATCAAACCAGCCCAAGCAGTCGTGGGACATGCATAAGACTCAGTGGTGCGGATATTTTGAAGCTTCAACACAAGTTGTGTAGAATTTAGATTGCTTCTGAATAATCTCTAATCTTCTGAAGTACCCATTGTGCGTTAATATTAAGTAATTTACTGTTCACGTTACCGCAAAATTAATTATATAAATATTTGAAGTATTTAAATTAAAACCTAATTGTACTTAAATGCTGTGTTTTTTTCGCAGGTATGTGACCAGACATCACTGAAACTTCTTGAGCCCTTGGGCGTTCCTGCAACCGGATTCCGTTCTGAATATTTGGGTGAATGGCGAGAGCTTCATGACTTCTTTTCTTTGATGTCAACTTAACGTAAGCAAGTTTTAGGTAAGGCAAGAAACTGAGATTCCGGCAAGCATTAAGATGATGTCGTTTGGAATGCTAGCGTTTCTCGGGATTTTGAGGAGGGCTGCATCGCAATAGAAATACGTATTTAAAAAAATAATAAAAAGATTTTTTAAAAAGTTCACGGCACGCCTTTGTTGACGGTGATATGATATGCACACCGTCATTTTACATATAACCAGCCTGTGAAACAACTTTCTTAGATTGTGTTTGCCAAACAATAAAACAGCCCCGATATATATGTGGTAGATATATTAATTTCTCAGTGTAGTCAGATTCATTTTTCACGTCGAAAATTATTATTCAACGTTTGCGGGTCTTTTGAACCGAAAGTCTGGTTAAACCGATTAAAAGCAAATAATTTTAACCCGAATGAAGAGCGTGCTTTTCGTAACGTCTGCCATGTTTCGCAAGTGATGTATGTTGCCTGTGCAGTGGTTGAACCGTGTTCCCTCGGCCTGCAAGAAAAGTAAGAAAGACAGAAGGCATCGCCTTTATTTCACTTATCATAAAATCTGCCACATACATTTAATTATTGAACGCGTACATCAGTTTGTATTATGTCTGAGAAACTAATAAACAGGACAGCTGTTAAAGGCCATAAAAGTGACTTTCATTTAATTAATGGTTTTCTTTACATTGTATTGCTTGAGGTTTGAAAAAAAAGGAGTAATCTTAAGATAAACCATTAAGCCTGAAAAATAGTTGGTGTCCCTTGTTGTATTCACCCGAAAGTGAATATAACTAAGCATAGCTAATAAATTATCCGTACCAGAAAGTAAAATAAAAACAATTGGACATGAATTAAGAAAAAAATGTGCGTTATTAATTTATTTTTTATAAATGTTTGGATGTTAAAAAATGGGCGTTTTGTACATTGCATTGTGGTAATCTAAAGTAAACAACCTTGATGAAACATATTCTACTGCACTTTTCATAACACGCGAACAATGAACGTTGTGCTAAATGGAAGTTTCACCTATCACGGGTAAGTTGACGCAAAGAGGTTAATAAAATAAACCTGGATTATTTAGGTCAACATAAAGCTTTCATTGCAGAAATTACTCGAGACTGCGGTAACTGCAGGGTAAATTCTATAATGGTGAACCTATACCAGTTCACTTCAGCCCTCACGTTTTCTTCAATAAAGCTTTCCTCGACAAACATCTTGTAGAAAAAGAAAGAAAAACGATATGGTCAAAGCATTTCAGTCTTTTACAAGGTCAAATGGAGTGGAAGGCAAACATCTTTACTTGAAGCATATATGAAAGAGTATCTCTATAGCGCTAACATGTTTTATTTAGTGAGTGTATATTCTAAATAAAATACACTGAACGAAATCCCTCACAATAGCAACAAGAATGAGGCTGCTCAAATAGAGAAGAACAGGTAAATCAATCTAACCACCAACTTCATCCGAATAATGTAACATCATGTTGGATAAAGTCATCGTATGTAATATTTTTTGCTCCTGCACACACATAAGTTAGTTGGGCACGAAAACTTCATTCTTATTTGATATCGGCAGCTTTTGAAGTTATCTTATATGACATCTCGCAGACTCATTCCACTAAAGCGCACAACTCCTCACAAACGTCACCTACATCAATTCCACTGAAAGCAGAGCCCAATGCAAACATTGTATAGCACACTTGCTGAAGGCAAATTTCCTTCAACGTGCCCATCTACAACGCAGCAGCTACCGCTGTCAAAAGGAGCCCACATTGTGTGGTCGTTTGAATTTTTTTTTCATTGTTGCACCTTATGAGAGTGACTCAAATAGCACTGTTATCGTATCCAAAAAAAAATAACTTTGTCGGCTGAGACCCCTAATGCATGTAGACAAATATCGACTCCTGACAGAATTACCCCTCTTTATAAAAACTTTTCGAACTTTAAGTTTTCTATAATATACAGTATGTGGTTGCGATGCAGAAATCTCAACTGCGGTATCAAACAAAATTCAATCTACTTCAATCACATTAGGTACTGTGTACAGTCGCTTTGCTATTTTTGTGTCTAACCATACGATCACAAGGGGAGCTTTCGTTCTAGTGTCTTTATTCAAGACGAAAAATTTCTAGAAATTCTAAAAAGATAAGACGCAAACTCTGCTCATTTTCGTGCATCGTGACCAAGTAAAAAACAAGTTGTATAAGGATAAATTATTGGAATTACACTTTCATTGTTCCTGAACTTCTCCCTGCCATTTATAGAATTCTACGCACCAATGGAGCAGCACGGGAGACCGCAGAAATAAGGAATTGTTTGTTCCGTCGATAACCATTACAGATGCAATAAGAATAATTAATTCAACGCGCCTGGGAAAGTTACCACGGCCCCTGCGGAATATCGTATATTTGTTTTAGCCGTTCATATTTTTCTTTACTCAACAATGCATCTACAAAGGCAGGACAAGAGTGAGACGCGGCAAGAGTGGGCGTGAACTTCTAAAATGGAATATGCTCGTTTAGAAATTTTATGTGGTCTATTGGTTAGCATACCTCATCGGCAGTGTTGGCGGCAACACGGTAACCTTTAAAATTTTGCCTGTCTTTCCCCCACGCAATAATTCCCGCTTTAGAACAAAATCAACGTCCGCGCCCTTCGTTCCGCCAAAAAACGTTGTCTCAAAAAAAAAAAAAAAGAAAATCGCTGTTACCTTCAATATATAAATAAAAAGTGACTTGCGTTATTTCTTATCGGTAACAGTAACGCGTTCCCTTTAGTGTCAGCTAAGGTAGGTTGGTAACGCGCTCCTTTATTTAGCGAGTAACGAGTAACGTATTTTATCCGACACTTTTTTTCGGTAACGCCTACAACGCTGGCCATCGGTCATGAAAAGACCCCAAGTGTAAATAACAGTGCCGCAAAAATGTGCATCGTTCGACAGTTTTCTAAATTGTATTCCCATTCGATCATTTGATTCAATCAAGTATTTGTAATATTTCAGCCGTGAACAATTATGCAGACGTCGAAGAGGTCGTCGCCCCGGAGCTGTTGCAGTATGCTTTATTTGGCACGACCAATAGATTGTGTCATGACTTCGACTTTAGGGTCCATAGGATGTGCACGACAGTAAATGTTGATGGTTGTTTGAAGGAAAACTTTGTCTTAGGGCGTCTGGCTGCTGGTCGCCGCGGCACCAAGCACGCGGGTTTAAAGAGAAAACCTACAGAATATAAACCTACAAACAAAATATGAACATTTGTTTAATTGAACGTACTGAATGAATCGGCCCCATATACGACTTTCATACGTCGCCTGTTTGCCTGATGTTTCAGTATACTTTTCACGGCATTACAATCCTTGATTAGCAGTTTACGACAGTTCACTCGTACCGCAACACCAAATCCGCTCAAAGGAAAGGCATCAAAACAAAATGCACCATAATATGTGTTTTCCTTTTCCTAAATGTAAGGCTCTACAAGTGTGGTATTATCCGTGAGTTACACGTTTTTCGACTCGCCTGGTATAATTTCCGCTGGGGAGACTAGGATGCCTAAAACGAGGATCTCAAAATAGGGGAATTAAGCCTATAATCCCATCGACCAGCAGCGAAGCCTCGATTGGTGCTGCGACTTTGCGCTGAATTCTCCGATGGACAAAGCTTTATGAAGCTAAGGTGCTTTTAATTGCGATTACTAGACGGCCTTAATGAAGTAGCTGTCGCTTACGACTTAAAAGCCTAATTCAGCTCATATGTAATGTAGACATTTCAACTCGGAAGGTATGTTTTAGACGCAGATTGCCAAAGAAAAAAAAATGTCGGATATGAATAGGGCGGCATTGTTATGGTAAAGATCCTCCGGCAATACTGTAAGCAGTGGCGTACCTCTAGGAAAAGTAAAATTAAATAAACACTGACAAGGCTGCTATACCTTAACTTTCTTAGAGGAAACATAGCAAGAAATATTTAGCGTAATAATGTACAGCTTATAATACTTTATTACGAACACCTTTAGGCCATTTTGCGAGATTTTTTTCTGTAGTCTTTAGTGGAACTTTTGCTGCGTGGAAAATATTTTATATAATTTCTTTGGTCATACGATAGGTTCTATATACTTCTCATAGCATTTTCTATTGCTTTCAAACGTTTTAAAAATCAATTTGTTTAAATATTGGCGGCTATTTGAAAGCTTATAAACATTTTGGTGATAAGTTGGTTTCTTGGTTTGTTGAAATCATTACAAAAATAATATATTATTCCAGACTTTCAAACTATATAATAAAAACAAGTTTTCAGGCACTCCTGTACGCCTTTAGAATGTTTATTTATTTTTTCTCATATTTTGGACAATTCTATTTTTGCTGTATTATGCATTTAATATAAAACTTTACTAGTAATATTAGCACTCGCTTCAAAACAATGTCATAATAGTGGTCCTGGGCATTGCATTTACAAATTTTTCCTCAATCTAATATATAAGGCATTTATGAAAAAGTTGATTTCGCCACATTTATTTCAACTTGGCCCTTTGTTGTTTCAAACTAATAATTATTGAAATTGCTATAAAAAATATGACATCCACTTTTATAAATGTTCACGTTTAGAAATAACAATAAAAAACATAAATGAAAGAAAACTGTAAGCCATAAATAAACCAATATTCAAATTTACCAGAGAAAAAATCTGACGAGGGTACATATGTACATACACGAATACATACGTTTATTGCATAATGAACCAGCTCATGAAATATCCAGGCCCGCAAACGCATGTGTGTGCTTGTGGGTGGGGCACTGCTGCAACGGATAGGATGTTATTACTCTTGCAAAAAACAAAACAACGTACCAACATGCTTTCAGCCTAAAAACAGAAACACATTTGTTACACGTTACAAAACCTAACAAGTTAGAAACTCTGTAAATTTTAAACTTCGAAAATCACAAGATACGAACACCACGTAACCACGCACTAACCTAAAAGAACGAATGAAGGCTGCAAGTTTGGTTATAATTATAATGCAATTAAATGCAAAGGTGCAAGCGAGCTGGACAAGAATGATGAAAATAATCATTTTTAATAATCATTATCATTATCAAATCAAATAATCATTCATCAAATCAAATAATCATTCATCATTTTTATCAAGTTTGGTTAACCAGCGAAGTAATTGCACCACGCTCTCTGCTCTTTTTTTTAACAATCCTAAGTGACTACAAATTTAAAAGTTGATCAAGCAATATGTTGTTAATATGTACCATGAAATGGCCGTTCTTTTTTACCGTTGTTTGTGAAAGCTCTTGGCAGAACGAAAAGTTCATTTTTCTTCAGGACCCACTGCTTTTTTTAGTGGCTGCTTAAACGTGTAATTGTAGTAATTGTCTACTAATATGGTATGATCAACAATTTGTCAACTGGCATGATTCGTCGCGACCGCACCTTTAGGTAAGTTTCGAGTTCAGCAAATTTAGTTCTATACGCAATGTTTTTTGCTGTGTTTCGCATAATAGTATCTAATTTTGTTTTCTGTTTATAATACAAGCTGGATTCATAAACCGTTATTCTGCATGTTAGTATTGACTCCCACAATGTCTGATATGTCTCACATCTAATACGCGTCAGTAAAAAAAAAAAGGCGGTATATGTAAGCAGGAACCATTCGTAAAAGTCTCGCCAGGTAGTCCACATGCGCTCCACACGACAGATGTTCATCAAAAAGCACGCCCAGGTACAATGTAGATGCCAAATATTCTGGTGGTGCGCACCAGCATTTTTTTTACAAGTGGATAAGTGAAAAACTGAAGCGTCCGAAAATGTTATCATTTGGTGCGTTTTCTGAAAGCACATGAGTCGTGCTTTATCGACGTTCACAAACATTGGGCTGCTAGTGAACCACTCCATTAGTTGGAATACGTTATTTTGAAAAGATTATGTAGCTTCGAATTCGTCATTTACAGATAAAACCAAAGCGGTGTCGTCGGCGTACTGAAATAGTCGCGAGAAAAAGGGAAGCTTCCCTATTTCATTAACGTAGGCAGTAATGTAGGTGTTGAAAATCCTTAGATAGATTTCTGGGGAACACCGTAGCTAAGTGTCACTAACTTAACTTAGAATCACCAATTTTTACGAACTGTTAACGCCTTGAAAGGGCGCCAACAGCTAGTTAAGATTTGTGATATCGGATACTCATTTAACGCGCCATCCCCCGCATAATATTATTCGTTTAGTGCAACCCATTTTAGGTGTGTGCTCACAAACATACAATCCGCATCTACACACGCTCTCATTAACTGAAGCTACACCTGGTAACATTTTACGCATGAATCATTTGCTGTATAATTCTCGTCCTCACTCTCAAAACAACAAATAGGGCACCATCCAGTTTTTATTTTAATATTATATGTTAGCCTCTATCTCGCAGTAACACCTCACTCTCACAGGCGTAGCTTGAAATTTAGTTGCGCCTTTGTCCTCCAGTCTGTTTCTTACGCAGCGCCAACAAGAAAAACTTTTATTGGGCGGATAACATGCGCCACTGACAAAACCCTATATCTTTTGCACAACGCTGCGGTGCGCGCAGCCATCGAAGGATGCCCGGCAGGACAGAGAATCACGGTAGAAGACTCCCGATGTTAAGCCTCACTAAATTTTCCAATTAGAGACTGAGAAAAAATAAGAAGCCAGACAAAGAGAATGACGAAAGGACAGAAAGAAGTTTAAGCGACGGGAACTGCTGGATTTGTGTTGCTGCTAGGACAGCGATACTCCGCTTTCTTCGTCGTAATATGAGCTACTAACACAGGTCGCTTTATTTTTCTGCGAAATGGCATGCGGTAAGCAGAGAAAAGATTATGTTTTAACTTTTGTTTTATTCTACACATTAATGCTACATCAAAGTTTGTCTTCTCAACCACGTAACCTCATTACCAGAACCTTTTTTTTCTTCTTCACAGGGCTTTGTTTGGGTTTTGATAGTGAATAAAAAACAGATATCGTATTGGCTCACGTTGGGAACAACAAGCTGCAATGTCTTTTTTTGTTTGTTTTTGCTGTTTTACAAAGTTAGCCCAAACCATGCCATGGAAACATTTCGGTAATCACTGCTCCCAATGTCAGTTTCTCTGGTTTACCACACCATCTTGGTTTTAAAAGCGCACAAAAGACGAGGACAGAGTAAGAAACACAAACGACGGACGAGCGCTCGTCCGTCGTTTGTGCTTCTTATTCTGTCCTCGTCTTTTGTGCGCTTTTAAAACCAAGATGAATAACTACCAACTAGCCCAACCTTCCACTTTACTGCAGATTACCACACCATTTTTTTTACATGCAGCCTTTTTTTTACATATCTTTCTTAATCGCCGCTAATGCTGCATTAACGCGATATGTGTCGGTGAGTTATACGGTCAGGGGGATATAATACAAGCTGTTAATTGTGACAATAAGGCAGATAACTAACTAAATGTGTTAATTAACTTTTTACTTTGTAAAGAAGAACGAAAGTTATAAGAAAAAAGTAAATATGCACTGGTTCTAATCAGAAACTTTCTGAGCGCCACTAAAAACCACTAAATCAATAGATTCGAGAAAGGCGGTGAGGAGATGGCCGAGAAGCGCAGTAGTGCGGTAAAGGTACCACTCGCAAACATAGGCGAATGGCTGGCTGCTCGAAAATGCTGCTGCTGATGACGATGACAGTGTTGGTGGTGGGCGGAAAAAATGCGTGGGTGCGTTCTTGTACCGCCAGTTTTGGGCCTTTTGTGCACCAGTGCACATTTTAAGATGCGACAAATTAGCGAAATGGCTTTCTACGGAAAAAATTCTAAGCAAACACACATTAGCCTAGATGTTGCTAGGCTTTTTCATTGTCTCTTCTATCTCGTCAAAACATTCTTCGCGTGAGAATACACTCAAATTTATTTATTTTGAGCTTTTAATTTTAAGCCATTTTTAACAAGTAAAAAACGCAGTATAAATACCAAAATTTACGAGACATCACTTTAACGTAGCGTTACAAGGTCTAGTGCGTACTGGTAGTGTATCAAACATTTGTCGCTCATCTCAGATCGCAGTCAGTCAATTCACAATAAAATTCCCGAGCCAACGCCAGTAAATGAAGCCGTACACGCCACGAGACAAAACCAGCCTCCAGACCCAAGGGTGCATCCGTGACTCAACTACCGACTCCTGAAAGGAGCACCCGTCGCCGCCTTCATCTCCCGCTCTTCCGGTCCTCTCAGCAAAGCGCATCAAATCCGAACCGACGTCGGGGCCACGAAGCCCGAGGGAGGGTATTTCCCGGCCAATCGCTGGTCCGCTTCGGCGAGCGCGTCCGGACGTGAACCAACTGCTGACTCACGTTGTCCCACGCCTAACCCGTAAAACAAAGTCGTATTTTCCCTTTTTCTGGCAGATTCGACGGTTTTCTTAATGCGTTCATTGGTCTTCTTGTCTTTTGGCGCTCTGGAGTCGTTGGTGTGCTGCATCGTGCTAATTTGTGCCGCGTTCCCTGTTTCAATGTCATCCCTAGTAGCGCAGTAATTTTAGGTCAATTCTTTTCTTTCTTTCTTTTTTGTGGGGAGGGGCGGGGGGACAGAAATCTAGGGCTCTGGAAGCTCGAAAAAACCAAGGCATAAACATACTTCACTATCTTTGGCAAAAGCCTAAGTATTTTGGCCCTAAATTGACATACAATTGCAGACGTTAGGCTTCGATGTCTCGTTGTTCGATTGTCACCTAGTTTCTTATTGCTCTAATTCCCCCAAAAATGCCTTAATTAGGCCTCACATCTGTGTGTTCAGTTTAAATCTGGTAACTTTGGGACTAAATTGCCAAGTAGATGCCAAAATTAGGCTTCGCTGCTATTTCTTCGTTTGATACGTGTTGGCATCTGTGACTCTTGTCTGGCACTTTGGCAATTTTGTAGCGAACCAAGGAGAAGTCATAAAACATCCAAAGAAACGAACTTTGGCAATAATTATAACGCAAGGAACATTATGAGGTCCGCGCTAGGTTCCTATGATTGCCAAACTTAGGCCAAGTTGGACGCTGCACCAGCATGCCGCTTGTGACAAATATTATCCCAACCCGTGTGAGACCCACGGACTGAGAAAATTTTTTTTTATCCACATATGGGAAGCAAAAGTCGACATATTCGGTCAGACTTTACGCCACAAACTTCAGCGGCGAAACAAGCTACAAGTCGTCGACACTGTATCCCGCTGAAGTTTTATTCAGTGTTGCGAAATCATTATGAAAGTCATAATGGGGCGTTTAATCATTTTTATTATGCTTATATCGGAGGTACTATATTGTGTATGTCAGCTGCCCATTTATTTTGCCGTAATTTACCGTGATTGAAACCTACCAGAACGTCGTTGCAGTTAAGCGACTAAAGCCTATTTTTAATCAATTAATTCAGTTCCCATCTTATAGTAATACTCAACATTTTTTTTTAAATTTTATTATGAAATATATAAGCATGGAATAATGTTGTTGCGTCGGCCAAAGCTTGTAGTTTCAATTTCACCTTGTAGATGAATAGCTTACTTTTTGCTTACCTACCTAAAACGCAAGAACTATCAAACATATTTATTTATTTATTTATTTATTTATTCATTCCCTCAGGGCCCGAAGGCATTATAGAGGGGAGTGGACACACACATCTAATTGCACACAAAGACAAACAGTAATTAGGCGGGTAAGCATAAAAATCCAAAAACAGAACATTGTTAAAACAAAACACTCAACCAAAATCAAAAAAATATTCGCAAAGTGCAGCTTTGAATCCGGCATTCTCGGCTATGCTGGCAACAGGTGCGGGAAGGCGATTCCAGTCCAGTGATGTCATGGGTATGAAAGACTGATGAAAGCTTGAGGTGCGACATTGAGGGATGCCAACTTTATTTTGATGGTCGAAACGTGATGAGACGTATGATGGTTGTGTTAACAGATGCTGACGAAGATTTGCATTGTGGTGGTAAATTTTATGAAATAAACACAGACGAGATATTTTTCTACGTAGGGAGAGGTCAGACAAGTTTAAGGTAGTTTTCATTGCTGTTACGCTAGATGTGCGATGATAGTTATGCAGTATGAAACGAACAGAACGGTTTTGAGCAGCTTCTAATGATAATGCAAGCGTTATACCGGGGTCCCAGATAGCGGAAGAATACTCGTTTGCTGCGGACCAATGATTTGTAAAGAAGTAGCTTTAAGGACAGTGGGGCAAGAGAGAAGTTCCTTTTTAGAAAGCCCAACATGCGGTTAGCGTTTTTAATTATATACTCAATATGAATGTTCCATGAGAGGTTGTTAGTGATATGAACACCAAGATATTTAAATGAGGACACGGATTGCAGCTCAACAGTTCTTATATGGTACGAGGGACAGGTGTTATTTTGACGTGATACTCTCATGGATTTGCACTTGTTAATATCGAGTTCCATTTGCCATTTATCACACCAACGAGAAATACTGTCAAGGTCAGACTGGAGTGCAAGAACGTCAAAATCGTTAGTTACTTCAGAATAGATGACACAATCGTCTGCAAAGAGACCAACTGAGGATGAGATATGCGAAGGAAGGTCATTGATATATATTAAAAACAAAAGAGGGCCGAGTACTGAACCCTGGGGGACACCAGAACTCACAGGAGAGGGGTGCGAGTTAATGCCATTAACATGAACAAATTGAGAACGGTTAGTTAAAAAGGCGTTGATCCAAGTCAAAACATGAGAGTCAATGTTCAGTTTACTGAGTTTATACAAAAGGAGCCTATGTGAAACCTTGTCAAATGCCTTAGAGAAATCTAAAAAAATGCAGTCAACCTGAGATGAACGATCGAGGCAAGCGTGAAGGTTATGCGTAAGTGTTAGTAGCTGAGTTTCGCATGAGAACAGTTTTCTAAAGCCATGTTGAGCAGGAGAAAAGAATGTATGGGAATTAAGAAAATTAACGAGATGCGAATAGATTGTGTGCTCTAAAATTTTGCAAGGGACACTTGTTAAGGAAATTGGGCGATAATTACTTGGGCTGGATTTGTCACCACCTTTATGGATGGGAATCACCTTCCCCACCCTCCAGTCCTCGGGAAGGCTTCCGAGTTCGAGTGATTGCCGAAATAGCTTTGTTAAGATAATAGAGGAATACATAGTAGTGTTTTTGAGAAACTTCGAGTTAATATTATCAATTCCACACGATGACGATAGTTTAAGGTTGGCAATGACTTTCACTATACCGGCACATTCTATATCAATGGAATTCATAGCACAAATATTGTATTCATAAACATCCGGATAGGAATTAGTGGTTACATTCGAAAATGATTTTGTGAATAATTCGTTTAGCACAGCTGCAGACTCATTCGCCGCTATCGTCTCATCATCCTCGTTGTTCAGCACTACGTCAAGCCTCTCAGAAGGGTTTACGACGTTCCAAAATTGTTGAGGGTTGTTGCGCAACATAGTGGGTAGGGTACATTCGAAAAAAACTGCGCTTGGCTTCGGCAATAGACGTCTTATACACTGCTGCAGCAGAATAATATGCTGCCCAACGATGCTCTGCGTTGGGAAACACGGATAACTTTGCAGCACGAAACAATCTTTTTTTCCTATTTGAGAGCCTTCTGAGCGTCTGGTTGAACCATGGGGAGTGAGTGTAATTACGTACAGTTCGTACAGGTATATATCTATTTGTAAGGGAGGCAACTTTTTCTTTGAACAACATCCAATTATCCTCAACAGAACGCTCAGAAAAATTACGCAGATAATCGCTTAAAAAAGTACCCAATTCATGATTGATAGCTCCAAAATCCGCTCGGGCATAGTCAGATATCCGTTTTACTTGCACTGGAGAGCGACACACCGGAACAACAAAATCAAAGTGGAGCAATGAATGATCACTGAGACCAGGTAGGTACGTGAGAGACGATATAAGCTCGCGTGACGTCGTCAGCACGAGGTCCAGCACCGTGGCCGAAGAACAAGTAACCCGAGTAGGCTGCGCAACAACCTGAGTGAAGTTAAAATCGGCGCACAGATTTAAGAAGTCATTGGATTCTGTGGAAAACGTACTTAAACAGGGGCCGTCGTTTGACCACGTAATGTTCGGATAATTAAAGTCTCCTAACAGTAAGACTGGGACGTCAGGGAAACGGACTGTGACAGCATTTACGACGTCATGAAGGTCAGACACAAAGGTAGAACTTCTCGAAGGAGCACGATAGCAAACGCCCAAAACATATTTACGATGATTTAAACAAGAGCAAATCCACAGGATCTCCAGATTCGTGGCAACGTTTACAAGAAATGAAGAAATATTATCAGCCACAGCGATCATAACACCGCCGCCACTTTTATCAACTCTATCTTGCCGATAGATATTAAACTTCTTTTGACAGTGCAAAATTTCACTGTTACAAATCTTACTTGTCAGCCAAGTTTCTGTCAAAACAACAAAACTAGCATTTGATGAGTCAATTATTGAACAAAGGTCGTCCCGTTTATTGATGACACTCCTAATATTTGTAAAAAGAATCGAGAGTTGCGCAGAGGACGATGTCAGAATAGGGCCACCACCCCTCGCAACATGCTACAATGTAGGTGCTGCATGACTGGCATTTTGAGTTTGGTTATTTACAGCGATAATGGGTGCAGACACGCCGCCACTGCGCAGGTCTGCTTGTCGTACACTATTAGTAAGCGGATCATAAAAGTAGCTTGTTTGGCCAATAAGAAGTTTGTTGTACCGGAGTTTGAAGGTTGCATTTTGAGATGTTCCGAATTGAAGAAGTTACTTTCTTGCCTGTCGTGTCGCCAGACAGAAATCCTCGTTCACTGTAGTCCCGGCGTTTTTCAGCGTCGAACGGAACGATAAAACCTTGTCTTTTAGTTTGTACGACGCGAATTTCACGATAACCGGTCTGCATCGGTCGTCCGAGAAATATCCCAATCTATGGGCACGATCGATGCTCTCCGAGGTTATCTGGGGGTCAACTGTACGAGATAGAATTTCAATAATTTTACTTCCTGTTTGCGCCCACGTCTCCGACCTTGAATCCCCTGTTACCCCGTGAAAAATTAGGTTTTCGCGTCTCGACCGATCTTCGAAGTCATCCAAGCGACTTTGCAAAGACGCGTTGTCTTCTTGCACAGATTTGATTACTTCGCGTGCCTCAGTGAGTTCTTTCCGGATATCAGTTGTTACCGACTCAACAGAATCAATTCTTCGGCCAATTACTTCAATTTTACTTTCGATTAGTGTTTGGTTAGCTTTGATTTCGTTAACCGTCTGAATCAGGCTACACTGGCCCTCTTCTATCTTGACTGAGCTCGTCGAAAGATCCTGGAGAAGCTTTAGCATATCAGCGAACTGTTTTGCCTGAGCATCCGTCATCGGGCCCGGGTTAAGTTCGACGTCCCCAGCCAACAGCAGTAATACAGAGCGTACGGAGTAAGCACAGTCGGCAACAATACATAATAACAAGCCGGGGCACGGCAGCACTACAAGGCAAACGTAATTGCTCTTGAATTCGTAAAAACGCTTCTTACTAACCTGCATGACAACAAGGAAGTGGTTAGACGACATGTTGCGTGCGTTGCCGCCGTGCCCACTGATGGCCTGAGGGTAGGCTGTGGCTCTTATAGTCGATGGCCCTTGTGTCGATGACGTAACGAAGCCGAAGATCACGTGGTTCAGTTGCCCAAGGTGACACGCTGCTTCGTCCGCTTCTGTTCCCGATGTCTCTGGTGATGGTGCAGTTGAATGAAGAGTACGCCCGCCGGCAATCAGCAAGAGCTGCATGACAACAAGGAAGTGGTTAGACGACATGTTGCGTGCGTTGCCGCCGTGCCCACTGATGGCCTGAGGGTAGGCTGTGGCTCTTATAGTCGATGGCCCTTGTGTCGATGACGTAACGAAGCCGAAGATCACGTGGTTCAGTTGCCCAAGGTGACACGCTGCTTCGTCCGCTTCTGTTCCCGATGTCTCTGGTGATGGTGCAGTTGAATGAAGAGTACGCCCGCCGGCAATCAGCAAGAGCTGCATGACAACAAGGAAGTGGTTAGACGACATGTTGCGTGCGTTGCCGCCGTGCCCACCTATATTCAGCTAGAATACTTGCAACTTCCTTTACTCATACCTAATCCTGCCATCTTAATGACAAAAGCGCAAAGGACAAGGACAGAACACAGATTTGAACAGGGCAAGCGCTTACTATGAATTGATTGTTTAATGGGTGATAAGAGAAATACGAAAATGAGTGGAGAAATACTAAATTAGAATTCTAATTGCATTCGCACGAAAAAATGTTTAAAAATCACTTGATAAAAATTACCGAAATTAAATTGGAAACTGAGACCGATAAGAAAATAAAAGCTGCTAGATTAAGAACAAAAGATTGAGGTACCCTATCTCTTTCCTGGACAGTGAAATTGATGGTGTGCTAATGCACGTGTCTCCTTTTTCTATTATAGTTTTTGCCTCAAACCTTTTCTGGCTCTCTTGCTCCGAAAGCGATTGCGGACTTTTGTTTGATTAATCAGAGGAGTGCACTTACTGTCTCTGACATGTATGGCCAGGTGTCCTGAGGGTGACGAATGTAACGGAAGATCGTGCTCTCGTGGTCGTACATGTACGCAGCTCCCAGGTTGACAACATACACTCTCCCACATGTGCATGGAATTTCGTATACAATGTTGGCATTGCAGTTGAAATATTTATGCGCGTGCTGGACTGAGCATTTTTCTTGTCGTTCGTTCTGGGCATGATCCATCACTGCATTTTACACTTTAACAAAAATTCAAACTTTGTTCCGATCTATTCCATGTTCCCTAACAGAAAACAAGCACATAAAAGTAACCTAGAAATTCCGAAAGCGACGTCCTTAACTATTTTATAAATTCTTTCAAAAGAAAGAATGTCACTAAAAAATGTCATTTTCAATTTACAACACAAGATATATTCATAAGAACCTGAAATGGGTTCCTTTGCATTGCGCTGCCACCACAAAAAAAAGGAAAAAAGTAAATATCTGCTTCAGAAAAAAAAAGAGAACTGAAAAACTGCGGAACACTCAACAAACCGCATTCGCAATTCCGAAACTCCCCCCCCCCCCCCCCCCCCCCCCCCCCGGCGACTGCAATTACCAGCAGGAGGGATGAGCTGACCGAGATCAATTACGACGGACCGACGCCTGGGTCTAACGACACTTCGGTTTTTATTGTTACTTTTTTTTTTCACATAATGACCGGTTCATTATTCTGATTGCGAAAAAATGTGGGTCTTTCAACTTTGAGAGCAACCCGAGCCAAAAAGAATGAAATGAAGACATCTGGAATCGATTATTTAGTGAAACTCTAACAACAACAAAAAAATATTCCTATAAAGCATTCATGTTAAAACGTAAAGGCAGCACCTGAAAATACTATGCATACACTTTTCTATTCATACATCAACACATTTACTTGGAATCTGCAAAAACGGAAATTGGATCGAATAAATTTATAAATAACTTCTAGCGTATGCTTCAAGAAACCCTTCAGAGAGGCAGCACTAGCGAGGCGTTGCTTCTTCTGCTCGAGGGGAACATCACCTAACGGTGATTACTCGCTATTTAGTCCATCTCGTGTAATTTAATTGTGTGTTAACTGACTGGTATCCTTATTACTTTATTGCGAAACAAATAACGGCACTCAAAAATGTAGTGCCCCGAACCACGCACATTAGAACAAACTTACTACAGTCATATAGTCTTAATATGAACGCCTCCGTTCCCCAGAACAAAATGGTTTATATAGTGTGAGTCGTTCATAATAACAAATTAGGGTCAAAACACACGTCCACAAGAAAAGCAAGGGGACTTTTGCTATGGTGAACCACTTCAAGTACAAACATTGCACACTACCCCGTTATAGCCTGGACCAAAGCTTATCTCCTGTTCCCCACATACTGAGGTGACCTATGGTCGGTGAGAGGCTAAGAGTTCAAGGGAAGTTCCTCCCACCTCTTTCTCCTATAGCAGAGCGAACGCTGGAGAGGAAGCCGCCTTCTCTCCACTGGAAAGTGGTAGGAGAAGCTTCACCTCAACTCTTAGCCTCTCACGACTAAAGCTGCTTTAGAGTTCGTTTTTTCTGCTCCTGGTTGTAGGTCACTCACGATCTCAGGCAACAAGGAACAGCGAGCGGTAATGGCCAGTTTTACATACAAACAATATAAAAACATCGTTTTGAGCGCAGCTCTTACCACAAAACCCGCAACGAACGTCCGGGTGCACATTGTGTACACAAACTTGGGCTCACAATACCTAACAAAAAAGCAAAATCAACCTTTTTTGTTTTTTGTTTTTTTAGGCTGCGACAGTAGTGGTGTCGGTGGTGAAGAAGTGTATTGATACATCACGCACTTGCATAATGCTGGGCTTGGTTTTGCCACGGCTCCCCTAGAAAGACGAGGCCCCCCCAGGCCGGACTCCCTCAAGAAACGAAGCAGCGTGTCTAGTATTATCTACGTCCTGCCGAGGTCGTTGGCACGCTTGATTCACTCCTCCAGGGTAGATGGCCGCATAGTGAGTGGAAATGAGTTGAGTGCCTTGTTTCTGGCAGGGGTGAGGTGTGAGCAGTCCCACATGATGTGGTAGAGGTCTGCTGCCAAGGTTAGACTGCAGTGAGGGCATGTCTCGTGCTTCGGGCTTGTCCTGTGTGGAGCTATGAGGGTGGAGGGGTCCCGGGGTTGCTTTTTCTTCTTTCCCGCTTTCTATTTGGCCGTCTTGCTCGCCGAGTTTCCCCACAGTCATTTGAAGTGCGGGGTGATGGCACTATTGGATCGAACTCTTCGCAGGAAGTCTACATTTTTCCTGGAGTAGTCTTTAGGAATAGGCCGTGCTTCCTTGGGCAGGGGGCTAAGAAGCTTGCCGCAAGCTTCTTTTTTGGCTGTTCTAAATGTGTCCTCGGGGTCGTAGAGCTGGCCGCTGGTTGCAGGAGCTCAGGGATTAAGGAAAATCAGGGTGGCTGCGAGAGTAGCATACCAGCTAACGCTTCCGCAGCTCGATGAGCATCCTCGTTGCATGAGATTCCCGAGTATCCAGGTATTCAGTGTAGAGTTATTTTAGTGTTGCTTTTGTCCATGAGATGTGGGGCGAAAACGAGGATTCTTCTGGCGGTAGGACTTGTGGGGTCGTAGCTCCGACCCCGTCTCAGAATATCCTGGCAGTCGGTGAAGATAGATCTTGGTAGTTTGGGCCTGCGGGAAGTTCCGAGCAACGCGTCTTATGGCGTGCAGGACGGCGAGACAAAAATATCTGTATTTACCCAATTCGTCCCCAGATTAGCTGTCCTAGGTACGGAGTGCGGGTTTCCATATTGACGGAGCAAAATTGCACGGCGTAAGATTGGTCGCCGGACAATTTCGTCCATAATGACGGGGTCGCAGTTCATATTAACGGGGTTCATATCAACGAGACGTGACTGTAGAAATAAATAGGGATTAAAACATGAAAAAAACACGATTGTAGGTGTTTGTCGTTTAAGCTGAGCTCACCACCGTCAAAAACCGTTTAAGTCCGACCGCAGTCCGCGATCCCATGAGCCCAATCAAGCAGCCCCAAGAGTGGATCGTCACGGCGCTTCACGCGCACGAAAAAGCGCAGGGTCGCGTCGCGTTGTCTGTGTGCGATTGGTTCAGTCGACGGCTGCAAACGCACAAAGACGCGAATTCCACGATGATGCAGATTTGGCACACAGCGGCATTGATATTTTAACAATGATTTTTCATGTTTTTGTAGGTGTCTTCTTTTTTATTTATTTTAAACAAAAGACATTCACAAAGCTGTGCTTAGACGTACAAACTGAGCCTCGATTAAAAAATAAACTTCTTTTCAACTCTAGGCTTGTAGCTTAGGCAAGAAGGTCACGCTTGTAGCCCTCGTGCCTAAAGCATAAGGCCACGATCGTGAGCGTGGTCCCATTCAGTGTGGTCCTTAAGGTGTCGGTTCTTTCATCCCTCGTTACCTACATCACGCGAAATGGCGCGACCTCTGGCAACAAGACAACAAACTTCCGTGAGATTTGCAGAACCATTCCAATGAACGCCATTTCCAGGAGCAGGAAAAGTATAAATGAGGGCAACTACGTGCAGCTCGTATGAAAGAGGCAGGAACGAATAAAAAAGATGCAAATAGATATATACCGAAACTAAAAAAAACACCAAATACTCGCTATCGCGGAGAAAAGCTAGGAACGAAGAACGAAAACGCCGAGTAAAGTCTTACGGCTCAAATGCGCAAATAAACATTCTCTGATAGTTGGAAATATAAAAAAAATATAATTCTGCCGACCCAGTGCCGTCAGAAATGCACGGCACGTTGGTCGTTCCCTTACCGATGCCCCCATTCGTAACTTCGTCGCCGGTTTCGCTGTTCCGCTTTATACATCAATGTCTTTTTGTTTTAGTTTGTTTTTAATTTTATTTTGCCTCGCCAGTACAGCTTCAACTGCTGGGTCTGGCGAAAGACTCAAAAGTATCCAGATAAAAACAAAGAGCACAAAAAAAAATCGGGCTATCAACCCCAAGGGGCTTCAAACGCCGGGAAACGGATCACGGGATATTCGATGGCACTCTTGCTCTGCAGCCGCCGGGTTTGCATCCGCTTGACTCGTCGTAGCATTATTGATCAAATCTCAGCCTTCTTCCCTTCGCTTTTGCCTCGCGCCTTTTTGATGCTTGTTTGGTATATAAAGGTGCGGTACAAGGTTTGTGCCACCCGACTGACAAACTCGTTTGGAGCATTTAGTACCACTTGAACGATCGGATAACAAAAATCATTATGTCGGCGGGTAAATATATCTCTTTGGCGTATCAGTTATATCTCGTGAGGCAACTGACAAAGAGGAGGGACAATTGTACAATGCTATGCCATATACGAATTCTGGAAACTGTGGGTTATACGTGCGGATTCCAGACAGATCGGGCCTACTCTATAGTTAAAGCCGAGACCGGAAAGCTGGCTTTCGCTAGTCCATCTCATTTATATCAGTATGCATGCTGTTTCGGTGTATTTTTGTCATGTTTTGACCTGATTTTCATCGCTATAGAGCGTCGTTCTTTCTTTGACTTGTGTCGTACCTCAAGGTATACAAAAAATCGTAGAAACCAACTAACAGCGAATACGTTTTTTTTTTCGTTTTATTTTTACGATTCTAGAGCAATAATAAGAAAGATTGTGGTAGGGTCCAAAAAAATCTGTAATAGTGACAGCAGAAAACTTAAAACAACAAAAATGCTACAGGTATGTTTTAGGTATGCGCTATAGCTAGTCTATATTCGAACATTTAAGCCATGCGGTTATATCTGAAAGACGCCCTAGATGACGTATGTATTTCAAGAGACGTGTCACCACCACAGGTATCTTTAGGTGTAGAGTATATCGTTTGTCACAAAAAAGAGTAATCGACTAGAATTACGATTATTTATACCAAAGTTTAATATTAGAGTGTTTTAATCCTAGCTGCGATTAGAAAAATTTGTGTTTTTTTTTTTATCGTTCGTTTATTGATAATTTTATTTAATACGTTTTATTGTCAAACATTCGCGTTCAATTATATTGAAACCGATTATATGTAACCGTAAATTCTTGGCTGCAATAAAACAATATTTGTGTAGCGTGTTCAGTAATAAATACCAAAAGGCAGACTGAGGGTTGAAAGAATTTTTTGATACTCAGGAATGCCCACGACCAGCAGTTCCACTAACTTATATCTGTATTATAATCATTCTGTCCCTGTTGTGCCTTTCGGGTAATAATATTAACCGAAATTATCAAAAATCTATTGGTTTTGGGGAATATTCTTAGATTCTAACACGCGTTCCCCGTTTGTTGACACGTCCACATCTGTCAAAAAATACAGCAATGAAATAATGGCAATGGTGCACTTGGTCCTCATAGAAAATATTATCGTTATCTGGAAATGCGAAAGGTGAAGCCGGCGAAAGTGTGCATAGAATGAAAAGAAATAGAACAAACATGCCAAGTACCAAAAGTATTTTGCTATTTAGGAATTGTCAAGATATTTCGGAAAAGTATATGTTGATGTTTGATGCTTTTCCTCAGATGGGAGGTGCCAACCACAGGATGAACAATTCAAAAGGCGGCGTTTCATTGAAACTTCTTGGGGGTACACAATAGAACCATAGAGGAATAGTTTTCGAGTAAACAAAATATACCTTAAGGTTGTCTTTTCGGTAACATTAAAGCGTCCACGTTCTAATGGACACTCTTAATACAAGATAAAAGGCGAATCATTCGAAGTAATAACTAGAAATCAGTAAGCCCCCCCCCCCCCCAAAAAAAAAAAGAAGCCGCAAGTGCATGGGCCAATCGATGACGTTGAAAGGAGTTACGTTGCATTCTCTTCTCGGTTTCGTTAAATTTACACAAGTGAAATAACGAAACTTTTAGGTTTTAGAATTCCCAAGCAAAATGTTACGCCGCAATAAAACTCTTCAGTGTTCGGAAACTCACACAAAGAAATAAGTTCCGTCTTCCTGACATGAAGTACAGAACGCCTCTTACCAAAAGCCTTCGAGAATCTCTTCTAGCTTTTTCTGCAGCCTACTCAATTGTTCCTGATGGCGCTTTTTTGTATGTATTTACCTATTTATGAGGCGCTTGCATATTTATGCGCTGTACCTGCGCTTCTTTCCATGTCGAAGCGCCACGCCAACATTACCTAGACACTAGGCATTTGCACTGTTCACTCTTCACGGCACTAAACTTAACATTATATTTTTCCGACGGTAATAGATGAGACTCCGCGAAAATACAATAGCCCCGACGCAGGCAAGTTTCGCTCATTTTGAACAGCTAGATGCACTGCAACCTCTGACTTTACCCCGTGAATTGGGAGGGCTGTCTGGCGCCATCTATCCCTCGTGAACTTTCCGAGCGCCAGTTGAGACAGCCGTTGCGGCTCTCTTGGCGAACCAGATGTCTCGGTGCGCCAGCGGTAACCCAATGTCTCTGAAGCACGCGCAAGAGACAGCGCGAACTGGGCGATGCGCCCGCGTTCACCAACGCTGGGCGTCCCCACCGCTTGTGGAATGTTTAGCGCTTTGAGCACGTTGTCTGAAGCGAACAAGCGGAGTGGAATCCGTTCTTTCTAGTAAAGTATTTTGTAACACTATGTGTCTGCGCCAAACAAGGTCACAAGAGTACTTATTCAAGCGTGAGAGAGGAAGCGACCTTGTCAGCTTCTATATTTTGTTCCATCTTAAGTCCCGACGCAGCCGACGCTACGAGGTGATAGAACACATCAAGTGGCGTCATAAGCGCAAGTCACTAGCCCTTTTTATTACGAAGCTGTTAAAGGGACACTGACAGGGTATTTATGGTCGCCGAGGTTTTGAGTTGTGCGTGACATATGAGAGCTCAACTACCCAGAACAGAATTTGCGGCTCGAAATTCGGTTTCTTTCCGCCCGAAAACCGCCGATCAAGAACTGGCCGGTTCGAGTCTCGCTCACTCTATTTTCCGTGGTCACGGGCCGTCTTCTAAGGTATTGATGACACCACCAAATTTAATCAAAGTCGTGGGTCACTGAAGGCACACACTCAATATTAAAAATAGAAAAAAAATATGAAACCTATTTTTTGTGGCTTCTAAAAAGCTGCAAATACGTTGATTGAAAAAAAAAAAAAAGTTCCACAGACAACCGGAATCATTCCGTGCGTTCGTCGTTTCGCGTATCGTGGGACTCGCGGGGACGGCGATGGCAGCGGACGACGGGCGTGGGACCTCTACTTCAAAACTGTCGTTTGCGGTACCGGCGAATTCTGTCTACCTTTAAAAGAGGAATTTGGGACTTATCAAAAAAATTGGTATTCATCCCGTACGACACGCCCGACCACCAAGCCGATTTGCACAAAGACGTCGCCGAGCCGTCACTCCCTTCACGTGGCTGAAGACATCGCTCGCACAAACGTCAAGCACGACGTGTCTACTTTGAGTTGAATATGCGCGCGTACGATTTCTTTACTAGGTGCGAATGTCGCCAATGCGTGGTGCTTCCCGACTTCGAACCGGGAGTGCTTTTGCTAGAGGAAAATCGGCAACAAACTTTCCAACTTACAGTTTACCGGCTGTCTTATTACTAAGGAAAGAGAACCACCAGTAAAGAGATGCCCCAGTAGTTCAGTGAATAAAGAAAAAAAAAAGCCCCAGTAGTTCAGAGGGAGAAACGTCCGCTTCACACGCGGTAAGACCGGGTTCGATCCCCCGTGGAACCTTTTTTTTTTTTTTTTTTTTTTAAGCATTTTCCGATGTTTACATATATTTTTTTTTTACAATTATCACTGAAGAAATAAGCAAAAAAATAACAAACAAATGTTGTGGACGAAACTTCGCTGAATTAAATGGTATGGGATTTCCTTTTTGACACCTGCGAACTCAATGTAATCACTTTCCACAAAATGCAAGGAGCATATAAATCAGGTAGCGTCCGCTTTCCGAGGTGCCCGTATATGTTCTACAGGAATTGCAGCCAACCATTGGTCCCGATCCCGTTGATCTTTCGGAAACTCTGTCGCACAATATCTCTTTTTTTTCGGACGCAGGACATGTGAGCCAGCTCTTCACGCAACTTCTTGGGTGTATTCTTTTCGGGGCCGATCATGGAAATTCACCACGGGCACTCACTACTCATCTCCAACTCCTCAATGTACAAAACAACTCATCTTGGAGTACAGAACAACGAGCGGAACAAACATAACTGCAAAAGAATCGCACGGCGAACAGTTCCCGTACGCCGCATGTCGTGTCGTCTGCTACGGAGAGGAGAAAAAAACAAAAAAACCGCACGGTCGGGTGTAGCCACGTGCCTTCCGCCACTCACCCTCTTCTCTCTACTTTTCCGACCTCCATCGGGTTTCGGTTTCGAGCAGTTGCGTCTTTTGGCTTTATTAAAAAAATACGCTACTCTGTTGCAAAATATTAATTGGGTAGTCTTCCGACACCATAACAAAACGCCCAACAAAAAATTTAAAAAAAAAATTTGGGGGGCTGTCAGTGTCCCTTTACGGGCTAGGTTCCCCATGATCGTGTCCGGTACGCGTCGACAGAAACCTACCTGGACAACTACCGCCATCTACAAGCGACGGCGGCAAGCACACAACCAGTCTGGTTGCCGCCGTCGCTCGTAGATGGCGCCAACCTTTCCAGCTATCCGCAGCTATCATAGAAGAATGGATAGTTGGGCGCGTTGGTGGGAATTCACCGTAGGAAACAGCGCGAAAAACAGACGACGACAAAGAAGAAGCACGCGTAACGAGCGCAGTGCTTGTCACGTGTGTTACTTCGCCCTCGTCTGTTTTGCGTGCTATTTCCTACGTTCTTATCAGTTTCGCTTTGGTCTTAGGATGGGCCGGCCGCGCGCCCTTTCGGGGAAAGAAGACTGGCTGTGGGAGGAGCGGCGACGTGCGCAGCAGCGCAAATTTTTCCGCAACCGCCGCAAAGCCGCTGTCGCCTCGACTTTCACTGCGTCGAGCGCTTCAGATTCCCTTGCCAAAGAAGAGCACATCGCTCGCCTGGAAAGCCTCCGCCGAGAACAGAACCAGCGATGTAAAAAGCGCCGGCGGGCCAACGCCACGGACGACGATCGTGCCACGGAGGCCAAGCGCAACCGCGAGGCCCGGCTACGACTGCACTCCACGCGGGCTGAACAGTTCCCGGGCGCGACGGCGAGGTTCCGGAGGGAGTTCGTGGATTACCCGTTTGGCGTCACGTGCGCCGTGTGCGACCGACTCTGGTTCGCCGGAGACGTATTCACGATCGGCGGAGTGTCGGACGAGAAGAAGCGTTGTGGCAGTGTATCGAACACAGCTCCGCTGGTTTTCCTTCTTCACTAGAGTGAAAAGGCTGAACGTTTCTTTTTTTTTTTTAATTGGTTCAGCGATGATAGAACACGTATAGGAACATAACAAACAAGTGCGCTTCTGACGTTCTCTGATTGATCTCATCAAGTCGACGGGTCGCCTGCGTCTGGACATAAGGTGAACCGAACTATAGGGGATGTTTGCTACGCTCGGATTGTCGCACTTGTTTTTTGTTTTTGTTTTTTCACACAAAATGCACTTTCCTTGTAAACACCTGTTTTTTCTGCAGAAACAACGCAACCGGTACTATGTTTATTTTTTTATCGGTACAGTACGGTATAACACTTATTATATCTAAAGAGATGATCGACTGTACGGAATAAAATATCTTGCAAACTGCAATATCGGGTTCCAACTGTGCATTTTGTGCCGTTAAAAAAGAAGTGTGATTTATGCACTAAAGAGCACCGTCCAAAACCCCCCTCAAACGTGTCTGGTCTGCCGACTTGCATTCATTTCAGCAACACACAGGATCGCCGACACCACTATTTGAGAGCACTTCCATGCGTGTACGCATATGTCCCGGTTTGTCGGCACTCGTTGCTTGTTTATGTGTAAATTTATATTCCAATTTTTTTAGTTTTTTTTTTTTTATTAATTTGGGAAGAAACGGATTCTGCCGTAGAAGGGTAGATGAAAGGCCTTCAGAACGAACTCATTTAAAGAATCGGAAAATTAGTTCTCGATCCGGCGCTTATCGGCGTGCGCTGGTCCGCCGTCCATTTAAAGGAGTTCGTTCTGAAGGCCTTTAACGTGCCCATATGACAGAGGTATAAAGTTCATCGCGGGTTTATAATAATTTTCCGCAGCAATCTTACAGTTATTTATATTTTACCTAAACTGCACCTCGTAGAAGCAGTTATGTTGTTTTTTTGTTGTTGTCGTTGTTATGCTTTTACTTCCCACGTTCAAACAAAATAATAATAAAAAAGCACTTTCTATCTTTCGTTCATTTGGGGCTCAAATTATATACACACTTTACATATGGCATGCTCTTTTAGATTGTCCAAAGCTCAAACATTAAATTCCTTTGTAGCTCACATAATGTTTTTTTTTTTTTCTTCTAGTACCGTGAAACTACCCCGGGTCGTCATTCCACAGCGCCTGATTTTACTTTTATCCAGTTTTGGTAGTAACGCGTTACAAATAACGGCTTTACCTATTTTATAACGCGAAACGAACTCGTTATATTTTCAAAACAGCAACGAGTAACGAACGTACTTACGGTACTTATTTTGAGTAATGGGGTAACGCAATTAAGTTACTTGTTACATATTCTTCCCAAGACTTAAAAAAATTACACTTCATTTTTTGTGTCTTAGGCGCCATGCCATGTACTTTCTTTCTTTTTTGCGTTTTGGCGTTTTTTTTTTTTTTGTTCTTTTTTCTGAGTATTTAGGTGAAACCGTCCAAAATAAAACGTAAATACGTTTAGTTTCTGTATTGACATATGATGTTGTGTTTTTAATATGGCGCTTATGCATACCTCTAACGTCAAAACAAAACAAAAACTGGTAAGTTTATAATAAAAAAAGTAACGCAAAAGTAATGTACGTTGCGTTTTGTCGGTAACGGTACTGGTAACGCATCCCTTATAATTGCATGAAACGGGTAACGTATTTCGTTACTTTTTTCGCTAACGCCTACAACACTGCTTTCATCAGCCATTTTCTTACTTTCTAACAACGACACTATCTTTCGAGCCCTGTTTATAAAGGTACTATCACGGCGATAAGAACGCCGCTTGGAAAGGCTTGACACCGCTTCTTTAGTACAGAAGAACTGAACTTTCATTGAACGAACTTCAATGGTAGGCCATTTCTTCGCTTAATGGCTGCTGTGGCGGTCACGTCTGAAGTTCGAGACTTTTCCTCTTCAATTCACAGCAGTGACGGAAGTCAACGGCGAGGAGGATGTGAGGCCACGTTTCATTAAACGGGGCCAGGAAACTGGGAATGAAATTCACTGAAGCCCATTGATCGCTTTCAGCGACGGTGTGAATGGGAGAACGAGGTACCGGCAGAGGTCAACAGTCGCTCACAAAGCCGTCTCAAATCAACCTGCCTCTTCGATTTTTACTTGGAAGCGCATCTGTTTAATTGAGACGGACTAGGCTCCTCCACTTCTCAAAATAATGTTTGTAAATATATGCGTGTAAAAAAAAAGAGGTGAAGAGTGCGGGTAGTAGAGGAGGTAGAACGTGCCAAAGGCTATTGTAATACGATTATAATTAGATACTTTATGGCTATAATTAGATGCTTTCAAATATACGACTACGATTAGATACTTTCGACTATAATTAGATACTTTCAAATATAAGCATTTAATATGGGAAGCGCCCACATCACTGTTTTAATTTATTCTATATAATTAACACACGCCCCTTCGCGATAAATTGTGTTTCAGTCGATGTTACAAAAACCAGCATTATTGTCTTTGTTTGTTTATTAGTTACCGCAGTGTGTACTTATTAGTAATGCGCCTGTTGTCATCGAGATATGAACGATACACAGCGAAACACGGCAATGGCGAAATATACCCAGACGAAACGTCAAAGAGAGCTTAAGGTTCACGAAAACGACTCGAATTCTGGAATTATTTATGTATAACACAAAGTAAGAAAAAAAAAACTTTCGGTCGACCAACCAGATTTTTTCACTCATTGGGACAGCCCCCCTTTGCTCACTATATTTATTTACCTTATTTTTTTTTATAACCTTTGTTTAACTATTCTTTTGCATTATTTCGTGTGGATGTAATAACGCGTGTGTTCTTACGGACGCCCACAAGCTATCGCCTTCAAGAAAACTTGGAAAGTCAGATAAAATGAGACACAATGATATCAATGTCAGCAAAATGAAGGGTTAAAGTTCTGATGAGTCCGTCTAGCTTTCTTGGAGTATTACCTATTTCGCACACGTGAAATTGCAGCCAGGGTAATATTTCAAAATTTCACAAAGCCGTTGGCATTCTTAAGCTTAGGCTACGGTGTTAACGAGATCCCTAAGCGTGTTACAAGTTTTTAACTTTCTCAACAAATGCCCCCCAGCTGAATTCAAACCGTTGACGTGTGCATTTTCACCGTATAGACTACGTGTTCACGTCCCATGGTTACTGAACCAACTTAACCAATTGAAATTGAGCTCTTTTAATTCCACTTGGAGGTACCAGCATGCTTCTCTACATTTTTGCTTCCTTCTCCTACTCCTCATTATTCTCCCTCCTAATCTTTTCTATATGCTGACCCAGATGTCTCTCCCTCTTCCCTCCTGTATGGTCCCTCCCTTTTCCACCCCGTCGCAGCCAGCGTCGTCAGCACTTGGTGCCGCTAGTCAACGGTCCCTTCTCATTAATACGGGTGCCTCGCACATAGCGCTCCGAAGTTTCCCAACCGGGTAAAGAAATGTAGCCAGGCCTTCGCGCGAAGAGCTGCGCAAGAAAGTTCCGAACAATTACCCTTAAAGGGATACTTCAACGAAATTTGAAATATTCCCGTCGTGTTCAAAAATAGGTTGAATATGATCCCCAATATCCGTAAATGGCAATCGCACGTTTGCATTTGAGCCTGGTGTCTGTATTTTTCGTTATAAACGGCCCACTCTGGCAAGCGCTCGGAGAAGGCCCACGGAGACCACGTGACAGCCAACACAATCGTGACGTAGGTCGTCTCGGGACGAGCGAAGCTATGGCGAGGCTAAAGTCGAGAGTATGGCCTAGTCGTTCCAGCCACCGAAGCGGCTGCTTTTGTACGAATTTTGAGTGACGGGTTAATCTTTTATAATCTTGTAGGGGGACAATAGCGACTTCTTCGACACACAAAAGGCATTCTCGGGAAGAGGGGAGTTCCTCCTCCCCCTCTTCTCTCGTCGTGGCTGGAGGCGAGACAGCCTCCGTCACTAGCTGTCAAGGTTCCCAGACGAGCATTACAAACGGGGCGTTAGCGACATCCACCAGGTGCTCTTTGCTAATCGTTTAATTCGTTTTAAAAACCATTTTCGAGACATTTTTAACAATATATTGGTATGTTCAATGTGACACTGCTCCTTTGAACACATATAGACAAAAAAATGAGCGCCGAAAATTCGTTGTAGTATCCCTTTAAGCGCGAGACACATGCGTGACAATGTTATCCGATCCGATGTCCGACCTGTCGTAAAGATGACTGCGCCGACACGCCGCACACGACCATTCAAGACAGGCTTCCGACCCGTCGTTCCGTTCTGCTCCGCCCAGTTTCGGGTATCTCTCTACAAAATGAATGGATGAATGCTAATAGATGTATTTATAGTAAAATAGATAAATGGGCTAGTTGGTACATCATTGAATGGAAAGCGCCGAATAAACAAGGACCAAGAAGGGGACAGAGACGAAGCGCACTCACAACTGAAGGTTTATTGAAAACAACATTGACTATTAATACCGTCTATCAGGGTGTTGGCTCAAAAAGAAAAACTCTTTATCAGTTAAGTGCAGTGACGGTGCACTAATACACAGACTCACCCCTTGCTCTCTTATGCGGAATGCCTCGTGTATTTCTCGCGCTGTTTTGTTTTCGTATCTGCCCAGAACTGTTGTTTTTTCCAATTCCGGGCTACATGGGCACCTATCACAATGCACCGCAAGATTGCCCGACGGGGACTGTTTGACTGACCAGGCATGTTCTCTGGCCCTTTCATTTATGCACCGCCCCGTTTGGCCGACATACGATTTCCCGCAACTCAATGGTATGTTATACACCACTGACGTTGCACACTCCACATGTTCATTAGCGTGTTTCTTTTGACACACCTTACCCTCTCCCTTTTTGTTGTTTATTTTTGAACACAATTGAGACAGTTTATGCGGCGCTGAAAACACCACTGGCACTTCAAAATGAGCCGCCACTTTTTTTAGATTGTGCGAAAGGTTATGAATATAAGGAATCACCGCCGGTCTAACAAGACCGGCGGTGATTCCTTATATTCATAACCTTTCGCACAATCTAAAAAAAGTGGCGGCTCATTTTGAAGTGCCAGTGGTGTTTTCAGCGCCGCATAAACTGTCTCAATTGTGTTCAAAAATAAACAACAAAAAGGGAGAGGGTAAGGTGTGTCAAAAGAAACACGCTAATGAACATGTGGAGTGTGCAACGTCAGTGGTGTATAACAAACCATTGAGTTGCGGGAAATCGTATGTCGGCCAAACGGGGCGGTGCATAAATGAAAGGGCCAGAGAACATGCCTGGTCAGTCAAACAGTCCCCGTCGGGCAATCTTGCGGTGCATTGTGATAGGTGCCCATGTAGCCCGGAATTGGAAAAAACAACAGTTCTGGGCAGATACGAAAACAAAACAGCGCGAGAAATACACGAGGCATTCCGCATAAGAGAGCAAGGGGTGAGTCTGTGTATTAGTGCACCGTCACTGCACTTAACTGATAAAGAGTTTTTCTTTTTGAGCCAACACCCTGATAGACGGTATTAATAGTCAATGTTGTTTTCAATAAACCTTCAGTTGTGAGTGCGCTTCGTCTCTGTCCCCTTCTTGGTCCTTGTTTATTCGGCGCTTTCCATTCAATGTATTTATAACCGGCAGTAGCTTGCGCTACTTGCACAGTAATCTTCAAGACACCTAAAATTTTGTTTGGATGCAGATTTCTTACCGAATACACCCTTTCAAAGTGCAATATAATTTTTTACAATATGTCTAATGTTTTAAATACACCTACTGAGCGTGCGATAGAGGTGTTGTTACACCTTTTGATGGCTTTGGAGAGGTGTCTAAGAACGTATGACACCTTTACAAAATAAAAAGTGTTTCCACCTGAAAACACCGTTTTTTTCATGTTTGTCGGGAGAGATAATAAATAAAAGGCCGGGATAATACTGGTGTCTGCGAATAAGACATGTTTTAAAGACCGTTGGAGTAGAGGGGGGGGGGGGGGGACTAATAGGCTAATCCAACCAGAAGAAAATGGGAGCATTATGTACAAAATTAGAGGTGGCTACCCTTTCTCATAGTTTTGGTTTTGAAATAAAAACCTAGGACACATACCGTCGTTATCGCTATCGACAAGAAAACATGGCGGAGGTCGACGGGCGGATAGAGGTGCAGAAGTACGTCGTTTGTCAGTCAAAGTAAATACTTGATTTTTTTTGTAAGTTTTTGGATAAAGTACACGACTCGGAAATGTTAATAGGTGCAATATCGTAACTTCTTATCTATCTACCTCAGTTTTTTTTAATCAGAGCCGTACTAGAATGTTGACTACAAACATATTTCTTTTTGAGGTGGGCGAAAATCGGAACTGCCAGTCTTATATTAGGAATTTAAAAATGATTAACTTCGCTTGGTAAAGTGGGTGTCTTCATTTGCGATATTTCAGTCAGTGATTCCTTCTGTAAGGACTCGTTCGCTTTTCAGTAATGAAGCTGCGCTCGTTATGTTTATGGTTCAAACCTAAAATATTCCAATAAGGGAAAACAATGATGTTTTCCCTTATTGGGGAGACATCATCCAGATAGATTGAAGTCCAGATACGACTTCAAGTTACTGGGACATGCGTGCATTGTGTGACGCGTCCCGAGCCACTCTTTGAAGTGGTTGCCTCGCAAAGCATAAAGAAGCGCTGACTAGTCTATCGCTCTTGGCGGTTGTATGACGGCGTAAACCACCGCTACTACCTCTGGAGCAAGTTAATTCACCGTCTCCTCAAACGCTAACACTTGTCAATTTATTAACATGTATAAGCCTCCCCTCCACGCAAAAATGCCTGGTATGCAATATTTCGAAGTAACCTGAATGAATAAATAAACATATAAATAAAATTGTGCGTCACGAAAAAATTCTAAAACAGCGAACATTTCCATTAATTTTTTGTGTAAGATAAACCAACAGGCTAGAGTCACCTTTGCTTACTCGTAACAAACTTTTTTTTAAAAAAGACGACCCTGTTCCCACCGATATTAGGGGCGTTTCCATACTTGCCAACGTAATCCCAATGTTTTTCAGAAAGTCCTCCTTTGGAGTAGCGGCGTCCGGGTCGTCTGATAGTACATGCGACTTTCAGTAAGCAACTCACAAAGTTCTGGGTTCTATAGCCCCTTTTTCTTTAAGGGCCATGGGACCCGAAACCTAGAGACATGAATACTGGAAGTTACAAGTGTTGTCAGACGACACAGATACTGCTACTGCAGAACAGAACTATGACCTTCACGGTTTTTACAGTGATGGTGCCATTATTTGAGTATACGCAGCGAAAAAAAAGGTAACTTCAAAAACAGAAGGGAATCACGATGTTTTTCTCTCTACTAGTATTCAGTGTCTAATTTTCAATTGAACGACATATTTTCAACAACAGAATCAATGTTTGAATGAGCGCTGCTTGAATTGACTTTGTGACACTTTGGTCACGGGAAAATGTCGACGAGAAACTTCATAAGATTAAGTTGTGTAAATATCTAAAGGATCGTTCCAAGGACGTTTAAAGCCTGGAATTATTTATATATATAACGACAACTTTGTCTTGCAATTCAGAGGTACCGCAATGGGCACTAGAATGGCTCCCAACTACGAAAACATAATTATGAATAAACTAGAAAGAAAATTTCTTTCGGATAGACCTCTCCGACCCTCCTTTTACAGACGATACATTAATATATTTCTTTTTTTTTTAATGGGAAGACACGGAGGCTTAGCTTCTGGAGTTTATCAGAGATTTCAGTTCGGCCAACCCAAATATTAAATTTACGCATACGTGCTCCCAAGCCGAAGTTAACTATATTGACGTCACGGTAGTGTTGATGAGAAATAGTTTTAAAACAAAACTCTACTGGAAGCCTACATATAGCTTGTAATATTAGCATTACAACACCTGTCACCCACGCCACTGTACACTAGTGTTCCGTATGGTCAGGCACACAGATTTCGACGGACATGCTCGGCCGAGGGTGACTTAAACGCCAATGCGGCCCCGCCTTCGGGGTGCCCTCATCGACCAAAATTATCCACCACTCGTCGTTGACAACGCAATCGAGTGGGCCAGGGTATTATACCGCGATAAACGGCTAACTGTTGCGCCGCCGGAGAGAAGTGACGATCGCCAAAATAACCTAGTTTTAACATATTCAAACAACACGCCTAACATCAACAACATTCTAAAAAAACATTTTAATATTATCCAACGATGCAAAAGACTGAAAAATAGTATCCCTTCCCCTCCACGAGGCGTATTCAGGCGGCCTAGAATCTAAAGGATATGATGATGAGGGCCAGGACCACCCCGGTAGAGAACACTGGGAGCCGACCATACTTGAGGCCGCGATGTAAGGTTTGCCCACATGTCTCCCCTAATCAGACAGCTAGAATCACGGGATCAAACTTGACCTTCAAAAATGGGGGTGATCTAGACTGCTCTACCACCAACGTTGTATACTGTAAGCGACTAAATTTTCGCGGGCTCAAATTCGCACGAACCGGGCCAAAACTGAAAATTTGAAATTTTTCGCGGGTTTTAATTCTCTCGAATCAAGTGTAGCTCCCTGCCAATGAGAATTCCTGACAATCACACCTGTAAATCTGATATACATCATTTCCTGCACACTCTGTCCAACCTTATTTTATATCGGCGAAACTGACCGCCGACTTCATGAACGCTTCAGAGAACACCGCAGACTCGTCACACTGGAAAGAGCGGGCCAACTCAAACATGACCTCTCCACACACGCATCTAAACACTTCTCCTCCACAAATCACTCTGAACTTAACATGCAAATTTGCGTCATCAAATCAGGCTTCCATACACCCACCTCACGTAAAAAAGAAGAAAATAGATTAATTTTTAACTTAAAAACGGAATTTCCTTCCGGTCTGAACAAGAAACTTTCTTTCGGCTATTAAACATTCCCTAGTGTTGACGATTGGGCTAGTTGGTCATTCATATTAGCGGAAAACAAACAGCGCAAGGACAAGGACAGAGTAGAAGGCGGTAGACTTCTACAGCGCTGTGTGTGTCTACCGCCTTCTACTCTGTCCTTGTCCTTGCGCTGTTTGTTTTCCGCTAAACATTCCCCTTTCTCCCGCTCCTTCCTCTTTTTTTTTTTTTTTTTTTAGTTTGACCAGTCACGCGGGGGTTATAAGCTTCCCCCCCACCCTCATTCCTCCACTTGCTGACTTCAAATGTCGCACCATACTTGACGACTTTTCCTCCTCCCTCTCTTTCTCCATAACGTCACATCTATCACGTGCTACCTATGCCTTTTGTATATATGGCATTCTCATTCTGTTCTGTCATCTCCCCTTTTTCCTGAAGAAGACCCTTTGGTCAAAACGTCGTTCCCCTCCTATCCTTTGGCACTTGTCTTTCACTTCATATTCATACGTTCACATATTGCCCGGATGTTCGCGGGACGTAGTTTTCGCGAATTGAAGACGATTCGCGAAATTCTCGAAAATTAGGTCATCGCGAAAATTTAGTCGTTTACAGTATTTACTGGAGTGTGGGGAATGTCACATGCAGTACATGGGCTAAAAAGATCTCCCTTACAGATGAGGTTCAATATTCATAAATATGCCACCAAAAACGAAGCCCACTCTGCCTCTCTCAGAACACCTAAAACTATCTGACCACTCATTTGAGACGCTAACGGTCACGCTTTTGGAGTCTAGATTTGGTTCGCATCGCGAGTGGGAACAGAGGAAAGAAGAAATCATTCCTAGTTTGTGAGTTCAACCCACTGCCAAGAGGTAATTAACGAAGATCCCGTAATATTAAAACCACTTCAAGTCACTGATATGTAAATCTAAGAGCGGACGCAATAATTGAATTGTAGTCACATTTCCAGTTAAGAGTCGAAGAGCAACTCCCACCATTTCCACATTTCCAACAAAGAACCCCAGTAACTTTTTTGGCCGTTGTCGTAGCGTTCCTTCTCCACCTGACAAATTTCCCCGATAAAATCTAGCGGAGAAAACAAATTGGCGTACAATTATACACCGATTATTACCGCGTCGCACATTTCTTGTCGTACGGGAATTGTTTTCCCACAAAAATTAGCCCCGCACGATAGCACGTACACAAGAACAAGGACCACAGCTCGTTTGATCTATTTTTGTTATAAAATAGATACAAATTGCCGAAGTATTTTCGTACCTGAAGAAAGTCACTATGAACACAGAGCGCTTGAAACAGGATTTGACTATCGCTATATAGTCATGGACAGCTGAAGAAACGTAGGTCGTGATGAGTCCTGCGCATCTCATTATCGCCAAGCACCCAATCAGATTGCGTCATTAGCCGATATTGCACCGAAGAACGAATCGCGAAGCTTGAACATAATAAGGCACACCCTCAAATTTGTAAGATCCTCAGTGAATAAAAGAAGATCTCAAACACTTTTGACGTACATGATGCGAATTTCGGCGGACCCAAGTACTTTTCCACCGGTGGTCGCAATACAGAGCCTCCTCACCGTACTTAACAACAAGGTGGCAAGAGCCTATAGGTTCAAAACATCAATTAAAAATTGTGTTGTTTTTCTTTGTAAACGTATTGAGACATTTTTTACGTTGCAGCAATTTTCGCAAATTCGCCCACTCAGTGTCTTGAAAACGGCAAGTGCAGTTTTCTGTTTCTTCGAGAAATCTGAGAGAAAAACGAAAAGTAGGCTCGAAAGATGGAGCGCTTGAAAAGGCGCTTCGTTGCTGTCCTCTCTAGCCGGCGCGCAGGAAATATTCTGTTATTGCAATCAAACTCGATAAAGCGAGTCAGCTCTCCTTGAGCGGCAAGTACTCTTCAGTATTAGAATGTTCGGCAAAGTTCTTGGGTTATGCTTTCCTCTGGCGCGGACGGCGAGACGGAACGGGCCGCGAGAGTCTGGTCTACGGGAAAGCAAAACTTCGTGCATTGTGGAAGAGAGAAACCTGAGGCACATTTTGGGCAACGATCCAATCAGTTGGGTGGTGGCTAGCCACCTGAATAATAGATAATTCCTTTCAACCATCAGCAAAAAAATGTTAATTCATTTCTCATCGGCAACTCTGTAACATTATTGTTTTATTTTAGTTTTTCATTTAGTTGTTTGTGGTTTCTGATTAGCTATTTGTGAGCAAGAGGAAACAACAACAAATGAATCAAGTATCAATCAGTCAATCATTAATTATACAGACATAACACAAACCCGAGAATGCAGTTAAGCAAAGGACTACACCTGCAGAAAAAGTGTTACTTCACCATCTTTTTGCGCCCGGACATTCTGTTCAGGAATCATAGATATGGTGGCAAGCGGCATCTTTGGAGGCAGGACTAAACCATACTTCGTCTCACCCTACGATGGACTAAGGGCAGAAGCTACGAACTGCCAGATCCAATCAGGAGCCACTTAGACATTGTGTGGTATTTCGCTTCGAAGCACGTATCGGTGCCCACGTCTCGGATGACTGATGGGAATGGGCCAACAGTGGATCGGATCGAGCAATGAGTGACTTAGCAATTTTAAATTGCAAAGAAAGCCACGGCTTACTGGCTCATTGCATTGTCGAAGCTATAAAAATAACGCAGCATTTTTGGATTCGGAGCATTATTCGTCCAAAGCTAACCAATGCTAAGCGCGTCATAGTTTAGCGTGGAACGTCATTGGACCTGGCGGCCCGTGGCTTTGGCCTTTAGTCCATCGTAGGATGAGACGAAGCATAGTACAGCTTTTCTAAAAAAAATTAAATTTTTTTAAGTGCTAGAGAGTAATATGAAAATCTGGTAAGAAAAGATCATTGAATATACATGGGCTTCTATACTTAACAAGGTGGAGTTGCTTCCTGCATAGTATAATACTGAATAACTCTGCAAGCATAATTAATCGATCTAGCTTTTATTTTTATAGTACCTTCACAAATGACTACAGGGCTCCAAATAACAAACAATATATAATTCGAAGTCTGTAGACACTGCTCTATATATATTTTCTAAATAACCGATGAAGTTATTTTTGAAGTAAATTGCACCGTTGACAAAGCATTCGTTTTGTGCACACAAACAAACAAAATTAAAAGCAAAAACTTTGTTTAGTTTCATATTTCTCGGGTACAACTCTTTCAAGAGCTGCACCCAGACTGAAAGATTTTCTTGAACTCAGCATGAACTAACAATTGTCCCTTTTACGTAGACATTGTTGTGGTTGGAAACAATATCGGTTATTATTAATTGATGCATTTTATTTAACGTAGATGATAAACAATGGAATCCTAAACCTCAAAGTTCTTTGCCTAAGCACTGTATATTTGTTTCAGTTAGCTGGATAGGCTCGTGGTGCGTAGTGATGGTCTGCTGACTCATTCTCTGAAGTTCAAAATGCAAGAGCAGCAGCTCCTTTTCACGCTTTCACGCGAGCATCAATTACAGGTGCAAGTGGGTGACTTGCGAGAGATTCGCCTTGTAGATCTTAAGCGAAAGAAGAAACGTTCGAACTAATTTTGCCGCTTCGCTACGTTCTCCTCACCTCCTCTTCTAACTTAACGACCTTTTTCTCACTTCCTTTTTCTGTATTTTTATGTCCGCTTAAATGAAATATTCTCCTCTCCTGCGCTTTCTTGTTCTCTCTATCTTGTTTCTGTCTGTCAAAGTGTTACATAATAGTTTTGACGCATCTGTTAGTTCAATCATTTGGATGATTTCGCAGGAATGTCTTATAATTAAACGCCCATGAAGCCGCTCGGAAGAAACAGATAAACATTGCACAGCAAATAATGTAAGTGCAAACTGACAAACTCTAATGCAAACAAACAAAAAATAAAAAAAAATAATAGACCGTCCGAGCTTACACGAGAAATTAACCAAGAGAAAAATCCAGCTAAGGACATCTACTCTTTCGGGAAATGGCATCCCCACAGTAGGCTGAAGCTATCTAGTACGTAAAAACACAAAGCAAGCAAAAAGAGACACCGAGTTTTTGGATAAATAGCTTCAAAGAAGCTACGTCCCGGAATATTCCCAAAGTAACTGGATGAAAAATATTTGAATTTCAGCAGGCAGCCACAATAACCGTTTTTGACAGTTGAACGCAGACTTTTTCTGCCTCAAAAGTGGATATGATAAAGAAGGCAAAACTCTAAAAAGAACGTAGTGAGGCAATATTATTTTGAAATAAATATGCATGGCAAAGCATGTGGCACACTTGCAATTCTCTAACGCGGGGTTAACTGGAGTTGGCATTCCAGAGCGTACTTCGTCAAAGTATAATCCTCTGGAAAGGCGTGCCGCAGAATTGCAACAAAGCGCTTTTCTTTACTTGTAAACTGTTTGGAGTTTTTTTTTTTTTTGTAGCTTGCCTTTAATTTTTCATTTTTTTTTTTTAAAGTCTTTTTTTTTTTGGTAATTCATATAAAATAGGGCTTGCTACTTCCCAAACCAGTAAAGCGTTAGAATATGCCATCGTATTTTTTTTTTTTATTCAGGAAGTTACATTTTGAAACTCTGTGACTTCAACATCGTGCATTCGTTTGACGTCGGAACACTCATGTATACATTTTCATTGTGTCTTCACCTTGTTGCCTTTTCTGCTTTTCTAATGGATTTTACTTCATTCAAACAAATTTTGTCAGAAATTATTTAAAACTCTGAATCTTGCTCTTGATATTAGAAATGTGTAGAACTTTTTCTTAGGCTCGTCGAATGGACACACGGCGAGAAATTGGAGGCGTTACTGTAATTGTTGTTCACTAAGTTTATAGTACTTGAAACTCCTAATATAGTAAAGAAAAATCATGTATAGTTTCAACGAGCATGTTCAGTTGCGGCAATGTAAAAAACGTTTGAGCAAGGGCGTGGCACTGAAAGTATGTGGTGCTACGCTGTAGTGGGGTGACGAGGCCAAAACCCGCTTTTTTTCTTAAGCATGAAGTCTGTGATGCGACATATGTTATGGCTTCAGTCCTTGCGACTGAATGCTCAGTGCGACACGACTGACTGTCTTTTTGTCATAACGTTTTTCTGCTTTTGAGAGTTTATTATTTTCCTGTGTTTATTACAGCGATTTGGTTTATACACACTCCCTGGAAAAAATTGGGCACGTGGACGCTTATCTAAAGTATAATGTAGAGCAATCCTTCAACACCACAATTTGGCTCAGCTTTGAGATGCACCGCCAAGAACCCAGTTTCAAATAAATTTATTTTTGTTCCTCTTTCTAATGATCAAGCTACTATATGTTTGCTTGTTCTGTAGGAATTTAGAAATTATCCCCAGTCAATGTTGAAGGTCTGATGATCGAATTTCATTTCACTTTGTACTAAAATAGAAAGCGTTGAACCAAGCAAAGATGGTTCTAATCATTTAGAACTCTCAACTTTTACGTTCTTATATGTCACCCTGCACGTCCTGCCATTAAATCAGATAATAACTACCAAATTCGGGTATGTGAGTAACTTCAATTTCTTCGTGTATCATTTCCCAGCTGAGTTTACCCCGTCTTTGTGAAACCAGCCTTGAACAGGCCGAACATAATGAAACAACAATAAGGATACTATTTACAGCACCACTTATACCCTGCAGCTTATGCGAACACTTTTAGGGCTATTCAATTTGCTCTCTTGCGGATTACAAGAAATTTCATCAGTTTTTGACAAAGCAAATATCAAATGAAGGATTTTTTCGGATGAACCAGAGTTGACTGTAATTGTGATTCATGATTTCATGTTTATAAATAAGCAATTCTTCTCTTCTTCATATATATCTATATATATAATTTAGAACCGTGCTTTGGAATTGTTTTCATAATTTTTCAGTGTAAACTATTCACACGAACAGCACCCAACACGACCTGCGATCTCGCCAATTTGCACACAAATGGGAAAGCTGCAGCGTTATCGAAAAAATATGCAACCTTAACGCTTCGCACTGCCTTCTAACTACTTCCTGCTTGTCTTTCCACACCAAAAGGCTGCTTACAAAGTCACGCTAACGACCTCATTAGGTGACGTGTGTTTTAAGGAACGAAGAACGACCTCGTATGCTGCCCCTCTTCGTGAAAGCAGTTGAGGTGTTTCCCGCCATGACCCCTCGTTATTAAGGCGCCGATAACTCGAGTGGGATTGCCGTATCGGCGCAGGCACTGCGCGAATCAAGATAAATAACGTCCTTTGCATCGGTGCCTTTTGTTGCTCCTTTGCATCCGATGCTGAGAAAAAGGTGAATTTCACGAACGCTAGAATATGAGTGCGTAAAAGCAATACGATATTAGCATTATGACCAGTTTTACGTGTATCTAAATCAGTTTCTAACGGCGGTTCAATACGCAAGACGCGGAGGTAAAAACTGTATCCTTCGCCAAACTATTCATTCCAACTCGCAATAATATCACTTCAAGTAAAATATGTCTTATAAATTTCAAGCGTTTTGTTTTTAGCAACTGTGTTTCAAGTGTATTGGCGACTGAAAATAAACGTTTGTGGGCATTTCTAGTACATCAGAAAACTTTAGTCAATTTGCACGCATTTTGGCCTGAATTTTCATTTACGAAATCACAAGAAAACCTTTCACTTAGTTTTTATTATGGTGGCCTCCCTAGTTTTGTTTTGTCGGGCGTTGCCTTACATGCCCAAATGGTTTTATAAATGCGCATAATGTAAAGTTGGATAACTGTAGGAGTACTAACCAAGAACACTGTAACGCAACACGTAGCGTTATTTAATGTAATGATTAATAAAATTATATTATTCCAACTAAAATGCTTTCAAACCAATAATTTTAATCGAACAGAACCCTATTCACAGCCACATTATCCAATATTAATATAAAAACGAAAGGGCAATCAGTTTCTAAATTCAATTAAGTTCAATTTCGCGGACATTAAAGCATTATGACCCCATACAACGACCTGAGACACAATCAAAACCTTTTAAACAATCGGTAATATATTCGTCAGTTTGAAAGGTTCAGTGAATGCGGAAGGTGTAAATCACCTACAACAGTAAATACGAAGAGTTTCACTTGAAATCCCACGCTGAAAGGTAGGCTTGTAAGGAACGAACCTTACATTAGAGCTATGTTCTTCCTTCTTTGCTTTGTTTTTTTTTACTTGTCCTTTCTTGTATTCTCTTCAATATTTTCTTACGCTCCTCTACTTCATTTACCGCTCTCTTTCTTCAAGACGCGTATTGAATTGCATATCAAGACCTCCCTATACATTTGACTTGAACATCAACTGCAACGGAACGGCAAGAGAAAGCCCTGGTCACCTTAATCGAACGATTTCCAGAAGCGGCAGACAACAATAAAAAAAAGTCCGCAAAAAAAAAAAAATGAAGCAGAAAAAAAAATGGGGGGGGGGGGGGGGGGGGGGCGGGGGCTTTGAGGCACGGAAAGGACAAGAGAACAGCCAATTACGTTGCGCCGTGAGCACCCAACATGAGCAAATTTATATAAATCACAAAATTTTTAATAAAACATTAACAGTAAGCATATAAAACCAAGAATCGCGTCTTGCGTATACGCTTCCCTTCAGCGGGGTTTGTAAGTGATTTTTTTAGCTCCTTTTTTCGGCCGACATCTGTGAACCTCAACGACCTGTCTGAAGTCGTTTCAATAGAAGACATCAATTTATTCTGTGGAATCTTAACTTGTTTGTGATGTAAAACAACCCATTATATGTAATCTACAACCCCAGGGCTTTTAAAAACTTAAATAAATAAATAAATATATCAGAATGTTGAATCGAACCTTAACTGAAAACTGAAGCAAAACCGTTATTTTTTGTCGATCCGGAACAAAACCCTAACCAAAGTAAAGCACTTGATATTAAACATTAACCGGAATGGAACTGCAATCTTATATGGTGGTTACCTGTTCATTGGAAAACGGTTCGACGTTTTAAAAATTTAGCCGCGCCTTCTCGCGAGTGGCAGAGCGAAGTTAATAAAATATTCGCGAGGGGTGCCGTATTGACTAAAAAAAAAGGCAGCGACTTGGAGAGAGCTGAATAATAATAAAACAAATAAATAAATTTTGCGCCTATGGGCAGCACGACTGAACGTGGCGCGGCGGCGTACACTTCCATGCTTTGTTTGACCGCACAATGGACCGCAAAGGAAGCTACGAGCCACCGGAGCCAAATGATAGCTCGGAGGGTGAAACGTGCCCTTCGGCTTTGCCGGAGCGGCGCAGAGAGCGCGAAGCATCGCGACAAGCTACGATCTATGGACTTACTTGGATAGCTCGTAGCGTCCTTCGAGGTACATAGTAAGTTAAAGCCTTACGATGTATATCTAACTTTGCCAAGTAGCTAAATAGCTAGTATTTGTCTGTGTGTCTGTGTATATGTGTACGTGTGTGTGTGCGTTTGTATGCGCGTGCGTGTTTGTGTGTTTTAAACATTATTCCTCAGAAGAAAAAAAATTTCAGCATATAAACAATAAGTCGACGGCTGTCGGCCTGTTTGTTCCGCGGTGGCAAAACCTGGACAAGCCGCGACCGCCGAGACACTACGGCGCCAGCCAGTCGCTGGGATGCGAATCGCCCAGAGCAGTCCATAGCCCTGGACGTTGCTTGATCAAATCTTTTTTTTTTTATTCTTGCGCTCTTGAAATGCAGTATTTCTTGTTTTATTATCTGGTTCTATTAATAATTATTTTTTTTCTTTTATAGACAAAAGTTATAACACTCTTTTATAGAGTGACTAGTGTTCATTTCCTTGAGAGTTCACAGTTGTCATATAAACTAGACACCCTGCAATGCACTTTAGGTAATGAAAGTACGCTATTTACATCAGAGTGCAATGATTTATTATGCTATTTACATATAATTCCTACATTCAAACGTACGCGTGGTGTACTTTATAATGTGCACTAAAGGAGGCCTCGTAAGCATTAGATTACCCATACACTTTTTACATTAAAAGCTCATTTTAGCGCGATAATATACAACAAAGGTATGTGAGTATAGTACAAGAATTGTCACAGTTGAAGGATGTATATAATGTAAATTTATTATGTAATGATGTTTCTACTTTGGTGCCGTGTCTGTGTTGTTTTGATGAGGATATATTACTCTCAATAACTGTCCGCTATTTTAGCTTCCAATATGAAATCGCGTAAGGCAAATGAAGCCCTCTTTTGTAAAACTGGGGTAGGCCGAGCTCCTAGCACGTTCTCTGGGAGCAAGGGGCAGTCGTCACGTACCTGGAGCCGTAAGTTAAGCTCTTTTTGACTCTTTTCGAAACTCAATCATTCTAGCAGGAGATGAGTTTCATCTTCTAACGACTCACCACATGCACATTCTGAAGAATCTGCACAATGAATACGGTGTAAAAAGGAAGCGGTATAAGCGACATTGAGGCGAAGTCTGTGTGATAATGTTTCTATGCTGCGTGTGAGAGAAATGAGCACGCTGTATTTTATCTCAGGGTCGATTTCGCAAAGAAGAAAGCGTTCAGAGAGTTCCTCATACCACGTGGAAGTACGCTTTTTGCGTAATACTCTCCTTAATCTCTCCCGAGGGTCTCCTCGGGAAAGGGGGACTTGTTGATATTGCCCGTCTCGGTGCGTCTTTTTGGCGAGGCAGCCTGCCGCTTCATTGCCGGTGAGGACACAATGTCCCCGGACCCACTTAAGTGCAATGTTGTGGCCTATCTTCATTCCCTCTTTAATTTCAATCAGAACTTTAAAAACGTATCCGCCGTTGTCACCTTTATAGTTCATTGATTGTATGGATCTGAGAACCACTTGAGAGTTACTGCATATGACCCATTTCTTTATCAGGCTTGCATGTCGATTATATTGTATTGCGAACAGTATAGTAGAGCATGATTGATGTGATAGCCGCACTGAAGATGTGTGTCTAAAGATGGTAAAACAAATGCAAAAGCTAAATCTTGATCATCGGTAGATCCGTCTGTGTGCACTTGAGTGAAACAAGGGTACTGATTGTATGCATGAAAGATAGCCAGTTTTGCCGCAAACATACTGCTCACTGAGCTTTTCTTCTCCATTCCATTTACTGTCGATTAAACTTTAGGCATCTTCAACGTCCAGGGGGTAGGTGAGACTAGTGATTCCCATAGACAGTAACTTGGTAAGCGGCGTTGATGTTCTAAAAGAACGTTATCTGCTCGTGAGCCTGTTCTGCTCATAAGCTTATGAAAAACATGGTGGTCGATAGGTTGTGTCTTTTATCGAAAGAAATACCTGCAGGTTTCTTGTATTAAAAGGGCGAGCTTGGCGGCTCCCGTGCCTCTGCGAGACTCAGAACACCGCAGGTTGCGTGAGGTACCCCCAGACAAACTCTCGGGCTACGAACCAACAAATAATGTAGACGAGTCTCAGAGGTGCGTGAGAGGCGATGATGCACCAGTATAGAATAGACTCGCGTTTGTCGTACCAGTGCTACCTGCAAGTGGAGGAGGGATGAAGCTGAGGTTACGCGACCCCCCCCCCCCCCCCCCCCTGATGTCCTTACTTGGTTCCCCACTTGGTTCCCGCAATGCAGCGTAAGGCACTAATTACCCTATTACCTTTTTGTTCAATCGGAGTCACATGCGTATTCCATGTAAGGGTTAAGTCTATAAATATACTTAAAAATCGATGGGTCTTGACAATTTCTAATGATTCTCCGTTTACAGATAGCCTTAACTTTTTAGTTGTTTTAGGGTGAAAGGGAGAACTGGTCGTAGACAGGCCCTTTCCATGCTCTCTTAAGAACAACACAGCAATGTTTGAACTGTTCTGCAAAGATGTTTTATCACTATCGATAGAGAGTGCGGCCGGCCGTATGCATATGTCCTCTGCGTAGATGAAATACTCTAGTTTTGATGGAAAGAAACGAGATAGCTGATTTATAGCCCAATTGAAGAGAGTGGGGCTCAGTGCTCTGCCCTTTGGAACCACATTGCGTAGAGTATGTTCCTGGCTTTTGCCTTCGTTTTTGTCTATAAAAATATTACGTTCATTGAGAAAGTCTGCTATCCTTCGCAGGGTGCGACGGCTAACACCTAGTGCAAGAAGTCTATGTAAAACGTGACTATGTGTAACGGTGTTGACATTTCTCTTTGATGTCGAGAAATACAGCTACGCTAATCTTACCTCGGTTTCTTTCGTGTTCTGCATGAGGTACTAGGTTCAGAATATAATCCATTGTGCGTCGTCGTCTTCTAAAGTAAGCTAGGTGTGGTAAACTCGCGTTATATTCTTTAATCCACCATTGCAGTCACTCGTTGAATAATTTATTCATAACTTTACCAATACGGCGTGTTAGACTCACGGTGCGGTATTACTCTAGTGACATGGGGGATTTTCCTGGTTTCAGAAGAGGGGCAACTATCTCTCGTTTCCAGCCCTGTGGAAGACGTTATAGTTGCCTTATGTTATTAAGCATTCGAAGAAGAAGAATAGTTGTTTTAGGTCCCAAGTATGTAAGAACTCCGTGTCCTGGAGCAGTGTTTTTACTGGAATTATTTTGTAATACAGTATGCAATTCAGGCATTGTGAATGGGAGGTTCGACTTTGAATGAGGTGACCAAAATTGTGCATCTGTAGTTTTGTGTACTGCTTTTTTTATGATGTAAAGTCTATAGTAGATGTCACAGCACCCGGCTACGGGAGCAGTTGGCAAACCTATTTTTCAACGAGGACCGGAGAAATACTCCGATGTAATGCCAAAGCCCGGAAAGGGTTAGTCTGGGTGACAGGAGTTCTAAGAGTTCAGGATATGTTCCAGACTTTTGGTATCGAGGCAAAAGGTGAAAAACAAAAACGCAGAAACTGCGCCAGAATTTTTTTTTAGTTTTCTTAGTTGTTGATTTATGAGGGCATGCGTTTGTTTAGCCCCTAAGTAGTGCTCAACTTGCCCTGATCGATTGTACTTTCGTTCAGCCCTTCGTCGTATAGCCCGTAGCCGCATATTTGGCATCCACTCCAATACATCCCTGAGAAACTGATATTACACGCGTGGAGCGTTCCATATTTTTGCGAATGCTTGTAACAAAATTTTCAAGTGTGCAGTCAATTGTATTTATGATCTTATTATCCAAGTGCCGATAAACTTTTCAATTTGTTAATTGGGTTTTACGTTTTTGAAGAGAATGGGAAAGTATAGGGTTGGACACACAAGGATAGTAAAATGATCACTTCCCCTCGTTTCGAAATCTTTGTACCAGTCCATTCCATAAGATAAGTTGTTGGAACAGATCTAAACAACTAGAATGTGTGGGACTGCGCGAGAATGTTGCGAATCCACCATTCATTACCCTTATGTGAAGATTTTCAGCTGCGTTGTAGATAATATCTTCACGAATATTTCACCGATCACTTCCCCAGAGAAAATTGTGGGCCTTAAATTCACCAGCAACTATGAATGTTTTCCCGAGTTTTCGGATCATACGGAAAACCTCCGAGAGCGTGAAAGGTGTAATACTACAAGTACACACTTGCAATGAGTAGGCATACCTTACCGACGTTCACTTTGCATGCCACATATTCCAGTGCATCCTCGTTCGATGCAGATACGAAAGTTAATGTCAGGTTTCTTCGCGCACACAAAATAAGCCGTCTGGGGCCGGAAGGTCGTGTCAGTTGATAGATCACATAGTTGGAAAGTCGGAACTGGGCTGTGACTCGTCCTTCAGAAATAGCGAGAAATGGGAACTGAGGGGGGGCAACAAACTCCCAAAAGTCGCTGTTCTTTGATTGCAAAGCATTAGCGCTCCATCGGAACAGAAAAGCATGTCGTTACCGATCATTCGTTTGTAGAATTGGAGTTAATCGTTTCACTCGAACGTGCAAGGTTAAGCTCCATTGGAAGTAGCATTTGCACTTCAGGAAGGTCTTTAGCCTCTGGAAGTTCCGTGACAATTGCCTTCAACGCAGCAAACAGAATCGGGAGCAGCAGCTTCTCCAGCTTTTCCGATCAGGTAGTTGTGCTTTGTCAGAGAGGAATGAAAGCTGGATTGGGGTGTCGGCTGGCTGTGCCTCAACTTTTCTGGCTGTCAGAGGTGTTGGCGTCTGCGTTGAGTAGCGTATTGCAGACTTGCGTGGAGGAATCCGTGGAGGAATTTGTGGTGGTATCGGTAGTGGGGGCAATGCCAGCTGTGCCATTGATGGTGGTGCTCCTGATTCAGCAGCTGCGATGGATTCAGCGTAGGTATAATTTGATCTTTTCTGCAATGGTTTTCAAGGCGCAGGAGACACAGGTTTTACTGCCTCTGGATTTGGTGGTGGCGAATGACGCTTAGTCGCCTTTCCGTGAATCAATTCGTGTTTGCGTAATGTTCCAATCTCTCCATTTTGCTTACCCCCCGCGAATGCGGCAGCATGACAGTCCACACAGCAAAATTAAGCATATATCTTTTTCACTGGCCTCGTTTCCGCTATACAACATTAATGACCAGTTGTTGTTTTTTTGTTGTTTTTTATGCAGATGGCGTTGTGTTGAACATGGCGCCATCTGCATAGTGAGCATTAATTTTAAGAACCGGCTTGAATTGGCTTGCTCTTGGTGGAACTGGTAACCAAGCCGTTAACTCGAATGTATTACGGAACCGGAACCGAACCGGAACAAAATACAAAGCTACTGAACTGAAACCCGAACGTAGCCGGAATAATCACCGGTTCGACTCCCTGCTTTTTTACCCTATATTGAACGTAGGAAGTACTGAAGGGCACAAGACTTTAGTAGTCATAGTGAGGTTGTAATAAAAAAAACACCGACCACAGGGGGTTTAATAATGTACTCGATATTTTTGTCCGTCTTAATATGTTCAATTTTCTGATTAAACCAGGCTATATAAAAATAAAAAAAAGAAACTTCTTGGTAAAACTATTTATCAAAACGTATACTTGTGCCATAAGAATAAACACCAAAGCTCAATTCTGAAGTCATTACGATGCGTTATGAATTAAAATTAATATTTGGATTATCTATTTTTATTTCAAAATGAACTTTCGGAAAACCACTACGGTTCATAACTATTCTTCTTTGAAACTTACATTTTACGTCATCTGTTTTGTATATTCTTGTACGAGTCGATATGGTTCAAGATAGAAGTTTATATCGATTGAAGCTACCCATTATTTGTACCGTATGTGCCTCTTTTATAAATGGCGCTTAGAGATGCCAGAACATTTTTATTTTAGCTTTGATTTATGAGCTGTGGAAACCTGTTTCTTAGAGAAACGACCGCAATCGTTTTGCACCCTTTTCGTACCTTTTTGGAATGGCACATCTGTATTGACAACTGAATCAAATGGGTGTCTGAGCAAGACATACGAGTATAAGTTTCGGTATAACGACCGGTCGTTGAAAGTGGCGCATTTCCCTCCCAAATGCAAAGAACTGGCTTTACTTTTTTTCTGTACTGAAAGTTCCCCTCGCAAGATGAAAGTGACTACGAGTCCTGCTTAAAATATCTTAGTGCAATATTTTTGCTCCAATATTACTTACGATATCGAAGGAGCAATTCCATCAATCCCATTTGTCCATTACCGATATCTCCCAATGACCATCATCTACAAAGAAAAAAATCGCTTAAGAGACACGTGAGAAAATGTACTAGAGAACAATATCTCTTTTGTTGCTTTTATATTTGTTGTTTCAGTACGCGTTCATTTGTGATATCCAAATATTAAAGTAACAATGTTTCTGAATAAGCTTCTGTCAAGTTCCCACAGGCCCTATTGTCAATATGTTAGGGACACTTTGAAAATGCTCCTCAAGGTGATTAATTAAAAGTGTTACTCATCATCAATAGACGCATTCGGGGAACTTCCATGTTTGAAAACAGAAGTGTAATTTTGATTTTTATGTTGTTGTTTTTTCTCTCTTATCCGTCATGATTACAGACCTTGCCGTGGCGCTCTTCCTCGTTGTGTGTATGTTAACATTATCTAATCTAATCGAGTACAGGTAAATTTTCCCATGATTTTGCGTGTATTGTCTGTCCCTATGTTTTTGGCTGCATAAAGCTTTTCACTCACCACCCTATCACTTACAGCGAATCAGAGGAAGCGCAAGGAAATTATTTTATTTCGTCTCACTGTACTTTGTGCAATAGCCAAAGCAACACGTCTGAGGTTCAATCACAAATCAGTAAGAAGACACGTGGTACGCTTCACCGATGTGCATAATATCAGTAGAGTCTAAGCGCATTGTTGGGCATATCGGAGCGGTATACCAGGTTTCTTCTAACTGGCCCCTCATTGAATGGTGCAATACCTAGTCTCGACCGTAGTTCATTGTTGGATGAGACGAGGTACCAAGCGTTTGGGAGAACACACAAGCATTTTTTTTCTCGCCGGAAGAATAAAGTACGTATTGCCAAACTCTCAGCTTTCCGCCGAACTGTAGCGCTAGAGTTTGCGATCCTATGGCAGAGTTTCAAACATAGCACTATCTAATTCAACTGTTAAAGCAAGTCTCGGAAATATTTATTTTCTGAAATACACTTAGCCTTATCTTTGCCTTTCAATCATAAAACAGCAGCTCGAAATTTCCAATATTCTAGAATAAAACAGAAGGAAGGTGGCAGACAAGCGTCTGAAGCTCATTGAGGCACTTGTCTGTCACTTTTCTTCTGTTTTCTTCTAATAAATTTTCAAGTTTTCTTCCCAGTCTGAGCGTTTAAACATCATAAATAGTACGCTCCAACTCGCCTGCTCGTTGACCTTTTTTTAATATTACTGCCTTTTGAAAGAGGGAAAAGGTTTCGTAGGATCTTATGCTGGCTTTTCTACGTAGCGTGTAAACATATCTACTTAAGGGAAAATTTTGTAGTCCCGTTTGTTGTTTTGTCTAGTCTGGCTTGTAGTCTGTGCAATGATCGCGATGAATTACAATACCCGTAAAGAAAACAAACATTACAGATCGCTAACAATGTGAGTCACCACCAATATGAGCACAAGGGGAAAGAGTGTTGCGGCTTTTAATATTCATGCCATCCAAAATATTGTGAGTGTGCAATATCATTATGACCGCACTATTATAAACAATAAAATGCAAACTCTTTGTGAAGAAGAATGCTGTCAACAAGCATTTCCAACGAAACTTATCAACCAACCCCGCTATTAGAGCGATCTGAATAACTTTTTTTTTCGGTATTTTTAACCAAAGCTTGTAGTTATTATGTCACGCCAAACGGTAAGAAACTATTTTCAAAACTTAGGGTGACATCAAAACGCCAATCAGCGGCTGAACTTGAGGTGCTCACGTCACAAACTAACAGATTTTCTCGTTCAACAACTTACAATTTAAGACTCTGTATGCGCAGACATATAACCCGTCCTGTAAGGAAAAGTACGTCTCGTGCAGCGCATCTCATGACGGTCTAGCACGCGTCTGGATGGGTGTCAGTTCTTTTCCTGTATAACAACCGTTAACTAGGTAAAAGACCAACATATATATATATATATGTATCAATGCTACAAGGGAGCGACCGCTAATGTACCTTATCAACATTTCTGAATCATTTGTAATTATTCCTATTGTAAACAAGCACACCAGATATGAACCACACCCAAACTACACCCAAACTGGTTGAATAGATATATTTTGTGCATGCCCTTTCAAACCTGGGCGGGAAAAATACACAAAGAAACCAAGTGTATACAAAGTGGAAATAAATCTCGTGTGCCTGAAGTCTGCTGTCATGTGCAGCAACCAGCCCAGTGGCAACCAGCGCAGCGCTGAAGCAAACAGCCCATTCACCTCCACATAGCCTCTCCTTTACACAACAATCACCTGGGTTTTAATATTTTGTTCAAAGTTTTCGCGTTTTTTTTAACTCATTTTTTTCGTTGCTATTCTGTCTTATCACAGTGGTTTATCATTCGGCTTTATTTTATCGTAAGTTCTTTTTTATCTTCGCATCTCTTCAAAAGTTTGTCTAGGATTTTGTTTTTTCGTATCGAGTTTTCTGTTCGAGCTTTTGGCGCTCATCCTATGGGAATAGCTCGTAGCTCTTTTTTTATTCACACTCGGTGGATAGATTCCTCGAAGTAAACAAACGCTCAGCCTGGATGAAAATATCGAAGAGGAAAACTCGACACAACTTCGCCTTAATGTAGGTACACATTTAGAAGACTTGTTCACTCTAAAAATCTGGATTCCCTTGATATGAATACAACGCATTTTGATTACAGTATTTTTGACTATTTTTGCCATGTGTTTACCTTCACACGTCATGCCTACTTCTCTATAAACCGCTAAAGTTCTCACAGTTTCTATTTTTTTTTATTTAAACTTTAGGGTAATATTTTAGGCGAGACTAAACATACATAGAAAAGTCCGCACCGTTTCTTTCTATAGTATAGATAAGATCGAAAATAAGTCTTGTTCCGAGGCATGTATCCCTAAGGTTCAAGCGTATCTGTCTGACAGCACCTCTTTCGAGTTGGAGGTAAAGGACCTTAAGTATGCAGTCGTGCTGGGCTAAGTTATTTACGTAATTTAACAGCAATCAATATGGTATAAAAAAACCTAGGGTCTCGTATTTATGTATTCCAAATGTCACAGAATGACGCACTTTGCTACTTTTTGGCAACTGTAATATGAATAAAAAGTTAGGACGGTCATGGTTGAACATAATGGACGAAAACCCCGAGCTTAGAGGCAACGTGGGACGACACGACATGGAAGACTCAATGATATAGTTGGCCGTTGTGATAACACTTTTGCAACATTCCTTCAGTGAATTCGATGTGACCTCCCTACTTTCAATCTTGGTTAGTTCTACAACATGCTGCTGTAAAATAAACATTTTGTACATCTGTACAAAAACTTGGAGGAAATTCACTTACGAAGTAGCAGTCTCACGGCCTATTCGCAATTGGTGAAAACATCTGCACTTCGTCTCTCGTGAGACCGAATACCTGCCATCCAAAATTATGGCAGAGACTTCCTATCATCACTCTTTTCTCGTGAGTGGTTGGTTAAGTCATCTTACTCCAAGCAAACACGGCAGCCACGCCGTCCTCTGAATGGTGCACTCTGTAGCGATCGAAAGCACCGTCAATGATCCGCAGTCCGCGCCACGAACACCAAAGACGTGCGCAAATAGATCAAGCTGTTTTTTTGTTTTTTTTTTTTGTGTGGCGCATTCCCGGGCGAAGACTTCCTCTTCATCGACCTCTGCATTCTTCTCTTCGGCGGTTTCTGTGTGCCTGTATCTCTCTCACTGTTCCTATATCCTCTATATCCTTTCTTCCCTTCGCCCCCGCTCCCCTCTTCCCCTCGCCATCCATTTTCCCGTTTTTCCCTCCGTTGGCGTAGATCTGTCCGGTCTCTGGAAGGGCAAAAAGCGCTGAGACCTGAACGGGTTGCGTCGGGAAATAAAAGCCGGAAAACACGTTCTGTATGAAGCGAATAAAAAGAAGAAAAGAGCGCTATCCCTGCCGGGGTTTCTGGATCAGTCAAGATTATCAAAGAAGTGTTGATTCTGAGAGTTCGGCTCACCCGAATGAGCAAGTAAAAAGACCCCATCTCTGACATTTGCGTTATTTCTTTTTAGCCATGTTGTTACCATGTGCCCATGCCTCTTTCCTATTTTGTTTCTCTTGTTCACTCTTGATGGTGCTCTATATATTGATCAAATATGCTGCAACACCAGCAATTGCAAGTGGTTCGTGATAACTTATATACGTGTCTAGAACGACAAAGTACAACATGTCGTGGCTTTCTTCTGAACCTTTAAAAGGATGTGGTTCAGGTTCAGGAACCCTTAAAGGGATGGGGTTCAACGCGCCTGCGCAGCGCGCTTTTTGGGAGCCGTCTGGCTGCCCCGCCGTAGTCTTGACGTTACCGCCGTTTTCCGCGTCGCAACCGCTGTCGTCGTTTCACCGTCTGTGATTATTGTCTCTCGGAGTTTCGTCCACACTACAAACACCACGTGCGCAGACTTATGCCGCAGTTGTGCTGACGTCGTCGAATGTCGTAGACTCCAAAACGTGGCGAAGAGTGCGGTACAGACGGGACTTGCGCCTGGCACACGCCCGCACCAATCCTGCCCGTCGTTGAGTAGAGGATCACGTGACATCTCGTACCACGTGATGGCCATGTTCTTGGCGGCCTGCGGCCAATGTAGACGGACGGAACCGAAATGTCGTTTTCGATTTCCGCTCGTGTTTAAAATTAGATTTAAAAATATATATTCCATTTTTCTCGAAGCAAACAACGTAGTGTCTTTTACTAGGTTTTTTTATTGCGAAATCACCCATTATCCTGAAATCTTCGGAATTGAGCGGAGTTGCCCTTTAATTATCGCCAAAGTGGGATATTTTTTTTATTTGTAGTAAGCAGCATGTTTCATTCAGACCCATGAACATTACCTTGCAAGGTACGCGTCAAATTATAGCAGTTTATTTCGGATAAAAGGAACAACTGAACGGTAAAAAGAAGCTTATAGAGAAAAGCTGCACTTGTAAAGGAAACACACCATATTCTTTATAACCTCCTGCTCGTGGTTCCGTCGCATCTATTTCCTTTTATGTTTTATTTAAGCCTGTTTCAACAAGGAGAAATGTTCACTTAAGCCGCGATAGGCTAGGTGAATTTGTATTCTACTGTACCACCCGCCATTCTGCGCGATTTGCCGACTAGCTCAGGCGAAGTCTATGGAGAAGATAGAGGGTGTACAAACGATTTAAACAACTGTTACGAAACGACAAATTCAACGGTGAGGCCTTTTGAAACCCGTTATTTGTTCATACATCTCAGTGTTTTTCTTTGTTCATGTATAGATATTCCTGCAAACAATGATTCCTTTATACATCTGACAAAAGTTTCCACTGATGTTTGTTCAGCATAGGATTTGTGATATTGTCGCCCACATATTTTCACTTTGGGCGACGTGTCGTGCGTCTACATTTTTCCAGTAGGGTCTAGGCTAGAGTTTACTTTAACATTTTATTTTGACGGCATCCAATGTGCGTGGATATTTTTCTGCAGGTACAACCTAAGCTAATTGTCTTCGGGTGTAATTTAAGCCCATTTATTTACAGATGTAATCTAAGCTTTAGCAAAGCTTTTTTTTTAGTGCTATATGTCACTGATGTACTAAAAATGTTGCTCAAAAGGTAAACATATATCAGACACCAAAGAGCACGACATACATCTTGCCTAAATAGAAAATCGTTCTGAATTAGCTCCCGTTTCCTCTCTTGTCAATCCAAACGCTCAGAAGACGCAAAACAAAATCCTTTCTTTTTCAGTTTGAGTTTATAAAGCTTAGCTCTCTATTGCGTCCTCTGGTTTTATTCGTAATTTCTAATTGAGACAAGTATTTCATCTGACACTTTCACAAACCAAATTTCACACCTAGCCTTACTTTCATAATAAAGTACAATGTTTTAGCATGCAAAGCTTATTTTTACTTCGCTTAACTCTATCATATTAGATACGTCTAGCATACGAAACATGTTTGTATGTAAGCGAACAACGTTTGTCAAAACAAACAAATACAAGGCACGGTTCAATTCCACTTGAAGCTGCCCGCCTTCAAGAACTGCGCTACGCACTTCTCCAATAACACACACATTTATTGACAGTCATCGTCAAGAGCCACGTCCCAATCCCCTGCGCATGCTTTTGCGCTGGCCTTTCAATAACGGTGAAGTGCCTCTAGCGTGTCCGACTACACTTATCTACTTCGCGGAGTAGAGGACCAGATATTATTTATCACACGGACATTTTTTTACAACACTTTTTTTGGCATCGAGGTGATCACAACGCATGCACTCGTGTAATCGGGCTGAGCAAAAGCTCATTTTCTGTCATCATGACTTGAGACGCAGGATTTTAACGCAGATTTTATTTCAATTTATTTATAAAGGCCTACTCTGTAAATCAACGTTCAGTTATCAACGCCTCCCGTTACGAATACGTGCTCGTGGTGAATTAGTGTTGAACATTTTGATATAGTAACGGGCTGGTTAGTTATTTAAAGGAGACAATCATCCATTCTTCTTCTCAGCGTCTCCTTTGTCATGAAAACTCATCAATGCTAAAATTTCATCAGGTGAGGATTCTCTAATGCGGCAGCGTTTGCTAAAAGCGCCACCAGCGCGTCGGTAGACTTGATCGCGTTCCTGACGGCTCTTGTGAAAGTGACAGCCAAATGGCGGCTGTTGAAGATGCTTATTAAAAGGCTATAGAAATATCAACACCTTTTTTTAACGCTTAGTGAAACCTCAAGCTTTAGTGAAACAGGCTGTACCTCTCTTTTCTCACATAGAATGATTGTTCTTTGATGCGATTTGTCTTCCCATAATCTCGAGAGGTCACCTATAAGCCATAAAATTTGTTATAAAGTAAATATTATTTTTTGTGACGACATTATAGCCCCCCAGCAATTCCTATTCCAATCATTGGCATTCCGCGTGAAGTAACCGTACATCTTATATTTTATAACCGTGAAGAATACAATCTAGTAACAAGAGTTATCCGTAAGTATACAGCGGCTCCTCTTCACTGTTCAAGGAGATGAGATGTTTGAGGTAGGATATCCGGTCCAGCCGATTGTTCGAACTGCAATCTTATTCGCCTAAGCGGCAGATCGCGTTTGGAGAAGAATATCTTTCTTTTCGGCTCTTTTAATACAGACACAGTAACCTTCGTATATTTTATCGTGTCGAAACCCCAAAACTCATCAACGTCGTCTCCACTCGTGCTCAGAGCAGGAACTACAGCAAGAGCCTTTAGACAGAATCAAATGGGAATTTACCAGGCAAAATAGTGCAGGAAGTGGGAGGAAGGAGGGCTTTCCCGCATTACTGCAGCGTATATAATCCGCGTCCCGCATTTTCCGTTCATATCGGCATTTTCATCGTAGTGCCGCTCGGGAAAGGGGGATACGCGACAGGTTCATTTACCGCGTAAGTAGGGCGAGAGACAACATTAAGAGATATTTAACCAAGATATTCAACTCGATGAATGATTGAATCGATGAACTGGGTCCACCTGAGGCAAGTGCTTTCAGAAAAAGCTCCGCTATCGTATACGTAAGCATTTACGAGCATGTTTTGATCTTGAAGGGCCAAATAGAATGCATGCAATTTTATTGGATTTTGTGTCCTTTCCTGTTAGAGTCCCCCCGGGACTGGCAATATTTTCAAATAAATAAATAATTAAATATATTGTCCGTATGAATAGGATGAGGCACATTCCCAGATTACAAGGTAGTCGTTCAACGACGCTTTATGTTCGACGTTTCCGTTGCTAATAAAGTCTGATATATAAATGCGGGGTACGCCGATGCAATCAAACATCTTCCGGGGACGGATAGGCATACTAAAAAGGCCACATTACTTCGCCAAATATCTGATTGGTGTCTTTGCGTCATTTATTGCGCCCAATCGCACTATCTCTAGTTACGTCAAAACATTTGGAGTCGATATTTCAAGAGTGGCATTTGTAAATGCAATAGCGTTTTTAAACAATTATTTCGTTAACGCCCCCCCCCCCCAAAAAAAAAAAAGAAAAAGAATATGCTCTGTTACACGAAACGTATGTGCATACACGGAAGATTGACAAGTATACAAATTGAGAGGACAAATGAATACCCAAAAAGTAACCGAAGGGGAATCGAGACCAGGACCCTGATATTTTAAGCCAGATGCTCAACCATTGTGCCAACTAGCAGGCTTGAGATACGGTAGTTATTAAATGTGATAACGTTTGGTTTGCAATTCGACATATCGGAACGTAAAAGTGGGGTCAGCAGGTAGCTCTGGCTTTTGTTCTCGCTGCACGAGGGCTCGTGCAGCCGACGAGCAATCAAACGCAAGGAGCTAGCGCTTGTTAACTCAATTTTGCACCGATGGCATAGCTTCTAAAAAGGCGCACTTCCAAGAGGGGTACATATTACGCACGGCAATTATCCGTGGTACGTTGTAGGAAGTAACTACCTGGAGAGAAAGGGGACATCTTGTGCCTGAGCGGTAGAATCGAAAACTCTTGAGTAATGGTGTTCAACGACCAAAAAAAATATGAAAGATGTCTATAATTCTCTGTAATGCCGAATTAGAGCGCAGCTCTTGAGGAGGAGGAGGGGAGAGTACGGAGGGAGGTGTATGCCTCTGCTCCCGCTCCGTACCTTCCCCTCCTTATCCTGCAACCTCCCATTAAGCGGGAAATTTTCGCCAAACTTAACCCTAAATTAAGCGAATATTCTCCCGCTAAATATAGCGGAGAAATATTCCCGCTAAATTTAACGAGAAATTTAGCGAAAATTTCTCTCTAGATTGAGCGGGTAAATTTAGCGAATATTTTCCCTCTAAAATTTGCGGGGAAACCGAATTGGTGTTGAAGGCACGTAACGACAATTTTACCACTAAATTTAGCGGGGAAATATTTACACTAAGTTTAGCGGGAAAATATTCACGCCCAATATAGTAGGGAAGTTGTTCCGCTAAATTTAGCGAAAAACATTTACCCTCGTGACGTCACACGTGACGTCCCGTGTGACGTCATTATAAGAAACGCCCCATAATGCAACGCGCGGTTACGCTGACGCCGACGCTGCTCAACCTGAAAGCGGGCGCCTAAGAGCTGCACTCTAAAATATAACCACTGAAAAATATGCAAGTCACTGATTAGACCCCGTAGAAAAATACAATAATTTGGAGGTATGACTTAATGAGTAAAGTAAATATTTAGCGAAATATAAATAAAATGTAAATAGAAAAGAGAAGATGAATTTAACTGTTATGAAACTCAAGACTCTGAGAAATTATAATGGTATAAAGTGTTGAGCGGTATATGGAAAGCAGTGATTGTAACTAGACTATATTTTGGCAATCCGACACTGAGCCAAGGTCAAAGGTTCTATCAGGATTGAAAATTTGACGAAAGAGCGTGGGCAAATTGGCACTGGGAGCGTAAGTTAGCACACCGAATGATGAGGTGCAGGGGGACGTTTGCTGTTCGTCGTTTCAGAGCCGAGAAGTGATTAGTAAATGGAATTTCGAATAAAAGTTAGCTGAAACGAAGGATACACGGTGGGCACGAAAATTATACTAGCAATTAGATATGAAACCAATTTAAGCATAAAATAAGCAAACCGAACCTCAAAGCTTGCACTTAATTACCTACAAACTAGTTACGAGGCTGAGCACACCAGTTCACTTGAAAAAAGAGTAAATGCAGCAGAAAGAAACATGTTGGGGGCACGAATGCAGGATAAATCAGCTTTAGCTATAGAGCAACACATATATATATAAAAAAAAGACACGTGTTTGATAATTCACGGGAAACCGCTTTTCTGTTTGAAGCGAGAACGAAACTGCAAAGGAAAAATACTTATCAGGCTAATTTTCAAGAAATAGATATGTGTCATATAGCATTCTAATAGCGAGACGCTTAAACACGTGGTTTTAAAATGCACGGGACATCGCCCTATTTCCCCTTAACCGGTAACGGAATCGGCGGAAGCGCTGAGTTTTATTGACGATGATGCGCGAACGGACGAACAAAGAATTGCAATCACGAAACGAAGGTTAGGAAATTGGTGGATAAGGTCTAGAAAGGCGTGATAGCACGCAACATTTCTAGGGGAGATGATTTAACGAGAGAAGAGTAGCAACATTTAAGGGGGAGGGGTGTAATTGTTTCTAGGCCAAGTGGCCTAAGCTATTGGCCAATACAAAGGATATAGCAAATAGCATGCATTCATTCACCCGTCCTACGATAGAAGACACGCTTGCTGTAAATGCTCTGATCGTCTTCACAATACTTCGCCAGGCATAGAGGGCGACTGAAGATGACGTCGCTGAACGGAGCCGGCGGTCTCCTGAGGCTCAGCGTGCTCATCGTGCCAATCAGACGCCGTAGAAGAGACAGCATTTTGTCAGGGACGGAAAAGCAAGGTGTTCTCGTTTTACTACAAACAAGGGTTGAGTGAGGAGTCAAGGTTCGTCCTCATTTAATCGGCAGAATATGCCCTCACAAAAGAAACGTTGAAATGCTGCCGCATTTCGACATAACCTGCAGCAATCCCTTTTTGAATTATTTAGAACTAGCTTGTGTTCCGAGGCATCCGTTTCCGAATTCGACACTTAATTTGCCTAAGTGCGCGTACAAAACTGCAAGAAACGGCGCAAAACCGCCTTCTGGCCATTACGTATACATCCCGTTTTGACAACGTAGCGACGCTTAGAACATTTTAAACGCGATTGCATTAAGGAGCTCGTGTCGCAGAAAATAGGTGGCGTGCCAGAAAAGGCGACGTCGGTGACGTGCCACGAAAATCCTGATTTGCCGATAAGGTCATGATGTCACAGCCACATGCCCTCGCGCGGTATTTTCAAACAACCCACAACGTTCGCGTGAAACGTGACATCACGCGTAAAGTGAAAGGGATTAAACATATTACGCGTTATACGAACTAAAAGCCGCAGCATGCCTTTAAGGATTGCACTATATAAAGTAATTCGTTAGCCTTAAACAAAATTCAAAGAATTATAGGCGGGACTCGAATCCACGAGCCCTCGGTTGCGAGCCAGACATGCTACCGGCTAGGCCGCGCAAGGCACTCTTGCACGGCTTGGGAACGGGTGGTAGTTTATATGTTTTTACGTTTCGCTATCCCGTTCCACTTTTATTTCTCTCGATTTCGGCTGGGAAAACAAAAATATCATCCTAGCAACGGGTGCCATACGCTCCACATTGATATACCCTATTATTAAAGAAATTTTACGGGCACCAGTTTGCACAAATGTTATCAGCCGCGCCCCGTTGCCATACAGGATGTCATACCCAACGACCTGCATCGAACCGGGGAGGACATTTCAGTTTTAAGCCATGTTCGCGGTTCTGTATGTGTAATGAACCAAATTGGACGGAAGTCTCGGAAAAGGGGCTCGTTGTGAAAATTGTATGGAAGGAAAGAGCCTATTATTATGGCCGATTGCAGTTTCTAACATAAAAACATACCTCCCTCACAGCAATTGAAAGGTTCACAATAGAAATTTGTTAGATGTAAAATTGGTGGCTAAGATCAATATTGAAGTTTTACGACAGATGTATATCTCTGGAAAAAAAAAACGTGTGCTGCGATGAGGAATGGCCACGAGAAAGGTTAGGGGGTGCAGAAAATTTGGTCGAGCATACGCGCGATTGAGACGCAAGTCCGCAAAAACTTTTTTCTCGTTTACGTGTTAAGAGGCAGAGAAAATGAAAATAAAAATGACATCCCACAGCTCAACGGTGTGGGGTACACTAAAGATCACATGTTTTGGAATTTAACAAAGCCACAGCCGTGCCCGCAACCGCATTTCTAACGTGTTCCTTGCGCTCTTTCTTTTATGCCAAACAGAAAATAATTTTTTGTTACGGGTATTTATTGAGAGTATAGCAGAAAAGAAAGCCCGCGTACCCCAGTCATGACAGGGTGCGGCCTCCTTGCATGAAAGAACATCGTACGGCTGACCACGTTGAACCGTCAAACGGCGCCGGTATGAAGCCTCTATCTCGATTTCTCGTCGCAGTACGAGCTGTCACCGCTGTCGCGACACCAACGCGTTTCTTTTGAAAGGAAAAAGAAATTGGATTCTCCATTGACATATTTTTTTCCCCAGTCATTCGGACGCGCAGCATCCTTTACGCCACTTGTGCCTCTCGCCGCAAAGCGCACGCAGACACGTATAGATTCTGCTGGTCGTCGGCGAGATCTCAGCGAGCCCTTTCGGCGATCAATTTTCCGTCCGGTCACGTAGACAGGGTGGGACCGGAACAGCGTAGTGCGGTCACGAACGGGTCAGCGCGGAAACAGCCTCGCCAGCCCAGAGTCAGTTGGCAATAAAGGCCCACATCAGACGCGATAAAGACACAGGTCAGCTAGCAGTCTGGCTTTCAAAATTTGAGAAAAAAATATTGCTTTTAGTTTAAGGAATGCACTAGTGACCGGATTATTATATTATCGTAAAAGTAACTATTTGCAACTATCAGTGATTAAAAAAGCATTTGAATGGCATATAAAGATATCATGTGTGTTATATTTTGTAAGAAACTTATTTCAGGCAGACTAAACATTCATATCTATTGTCCTAATTTTCACTCTCTCTCTTTCTTTCTCCCTCTCTCTCTCTCTCTCTCGCTATATTGTTGTTGTTACACTTTATTAAGAGAAGGATGGCGCGACGGCCCGGAGCGGTTGCTGATTAAAGCCGGGATGAGGGTGGAGAGCAGGTAAAAAATACATGTCCGTTGGTCGCTGAGGCGAAATAACAGAGCGACGCTGTTGACCATGTTGATTTAATCGTAAAGACGTGCGTGATACACGTCTAGAGCTGTCGTTGGATTTCATCCTAACTTACGCTAAACTTACGATAATTTTGTTTCGTGAATACGAATTTGTTTTTAGGTTTTGTCTTACGTACAATTGGGAGTAAGATCGTTTCGTGAATCTGTTTTCATGTGTCTAATTTTTTTTTTCGAACGCTTTCGCTGACGCAGGCCACGGTGCGTGAACGCGACGCCGATGCCTAACATCGCCGTGACTTGTCGCAGCTATCGGTGTGACTGAAGTGCGGATTAACACAGGACAGCTCAATTTTTAGTTATCTCAATAGATCGCAATGGGGGGTTGAAATGAAATCTTTATTTGTACGATATATACGATCGAACTGTCTCTGTCTGGTCATTGCTTCATAAAATAACTAAGAAAGGAATGGAATCTAACGAGCTAAAATAAACGCGCGAGATGAGGAATATACCATTACTAAAAATAAAGCGTTTTGTGAGTACTGGTAATGCAGTGCCTCCGGGGATTCCCCTCTGAGCATCACGTTGGCTTCTCGGCCGAACTCCAACGTCGTTTCTCAAGAAAGCACTGGGCGTCATTAATTTCTCCCAACGATAGAGGAAGCCGCGTCGACCACGATACACACTCCGTCTTTTTTCACCCCTCCCGCTTTCCCAGCCGAGAAACCAGACGAACATTTGAGCAATTTCGGGCGGTTGAACATTAACGTTCTCTTAATTTAATTTTAGCACTTATTTCGCCGGGCTCGCGCAACATGGTCTTTTCGCAAACTCTAAAAAGAACAAAAAAAAAATCAATGGAGATATAAAAGTGAAAATATAAAAGGCGAGTTTCCCTACTCCCTGTTTGCGCGTTACTAAGAACAAGCCTGATTTCAACTTTAAAAATTATAAGAAACCTAAACCAAAAGACGGTTATTGAGGTGTATTGCGTGTAAGACCCCAGATGTAGCCGTTAGTCGCTCGACTCGTTGGTTTTATTCATGGCTCCCAACTTACCGAGACCCGTGCCCTTTCAAACCGCGCGCTCTCACCACGCGAGGACCGCGCGCTTCCCAACGTGTCCCGCAATCTGCTATAGCATAACCAGATACCATCACAGTTAGAATCTAAAAGAAAACGTTTTTAAGATGCTTCGCTGCAGACTGCGAGCAAATGCAATAGAAATGCATGACTTCTATGAAGGCATGAAGGCATCGCCTTCGTAGAAGGCGATGTTTTAATGGTGCACTGTCGCCTTCACTTCGGCTTTAGTGGGACAGGTTCTATTGCAACTAGGGATGCCGCGAACCTTTTTCGAAGCGAAAGTTCGATGATCGAATCAAGCGGTGCGAAAGGTTCGAAAAATTTCGACTTTCGAACTTTCCTTATTGAGAAATTCGGCGGAAGCGGAATTTGGAACTCGTTAAACTAAGGAGTTCGACGCTTTTCAAAATTTCGAACGTATTACGCTGCAAATATCTATGCTTGTCGAGCTTTCGAGCTTGGTAGACTAAAAAATTAAGTGATATTCAAATTTTCGAACGTCTTGCACTCAAAATTCGAAGCTTTTCGAACTTTCGACATCCCACGCTAAGAAATTCGATAATTTTCGCACTTTCGAAGTTATTAATTTGAAGAATTCGATAGTTGTCGCACTTCCGATTCCTGAAAAGTCAAAAGCTCAACAAACTTCGAACTTTTAGTTTAAAAGTTCGAAGTTCGTCGAACTTCGAAAGACCGGCGGGTGGTTTCATTTGGATTCAAGCAGTGAGGAACATTCCTTTTTTTTCGCATTTTACATGCGGTGCCGCATTCCTTGCGAAAGGCAATGCCGTTTATTTCAATCATCTGACATGCTTGGTTTAAAAAAAAAAATAGATTCCCGAAGGAGCGAGGGAGGACGACGGGTTTTCGACAATTACCGTTTGTGCCATATTTGATGCGCGCTATAGCCGAAGCTATTTATGGTAGAGGTGTTAAACGTTTAAAGAATGGTCTATGTATAGCCCAAGTAAGTGTCATCTTAAGATGTCATTATTGTTGTTCAAGAGGAGTTTTGATGAAATATCCAAACATGTACGGGCACTTATGCCCTAAACTTGGTAATTTTTTTCGTCTCAGTTGTTTTAGGTATCGCAATTAGATTTACACCACAGACAGTACATATCACCATCTGTAAAATAAAAAATATATATTTATTGTTTTTTTTTTACGTTGAGGAATAAATTAACTCAAGGGGGAAGATTTCTCAAATTCTTCAAGTTCAGCACGTAATAGAAAGAGACATTTTTAATTATTCTTTTCTCATTTCACGTTCCTGGGACGTGTTTCTTCTAGATTGAACACATTTTGGTAGGAGAAACTTGTTTCGTAGTTCTGGGCCTCTGAATATGCAAGAATACAACACTTCCGGCGGGTTCTTGATAGTTTTTTTTTTTCTCCAGCTTTTTACTTCTGCATTTATTGTTATGCTTATTTATTTATTATTTTTTGACAACGGCATTGTTATTTTGGTCGAAAAGACATAGCTTTGAACTTCCGAACCACCGAGCATGTGACAAGTAGTGTCTTCTGACAACGAGTTTCTAATAATGACCATCTACGCGATATTATATGCAGTGTACAGCGACAGTAGCTATAGATATGCATAAATAATATCATATTAAAATACGCTTGACCATGCCCTCTTTCCCCCGTATTGTTTTCTTTAACACTCTGAAATATCTAGGGGGGGGAGGGGAGAGAGACTGAACCTCCCCCCCTCTTCTTTCCTCTTCCGACTCCACCGGTATTGTAGAACGCTTTTCGACCTCAAGTTGTGGTAGCTTCTGTGCTTTTTGCTCAGCGCTTCTTCCGTCCCGGAAAATAAACGTCCAAAGCGATTACAAAGTAAAAAATTGTCAAGGTGCAGGCGAGTTGGTGTGTGTTGATCATGATGCAAAATCCCGAGACTGGGAATGAAATTCGCAAGAAAAAGTGTAAGAAGAAAGACAATAGGGACAGGACAACGTCTGAAACTCAGGTGAGTTGAGTTTGAGACGTTGTCCTGAGCTGAGTTTTCAACTCAGTTGAGTTTGAAACGTTGTCCTGAGCTGAGTTTGAGACGTTGTCCTGTCCTTTTTGTTCTGTCTTCTTGCACTTTTTCTTTCAAATTTCGTTCCCAGAGCTGAGTTTGAGGCGTTGTCCTGTCCCGTTTTCTCTGTCTTCTTTTACTTTTTCTTTAAAATTTCATTCCCAATCTCAGGATTTTGCATCATGTACAAACTAAACTTACTCTATGCCAGCGTCACTCGGGCGGCGTTATATCGGATTCTTACCAGCGTGCAAGGGGGGTAGGGAGGCAGTTTACCAGATCGCTTCAAGGTCTTCCTGAGCCTCAACCACCTGCCAGCCCCTGGCCGTTTCGAACTGGATGAGTATCGTTAAACAGTGTTTTCGTGCGATCACTACTTCGTGATGCACGTTAATGGCTCCCCCCCCCCCCGGGCTGGCGGTCACAATTACTGATCTGTGGTCACACGTCACTCTGCACTGGCAAATATTTCAGCACATCCCGTGCACTTGTCGTCTCATTTAGTTGCCTGACAAACTTGGCGCAAAGTATCACACCCGAACTTTTTAGAGGGCAGCTCTTAGGCGCGCGTTTCCGGCTTGAGCGGCGTCGGCGTCGGCGTCGGCGTCGCCGTCGCCGTCGTCGTAACCATAAGGTCACGTGACCTCCTGAAGTCACGTGACCCATCTGAGATCACGTGACCCCTTGAGGTCACGAGACCCTTCTGAGGCCACGTGACCCCCCTTAAGGTCATGCGACCCTGTGAGGTCACGTGAGCCCCCTCCCCCGAGGTCACGTGACCCCCATGGCGTCACACAACCCCCCCCTGAGGTCACGTGACCACAAGGAGTCGCCTATCCCTCAGTACGCTTCCATCCTCCTGCTCAAACGCTGCGCTCTAATCCGGCATTACAGGGAATTGTAAACGGCCTTCATTTTTTTAAACCTAATTTCGTGAAAACCAGTGAGGCGTGAAAACGTTAGTTGAAACTGAAACTGATGGTGGAACATAAAAACCGGACTTTGAACTTTGCGCACTTGGACTTGAAAGAAATCGAAACCTTCGAAGTTGTTTTTTTTTTCGAATTTATGTAGAAATAAATTTGAACTGTTTGAATTTATCGAACTTTATGTCTATAAAAATTCGAAACGTTCGAATTTTTCGAATTTCATATTCAAAGAAAAGTCGAAACATTCGAATCTCTCGATTTCAAGTTAGAAAAGGTCAAAATCTTCGAATTTCTCGAACATCAAGTAAAAAAATATTCGAAATAATCCAACCCGAACTTTTAGAAACCGTGAAAGCCTCGGACTTTCCGTATTCGAAACTCCACGATTTTTGAAAGTTGCGATTGTTTTTTTTAATTCGAACCTCCGTACGGTCGAAAATATCGAAACCTTTTGAAATCGAACACCAGTTCGGTTCGAAAATATCGAAACCTTTCGAATTTGAACCTAGGGTGGTTCGCGGCATCCCTAATTACAACCAAAGAGCGTAGCAGAAGGAACCTATACCTTGTTTATTAATATATAGCTTAACAAAACTCTGTCCTTCGAAGTCTCTTTGGCACGTTGAGCACGGTCATGCTAAGCACATCGCCGTTTCTATTCCGCTATCTCCTCTCCAGTTCACTCGTCTCTTTTGCGAGGCATTGTGAAGACTGCGGCACATCCAGTAAGCGCCTCGGCCCCCGACCGCGCATGCGCTCAATAAAAAGACGAGGACGGCACATGTACCCAACTCTCCCGCTATCCTTTCATCCGAGCGATCAGGACAGAAGGACCCAAGGGTACGTCATTTTCCCGCGATCCACGCATTCCCGCGAGAAGAAAAGAAGGACCACACGGGTACCTCATTTCAAAACGCCTTTGATGTAATGAATGAAATGTGTCGGGGGAGCTGGCTTAAAAAAAAAAAAGCTACCACATTTAAAACCACTCCTGTTGTGCGGAAAGCAGGGATGCATATTTTACAATTCAGAGGTGTAAGTGTAAGTGCAAATCCTGTATTTTAGAATCCGACCGGGGGATGAAATATTCCTTGCTTACTTCAAACATTTATTTATTTTTGGCGCTACCAGATGGCAACGCAAAGCAAGCGATACCAGCTGGCTTACTGTAGTTTGTACTATTGTAGACTGTATCCAGATTCGCGCTTTCTGTGAAGAGGCAGATCTCTTGTTATGCTCTTTTGACGATATAAATTTACGCTGTGCAGGTTTATCACGAGGATACTAAAACTTACGCCTTGTTACCGGCCCTCGAATGCGGGTCATAAACCTCCCTGTCCAGTCTTGCCTCCAAACCCATGGCGCAAGACTAATAAAATTCGGTCGTCGGGTACGCCATGGTACACTTTATGTTTTTAATCTTTCCGAATCGTCGATACGGTGCAGAGCGCCTTGTCCTCATAAACAAGGGGCCGCTAGTAAACAACTGCAAAGCCCGTGACCTTCCACCTTTGCAGAAAGCCGTTAAAGGAACGACATACCCACAGGAAAACCCACAAGATATAAATTTGCCTTGATATACGGAGTCTCACAACTCAAGCTATTTTGGTGAAACCTTCGAACCATCCTCTATTTCTGTATGACTAGGAAAGTAAAACTGTATTGCATTTACCTTCTCTACCGTTCTATGGTTTTATTTCACGTGTCTTAGGACCTTTTTCTAAAACTTCAGCGGATTTATACCTATACCTCTCAGCTTGTTGTGATGACCGTGTTTTCCACACTGCTAATAAATATTAGTCATCAATATTTTTAGTTCGGTTTTTATACACCTGCTTAGCACGAAAGTGCTAAGCTAATATTTTACGTATCCTTTTTTTAGAAGGGGAGGGGGGGGGGGGGGCTTATTGGCATAAAGCTTTGCAAGAAACCACTTTGTAAAGAAAAGAACACAATTTGCTTGTCAGCCAGGGGAACTCTACAAAATTAATTAGAAAACGATATTACTACTTCTGAATGTCCCCTCACAATCCTGCAATGTGCAAAACACCTCGCAGGAAATAATGACACAAACCTACAAGATACAGGTTGGGCAGCGTACCTACAATCTAAGAGGTGGGTCAGAATACATCCCGGCTTTTTCTGTTGTGTGCAAATATACCTTCTCCAATTAAACCAGAGATTCAAACCGAAGATTATAATGTTTCGGTTACAGTTACGGTTACCGTTTCCTGTTGATTTCGGTTCCGTTTCGTTTTTTTTTTTTTACGGTTTTAATTTTTACAGTTTTGGTTACCGGTTGCACGTTCCCTAAATCCGGTTTATTTTAGTTTCTCTTATAATTTTTATTAAAATGCTAGACAGCCGTTTTGTATTAAACGGTTTAAATTAGTTCCAGATATCAATCAACGGGACATTCACAATAACAAAAATTCAAAAACGTCTTAGTACTTCTCATTGGTAAAAAGTTCAACATTTCCGGCTCCAACACTTGTTCACTACATCTGCATCATATAGTTTGATGCCTAAGCATACATATCGTCCCCGCTACCCAGGGATGATCTAAATCTATATATATTAAAAATAATAAGGAATAAAAATAAGCATCGCTACTTTGCTGTTCGGCAACGTTTGTAAACAACCCTTAGAATGTTCCCAATGGGTGCTGGAAGAGCCATTCGCACCTTCTCGTCGCTATAGTTTGTTGCAACCTAAGATAAGCAGAAGAGGCTTCGCACTTCTACACTGAAAGAAGGAACCGAGCTACAGCCCTCCTCTAGTAAAACACTGCTAAGCAGAATAAAGTCATAAAATCGAGACCTGGCCTAGTTGGTGAAAGTCAAACATAATCTAAACGCAACAGCGCTAAACAAGGAAGACTAAGGAGGGGAACGAACAACACAGAAGGCTGTAAAAATATGTCCTGCGCTGTTCGTTTTTTTTTTCTATATAGTTTTATGACACCTACGTCATGTTTCCTATTTCCAGGCAACCGCATGTGGTTATAAAAGCGCACCTTTCTCGCTTTTTGATTCTGTGACGCTAGAAAAATTGTGCATTTATAAAGTGGCACCATTTTTCTCCAGGCTTTGGAAGCGGAGCTTATTCTACAGATATGTTGTAACTAAGGATGTCACGAACTTCCATCGAGCCGGAGCTTTACGTCAAACCTCACAGATCGACTAGTTCGACGAACCTCCCACCTCTTAAACAGGTTTTACAAGGTTCGACTTTTTGGACAGTGTATAGCTGGACCTTTATACAAGCATTTCTTTGCTTGGAGAACACGGTTTTACAGAGTAGGTTTTTATTTTATTTGATAAGTATTTACAACCAACGTAAAATAATTCTAATAACTTAAAATGTAATATAATTTATTTTTGCTATACTACCGAAAAAAAAGCAGTGCCGCCCTTACTAAAAGTTGAATGTTTGACTTGATCATTTGGTCATCCCCAATTGATCAAAAGTCAATTGAACCAGCCAGTCGCGCACGCTAATTGAACTTTCTGGAATTTTTCGATAAAAGTTCAAAAAAGTCGAGCCTGGTCGAACTCGAACCCCAAGGGTTCGCGACAACCCTAGTTGCAGGTCAGGGACATCGGTGGTTTTGAAAGAACCGAGTCAAATGAACATATCAGAATTGTAAATTACTGGTTAAACCTTGAAGGCGATGCGTAATGAATTCGTGTAACGATTGTAGAGTGTGGCAGATTTAGAAATAGAGACTTTTCATTATAAGCTCGACCACTGATTCTAACCAAATATTCTTAATCCTAATTTTAGATTGAAGTGAAATGTATAACCAGATGCATCACTCTTTTACGGTAACTTTGTCAAATCGCCACGATCATTTCAAGATCCCTCCTCGATGTCATTCTTGGGAAAAACTAATATTTCTTTTATTTTTTTTAATATCGGTTAATATTGTTAGCGGTAAATATTTTACGGTTACGGTTATTGTTACTGTTGTCATAAATGTCAAATTACGGTTTCTTTCCGGTTGCGGTTACTGTAACAATTTCTTTCCTTAACGGTTTTTGGTTTGGGTTATGGTTACGGTTTGAGTCCCTGAAATAAACCATTCCGGCACGTGGAACGTGAAGCAACGAAAATAGCGCTTGTCATCATTTATTATTGACTTACTTCCTTGCCTTTATGTCTCCCCATTTATATTTAAATAACAATAATCGGCTTTCTATATGCTCTCGAAAACGGAGATCTTCTGGGCACTTGCTTTGCTAATATCATTTTACCACGTGCTGGTCAATAATGCTTTTTTTTTATTTTTGTGTGACTCTAAAAATGTGTACTGTGATTGGACGGCTTCGCAACAAGAACGTATGATTCAGATGACTGGGCAAAGGTATTTAATTTGAAAAGTGGTTATAAAAGTGACGATTAATCTAACTTGTACAATTTCTTTTTTTCTTTTTGGTTATTGCTAAAAAAATATTAGTGGGGTCCGTGCCCACTGCATTATTCTACACGAAGTGATGAATGCTGAAGGACAAATAATAATTTTTTCCTCATTTTGTCTTAATATGCATTTAAGCGTGACAGGATACTATAAAAACTGCCTCATTAAAACAATATTCGCATCGTGCTCTTTGTACCCAACTAGCTTGACCTCACTACTCCGCACTTTCCAAGATTCGCGAGTGCGAAGTTCATGCTTTCTCCTACAACATAGAAACATAAAAACTAAGCGCGATTATTTTGTAAGTTTTAAGTTATTTGCATTTTAATCGGACGTATTTCTATTTTTGTGCACTTTCAGTGTGAATTTAAGCAAATGCATTCGAGAACGTAAGGTTTTGAAAGGCCACAAAATAAAAGTTAAAATGTGATGCTAATTTTGAATTAACATAAGACGTAGAGGGTAACACCCTTTCGCTCATAAATCCTAAATATTCTGAAAAATTGGATTGATTTATCGTACAGTATTGCGTGTCCATTAAACTTGAAAAGTCACACACACATATTTTTTAAACTCTAAAGATAATAATTGCAGCATATTGTCATGCATTCTAAATGACAAGGCATAAATAACTTTAAAAAAACTATAATGAAGCAAACTTATTGCAAAATTAAATTACAATAATAAGGAGCGTCGTGGGCCTCGATATCGGCAGGGATGGGCAAAATACATGGAGATATGTATAGAAATACAAATACAGAATACTTCGTCAAAAATGTATTTAATTACAAATCTAATTACATTTCCAAAAAAGCATTTAAGTACAAGATACAAATACAACCAAATGTATTTGGTCTCCTCCAAATAATCTTTCAAACACATTCCTCAAAATTTGCGTCAGCTACTTCAGGGCACCTGCAACGGGTTTCTGGGTATCTCATTTTAATTTTGCATCGCACACTCGGGAGTTAGTGTGCGAGGCTCTAGTAACGTAATAGAAATTTAATCACAAAAAAGTGTAATCAGCTTAGACGTAATAGGTGAAAAAAGGACAGAGCTTCAAGCAGTTTTTTTTTTGTCGATTACATTTTGGTATAGACCAACAAAGAATTGAGACGACCAAGACGCGCAGCACTAGCTAAAGAATTTTTTATTGTTGCAGCTCGCACCAGTTACGAAAATCTGGACGACCCGCGCCTTTAGAATGTTCTAGGCAAAAATATGGATGAAAATCAGGCTGGAAAGCATCACAACTTGTCACAGGCACTTAATAAGCCAGTCTGGCTGTGAACGTCGATTTCGTCACTATTCTTGCCCTGGACTAGCACCTTAATCACAAAGTCACTAAACGCTTGTGTTTGATAGAGAGACACTGCATTCGGCGCAGAACGTAGTTTTCTTCCTGCTTTGGACACATCTTAGGATGAGCAAAATAAGTCCTGACAATAAATTTGAGGGATGTATTTTCGCCCACAAAATTGTATTTAATTACAATTGTATTTGAATTACCCACGTCTTAGTATTTAAATACACACGTCAAATACATTACCCAATTTGTAATTAAATACAAATGCAAAATACACAAAGTATTTGAAATACGTATTTCAAATACTTGTATTTGCAATGCTGCCCATCCCTGGATGTCGGTATAACAACAGGGTAGAGCGGTGGCGTAAGAATTACTCGATCCGACGGGCTTCAACTGCTTTTGTACACACCCTACGTTCACGGATGTTCAAAATCTGAGCACATAACAAGCACCCAGAAGGCATCGGAATTTCCCAGAGGAGAAACTGATGGTTAGATCATGAATCAAGTTAGCGGGATTCTAGCCCCGCTCTACCGCATGGGAATCTCGCGCTCTGCCAACATGGCCACTCAGGAGTCGATATTCTAAATTTAAACTTTCATCATAACAAGCATAACACAGTCATCGCATGTTCCGGTTGCTCGACTATATAGCACTCTAATGTAACAAAGCATTGCTTATCTAAATATCAGGGTGTAGACATAGTGTTAGGGTCCTTTATGCCTTAACAAATCAAGAATGCCGATTACCTCATTAGTTTTTTTGTGCCTCTGCAGCGACACTGCCTAAAATAAAATAAATATCATGCAAGCACAGACCGTTCTTTTTGTGTGTTTTTTCTTGCGCGAAAATGCAAACTGTTTAAAAGTAAAGGCATAAAAGCAAAACATAAATATAGAACAAGTGAGCTATAAGTAAACCTAGTAAATTGTATTGATTGTTTGTTTTTCTCATTCTTTTGTCGTATTTGTGTGAATTCTATAACGAGTTCGGTCATGATTCAAGAAGGAAGCCGTGCGGAGCTTGAAGAATGCCGTCACTCCCAGCCCAACCAAGCGAGCAAAAGCAATTTGCATATATTTCCGGCAGCAGTGACGCAGCCCCGCCCCTTAAAGCTTTTGCCGGGGTAATGCAAACCTGTTATGCTTCCTCGTTGAGAGACAGCGCTTTGCGGGATATAATCTTCCTATATGCAAATCATTTGATATGCACAAAAGAAATGTAGGTTTTGCTCATTTTATATTACCTAAAGGATGCGATATCTCTACGGACTACGGCATTTCAAATGCCCACAGGTTTTTTTTGTTTTTTTTTTATGTGCCAAAATACAGAAACCGCAGCAGTAAGTTGTTTTCATTTCATTTATATAGGTCACCGGATTCGCCTAACTTTTATTATTTTCTAATTAGCAATGTTCTGGTAATATCTAATGCGCACCATCGTTTGTATATTTCTTAGTTAGTATCGTTTTGTTTTTACACTTTTTATCCTAATATATGATGTTATATTATGTTAATGATTGCTATCGATACATATTTACATAAACCAAAATATTTTAGGTGGAATAAAAATTACAATAATCACAAAATTGTCAGCTACCAAACATTGTTATTTTTTAATGCTCGAACGAAGAATCTACATCCTTCACTTTTTCTCTGGTACTGAAATTTACCAATAAACTTTTGCCAGACAAATCTCGCGCAGGTATTTTGTTGCACCGCCTTTATTGTGTGCCCAGAGAAACCGGAGACGTGGATACTTAGAATGTACCAAGTCCGCGTCTCATGCCGTCAAAGGCAGATCACACTCATTTTAAAGCTTTATTTTAGGGCACCATTACAACCTATAAACCTTGAATCTTGGTAGCACAACTAAAAATCGTTGAACCCACACTTTTCTTTCCGTTACTACTGTTATTTGTAAAATATGAAGCCAGCAGTTGTGACAAAAATCCTGTAGATAAATCCATGCGTTTTTCTTTTCTTTTGGAGGCCGATCTTTTGGAGGACCTAGAAGATAGTCGATAATCGACACTGGCTTGTGAGTCACGGGTATGTCGTTCTTCCGCAGGACGCGAGCAAGTGACTCGTTTGTGCCCTTGATGTGAAGGGTGCAAGGAAGAGCGGGCGTCTTCTGTGCTTGTATTACATCGAAGTTTCTTGTAAGTCTCCGTCGATAATCTTAATGGGTATTCATTATTTCTAAAGTTTTTGTTTGATCGTCGTAATTTTTTCCTCTTTTTTCAAATTTTCTTTGGTGGAGCAAACCGTGATGATCGGACTGAGGAATACAGAGGCCACGGGAAGCTCGTGTGACGTAGGACAGTTTGACGCTCAGTTCAGATATCGGCTTGCGTGTATCAGTTTTTTGTATCATCATAAGTCAATCGATAAGATCATCTTACGGTGCGAACGCCCTCACAAGGCGGACGCTCGCGTGAAAGAACAACACGTACGTGTAAAATCCTGGCCATTTTATTGAACTCACATCCGGTCTCACACTGCAGGAGTGAAGTACGGCATAACTGTGACAAACAAGTCAGTGGTGGCCATTGGCCGTCTTCTGTCTTTCAAAGAATCGTCCCCCAAAAGAACAAATGCAGGGACTTATCTACAGGACTCCTTGGGATGCCTTATCCCGCCTGGTTTTTTTTGGGAAACTAAAAACTTCCGGGAACGACCGCGCAGGCATCAGTAAGATGTTAGAAAGGACACACATGACAGCGCAGTAGCCAGGCACACTTAGCAGAGGAACCACACCATCGCGGTCACAAACTGCATTATCATAGACACTGAAGAACTAATTCTGTTTTATGAATGTTTGTAGAGCCGGAAGTTAGCCAGCCCCAATGGGTGTCTGGTGTCTTAGCTGTAGATGAGAAATTTAACCGGTGCAGTACAACCGCTAGTCTGGGGTATTTAACGTCTACCCCGCAATAGTGATAGACGGCCGCACGCCGGTACGATGTTCATCCAGATCGAAACGTAAGGGGTGACGAAGGAGCCCAAGATTACTGGGCTCTGCAGCGCCAGCTTTCGCTCTATATACCCCGAGCTGGTGAGCACTATCCCACTAGACCAAAGATTCCCTGTCACGACAAAAAGAATTGGCGAAAACGTTTGTTTTTTTGCATATTCAAAACACCCAAGACGATGTAAACTAGGGTGCCTTCATGTGCGCTTTGCTTAGGGTGGTGGCATCTCGCCATTTTGTCTCACACGTTTATTTTTATTTTTTGTTCAGAAGCGCGTGAATGAGCGTGGCCCTGCACACGTTTGTGGCGCTGACTGTATTATGGCGACATTTTGTTTTCGTTGATTTCTTTGTATTTTCCCCGTGAGCGCGTGCTGTCGGCATTGGGTACTACAAAGGGTGGCATCACCCTAAACAGAAGGACATTGAGGCACCCTAATGTAAGCCCGGTCTGCTAAAGCGCTATTATACTCTGTTCGTCCTTCAGCTGAGACTTCAGTCAAAGCTACAAGCGCGAGCTAGCTCGCGCTCCCGGTTTTAAGACGTGCATTTCTAGCGTGAGTGCTCGTTCTGCGAAGAACGTTTCAAAGAAGCACGCCACAGGCACGAGCTTTCCTGCTTGTGGCATTTTTGCTCTAGTCCGCAGTCAAGGGCGAACGGAGTATAAGCAGCTACATCTCTTTAGGATGTGTCACGCGGGTAGCGTCGAAAAAAAAACAGCACAAAAAGGCATCCTGAACTTTAAAATTACAAAAAAAAACACCCGGTACTCTTAAATGCAACAATCTCACCGGGCTATTTCGAATGCGCCGGGTACTTAAAAAAAAAACGACACCAAGGACTTCGGGAGAAGACGACAAAGACATAAACAGTCACCCGAGATCCAGGAGTCGAGGTGGCCTTGAAACGCTGTATCTTCAAATTACAGATCATTAGAATTTTTATATGATTTGTTTTACATAATGGGAAAAGCTTTTCTTTATGCGGGCTCAATATTTTGCAATTTTGGAAACTGTGGGAATTGGGAAAGTTCTGGGGACACAACATTTGTTAGTTTGGTATGATTTGTTAATTAGATTACACTAAGATTCAACTAAAAGTCATAGATTTACCATGCGATGCATACCATAAATACTAAACACATGAAAATCTTTCAATGGCACAAGTCTGCGTGAATTGTAGCTCCGCTTCCAGCCTTTTTAACTTAAATTTCAACGTAAAAAGAATTAGCTTCTGTTAGAAGGAGTATTTTTATCATTTTAATTTTTTTTGCGTAATCGCCCGATGGAGCAGGTCTGAAAGATAATTTCTAAAACCCGTAAAAGGACTGAACTTTCTCCTCTATTCTGTAATAGAAAAAAAACATATCAAGGAAATGTTCACTTATTTTTGCTTTTTGCATTACACTATAGCCACCTGGAAACACGTTTCTGAAAGTACAAAGCTCAATTAAACATTTGAAGAAGTGCTAAGCCAGGTAGGTCAGTGGCAATGACCCTGTAGCCGAAATGTGTTCTCTGAAGAGGTACATCGCTCCACGTTGAACGTTTAGCCCCACTACATATAAATAAACAGACACCGACAATAAAACCATTGTTGTGGTTGACATGTTTATTAGACCACATCTTCTTGACCTTTTGAAATTGTGTTAAAACGGCGCTAAAAGACGGAGGACCAGTGGACGTAGAACACAAACCCAGCGCTGGCTTAAAACTAAAAAATGTACTTGAGCACGCAGCAGGAAAACATAAAATGAACAGGATAGACATAAAAACAATCAACCCGATAACACACAACTCCACTATCAAGCTGACACATGCCTGCACGTACTTCCCCGGCTTCCTAATAAACTTAATCTCGTCATTTGCTAGGGCTGTGGACGAAACGCTGCCACACATGTCCGCGTCCTAGCTAGCAATAAAAATGCGTCGTCGATTTCTCTAACAGACCTGCCTTTATGCCGCGCTAAAAGCTTAATGTCGTCAAATATCGGAGAACATGTACATCCATCAGAATGAGTCACGAAGTGGGCAGACGGGGAGCAGCGCAAGGAAAGAGATGTCCGGGCGAGGGAACACTCACCTTCCTTGCGCTCTTCCCCGTCTGAACACTCACTTTCCTTGCGGACCATTATGATAGATGTACATACATGTCTTTCCCTATTTGACGATATTAAGATTTTGGCACAGCATAAAGGCAGGTTTGCCAGAGAAGTCGACGAGGCCTTTTTTTATTGCTAGCCATGACGCGGGCATGTGTGTGAACACTCCGTCCACAGCCCTAGCGAATGACGATGTTGATTATATTAGGAGGTCGAGCAAGTACGTGTAGGCGTCCGTTGGCTTGATCGAAGAGGGGTGTGTTATCGGATGATTGTTTTTCTGACGATCTTGTTTATTTTATGTTTACTTGCTGTACCGTGCATGTGTAAATTGTTTAGGTGTAAGTCGGCGTTGTGTCTGCGTTCTCCTTATACTGGTCCTCCGTTCTTCTACGCTCTTTTAATACCATTTCAACATGACCAACCAACTAGCCCAACTACACACCGTCTTAACCTGTTTCAATTTATTTTCATCCAACCTAAAAAAGGGCTGAATAAAGCAAATACCCGCCTGAAGAGATGGAAATACCAAACGACAGCTGCTTCCTTTCAGATTTTGACGTTCTCTGCCGGTGTAAGTTAAACATGTGGGACGAAAAAACCCGCATCTAATGACACTGGATGTTTTCTTGGGGCCTGCTAGATTTATAATGTTTTGTGGTTTGGAAACGCAATGTGAACGCGATTACGACTGAGGACACACAGCCCTGGAATTTGTCACCAGCTAGTCTTGAGAGGAAAGAAAGAAAGAAATCCGGTCTCGAGCTTCTATGAACCAAGTACTTTGATCACTGCACATAAGTTACATAAACACAAAAAAAAATAGTTTTTTTTTTTTTTTTTTTACGCATTCGCGTTTTGGTTTAACAGAAACGGTTTGCGTTTGTTCAGAGCGAAGACGGAAAGCAATAATATTTTATTATAATTTTATGCACTTTTGAATGCGTTCACCGAGACTTCAGACCACTTGGACAAACAGGTGATAATTTTTTTTATTGAATGGTGTTTGACAGGCTTCGGAAACGACTTGTCTGATCATACGACTCACATTGCTTTGCAGAGTCCAAATAATAACGCACCGCGGCACAACCCAATTCAATATTGTGGTTTCTGGCAGGAAAAAAAACGTACCTATTATTTCACATGTACAATGCAGCCCAGAATTTAATTTATTTCTCATTCTCAAAACAACAACTCTTGGAGAACCACCATCACAGAACCCCGACCCGATGCAAAAAGTTACATCAAGCGATCCCAACATGTTCGCAGGTGCGAATTTTTAGCCCAGCTTACAAAGATGAAAGAGCCACCGGGAATTGTGTGTCTTCCTAAGGAGTCTAATTTGAGGGGAACTTAAAATAACGTTCGTTAAAGTATTATATAGGTATATATTCTATAAACTGGAATTTAAAAAATAACGACGCCGACAACGTTCGCTTGTCGGGTGCCCAGATCACGAGCCGCCTGCTTCGGTCAACCATCATGGATCAAAGATGTCATTATATTTTATCCATCGTAAAAGCTCACTAAATTGCCACCCCGGCGACTCGGTCACCACATTGCGACAATATTCTCATTAAATTCGAGATACACTTTTTGTTTTTCATCGGCACATCTTGCGTCACAAAGGTGTAAACTTATGTCCTGCTTTCGTTTCTGAATGCGGAGGAGGCTACAAATCACAAGAGCAACCACCAAGACGCACTGTCCTGTGATCATAATATGAAACGAAATGCATTGTAAGTAAACGCACAAACACGCAAGAAGTCGATTTATTTGTGTTTTTGTTCATTGACACCCTGAACGCAAAACGCTTATGGCTTGTCGCCAATGCTGAAGTCCATCCTCTCAATATTGTTTGGCCGTTCGATACCTAAACAACTCAAGAAGACGCGTCGAGCCTCCAGCTGCTTGCGTTCACGTCGAAAATAGCGAGAGGAAAGGGGGTCAGAGTAGCCGTGCGGGGTGGCGTGTTCCTCGCGGTGATTTGCCTTCGGTGTCTTCTCCTGCATATTTGGCGTACCTGCAGCACTGCCATGAAGGGAAACATCCGTTGCGATTCCTGGGAAACCTTTACTACAAACATAGTGGCCGCAACAATAAAAGAGAAGAAACATATACAACAAAGAAGACGACGTCGAGAGGAACTAGAAAAAGAACCTCGGTCGATAAAACGTAGGACAACTAGAGGAAACAAAGAAACTAAAAAAAAGAAGCCCCGACCTCGAGAAAGAAGTGGTAGCGGTAGTGACGTTATAACCCAAACAAATCCTGTGAATCGCAGCAAGAGCAGCCGTAATCGATTGCCGGAACAAACGAAATATTTGAAAACAAATGCCTTCAGCAAATCCACGTTTATTTCCCGGTTTGCGTCGTTCTAGACACGCTACGGTTTTCTTGTTGAAAGCCCTGAGGCTTCGGTCCGCTTGTTTGCCTCACGTTTGTTGTCCATCTTAGGTCCCTGATTTGGCGCATACAAAGTTTGTGCATCTCGGAGTTAGTCTGAATAGTTTTGTTTTGTTGGAATGCCTTTGATTTTCTTAGGTAAATAACGACGATGATTGGGATAATAAGATAATACAAGAAAAAAAAAAGACACCTTCATTCCCAATTTATTTGCGACAGAGAAAATGAAATGATTAGGGTCTCGCCCGATGGCTTTTGTTCCAAAACAGGCTTTGCATCGTTTATGAAAGTGCAGCTAGTGTATAGGCGAGTTGGCCGAGGTTTGTCGATATGACAGTTGTGTGCAACCCCCCCCCACCCCCCACCTTTTCTGGCGTTCTTTTTCCTTGCTCGTCCATAGACCTTATTCGTGCTCCAGTCTCTGGTTAATGTTATTAAGGTGTATCGTTTAAACGATATAACATTACCGCGTTTAGTAATTTTGAAGGGTCCGGTCAGCTCATACTGCCGCCTGAATTGCATTTTGTTAATAAACGCACCGGGAGAGGGTATAGACTTTGGAGAGGGGGAACATATAAATGCCAGTGATGCAAAGAACTAACTGTCAGGAAATGTCTTAAAGGGGCGCTAAAGTGTTTCTTGAAATCCGCGCTATATTAAGGCGAAAGCATTAACTATCCGATGGAGTAGAGAAGGCGTTGTTCGTAACCGCAAAAAACGGGAGAGGAATTCTCTAAACAAAACGGCTTTTAAAATAGCTGCGACGCGGCCAGCCCGTCGGATAACTCCAAGGAACGCTACCCCACAGAGCAACACGGCTCCAGCGCGCCGCCACAGCAGGGCACACTCGCCGCTCTCCAGAACCCGGCTATCCGGCGTCCGCAGAGGCTACCCGGCTGGCCTCTGCAGATGATGCGGGGCGCGCATCTTGTAGGAATACGCTACGAATACGAATTCGTCCTCATTCCTACACGTAAGCAATCTTAAGTGTCCTCCTGTAATGTTGTCATAACTCAATTTACGAGCTCGAAACTTCTACAAAAAACAAAGTTACATTCATGTGCGGGTGATTTGAGTATGAAAACAGTGATCAAAAATCCCCACACTTAGCGTTGGCGCAGAACGGCAGATGGCACTACCGAACCTTGCTAAATATGGTCGAACGACGCACGTCGTTTGTCAGCCACTCGCGAGCGATGGGTTCCCGCGTAGACGACTGTGACTGGTCGGCCGCTCGTCCACGTGGAAACCTATCTCTCGCGAGTGGCTGACAAGCGCCGTCCGTCGTTAAACTATATTAAGCAAGGTTAGGTAGAGCCATCTGTCGTTCTGCGCCAACAGTAAGTGTCGGGATCATATTTCACTTTTTTAATACGCATATGTGCCGCACATGAATGTAATTGCGTATTTTTAGGATGATTACAGCTCGTAAATTGAATTATGACCATAAAACTTGGATCCCAAAAAGCACTTTAGTGGACCGTTGAAAAGACCTCACCCTGTGTAGCGTTTGCGTTGCGTTCTCGTGACCATGATGATGCGTAGACAGTATGGAACCAAATTCATCGACAGGATAAACCTTAATCGCTATACCTTCCGGTGACACGCATAATATTATACAAAATTATTTACTATCAAGTGTTTTTTTTTTCACAACACGTCTCTGTGCAACAGAAGAGGTATGTATCGTTAAGCACGAAGCTCCATTATTGTTTTAACTGCAATACATATAGTTCATAATTGTATGATTATAATACACTAGGTTACTTTATATGCATATATACACTACAGTGTTCCAGTGCAGCATCTATTATCAGGAAAGGGCGTTAGTTTACATTATAATTAAACAAACAGAAATCACGTCTCACGTTTTTTTTTGTTTTTTTTTCTAAAATAATAATAGAACCAAGGGCACCATCCGTCTCTCCTTGTGTTTCTCCTGCTCACCGATATTTAGGAACGTATTAAACAAACGCCACCAGGACGCCGTAAGTTAACGTGATCCTGTTACGAAAGGCAGTATCAGGAGTGCAAAACTTTCAGAAAACGGGAACAGACCAACAATATCTAGAGATGTCCGAAAAAGCAAGGTAGAGATGCACCGAGCTCTCCTCCTGATTAGCTGGCCTCGGCACTTGGGTGCATCTGTGCGCAGGTGAAGTCGACCGTGCAGAACCTCGTTATCGACGTCAGGGTTCTGCGCGCTATACAGACCTATTTTACTGCCATTACATCTCTCGGTGTAGAAATGACCCTGACCGTTTCTGCACGATTGCCTTTTTAGAAACAAGAATGGGCGAAACAAGAAGGAGACAAACCCGGGCGCGTTTGGCCTTCGAAACACGGATATTGTTTTTTCCCCGTTTTGGTTTTAAGGGGGAACGATAGCAAACAGTTTTAAAAACAAACACAACCTGTTGTTTGGTATAATTATGCAGTTCGGCTAAACTTTGGGGGCGGACGCGGGAGACAAGAAAGAGAAATTACCTATCAATCCGGCTGAATTGTTATTTAGCTGACTGCTCGATTTGACTGTAGGAACAAACTTGGCTGGATGATTTAATTTTGCTAATGCCCAATTTGTTTAGAAAGCCCAAGTCGCTCAGTAGGGCTCAATTTTCACTAAACTCCCAGTTTGGATAGATTTTCAAATTCAGCGAAAACACTCTAATTTGGTCACGTGATTCAGTTTGGTCGAAAATTTTATGTTCGGCTGGAAGGATTGACTTAGAGGCATGATTGGCCCAAGTGTCCCCAATTTGCTTGGGGGATTGAACTATGCCGGCTACATGCTTTAGCACTCCGATTGCAAATAATAATCTTTTTCTGTTGAAAAAACGTCGTCGGAAATAGTAAATAGAATAGGCTGTCGACAGTTTTTTTTTTCGTTTTTGTTGTCACTCTCATTGAGGTGCTGTGCATACATCACTCTAAGCTCTAAAATGAAATGATTTATGAACTTGCACACATGATAAATATAAGCTGTCTAGGGATCCGGTCTTATTTGAGGGCTGACCGCCATCCACTTGAAAAGGGCAGGACTTTTTTGCTATTTCCCAACAACTGAGGTGCAGTAAAAATATGATAGCTGCATCAGTCATATGACAAAGCAATGTCATAGTGATTCCTCTAAGTCATCTATGTTTTAAAAACGTTACGAGGAATGTCGCCGTGAAATAGTCAAAATATACTGTTACACTAATCCAAGTATACAGTTTTGTTCTTAATGTTATTTTATATTTCAAGATTTGCTTCAGTTTTTAGCTCATCCATACCTTTGTATATATCTGTTAACACTAAGTGCTGATTAGCGTAAATTGAATGCTGCTTTAATATGGACAAATTTCAGTCGGCACCAACGTTTTCGGTTAAGCTTGATCCCCGTCCACTTTTAAAAACACATAGTTTTCAGTTAATACCAACCAAAACATGCTGAAGGGACCAAACACTGTACGGCTTCCAATTTTGTACAAAATCTTATAGTCGCAGTATAGTATGCAGAACTCCTCGCAGTTGTAGTCAAGCTATTCTTATAAACAACTGGAAACCACTAACTGGCACTGGAAAATATTCTATAAATGATTTTCATGAAGTAGCTAGCTGGAAGGCGTGAATGTTTAATCGAAGGCGTGTTTATACGTTAATATTTAATCAGTTCTGCTGCTGCTAGTTGGTTTTACTATCGACCGATGTTGAATTACTCACCTCTCATTGCACCTTGCATATGCACACTGCAAAAAGTCTGATGTATTCGGTCTTGTGGATTTGAGCTGATTTTGTCGAATGAATGTTATAATAAGCCTTGTCTAACAACTTATATTTTTTCGAAGCTTAAGAACAAGGACTAAATGTGACAATTTACGACAGCAATTTCCGACTTCTAATTAGTTCCCAAATGTTTTCATTTGGCAATTATTAAATATTATAAGCTGTTCAGCGGTAATAAAAAAAAAAGTAGCACGCCAGTTCGTTCTAATATTTCAGTAACATACGATAACGTCACGTTTTTTCGATCAGCCCGAAATTTCGACATGATTAGTCACACACGTGGGCACGCGTTTCTAGATACTCACAAATAGTCTCAATCTTCCCCAGCATGTTTCGATTCATAAATTATGCTTAAAATAATGTTCAGCCGTAGTGAGTTTTGAAGAGGTTTCGTGCATAAGATTCGTCTAAGGTCGTAAGTATACAAAATGTTTGTTTAAAAAAGTCGGAAAAATAGTTAGTCTGTCTGCTGCCAAATTAAAACTTAGTGTACAAAAACTTGCAAAAACCTGGAAAAACTAATGCACAAGATTTAGAAAACATTTACATTGTAAACAAACATCATTTGTTTACAATGCTCTTTTAGGAGTTCTAGTGTTTGTCTTTTATCGCTTGGCCATATATTTGTTTTTATTTGGAACATTTTACGTTACGTTCTTCATCGAAAATAAAACAATACTAAATAATATAATAAAAACGTTTCGAAATTGCGCTAAAACATCACATTTACACTCAACGTTAAGTCCTCCAGTCACCACCTAAAAAAAATATAAAGAAATTAACAGAGGCTAGACGTTCAATTCCGACAGAAGGTTTTCTCATTTACTATCGAACTTAGGCAAGAAACAAATCCAAGTATTCTCTAAGAGATAACGTCCTTCCAGTGTGCCAACATTGCCGCCGCCAAGATGTGGGAAAGGAAGAAACCGGGACTCATTTCTTTTGGGGATATCTCAAGTCCCTTTCTCCCTTGCCTGCTCGTGAATATTTCAGTACGCTTTAGTGAAAGCCATCGTAATACGGATAGAGGCATCTGCCCTGTGCGATAATAAAACTCTCCAAGGAATATTTAAAAAAATATCGCAACGTAAATAATGGTCAGAAGAAGAACGCCCAATTCTCCCTTTTCTCGACGAAATCAATACCCCAGACTCTCGAGTGCTAGCTTTTCAAGGCAGATTCCATCTTCCATTGAAGGTTCTGAGTTGTGTTTTGTGACTCGTTTTGACGTCTTGACTGCGAATAAATTTTGGGTTGAGATGTAATATTTTAGATTGAGATTTTACTAATCGGATATCGTTTTGACGGTCAAAAGAAAGATATTTAGATGTCAAAAGATCGCTTTTCTGCTCCAAAATTTATAAATATAGCGGACTATTTCGTACTTCCATTCCTTCGAAAGCTCTTCGCCTTTTCACTGTGATACATTTGCGGTAGACAATGCACCTTAGTTGGCCCCTGCTTACAGAGTGAACGCGAGCACTGCGTCACACCGACTTATGTGTTCAATAAATTTTTCGATGATTATTTCTATTCGCGTTCGTGACCAATTTGTGCCGTGGCGGCACTTATCATCACTTGTGAATAATCAGCTTCATGGTGGGCTTTAAAAAACATGGTGGAAGCTTAGAGTCATTGCATATAGTGAGATATTACTTCACGACCGCGTGATTACTCATTTGGCGTTTCAGTAGAGGAGAAAGCTAAGAAGGAAGAAGTTGAAAATGAATTCTATGGCTCCGCTAAGTTGAAATAAAAAGGCATCCGAAGCGAAGGTACTTTCAAGGGAAGTAACACTAGTCAGGTTGGTTCTTTTTTCTGCGTTTCAGTCTCACTTCTGGTGTGATATTGTCCCGGCATAAACGTTTGAAACGTTTGTAACATTGAAAATAAACATTTATTAAGGCGTACTTGTCTCTACAAGCATAAACTGAAGATACTAACGTCTTGCGTTGTAGATGAAAGAGCTATTGACCAAAAAAAACTCCGTTATCAGTGCTTTTTATAGCTCTGAAATTTCAGGAATGTTCCGAGCCAGAACATAGTATGACAGCCGAGAATGAGCTAAAAATTTCCAGAAGAGTGCAAGACTTTCCAGAAGAGCGCATAATGGAAACAACTAGGTTGAGCAAGTTTCGGACCCAAACATTCGCGTGGCAGCCGCGTGCGTTCCCACTTCCGCCTCTGAGGTACTTCATTTATTTATTTACTTTTTGTGAATGCTTAAACTTTTCTTAATGAGAAGAATGCATGTTGCGTCGTTGATTGCATTAGGAAACACCTAAAAACTATGCAGCACTATGTTGTTAGGTACAGAGTCAGACCGCAAGTACTTCGAAATTTTATAACATTGATAATACTATAAGTAATAACGGATATAACTTGTTCGTATCAGCTTCCTGTAGCGTAAGTGTCTTTTCTTTCTGTTATGCGTTTTTTACTTTACTCGATATTTAATATTCTGATTAATATCAAGCGCTAAAAAAGAGCTGGGTCAGAACATGCCTAAATGGGGCTGCTTCCATTTTCGCCGGATGCACTATATCATTTGGAGAATATATTCCAGGGTGTCAACGTCTCGCACTTTTCGCCTCCCGTCGAAAAGGTCGGCGGAAGCCACTTTCTGGTTGCTTTGTTCAATGGAGGATTACGTCGTTGGCAAAGCAAATTGTTTCAGGGGTTGCGAATGCGTAGCACCCAGAACAATCATCTTTTGTAACGGTGACTAATTGTAGATTATGACTGAGCTGTCCAATCCGACTTTAACAATGCTTCGGGCCAGTAATGTGTGAACAGAATTACAATACCTTATTTTTTATCTGTAATTAATATTTTCCAACCCCTGATTCTCTAAAACTTGCAGCAAAAAAAAAGGAATTCCCTAAAACGTGAAACAAGTAAATCTCTATGGCTCTCGCTTCAACACGCAAATTATGAAACCCTGAGTCACGCTTACTAAACACTCGGTAACCGAGTAAGAGCTGGGTCGAGTCATAATGCCCTGGCAAACTCCTTCTTAACTTGCTTTTATTGTGGTAACTTTTAAGGTGCCTCAAAGAGGCGCAGAGCGTACAATGTATCTCACGATAGCTGTGTCAAAAACTGTGATAGTCTATTAATGTTAAACGCAATGGAACTCCAATAGCGCTAGAAAATCAAAACCAAAAGTGCCTTTTGTCCTGTTTATTTGAGTTCTTTTAGTATTTATTCTTGAACAGTATTCCATCTTCGATATCTTTCCGACTATGGTCATCCCCATCTATAGCTCTGCCTGCAAACAAATACGTAAATCGCGCACGCGCAGTTACTTTAAACAAAGTATATTGTTGTTTTTTATTTTTTTATAGAAACAACACTACTTAGTTCTTTCAAGAAACGGGTAGGAACAAAATTTAACTAGAGTTTGAGAAATATGTCCTAAGTCTATATATTATTTTTTATCTGAAATACATTTATTTTTTGCGCGTTTGCTTTAAACTCGAAATGAAACAAATTCAAAATAGTTTCTTCGAACAAAAATAACTACAGAAACACACGGATAAATAGAGAAACATTACAAAGTGCTGGTGGCACATCTGCTTTTTTAACATTAAATGTTAACATTAAATATATATATATATATATATATATATATATATATATATATATATTCAAAGTAAAACCAAAACCTTAATATATGTTTGTGACCTCCTGCAGTAAAACTCTAGTCTTGGGTAAAGTCACTATGTTTAAGCTTCCCCAGCTTTCTTGCACCCTCTTTTATTTTGTTCTTCAAATCACCTAGTTGATGATGTCACTGCAAAGATATTATGACCTTTTGCTTTAAGCAAGATAAGGAACTGCCAGTTTACATAAAACAAACTAAGCATGACTCCGTGTAGGCACCCAGTTTTTTATGTGTCCTCAAGATGCAGAAGTGTATGCAAGTTGAGGCAAATAGTCTTAACCGACGCTTTTATTTTTAAAATGGAAAGTAAGGCAACAAAACCGTTTGTTAAAAAAGATATCATCAAGAATGAAAAATTTGCAAAACCCGTGAGGTCAAAAATAAGATACAGCATAAACAAGGATTGTCTTAGTGCTGACAACAACTTGGTGGCTCTTTTAGTGGACTGAAAGACCTAAATTCACACATTTTGGTCAACCTGTTTTTGAAATTGACATGCAGATCTTTTGTAAACAGCTTTTTGTTTACTGGCAGGAAGAAAACAGCGTATTTTGTTTTTCTTGCCATAATCATCGCAATTGTGGCAGTTTCCGGCAACGTGTATTTTGTTTGACAAATATGAACCAGGTAAATCCGAATTAAAAATATTAATGCGGTTAGTTTTGAAACTCTTAGAGTTTTGTCCGAAATCTTCAAGGACGTTAGCAAATTGTAAAAGAAAAACCTCACTTAGCGAATTATCAAAGCGTCTAATTATTGAAGCTTTTTTTATTGGCATTTAAATCTTATTTTATTTTACATGGGAATATAGTTAGAATAAACTTGTTCTTTAAATATAATATTGAGAAAAATTTTCATCCTGCGTCACGTCGCGTTACTCAAGCCAGGCAAGATGTAATGCCTGTACTGTTATCATATATCTTTTTCTTTTTTTCTTTTGTCCTTCACCTTTTTGCACAAACTGCATTAAACCGCAAAATCCCCAAAAAACAAGAAATGCACAAAGCGGAATAGGTCGACTCCATGTCTACTCGACAAGCCAGCCCCACTAGCCTAGTTCGAGAAAGTCGCGCAGAAGGGCGCGCTGCGTCGGGACCGAAACGACACGCGAGGATGAAAGTAGTAGAAAAAAACAGCAAAAAGCAAAAAAAAAAAACGCTAGGAAAAAAAAAAAGAAGAGAAATGCAACAAACATAGGAGGGAGTTAGAGAAGGAGACTCTCGCTTCTCTCCTCTTCCAATCGACGACGAGGGCGCCCCAGTCGCAGCCATGAGCCGGCATCGTTGCAGCGAGCCCCAGTCTGCTCCGGGACTCAAAGGAGGCGCGGCGGTCACACGGGCAGTGCAGCAGGCGTCACACCAGGATTAAAGTGCCCCGAGGAGACACACAAAATAAGAGTTTGTGCATACCATTGCCCAGAGATGAGTTCGAGAAGAGGCAGAGTGCATAACTCAGAGTGAAGTCCAAGTGTAACTAGGAAAGGATAGCAGTCGGCGCGAGCCACGTTCATGGAGGTGCTGTGGCGGATTGAGCCATGGAGTTTGCAGCACGTCGCGCAGGTACACCGGGACAGCAACGTGGCTGGAGTCTCGTACTGCTGCTCTTGCTGGTTGTGTCAGGTGGGTGTGGACATCCAATAGGTCACCCGAGCGCTCCAAGCAAAGGTGTACAAAGAGTAACCGACAAAGGCTATTGGGCTTTTTTGGTGGTTTCTAGTACGATTATGTAAGAAGAGTAGTCAGCGTTTGACTTATGCCATATTTTATAATGTCTCAAATAAGGGTGCATTTTTGGCATATGCACGGCACTAAAATTCTTCCTAAAAAAGAGGGAGGTCCTTAGATATTTAGGCCGTGCCTAACTTTAGAATGTCTATTGCTCGCCTGAGGCGAGCATTAGACTTTCTGGACGCGCATATCACGAAACGTTTTTAACTAAAGTGTAATATATTCATGTAATATTAAATTAGGCTATATCTACCTACACAAATTAGAATGGTGAGTGATAACGCAAAATTAAGCGTAAGTTGTAAAATAATAAAATGGGTTCGTTCTTTTTATCTTGAGATGGGGGGGGGGGGGCACACTGCCAATACGACTCTTATATTATTCGGAGCAAATTTCAAACAAAATGAATGAAAACCGACGGCTCTTGACTTAACTTCTTTTGGTTAGCATAAGCATTTTATTGTTACCCGACACTTGTTAAAGGCATAGACGGCGCCGCTCATAAATAAAACAATTTTTTTTTGCCACAGCGGATAAGAGATGGATTGCATAAAATACAAACTTCTGAAAATGTCAATAATTAGAATAATCTTATGCAAACTTCAGAGGACGCCTAAGCTTCGCTCTTAATATTGGAACGCTAAAGCGTTATCAAATACTCGGCCCGCTTGTGGCGCATCGCCTCAGCGCGCCTAGCCTTCGTCTCCGCTTTCTCGGCTTTAGTTTTACCTGACCGATCCCGTCGCCAAGAAGGAGCAGACGTAGAGACGGCATCCACACTCGCAGAAGACGACGACTCACACGAGCGCCTAGCACTAATAGACGGCACCACATCCATCACACAAGCGTTCTCTCCCGGCAGCTTGCGACGGCCCCGCGGTGGGGTACGCTCTGTCCACAGACGAACGATGATGGTAGGATCGCAAAGCCACTGGAAGGACTCTGCGACAGACAGAAACTTTTCGCTCCTCCGTGATTTACGGAAGCTGCACGTTCCTCCAGAAAGACGAACCTAGGTCATGGGGCTGTGACGTCAGGAGCCTATAAACCAATCTGGATTTTCGCGTCACGCCAGCTTTTCTGCCACGGGGACGAGGTCAGCGCGACATGAGCTCCTGAACGCTATCTGGGTATTCACGTCACGCCGACTTTTTCGGCACGCCCCCGAGGCCGGCGAGCCACGAGCTCTTTAACGTTACAGCATTAATAAATAAGCATTCAAATTTCCTATTAAGGAAGATGAAATTCAAGAGACACTGTTAGATTAATTCACACTACTACGAAATGAAGCGATAGAAATTAAATTTATTAAAGTTAAATTGTGTTTTTGTTCCTTAAGAACTGTCTGTTTGCTTAGAAGTTTACAAGGAAACAAATAAACACGCCTGATAAATATCTGCGACTACTTATGTGTCCTTGGTAGGGAGATAACACCTAAACAAGCCACTCCTGTCGGTGTCATGTCATGCCTTTACCGCCCTCGTCAACAGAAAAAGAAAAAAAAACGCTCAAGTTGGTCACACGTTCCAAGTTTCTCTTTAGCGGAAAGTGTTCCCAACTAAATTCACTGGTTGGATGGCATATAAATTATCCTACACCGGAGGCGAAACAGTTTTGGAGCCACACCGAAAGTCGTGCGACGGAGATAGACACACGTGCCCCCTACCTTTTGGCTCCCCCGCATAAAATCTCTTTTGTAGGAGAAGCACGCTCTTCAGGAGGTTTCGTCCGACGGAAAGTGGAAAAAAGAAATCCGTCATTAAGCCAGGGAAATTAATCATTTCTTAGAATACAGCTACATTTCCCTTTGCTCTTAAAAGACATCACTCAAAACGCGTCGAGTGATAGTTGAGAACACCTTTAGCCTTGAAAAAGAGCTCTTCGATTTACATAAAAAAGTGGGCCTACGTTAACGCAGGCTGAGGCCGTTAAAAAGGGCTGCTCCCATACGGCCCTTTTTAACGACGTCAACTCATGTAGTTTACGGTATCAGGATGCACTCAGTGTAAAAATCTAATAAATGAAATTTAGAAGTTAACGCTTGGCACCAACAAAACCGAAAGTCAAAAATAATTCATAATTACGCCTATGCTGAAGAGAGCTTTTATTGTGATTATGTTTTTCATCTGTAAAACTGTTTTAGTTGTGGAATGCCGACCACGCGACACATTTAGTGCAGACTGCAAGATATGACATTTCCTGATATTGTTGAAACGTATATGCTAATGTAAATCGCACCTTTTATATTACACATCAGTGGAGAAAATCTTCGGGGTAATATAGTCTAGTTTGTCGTACACAGTTGATTTATATAATTGGGGCCGATCATCAATTCAATCAACCGTAATTTTTAGTTCACAATTTAAGAAAGTACACAATCAGTTTTCAAAGCGAAATATCATTTATTCACTCAATTAAAAGATTAGCACTCCTCAAGAGGTAGCTCGCTTGTTGTGAATTATATGCAAAGCTAAACGCTCAATATGCGGAAGAAGGATAGCTTTACAAAGCATGATATCGAGCATTAATGAAAAATCGTAGCGTTCAGCCTACTGTAAATACAAATTTGAAAAAAAAATATATAACTTAATGGTCCTTCAGAATATGAGAAATAAACGTTGTGAAATATACCAAACTGTTAGAGAAGCAGGTAATCCGAAGTTTATAGAACATCGAACCAGCTTTAGTTTAATTTTTGAATAAAAACATCATTTCAATGCGGCATATATTTGTGCAACTGCGGAACTCATAAGAACAAAATTCAGATGTACTCATATGCCTTGAAGCAGTGGCATTGATATGGGGAAGAAAAAAAAAAGATAAATTAGGTGGCCAGCTTCGAAGAGACGGTATAAGTCTAAGCACATAAAAAGAGAACCCAATACTCTTGTATCGCATGAATTAGATATTATTGTATAACGAACTGTACCGACGAGACTCAACTATACTTCGTCTCACCCTACGATGGACTAAAGGCAAAAGCAACGGACCGCCAGATCCAATCACGATTTACTTAGAAATTGCGTATTGCGCTTTGATGCACGTACCAGTGCCCGCGTCTCGGACCACTGATTGGGATTGGCGGACAGTGGTTCGAATCGAAATAGCACTGAGTGACTCAACAATCTTACATTGCACGAAAAAAAGGCTGTTTGCAGTGTTGAAGCTATAGAAATGATGCAGCGTTTTTTTGGTTCGGAGCATTATTCGTCCACCCCTATCCAATGCTAGGCATTTAACAGTGTAGCGTGGAACATGACTGGACCTGACGGCCCGTGGCATTGGCCTTTAGTCCAGTTTAGTTATATAGCATATATTTCAATTTCAATCTTAACACAAAATTACATATAAGTGCAATGGGGCATACTTTTATCATGGTGTATAAAACCGAGAAATAACTAGACTCTAGCGCAAAATATTTCAAAAGCACATAGACAAAAACCAAAATCTAGAAAGAGTCGGCTTCACAACTGCTCCAGTTAAGTAGTAAATAAAGCTGTGCTCTGCGTTTTCCACTGATTCAATTAGATCAACATGTTTACTGTGCGGGTTCAAGGTGTTCGTGACCTATTACCCTTCTGTCTAAAATTAGTTTTGTTTCGTGGAATGCGAAAGAGTTTCAACAATTTCCTTGTTTCCCGTCAAATTAGATGCATCTCCCTGCGTAGCTTGACACTTCGTCAACAGGCCTTTATATTAAAATTTACCCATTGATGCTCCCACTCGCGCTTTATGCAGGGTGGAAAGCAAAATCATGGTAGGTACCCCAGGAGTAATGCTAAGTGTTGTATTTCAACGATATCTCTCACAGCGGGGAAAAAGCTGAAACCTAATTATGCGCTTGGTCAACGTCGATGCGCCAGTCTCACTCAGCCCGATCGATCGAAAGTGAACAGTATGTTTCCTCTTAGGTTTCAGCCAACAGTGGAAAAACAAAAACCAGGAAGTCCAGAAGCTTGGGGTGGTATTATCCCGTCTTTAGCTGCTTTCATTTCACGACCCGGGGTACCTCTTCTGAAAGGGGGAACAAAGAAGGCTCGCTTGCTGCATCCTAATGTTTCCACGAATAGCATTTATTGGACATCTGCCTCCAAACGACTTCCACCGAAAGCCGCGCCTTTAATCCAATCAGCATTTATCTCTGTCCCGGCGAATATATTCTTACGTTGTCAGTATTTCTTCATTCCATCTTCGTTTTGCCTTTTCTTCGCTCAATCCCCATTCTTGTCTCCACTTCGTATTCGTTTTTACACTTAGTGTATGCTCGCACATTGCTTTTTCCCATAAAATCTCATGTTCTATATTGCTGTTGTCGGCGGCTGCTTCTTTCCTGCTCTTTTTAACTCATCTTATGTCGCCTTTTTTTGACGTTTCCTTACTAGGGAATCTTACTGAGACGTTTCAACACAAACAGTTAGTCCTCCAACGCTTAATCAATGCTACTGCGCATGCGCGCGCGAACCGTGAAAATCGTTGGGGTGCGTTTTTTTTTTTTTCGTTTTTTTTTCATTTTATTTGTTGCAACCGTCACCGAAGCACGACCAAGTCCGTTGACGTCTCGGGCGAAAATGCAGGTTGGTGGTCGCTTCGGCGCGACTGGACTCCGTCGGTCCCACCAAGCATTAGGCATCGGACAACGGAAGGCTATTTGCCGTTCTCCTACCCTTTGATACATTCGAGATTTTTACTAAATAACTCGAAAGACATTTCATAAAGGCGAGTAATCTTGACTGTTACACTCTACAAATGTGCGTCAATTTTTGTTATCTGGTTTAGCTAGCCGCCTTCGTAACCACGAGCAGACATCATGACGTACACTTCAGGAGCAGTAGCTCGAGTTCAATAGAACAAAGACATATCACCTAGCTTTGTGCTCGTTTAATCGCTTTTTCTTTATTTACCTTAAATCTTTTTTTGAAGTCCGACATCTAAATGTTATCTCGACCGTCTGCTTTACGTCAGTGGGAGGCAAGCGCGCCTTAAAATGCGAGCCGTAGATTTGTACGCTGGAGGACGTTGTTGGCGTTTACCACAAGACATCGCTGTAGGTCAAGCACGATCATCGTCAATATATACACGGTTTCGCCAGATTTGCGACTCACTAAAACACGTCAAACTTCAAATACGGTTTCGAAAAAAGGTACAGCTGAATAGTTCCCGGTTTTGTAACCGTGTGCTCCAATAGCATTGCCTAAGCTCCCTACTATTGCGCGCGTCCGTTTCTGAGATAAAAGTAACATGAAACGTATTCATTAAATCATCAGGTGATAAAACATACATTCACTGCGTGCTGACATTACACTACTAAATAAAGGTTCTATACTTAGTTTCAGCTTAAATCCAGACGCTACGGGGTAATGGGACCTATCAAGCATCGTCAAACGCGCAAGTCACAAGACATTTATTTCTTTATCATCGATTCCGCAATGGTAAAACACGTACAGAAACATAATGAACAACCATGATGGTGCGCTCTTGACACTGTCTGATTGATCCCACAAGCTTGAAACATCGGCTAAATTTGTATTTAAAGGATCCTGAACCGAAATTTTAAATTTAGAAAACAACGCAGAAGCGCTGGGCGGGAAGCTACGAACCCGAAGGCATCACTCATAAAGCGATATCTCCAACGGATGGTCGTAATTTTGTGACAAAGAAAAAGCGCGCTTGAATAAGGCCAAAAAGGGCCGTGACGTTGCGATTCTTGTTTCGGCCACCTCTTGCTTTGACTCCATGAGGACGCGGAGGGCGAAAGCAGCAAGGCCCCACCCCCTCTCCCGTATCCACTCCTCCTCAACTATTCTGCAGGAAACGCGACGTCCCGATTCTCACTCAATCGTATCCTTGTTTTACTAAATATGGCGATCCGTTTAAGATTCCGCTGTATGAGTAGCGTTTTGGGGTCTGTGGCGCCACGTTGAACACTCCTGCTAGCTTATTTGGTGAAATTTAAATTTCGGTTCAGCATTCCTTTAAGGTGAAGCGAAGTATATACACTGACACGTGCACTTGCAGTCATGCCCACAAGGACAGAAGAAAAAGTGGTGCCACCTTTTCCTTGAAGAGTACATAATCTGTCAATAAAGCTTTATTCGTTCATTCATTCACTCATTCATTCATTCATTCGTTCATTAGGTTACATGTTTAGCCTGTTTATTATAAGTTCATATTTTTTTTCACTTTTAATACTGCCTTACGTCTTCATTCCTGTGAAGCTACTTGGTGAGTGCTTGTGAAGCTACTTGGTGACTCCGCGGTGTGAAAGTTAGCACTACGTGATCTTGTGAATCGTTATAACCCAAATTTTAAACTAAACATTGTAGTGTGCCTTTGTGGGTAAGAAACAACTCAAGTGACATTGGGAGTAACTGTTAAACTAAACTTTTCAACCGAACAGCCTTTCCGGTAAATCCGAAGGTTTCGTAATTTTTCCCCTCTCCCTTTTTATGGCGTCATTAATATTCACTTTTTTCTCCCGCACTACTGAAAACAAAATTGGTCTCACCACGCCGCAACACAGGAGCGACCGCTTTCGACATATGTAAGCTGCTCGATAAACCTGTTACCGACACTCTGACGCAATAAGCTGCCTTCTCGTTGGCCTCCCGTGGAAAACTGAGGAAGGCCAACAAAAACAAAAATTGCGGATTGGATTGAGAAGCGGGCTCCAACCAATCCGATTGGCCGCTGCGGGAAATCTGCGCTACGACTGATCACTGTGATAGCGTCATCCATTCAAAAAAGTGTATCGCGTCCCTGCGGCAGTAAGTTTCCATTGTTCCGCGGTCATTTGAATGTTTGTAAACTCACTGAAAATATAAGAAACGCTTGGCTCGTCATGTTAACGCTTCTTGCATCGTGATTGGTTCTTTGGCATTCTCATTGGCTAATGAAGCATTCTAATTGGCTGCGGAGCAACAAAAAGAAAAGAAATTCTCGAGCCTCACCACGCCGTTCGTTTCTCAAGCTTTCAATTGCTAGAGTCGTCTGAGTGATTAAGGCTCTCCTCGTTGGTACATTTGATGAGATAATTAAATAGGTAAAAAATTACAATATTAATCCCTGGAAAAGGGGGACAGGGGGACTAAGGACAAACACGAATCTTCCGGCACAGCTAGGTGGCTTCTGCACGACTGGAAAGGTCCGACTGGGGTCCTGGAATTGAACCAGAGACCTCTCCCGTTCCAGTGGAGCATTCTAACAACTAAGCTGACTAGTGGTTTGACGCCAGTAGAGCTAAGCGGGTTTTATCAGCTGCCACCAGTCTAAAACTAACAAGGGTGGACGGCCTGTATATTTAAGGTTATGATGTTATGCAATTAAAACAAAAGTGCAGCGAGCTAGATAGGGATAACAATAATAATCCCCGGAGAAGGGGGACGGATGGGACAAAGGACAAACACAAATTTCCAGAAACAGCTGCGACCGGTTCGCGACTGAAAACATATCCACTGAAAACGCAGAGGTTCCTTGTTCGATACCCAGACCAGGCGAATTTTTCTCAGTCACGCACAAGTCAATAAGTTGCGTTTGAAGATTTTTGTTTATCTTTCTTCACCCTTGTTCTTCTTTTCCGAGGATTATTATCGCTATTACCGTCCAGCTCACGGCACCTTTGGATTAGTTGCATAACGTTATAACCTTTAACAATCAGATTTTTATTTTTTTTTTTGCTTTTTTTTTTTCTTCGCGAACATTTTGAAGTTAGTTGAAAAATACCTTGGTAAAAGACAACGCTATTAGTGGTCGCGGACATTGTTGTGTTTTTTGCTTTCAATAGTAGCACTAATATTTTTTTGAAGGTCTTCTTGTGTGTTCTTCCTTAGTAAACTCGGAGGAATCTAGTTTTCAAACGTGAAGTAAAACCCTCGCGGGACATGACCATGATGCGTCTTCTTCTCGCATGGAACAACCTTTTGTTTAAAAGTATGAAATAAAAAAACATGTTCAGCACCTCCAGGTTTTTGCTCTGGACAGTTGTTGCAACTGCGTGAATTAAAGTGACCACGTGCACAGCATTGCTGCACTCTTGATGATGCTCATAAGGCGCTATATATTCAATAATCTCGGTTTTGTCGTTGGATAAGGTTATCTAAGTATGCTGAGGTATGATGCTCACGTATCCTGCTATGTTCAACAATATAATATCTGTCAGAAAGTACTTTCGTTTACATTAAAATGTATTCAGTTGCAGATTCCAATCAATCTTACACACAGTCCGATTAATCTCGTTTCCGAAACAGATATTGCTTTAAAATTAAAAAAAAATAAAAGATATATATGGTGCCCTTCGTTTTTTGCCTTTTTAACTACATATCAAACTTTGTCACTTGTTTAGATCACTTGTAAATAAACATAACCGGCTTGATACTGCAATTATTAAAAAAAGAAAATTTCACGAGAAGGCGAATCTTGCATAACCAAATTTTGTGTATACGACCCAGTAGAGACCGGTAATGAAGGTGTAATTGCAGCGAAAACATATTTTCATGAAAGTCGTCCTGACACCGCGTCCGCAGCATGTGCCATTTCTTGTTAAGGTAACATGCTTAAATGGTTTGAAACTTTTAACTCCCGAGAATATAAGTTTTATCCACATAAAAATTAATACGTCTAAATTTCATGGTAATAAGTAATAAGTTGAGACGTTGTGTTGTGCTCGTCCTCTTCAGTGTTCCTGAGTCTCGGTTTTTTATTACCATAAATCACCACCAGCTCGCTTTTTTTTTTAAGTATTGATGACGTCTAAACCACCAGCTCGGCAGTTTTAAAAACATCTTTGCAACAAGAAATGCCTAGGCTTTCAAAATTATCAAGCTTTATGCATATCGTATTTACTCGACTAATAGCCGCACTATTTATGAACAAGACCCTTGCGTCTGATTTCCCGCAGAACACACATACAGCCAATCATCGCGTTGCGCAAAAATATCATAGCGAATAAGGAGATCGAGAACACGATTCACCATACAAATGCAATCTTCACAGATGGTATCTTCGCGCGAAGACGTTATCCCCGTCTTGTAAATCGCTGGAATCATGCTGCCGATCACGGTGATTGGCAAGCCGCATGCTCCGCGGGAAAGCTAACCCTCAGGGTTTCTTCAAAACAGTGCGACTATTACTCGAGTAGATACGGTAATGCATGCACTTGTTTTGTTATTTTCTTGTTATTCACAAAAAACATCAATCTTATATTTTCTTCGTTTTTGTAAATATTAGGATTTTTGTCTAGAAATTACACGTATATTGAATAGTCTAGGGAGTAAAAGCGCTAAAAAACAATGGACAAGTGAAAGAGACCAACACCACAGAGGGCTGTGTGCGCTCTGTGGTGTTGGTCACTTTTAAATGTCCATTGTTTTTTTAGCACTTTTACCCTCTAAACAATATATCACCAACTAGCCCAAGTACATAACCTTCTACAGTAATATTGAATGTTTATGTCAGTATAGGTCACCTTCTTTAATTTATTCAACTAACGTTCTTCGAAATAAGACGATCGTCTTTCTTCTGATGCTTGCCAAAAGCTACAGTAAAACATTAGCTGCAACTTAGCGTTAAATCTTGTTTGCCAACGTTCATTTATATAATTGTTTCTCACCCACAAATATAAAAGGCGCGGATTGAAATTGTTACAAAGACTTGCCAACAAACATCTATGCTGTCAAAAAATGTAGATTTTCGAAGACAACGTCATTTCATGAACGTCGAACAATCACCAAAAAATGGCAATATCTTTATTTATGTCCCAAAATGCCTATTCTGACGTTTTGCCAATTTCTCAGTTTATTTTTCGTCTTTAGTATTTTCAATCTGGTGCAACATCTGAGTTGAAATACACGGCCAAAGTATAGTTACTTTTTTAGGAATATAAAAAATAACCTTAATGCCAGCGACAACCGGACAGGTTTGTTTTAATAACATAGTCTACAATTAACGAAAATACACAAATTCTGCCTTCTAGCGAAACATAAGTTAAAAGAGGAAAGAAATACAGATTAAAATAGCATAATCAACTTGAGGCTGAATAAAAAACATCGTCCTGCCGTTACATGCTACTGTATTCATCTCTCTATGAGGCGAAGCAAACAGGCATGGTGATGAATTCGTCTGGTGCTTGGAACTCCAAACCCTTTTTTTATATATATTTTTTGTATTTTGTGTGTGTGCGTTTTTTACGTTAGGTAAGTTCGTACTATATTTTATCGTTTTAAGTTTCTTTTTCATTTTACTTTTTAACAAAATATCCCTTAGTCCAATGGTCAGAATTTTAACATTTCTCCAACAGGAATAGGACTACTATGAATGTGGCTAGATTTAAAAATAAAACCAATAATCGTGACATCACCGCTTTGTACCGTTATTCAACCTCCTTTCTAACCTCTCTCCTTATCTGAGGACATCAGAACCACACAAGGGTTGCTGATCCTTCCACCTTGTCCCGTAGCCTAATTTCCTCCACTCTACCGACAGACCAACGTTCAGAAAGACTCACGCGATCCAATTCCGTCATCGAGTTGTTGGCAAGTATATTTCGGCCACCGCTCAAATGCCCAGTGAACTGAGTCTGTTAATCGGTCATTGAGTGGGCCATAAACGAAACAAAAAAATTAATCAACTTTTTTGAAAATATACGCGGAATAAACCGCTATTATTTTTCACGTTCCTTGAGCCTTCTCGCTAGAATTTCTTGTTTCCTAAAAAAAGGGACTCGTTTCTCGATATTTATACAATTATTTTAGCTCGGTTGTTCAAACCATCGTCTCAATGTTGATAGCATGGGGTTCCATAACAGCTGGGGACATTTTAGGCAATGTTATCAATACATTCTTCGTTGTCCGTCCCCCCCTTTCTATGTATCTTCCTCATGTCTAATTACCGTTACCAACACGCTCGTTTTGTACTTAGTTATCGGAATGTTAGCTAAAAACAAACAGATGCCAGTGTCAGACACCTGTGCCCTACAAAAAGCAATATGACTTCCAAAAAAACAGAGAATAAATGTGTTCGGTTGTATTCCTGACGAACACGCTTTGTTTGATGATATTATCTGCACTGAATTAGCGGCTATTCATTTTCTTCGTTTATAGGAAGATATTTAAAACGCAAGGTCATTGCTATTATGGGATGTCCGAAAGCAAAGGGCAACAGGCAGGGCCGTGTTCACGTCCGGTAGAATTCATTCTTCCTTTCGTCAGTAGTAGTCGGGAAGCATCAGCATTACTCACAACGTGAACTCTCCGTCTCCTGGGCAATGTCATCGGGTGCCTCATGGGGGGGGGGGGGGGGGGGGGGGGGGTGCAAGCTCATCCGAAATACGACAAATAAATTCTTAATTCAGTAGAGCTTCACGACGGCCCGTCTCCACTCCTTCCCTAATTCCATAAGCCTGCTTTCGTCTTTCCTTCTTGCGCTTCTTGCCTTTCGATCTCCTGTGCCATACGGACACTTTCAGGGAACTAGGACTCAATTTGTGCTCTAAAGACATATTGTCGCACATAGGTTACAGTAACGACCGCGAATACTACTATCAAAATATGTGTAAAGCAGGATGTTGTCTTACTTATTTTTAACTGCACCTAAGAACAGACATTTAAAGCGTCAATACATTCTATCGACAAGAACACGAGCATTCGAAGGTAACCTCTGCGCACCAAATTTTATTTCATGATATATTTCACATCCGAAGAAAAGTTTATTCATGGTATAGTTAGGAAACAAAGAAGTGATAAGCGCATAATTAAACTAAGTGCCGTCTATCTTATCCTAGCATCACCCGGACAGCCAAACCAGGTTGCTTTTTTGAGCTGATGCTTCTTAGGTACAGCTCACGTCTTTGCATGCATTCATATCGGCAACTAAAAAATTAAGAAAAGGAACGCCGTACGTTGAACTGTTTCATGAATTTTGTGAATAAAGATATTCGATAATACGGCTAGTTACATCATCCGCTAACTGCGTCGGAAACAACCTGTATTTTACCTTGCTTAAGCCTTTTTATTTTAATATATCGATTGGCGAGGAGATTGAACTAGAGGGTAGAGAGTTACGTCCGGCTTGTTTTTCCCAGAGTTCCGTGTTTACCAACACAAGGCACGTGCACTGCATTTTTTTTTTTATCTGTCTCGATTGAGTGCGGGACAAACATTGGGCACGACTCGTGCCAAATATTTTGCTGCGTCAGCGTTTGACTTCACTTACGTGGGCCATGCGTTTCTTCAAAACACAACCAAACGATCTATGCCGTTGTGCTCCTCATCGGTGCAGTTCTTCATTTAGCCACTAGATGCGCGATGGTTGGAACTCCTTCCCAAGAGGTGATATTCTACGTTTTAGGTACCTTTAAAGAAATCGAAAAAAAACTAGGGGAAGAGACGAGTAAAGGCAATCCTCCTGCTACATTCTATGCGGAAAATACGGTTACTGAGAGCCTAAAACAATATAAAACTTATCTGACCATATCAAACGGAAGTATAGTTTCTTTCGACTCTAACCGGCGAACCCTTATGCTACTCGGTGATGACCATGTTGAAGGTCAATCTGTTTGTCCGGTTCCTAATTTATATTTTTTTATGCGGTAACTCAAAAAAACAGGTCACGGAAATCCCAAAGTTGTTCCCGAGATATCTTTGTTTGTTTGTTTATTTTATTTGTGCTGGTCTTTTTGTTTGTGGCGCTGAATCGATTAAATGTATTTCGCAAGACGAAATATCACTCTCCTATTCTATTATTAAACAACGAAGCATCCCAAGTTCGGCAGAAAATAAATTTTGTAATATCAGGTCGCTCAGCAATGCAATCGTTGAAACTTTTTCATGCAACTTCGGAGATCACTATGTGTCACTGAAACACGTTTCTTCAGCTGCATCTTGTGAATACATCGAGAACAGTTTGTCAAATATCTCTTTGTAAATTTTAAAACAAACCGCACCAAGGAAAAATTATGATGGCGGTTTGGAACCATCAGGCGCAACACCGGTACACACCGCACAAAAACCCATTGACTGCCTGATCCAAACTAAAGCATTCGTAGACTCTTTGGAGAGTTTGCGCATTACTTCTTTTGACTTTATTTTGTTAAACAGTAATCAACCGGTCAAAAGGCGTCTGAAAGGCCCTGTGAAGGTAATCGGAAAGGTCACAATAATTTATATTTCCTCAATTGTTTCCTCACCTAGTCCGAGCAAGGGATTATAAAATTAAAATAATATTCCACACGTCACTTTTTTGTGAATTTGGATCACCGGGCACACTTAGAAAATAACTGACGTTCATATGTTGGTAAACAACAGCTTGAAATAAAAAATATATATATTTTTGGTATCGTATTTTGTATTATTACACGCAGTGATCGGTGTGACGGAAACTCAGAACTACTTATTTGAGACAACATCATTTTGCTTCAACTCAGATTATTGTGATATATGTATTACAGCTTTCCCCCTTCAGCCTCCAGGTTGAATCAAAATAAACCCCAGCTTTGTAGCCTGTTTTGTTTGTCTCATCGCCCTCTTTATTCTTCGCAACAAGCTCTTTTTGGTCCTCAGCTTATTTTCTTCCATTCTCGGCGGTGAGTAGCTGTTTCCCAACAACAGCGGCACGCCAGAGGGCTTTCTAGTGCTGTTTCTTGTTCTCCGTCTGAAGAGCTAAGGCTCAAAGTCTGTTTTAAGTCGAAACCGAAGCCCTTATATTTTGTATAAAGTTAGTGAGCTTGCATCATGCATTATTAGCAAGCCGGATCCGTAGCCTTTGAATTCACTCAAGATTACCAAGTACACAAATACAAAAAACTAACCTATTTGCGTATGTATTAGCTTATCCGTAAGTCATTTTGCCACGGTACGAGCAGTTTTTCCCGGGACTTTCTACTTTCGCCTAGAGATAGATTAACAAATATCGGAACTTTTATGTGCCCTTCCACTAAACTAGCCTCGCTAGTATGCTGGCATCGGCGCGTAACCGCTTCGACATCAGGACTTCATACACAGTTTTGTGTATGAAGTCCTGGAGATATATATTTATATATATAATGGAGAGGTACCGGGTTCGATACCCGGACCAGGCGGATTTTTCCGGTCGCGCACCAGTCACCTAGCTGTGTTTGGGGATTTCTGTTTGTCATTTGTCCCTCCTGTTCTCCTTCTCCAGGTTTCCAGAATTATTTTCCTCAAACTATCGAGTCCAGACAATCATTTCGCGACTCTTAGAAAAAGATTAGGAGAAACTATTAGACATTAAATAAACTTGAAGTTGCACAATTATGGCGGAAAATGTATTTTTCTTGATATCATACAAAACTATTTATCAGCTTCTGTCTAATGTATCATTTTTGATGGAAATATATTTGATGTTGGATATATATATACCCCAGCGGTCAATGTATTCTATTGTGAACATACCACATACAGCCGAGATCGTACTCCATGTAGATGACACAAATGCATTTTTTCCGTAAGAAACAAAGATGAGTCTGAGGTATTGGTGAACGAATGGATGATATTGCCAAGTGCATGGTTAGTATGTAATGACTTAGAATTAAACATTGAAAAACAAAGCATATCATATCTAGGGTCAAAAATGAAAATAATTATCCGGCGGAACTAAGTTCACAATTTAAAAACGATGAAATTTGTCATTAAAAACCTAGACGTTTTTAGGTGTGTACTTTCAATAAACTTTGAATTGGTCTCCGTGAGATTGACCAAATACGATCCGCTAACTCTACATTAATAAAATTTATTATTAGACTAAGAAATATTTTCCTTATTTGGTTAAAGCGAAAGCTCTATTATTCGCTTGTGTACTCTAGTTTACATTAATACAGTTTAATACGTGAATCTTGCTCAAAGACCTATAAGTACAAGCTCCAAGTTCGAAAACGAGGAATAAGAACAATCGCCAATTTTTCGTGTGACGTACACTATCACCCATCCTAAATTCAGCATTATTTTCTGAAAATAGACCAATCACTCACGGAAAAAGTGGCGACATATATGTTCATCGAAATCCCCCAAATCAGGTCCTCAATACATACATCAAAACTATATTACCACAACAGCATACACATTGCGCCACGTGCAGTACAACCAATCAAGAGCACGAGAACACTACGGTACACAAAGAATGTCTCAAAATTTCACAGCTATTTAACACCCACCCACAATTAATGTGAATGAGTCATACCTCAGAAACAATTCACCCATTTATTACCATTGCAAAAACATATTTCTTTGCTTAGCATAAAATATTGAAATACATGTGTCATGTTACAACCGTATTTATATAGTTAAATATTTTAATATAAAAAAATATTTTATATATGTTAAAAATATAACGACGTTTTGCTTTTTTTCTTGTCTTGTGCTTCTAAACTGTACACAGGGATGGGGCCTAATTAGGTGATATGAGCCTTCTTTTTCTCGACCACTTAGACGTTTATCTGAATAAAACAATCGTTTTTATTTTGCACTTTACCATTGGCGAGTGCATTGATTTCAGATCAGCCGCTTTTGTAGAAAACGTTTATCATTGGATATGTGTCACCTCGATACAAAAAAAAACAACATAAAAGCAGGCACAATCATTGAAACCAATTATATTTATTTTAAATGTAAGAGAGCGTGTAAACATCGGCCTTTTTTGTCATGTAACTTGAGTGTTTAGAATGTTGTGAGGCAGTTGCATCTGTCAATTAAAAACACAGCGGGATGTTGGGTGCAACACTTAGACTTTTTTATAGATTTTTTTTTTTAAATACATGTTAAATTAAAAGTGTCGCATGGTGAGAATTCGCAGCATATTTAAAGAGAAACAGGTCTTCTAAGCCATGTTCCCTCCCCCTTAACAGTCCCTTCTCGTTCAACGCAGGCACAGTTAGCAGTGCATCTCGAGGTTTATGGAGCGCAGCAAAGCGTTACTGGTGTGTGACTCATCGCTCAAGTGTTGCCCCAAAAAAGAAAATAGTCTTGTCTGCTTCCTTCCTTGCAGTCCGCAACGGGTTCAAAAAGGGGAACTCGCATAATATGTGCTTCGCAGGGACTCGAAAAAATGGAAGCATTTGTAGCAGTCATTCCTTCCCTGCCGTCTCCCGTCTCCACCCAGTTCCTCACGCCAAGCCGTCGGCACTTCCCTTCATTCAATTTTCGAGATTTCTCCGCTCACAGCGTTCTATATTTACACGCCTGCGCGTTTCCCCGGGAAACGATCTGCCCGAAGGGACGATGAACCCTATGGATGTCCCGACAGCAAAGCGAATATCGTGATTGCGCTCCCGATTTTTTAACCCCAAGTCCCAACCGTTGCAAAAAAAAAAAAAATAATAATAAATAAAAATGCAGTTCGTGTGATTTAACTTTTTTTTTCTTTTTTCCTAGTTTTCTTCTTTTTTTTTTCTTTTTTTTTTGACGATCCCACACAAAAAAAAAAAAGAAGTCGCGGCACATAAAATGAGCGTAACACCGGGACCGAGTGCTAATGAGAAATCGGGGCAGTCGGGGCGTAGTTTCTTGTTTCACTTCCCTCTGCCTGCACAAAATGTCATAGCTCACAACATTCCAAGTTCAATTTTGCTTATGCATACGTAAAGGCAGTTAAGGGTCGTAATTTTAATAAAACACTGAAATTATAATGAAAATAAAAGTATCCTTATTATCATAGATCATGCGGCTCAAGTTTGTGTATTGCGTCAATTACTCGGGGGGGGGGGGGGGGGGGGGGGGCTTTCTTTAAATCAATATCTTTGGTCAATTTGTTTACCAACTCTAAAGATATTTTCCATAGTATTTATCTATTGCTATAACTGTTAAAACTTTTTTTGTAAAATACGTCCTGTCGCAAAAGTTAATTTTTTTTTTACAATGTTGTTTGTTGGGCGAGTTGGTGCTGAAACATTGAGAATATGGTAGCGCTTTTTGACACAGACGAGAGGAGAGAACAAGACAACACAATGCGCTAACATCAACTGTTTATTATGCAACAAAAACATCGGTATAAATACTCTGGGCCATCCCGTCCCTCATCCAACGCCCTGCCCTGCCGCTGTTCGCAAGAGCTGGGTCTTTTTGTCCGCCAGATCAATCGAAGCTACCCTGACGAACCGATCTCCGTAACTTTTTATTAGATCTACCTCAATGATTTCCCGTGCCGTTTTATCATTGGGTCTACTGATGATCGTGCATCACTTGAACTCAGGTTTGCCTCCCCACTCGTGGCAAGAGACGGGATCTTTAGGCAAATGACTATTTCGTTCTTTTGGTCCCTATCGTGCCTTTTCTATATATGAGCACGAATCATGAGTTAAGAAGCGTTTTAAGAGTGGTTTTAAAGTTTCTATAAATGCCTATTTCGGCGTTTGAGCCTAAATTTTTGTTTCCCGCCCATAAATGCCCATTTTTTACTTTTTTTTGCTTCGCTACCTCAAAATGACTTGTTCTGTTTAGTTTCAATTTCAAGCGGACTGTTTTTCATCTTGCCGCGATGCATGGCAACACGCTGCTCCTATCTCTGTGCCGAGACCCACCACAAACATGTTTTTTTTTTCTTCACGCCTGTAAGCCAAGGCGCAAACGGCGCCTTCCTTCTAGTACAAGACACTTCCCGCCCTTCCACACGCATCGTCCTTCTTTGCTTTCGCCCCCTCTCGCTTCGCCCGTGAAGAAGCGGGTTTGTTGTCTTAACATGTCTGGACAGTGTGGAGCCCGGGAACTGCCTGGAGGCTTGAAGTCTGGATCTGAATCCTGCTGTACTTCTTTTCAGCCTAAATGTGCCTTAGTGGATGCTGGGAGCGTCCCAGCCAGTCCAGCACTGGGAGAGTCTCAGTGTGTCACCCCGATCAACTGGAGTAGTACTGGATTGGCTGGGATGGTTCGTCCTATTCGCTAAGGTTCATTGGAAGATCGGGAAACGGAGCGTAATGCCCACCGAAAAGCTTTTTTTTTTTTTTCAGGGGAGCGAGCGCATGCGTCTGTGTGCGTCTGTGTATGCGCGTGTGCGTTTGCGTGCGTGCCAACCTACATGTGAGGTGAAGGAAATAGGAAGCGCGTGGTTTGCTCCTTTCGCGTGCGCGTCGGTCTCTAACGTTATTGTGTCCGGTGGTCTGTGGTTTGCTGCTCTTCGCTTTCGCTGTCTGAACCTTCTCAACAATGCCAGAAAGGAAGGTCCCAAAGAGCGTGCTGATGGGCAATGGACCCAAATTAATTATTCGAAGAAAAAAGTGAAAGCCGTTTACAACTTCCTGTAACGCCGAATTGGAGCGCAGCTCTTGAGGAGGAGGAGTGGAGCGTATATTCCTCCTCCTCCCTCGTGATCATGCCTGCTAGTCCTCCTCCCCACCTGCTCCCCCTCCCTCTCTTTTACCCCTCCCCCTGAGGTCACGTGACCCCCCCGGACCATACTAGACAATGAGGGGAGGAGGGGGAGGAGGAGGAGGGCAGAGGTCCGGGGGGTCACGTGACCTCGAGGGGACGGGATCACATGACCTTGGGCGGGCCGTCACGTGACTTCGGCGGGGGGAGGGGAGTCACCCCCCGGGGTCACGTGACCTTGGCGGGGGAGGAGGGGGGAGGAGGAGGAGCGGAGGGGGAGGAGGGGGAGGGGCGACGCCGACGCCGACGCCGCACAGGCTGGAAACGGGTCATGTGACCCCCTCCCCTCGAGGTCACGTGACCCGCCCGGACCATACTACACAATGAGGGGAGGAGGAGAAGGAGGGGGAGGAGGAGGGAGAGGAGGAGGAGGGGAGGAGGAGAAGGAGGGGCGCGGTTACGCCGACGGCGACGCCGACGCCGCTCAGGCTGGAAACGGGCCCCTAAGAGCTGCGCTCTAAAATAACTCGTCTATGCTTATTCCATAAAATGTATTACGCAAACTTTGCACTACGTGAAAGCCTCATTGCAGTTCCTTTTTATATTTCATCACTACATGATCACCAGCATAAAGTTAGAATTCCTAACTCTAATACCAATGCTCTTTATCATTCGTTTATGCCATGCACATCCCTCAACTGGAGCCATCTTCCACCCACAATTGGTTCAATTAGTGAGAATGTTTTTTTTTTTTTATGAAGGTGTTAGATGGTTTGGTGACCTGATTTTTTTCTTTGTGTCAATGTATTTCCCATTTTTGCATTCACTGCTAACATTTTTTTTTTCCCACTCACATTTGTAATGCTGATCTCTTGAGGATAAAATTAATTAAACCGAATTAAGCGGTGGTGCGTCATTGGAAGCGTGCGTGAACTCTTTCCTTCTTACATAAGAGTGAAAGTTGACGTAACGAGCGAACGAACAGATCGGAAAAGCACGGCGGGAACTGCGTCGCGGCCTCCGCGAAACCAGTCCAGTCCAGTACTATCCAAAGTAAAGATGGCCGCCCTTGACAAATTTTAGCAACATACGGAGGGGACTATAGTACTCGACTAATCTAGTACAAGAGCTCCTGATTATATTCAGCCATGCAAGGTATGTCAAATTTGTTGAAAAAATTTACGAAACGCGCTTCGTAAGAATATTTTATGTTCTATTTTGATGTTGAGCCCTCAGCAAGGTTGAAGCCTTTGAGTTGCTTTACTGATGGCATACAGTCTCATTTTCGAAGATAAGACTTAGGGATGCAGGTGTCACGAGAACAACGTTGGCGCGTTTTAGCGTTACTAGGAGAAGTTATATGCTTTGTACCTGCAACGCTAAACCGCGAAAATGTTTTGTATATGATACTTTCGTCGTAATTTACTCGTCAAACTTGTGACTCAGCAATACTGCCGAGTGCTAAGTTTTGACGCGCAAGCTAGCACCCCACTGACGCGCTTTCTATTAGAATGAGGGATATTATGGTAGCTGCATTAGCTTTGAGGGAAGTAGAGGAAAAATCGGCGATCACGTGATCCATCTGATCACCTCGTCCCCTGTCTACGCTTATGCAACCTCATTTATTATTTCCATTGTAATGGCATCCGTCGTCTATATTTTGACACCATATTTCTTCGCTAAACTTTAAGTGTTTCTTCCCCCAAGCCATTTCGCGTACCAAGGGCAGCTATCTAGAGCTAACGTTTCGACTAACATCATCCCCCGCGATCATCTCTTGTTTTCCTTTTTTAGCACGGAGCTGTTAAAGGCTAGTATCCCCAAGATCGTGTCCCTCGCAGAGAAAGGAAGACACCGAATTCTGAACACCTACCGCCATTTATGAGTGACGGCGGCAAGCCACGTATCTGGTTGCCGCCGTCGCTCATAGATGGCGGCAGCCTTTCCACTCTGGCTTGCCCACTGGCGGCCGGCCATTACTTTCCATTGTACAGCTCCGCTGGTCTTTCTTCTTCACCAGAGTAGAAAGACTGAAAGGTTTTTTCATCTCCACAGTCAATATTCGGGCAGCTTTCTTTTTTTTCATTTTAATTTGATTAGGTATGGCTGTACCTCAATGTAAAAGATACAAACGTTAGATATGAGTAAAAAACAAAAACAAAGTGATAAACATATATATCGCATTTTTGATTGATTGTAGCTTGACAAAAAAAACTGATTTTAAAACTATACAACAAATGTACATCGAATACCGTAAGAAAGAACTTGTGATCCTAAAGGTTAACACTGACATTAAAAGCGGTATTGAGTTTAATTTATTTTTAAAAAATACAAGAAATGTCCTGGCATTCGTGCATTCAAATGTTCGCTGAGACATTTGAACGGGCACCTAATCAACAAAAACAAGTATTTGAACCTTAGTAGTCGAGCCGAAACTTTCAAACAAATTAACTTCTGTTCATAGAACATATTTTGAGCCGTCATTTTAAAGCTCCGCGTATTCTTAAATATCACCAATCTCAAGATATTGAAGAACTGACTCGTTTCACTTGGTTAAAAAACTACCCGTAAACTCGAGACAGCACTTGGTGTATTCATATACCATATTGGTATCGTTTTAGTTAGCTTTCTGCGTTTCAACTATATGATTTCGATACTTCCAAAAAGTTCTAAATATTTATTGAGGTATGTGCATTGTCCTGATAGCCCGGTAAATCGGGGAGGGGGGGGGGGGGGCATGCAACTCATAATGCCTTGCAGTGAATTGGTTGCAGCTTGCAAGGAACTTTCAATGAGGCTGTACTCTAGGACGCACGGAGACAGTAGCTTTTTTTTACGAGTAGTGTGCAGTGCAAAGCAAGTCACGTTCGTGACCATGCTTATGCCACACGGTCCCTCTGCGCGAGTATTCACTTAAAGAAGGCGCTTCTTAAATCAGTCCGGTCAAACCATAACGCGCCTCCCAAAACTTACGAGATAAAGTATACACTGCACAAGAAAAAAGCGATGCTACATACAACTTTTACTCTTTCACGAATTTAGCATCTAAGACATAAACTAAAACCTGGAACTTATTTCCATAATTAGTAAAATGCAACTTCATTTTAATATCTCGAGCAGAATTTCGAGAACATGTTTTTACGTTCGAGCCGATCACTATATTAAAGTTGTCCTACCGTTTTACCCCAATTCGGTGTTACTCTTCTTTTTCCTCTCTGAAATGCCTATAGCCCTCGAGACGATTAGCTAAATAAAAAAAAACGCTATGTTCTTCGCAATTAAGTTTCTTTTCATAGACAACAGCTATATTGGCAAGCCTGCCTTTTTTATTTATGATTTATTTAAGCTGTCTCAGCGAGGCTCCGCGTATGATATATCGCTGTTATGTACATACCGACAATCTCAAGTTGCGTCCATGACACGTTCGGTTCTTTGCACGTGACATGTCATATGGTTCATATATACGTTCTCGAGAAAAGCGACCATCTTTTTTACTTTTAAAAAGAGTCCAATCGATCTCAGCAAAGAGGAACCGGCAACGCACACTGACCAGCATATGAACAGAAGTGGACAAGAGTCGTTGTTGCTCCTCCTCGTACAACGGTCTTGTCCAGCGACTGCCGATGCCGGAATAATAGTTCGGGCTACCCGGCGTTCTTTTGTCGACAAAGAAAACCTGAGTGTCAGTAGCACACTTTCAATATATCTCTTTTCTTTCCCCTTCTTTCTCTCTCTTTCTTTCTTTCTCTTTCACGCTCGCTTTCTGACGTCAACGTCACCCCGTTCTTGATGGATAATCCAAGGCAGGCACCCGGGACACTCGGGAGACGTCGGCTTTCCCACGGCTCCCTTTGTGACGGAGAGCCATTTTGTAATGCCAAAGGTCGCGTCAGTGCAGATGAAAACAAAGGACGAAACAAGAGCGCAGAACCCGTCTTAGAGAGACGTCAAGGAATATTATTCTATCAAAGGTTATTTTATAAAATTTTGAATTGTGCGCATATTCTTTCCTTTCTTTTGTGCGTTACTATAATGCATATTTTTTACTGGTAAAAACGTGGTAGATTTTGGATTTCAGTATAAAGTGCTTTTTATTACTTTTGCCAACGGCGATATTTGTAACGCGAGAAACAAACCCTATCATCTCCACACAGCCACACTCGTATTCCATTATTGTAAATCAGCGTGTATGTGTGGCGGTAATTTACTTGTGTGATATGAAATATATTTTTACTGATCTTGGCACGTCTTCGCCTTTCTTTAATAACCTGCTATATGTCATCCAAGCGCCGAATTATTTTTTTTTCGGGTTTTACTTTCATTTGCGACTGTCCCCCAAAAAAAAACATTACGGCACAAGTTAAGGTAGAGAGAATGCTGCAGCTGCAATTATACCCTGGTACTTATATCAAAAAGACTGCCTTGAATATGAGGTCGCTATTGTTGCTCTAATCATGCAGGTCCAAAGTATAATGTTTCTAATTTGTCTCCAGCTGTTGCGGAATGGCCCGTGGGAATTATGGCACGCAATCTACCACTATTAGTCCGTCCGTCTCTCCAACAACAAGCCATCTCCTGAAAATCCCACAAGGCCTCTCGTCAATCCCACCTTGCATCGCGCGGCACGGGAAATTGTGTGGTATGTGTCGAAGTACACTCGAGATTGCTCGTATGCTTCGTAGTACATCATGGAAGTGGCTTAATTTTTTCTCTTTCACTACTGCAGGTTTAGAACACAAAATAAAACAGACCTAACACACCACAAAGCCGATACGTACTCTGTCTTGTTATTGTGCTGCTGTATTGTGTTCTGAAGTCGCAAAATATTAAACTAGTTTGACACGCTGCTTCTACGAGTGTGTACTGCTTCACGCGCCGTAGATCAAATTGCCGTTGCGCGTCAAAAAGGCGATGGGAAGCGCTGCATATTTTAGGAATGGATTATTAAAAAAAACTTCGTAGTCGCCATCAAAGAGAGACGACGATGCCTATTGTTTCTTGAAGTAGAGTTACTTAAAGCCTGTATACATTCGTGCTTTGCTTTGTTTGTATCTCAAATAGTTACGCAACGTGGCTTGCTTATATTTTGTTTAAAATCACCTGACTTATTCGTGCATTCGATCTTTTATGTGCATAAATCCTCAGAAGTATCTGCAAAAAAAAAAGAAAATTGTAAGTTGGGGAAAGAGTGAACAGTCTAAAAACGTTTTCCTACCGTTGTCCTTTTCTTTTTTTCTTTTTTTACTTCAAAGTTTTTTTGTTTTTTTGTTGTTGTTGTTTTTTTTTTGTTTTTTTTTTGCACCACAGACACAGGTGTTATGTTATAATTACTGTAACACCCTTAAAGTTCGCGAGCCCTTAATTTGCGTGAATTTCATAAAATTTAGGGGCACGCGAAAAATTTCGATAATTAAGAGTTTCAATGCAGGCGTCTGGAATTCGCGAAATTTAGTAGCCGAAGTTATGCCCTCTATGACCGATTCGCGAAAAATAGGGGCCGCGATAAAGAAGGGTCTTACAGTATAAAGCAGCTCAATATAATTTATCCGCACGACGGAAACTTTATAATTATAACTTATTAAAATCCTCTTACAAGACAGGGCCACAAAGTCCGAGGACACCTAAGCACTTTTTATGAGTTGTGAATACGAAAGCATGAATGCGGTTCTTCCGCTCTCTTAGTTCGTCTGCGGCGTAGTGGCGTGGGCGGCCACGTTTCAATACTGCCGAAGTAGCGGCCGACGGTCGAGCGCTCTCTCGTGAGCCGCGCCGAGCTCGAATGTACAACCTCCTCCGAGTTCGCCCAGAATTGGTTTTGTTTACTGTTAACCAGACCTTGGGTCGCATCGCCGCACATCGCCCCGCCTGCGCTGCGCTGCGCCACCATGGAGAGGGCATCTGTGGTGGCGGTTTTTGGAACCACGCCGCACCAGAGCCAATGGGAGCATCGTTCCTTGATGACGCGGGCCAGCCAATTAGAGCATAATTCATTGCTTCGCTCCTTTTGGAACGGTGAATTTATTTGCCGTTTTGCTTGGTTTTTTAGTGGCTTCAAAGGTGGGATGCCTCAGATCGCGGCTTCACTTCGCTCCTTTGGGACAGGGGAATTTAGGAGACGTTTGGCGCGGCTGATGACGTCGGCTCGCTCCATGGGACAGTTAAGGCTTTCGCATTAAAAAAAGGCGCATATACGACAAGGCCTTGCATTCTATATTTGTCTTAAAAGCGCCCGATAGCGGCTAGAAATCGCTGTATCTGTCACCCTAAACACGTGCACTCGCAACGCGTGCTCTGGATGAACAGGCCTCGGGAATTTTATATTGTAGGAGGATTATATCTGTCGCAATACGTACGGCACCGTGAGGGGAGGGGATTTTGGGAACCTTGGTACATACCACGCGCTTTATCGTTGCGCCTCCGCGACCGCGCCCGAGTAGCGCCAGCAACCGCCAACTGCCGTCGCAGCCATCCGCCGTCCCGCCTATCCGCCGGAACGTCGTACGTCGTTGGCGGCGACGTGGCAGCGTAAACGCATCGCGACGGGTGTCACTTCTTTTAATACGTTGCTCGTCGTAACTTACCTTCCTGTCGGGCAGTGTCACCTAACCAACTTACGTTCCACCGCAAACGTGGTAGGGTTCGGCTAGCTTCGACAGAGCGTTGGTGCAGCAGACGACAGAGTCGGTACAAAGGAGAAGGATGAGATAGGGGCAGCCTCGCAAAATAGCCAACGCGATACCCTCCGTCCCATTTCCGTACGCTCCTTGCTCGTCTGACTCGGCTCTCTGCCGCTTGAACGTTGTTGCCATGGTAACCTGCGCCTGCTCGCGTATACCACGTGGTAGCGGGAGGAAGGACGATGGGTGGGCCGTACCGAGGACTCCCATTATTGGTCGCGCGGCGCGCGCAGGCTTTTGTGATTTTTGCAAAGGGTCTATGCAAACGCAACACATTTATTGACACAAAAGCACCATGAGCACAATGGCCTGTGAAGGAACAGCAAGGACTCATCTGCCTCCCACCCGCAAACAATGATTGGTCACACACTCATGTGTTACCCGCAAATAAGATTAATCACACATTCATGTGTGGCAAATCTTACCGAAGCCCGCCATTCAAGAGAGCAGGTCGCTTTTGCATTAGCGCCTACAACAAGCGCGACTTGTAGCGAAGACAAAGGGAGCATTTTTATTCCTAAGGAAATGGGGTTTATCTCATAAAAGCGATTAATACAAACCAAATAAACAAATTTTGAAAGCGGTACCGTTGTTGGTATTATCATCTGCAACGGATTCAGAAGGCGATTATAATATGTACTTGCGGATCGGTTCTCGAGCATAACATATTATATTTTGGGTCATTGTTTGATTGGCAGCAAAGCCACTTCTTTTAAGTTATGAGCGTTTGAGAAGAATGTGCGCACACTTGATTTTGTTTTGTATTGCGCTGGAATGATTTTATGTTTTAGTGTGTAATTTTATGATTGTCATACAGGTTATTTACGGAAATTAATTGACACTAAAGTAAATGAAACTATGTACCTCTTTTTGGTCACTATGTGACTATTTCCTCAGCAATCAAAGATGCTTTGTTTTAATTAGGTGAATTAAGTTTATTTGATTTAAATAAGATTTATTTTATTTAGGTTATATTAATTTGTTTGGTGTGAAATTTACTCAATTTATATCAAATTAATTTCATTTAACCCATTGCAGCCAGAAAATAGAGATTCTTCATCAGTAGATATATTTTAAACATGGCAGATTGATTGATCAATTCGTCGGATCACTGAAAATAATGCGAAAGAGTTACACTAGCCCATTGTGCAATTTAATTAGCTTTTTTTTAGTGATGTAAACCCAGCCATACCAAAACAAAAAGGCTTGATTTTTAGCTACATAATAAGATTTATTTGCTTTGTATTTGGCGTTCTGATGCTTGCAATAGGACACTACGCAAATGACAAACAAAGTGTACGGTAGAAAGAAAGCTTGGCGCTCCAGTTTACGCAGGAGAGCAATGCAGGTTACTTGTGATTAGCCTTATGTAAATCTTGCGCTCTTAATTAATTTTTAATGTAAATACAAAACAAAATGCGCATAGAGAGCATCAAATATTGTATTTTTATTTACACAAATACCTGCAGCAGGCATTATGCAGGGGGGTACATAGAAACACGTAATCAAACAACTCTTCAAAAGAACAGGCAACAATTAGTAAGTACAGTCTTTCACCCTAGAATGCCTCCCTGCAGTTCATCATAAATGACATCATTATCAATAACAGAAATCAGTTCTTCAGGAATCGCATTCCACCACCGGGTTGTTTGAAGAAACAAATTAAAAAGAAAAACAGTCAGTACGATAACGATACTCTTCCGCTGTCTTATGATGATCATGTCTTGAGTAAACAAGATGCGGTTCCAGAATTTACGAACCTTTTCAATACCTGTCTTCCGTGATATATATTAAGAAAAATATTTAGCCGCAAAAACCTTCTCCGAAATTTAAGAAGGTCCCAGCCCAGTCGGTTCTACATTTCTCTGCAACTTGAGTATGGGCTATAATCAGGTGTTGACATAGTGAACAAAGCAGCTCACAGAAAGACGAGGACAGAGAGAAGTAACATGCACAACACCAAAGCGCTTGTGTGTTTGGTATGTTCCTTCATTCTGTCCTTCTCTTTCTGTGCACTGTTCTGTTCACTATGTCACCATACCAACTCGCCCAACTTACAACACTTCTGTAATCACCTGGTACAACCTTTAATGCCTGATTTTTAATTCGCTCCAACCTCTTTGCAAGGTACGATAGAGGCGGATCCTAGATAACACAGCCATATTTTAAGATGGGTCTGATAAACGGAAAAAAATGTTTGTCTTACACTGCGTGGTGTATTCTTAAAGTTCCTCCGAATAGAGTATACCACCTTACTTGCCTTCTCTGCAGTTTTATCTATGTGGTCATATTATTTTAAATTATTCAAAAAATAAACTCCCAAATATTATGTTGATCTACCCGTTCAAGTTTTTTTTTTTTTTTGTTCTTAATTTACATGTAGACGGGCTGACAATAGATAGAGTAAAACACATGAATTTGCACTTTTTTATATTCAATCCCACTTACCAACGATCAAACCAGCCCACTAACATTCCTGAATCTCTTTGCATCAGACAGACGTCTGCATAATTTTCAACAATCCTGTACAGTACGCGGTTATCCGCAAATAATTTTATATCTAACTGTATACTTTCACAGATATCGATAATAAATATAAGAAATAACAGTAGCCCTAGTACGCACACTTCCCTGAGCCATCCCCAAGCTTACAAGTAAAGGTTAGGATTTCTGACCATTTGGTACAACTCTGTTCTCAGCAACCCAATTTGTAATAGCTTCATTCATTCCTATTAACATAAGCATGCAGTAATAAATGATGAGGCACAGGGTCAAAGGCATACAAATGTCTAGAAATATGCAATCTACACTCTCTCTTTTTTTTTCGATGGCGTTTGAAAAGAAATGGGTAAACACACGAATAACCTCGACGGAAACCATGTTAGGAGGGAGAAAACTATGTATTGAGCTGTAGACCGACACGCTGTTTACAAACAAGCCGGCGTTTGCCCACACAAGATGTGGGCACTGCGTGTGCGCAGAAACCAGATTCGCGTGAAGTGAAGCGTCTGCGCATGCACAGTGCCGACGACAGCGCCACCGCAGCTGCGTGACGTTAGGGCCGCGTGTTGGTCTACATAATATATGTCCAAAACGCTTCCATGCGACATATGTCAGACACATCAGGCGGTAATTTTCACCAAGGTTTCTTGACTCTAACATAAAATTGGAATTACATTTGCTTTTTTTTCAGTCACTGGGGATTGACCCAGTTATTAGTGATTCAGTAAAAATTCTGTGTAGGTATATTGCAATTTCCTCTCTGCAGTTGTAAAAAATTACCTGCGAAAGGTCGTCTGGTCCATGCGCTTTTAAAGTGTTTAGTTTTCTTAGCAGCGCCTTAATCCCGTCATCTTCTATTATCACTTCTGGCATAATAGTTTCTGCTATTCTATGAGACACAGAAGAAATACTGCCAAAATTGTGTGGCAAAAAAAACTGATTTAAGCTACATATTAAAACATTCCGCTCTTTCAATATCACTGTTCACTAAATTGCCATCCTTCAATAAGCCGAGAAATTCAGTATCCCCTTTTGCGTTCGCTTTAACAAAATTCCAAAATTCAGTAGGATGATTTTTTAATTTGTTTTTAAAACACTCATGAAATTTAGGTTACGTTCTTGAATATTATTTTTTTAGATTTGTTGTTACGGTAACTATTATTTTTTATTTGTTTTCCGGGTTTGCCGCGTAGGGGGCAGAGATAAAATGGAGGTGACTGACAGGGCCTCTGCCCCCTAAAGTTCAGCAGCTCAAAGTAGATACATAATAACAGATTCAATAAAACATTATACAGTTAAAATAAAACGAGAAAACCAAGTCAAAGAAACAAGAGAAAATAGACAATAGATTCATTTGCATTAAAAAACAGCCTAAACATCAGTTAGTGTTGGTCGTGAAAAACCGAAAACAATAACAACACACAGTAACAACAAACAAAAAAACAAGAATGCAATATTATATACCAACGACAAATCAGCATCAGCAAAAAGCTCACATGAAGGAATACAATGAGAACATATATCTTTGAAATTAGCTATACCTAGTGATTATTATGTTTTTTTTCACGTCAGCCAGGTTAGCAATCCTTAGAACATTTGCTTGATCATCCTTTCTCGCAAGAATTTTCCCACCCGAGGACCACACAAACTTCCAGCCAACTGTTTTTTTCTTGGCTACAGCGGCACCCAAACGTTCTTTGTTTGAACTCGTCAGATGTTCGTTGACGTAAATAGGGCTACTGTTCCAACCATAGTCAAGACTTTAAGTGGTCATTCTCTGCTTTTTGGCTTTCCGGAGAATTTTAACTCGTTTCGTGCGTTGCACGAAATGAACAATTATGTTCTTTTCAGAGGGCTTGAAGGTGGGGACGCCGTGACAATACGTCAATATCCGTGTCAAGGATCGGCTCGTTCAGGAGACTCCCAATTCTTTTAACAACGTCGGATGCGCAACCTTCCTTTGGCACTTCTTTTATTTCAAGATTGTTACATCTTTGATATTGCTCAAGTTCTTCCATTTTTTCGTTTAGCCTTTAGTTCTCGACCGTTAGTTCTTCGTTTTTTTTGTTAGTTTCTGAACATCTTTTCGGAGTACTTTCATCTCATTCTTGAGATGTAAGTTCAAGTGCTTGTTCCAAAATATCAGACATATATTTGAATAATAATAATAATAATAATAATGTTTATATTTCGTCAAAACACAAATGACGGAGGAAGAACGAGGAAAAAAGCTGCATCATGCAGCTTGACGGTCCCTCGGGCCCCCTCCTTACATATGGCAGCAGTGGCACAAGAAGTAATTGAAGAAGAAAGCCAAGAGAAAAGCTAACAATTTCAGAGATGAGAACAGGACAATATTACAAAAAAAGATGCGACTATATACGAGGCTAACAAAACAAAAGTACATAAGTACATGCAAGCACAGCATTATTCAATTTAGCAAAAATTATGGTTTTCGCAGTTTTATAAGCCCTTCGTTTAAGTTTTATTTGCTTTCGAATTGTAGCAGTTATCCACGGTTAATTATTATTTCCCTTAAGAAACCTCGGTTTAAAAAAAGCAAATGAGCATGAGAGGCCGGAGTTAAATTATAATTATGAAACTGGCATGACTCAAATCGCTGTTTAATTAGTGATTTAAACTACGATATAAATCATCTCAATGTTTTGTTTCGAACATGGTCCCAACTGGTCCTATAAATATGTTTTTCTCTTCGATTTATTTTTAGTCTTATCAGACCTGTATTTTCTTCGGAAAGGAACTGCACGCAACGCCTCCCTAATTGGCAGGTGGGCATCCTATCATCCATCTTCTTTCGTGAGCGGCCCATTACTAATACGCCGCATAAGCAGAGGCCGCCTCGCCATCAGACAGATTATGAAGTGATGCTAAGGAAACACCAGCACAGAGCCGCGGAATATATGATGGAGAAAAGTGTAAGCAAACAAATGATGCGTACGTCTCGTATTGCGATTTCCCCAGGGTCGAAATGTTTGCTGCGCACTTTCTGCCTTTTTTTTTTTCTTGCTTTATGCAATGTCAAGGGAATTATTCCCTATTCTTCCTTCCACAACAACCTATTGACTCAGTCTGTAACTTTATTTTTCTCGACTTGCCTGCTTTCATTCTTTCCTAACACTCTATCTCTGTCAGTCGCAGAAAAAACAGTGGTATTGCTAGGCTGCCTTGAAAAGCGATAGAAAGGGGAAAAGGGGGGGGGGGGGGGGGGGGAGAACGTTACAGAACTACGTAGCTATTCGGAAAAAATATATAATTTTTTAAGACTTCGGTACTGTCGAAAACTATCGCAAAAAATATACATATATGAGAGGTGCTGGGACCAAGCATGAACCAAACGAAGAATTTTAAGTTTGTTCATTGGGAATCCAGAGAAAGTAAATCTTATGAGGGTTATCCGCCGCCGTTTTTGTCGATTTTCATTAGTGCTTATTTTTCTCTTTTGTTGCCTTAAATGTTCCGACATTTTTTGAAGGCACAACTGTCACAATCATGTTTAACCTTGTAAAAATATATGCGGGGTGTCCGTTTTTATTTTAATAAATTCAAAAAAGGCGTGACCACTATGTTGATATGTCTTCACGTTTTGTTTATCAGGTTAGGCAAACATTAATGGGACGGTATTCGTCAGAATAAGATTGCTAATTAACAAACCTGTCTTAACACTTTAATTTATTAAAATTGGTAATGTCGAAAGTGCAGTCTAAGAGGTGGATTTAATTGGCTAAGACAAATGAAAGGATTTGAAAATGGTTGATCAGTTTGCGGATTTGTCACCTGATTCCGAAGCTGAATGCAGAAGAAGCGTTGAAGGCACCTTACACAATGTTGCGTACGGAAGTGACATCCGCGTGTGTCGTGCACCTCGCCATACTCTTGACAGGCTGCCACCGGCGTATCCACCAAGAACACGCTTCCCAGTTAACAACGAAGTACCCTGTTCCAATAGTGCTTTACTTTTATACGTACGCATCATTCTGGGCAGGACTTGCGGCGATTTTTCTCCATCAGTCTTTAGAGTCAGGCGACAAAATACCGAAAACTTATCGATAAAAATCTCAATGCCTTCTTTTTTCTCTTCCTAAGCCCGTTAATTGGTTTTAAGTATAATAACAATTATCTTCAGAACTTTAAAAAGTCATACATAAGAAACACTGAGTGAAGTCGGTGTCTATAAAATAGTCTCAACCATTTCATAAAAATAATTATGTTTGGATTACAAAAGAATGTCTTGTAACTTTACTAATCTCTACTATTAGATTAAACTATTGAAACTTAAGAAAAAAACGTACCTAATAACAAAAGATTCAAGCACCCCCCCCCCCCCTTTTTACGCTCGCCCCGGACTATCTTGCTCATATTAATAGAGGTCATTGCTCTGTGTCAGTTTATGCTAGCGGTATATACGTAATAGGTGGTCGTATAACATGCGCCTTGAGAATTGTCTAAAGCCTTGACGGAACCTGGAAAGTATACAATTAACTAAGGTCCACCTTAAAATCATTGAAGAACCATATGTTTGAAGGGGTTTTGGAGACTGAGACATAAAGTAATCCTTTTACATCCTTATATAAATAAATTAATTAAATAATATATTCCCTAAACAAAATGTATTATATGTGTTTGCATGGCATTATTATTATTCAACATTTGATGGACGTTCTACAAATAGTTCATACTCTGCTGCAAGCATTTGATGCCGTGAGTAATTTCTAAAGCAATTTTAGATATTTTTTTATCTCCAAAGACATCTGGAGATTTTATTAGTTTTAAAGTGTCTAATATGACGTAAGCTCTTAAGCCATGCGGTTACCTTTATGATAGGGAATGAAGCATCAAAACCACAGTTTTATTGTCTTTTATTATGTGTGTGTTTTTTTTTTTGTTTTTTTTTTCGGTTTGCACCCGGAGCAAATGCACCCACTATATACAAGAACGAATAACGTCGAGATATTGAACTAGAAAATAAAATGCTCATCGAGTAGTTGGCTGTCTTATATTCAGTTAGGTGAAACTCATGTGATGTTATCAAGGGCAACACAACTACATCTTTGAAAGATTACGTTGTGTTGTCCTTGTCTTACATGTTTATTCTTTCTTCAATCCTTACCCGCAACAACACGCTCTTCTGCAATCAATACCAGTGTTATCTAATTAATAATAAATATACTGCTGTTACAAAAAGGAGGTAAAGTTATTCACTATAACACAAACGTGGTAGCACATGTGGATGCCTAAAATAGATAAAAGCCTGGTCATTAATTTTTGTTTAGAAATGTGCGCTTTCAATGCAGCTTTTTAGTAAAATTATTTTCCTGCTTCTCCAAGCATAAGACGACCCCTTGTTTGTTTCAGGTGAGACAAAAAATTGAAGGGCCGTACAAAATCACGGGCCGTCCTTCCTGTCTTGACCTCGGGTGCCGTAAATGCACTAGTTTAACATAACCCAATCAGAGATCGGACAGGAGCCGCTCTATTGTGCGGCAAAGAAAAAATTTAGAATTGGAGGCCGTTTCCGGACGAATACTTGATTATTTATATTAGCAGATTCTCCTGGCATAAATATTTGTATTGTAACATAATAAAAATCATTCAAACTTTTTTTTTAATCAGATGACAATATATTCCGTAACCTTGACACCTTATTCCAAACATTTGTGTTGAATTCGTATAGGCTGATCTTGCAGCGACGAGGAATATAATTTCTAGGGTGTGAACCATTTCTTTCGCTATACTAAATTGAAATTTTGTACTGCAATAGTTTGACGTGTTTTTTATGTATCTGTTTTCGCAGGTGTTTTCTTAACCACAATATAAAACGGGCATAACGTTTATTCGGGCCAATGACTGGGTATTTATAGTCCTGCCGAGAGTTTATGAGATGCTATCTGCAGAAACAGAACACACATTATTTACTCATAATAAAATATTATAATAAACGTGAACATTCAAGACTAAAACCCAAAAGACGCGTTGATTTCAATACAATTTTAACGTCATGGTTACTTCCCTAATCTATGAAATCATAGGAACTCCCGTGCATAATGACGCCATAGTGTACAGCGTACCTGGTCACCTAGTTTCGTGTTTGTTTGTTTTTAGAACTAATAGTCACTTACGCATTGATACAAGTTTTCGGTCGTGTTTTGACACTGAGTTTATTGTTCCGTGCGAGCGATTATTTTTAAGGTGTCAGTGATTATGTTTCGGGAATTTAAAACAAAATCATACCTTGCGTCTCAGCTGCACCACGTGTCTGCAAATCATAGAAGTGTAAAAATAAGTTGACAAGAAGCTTAGTTCGATTTTTAGGTGTGCTTTTTTACGTTTTTCTTTTTGGTGCTTGTTCTTTTCTCTTTTTCCTTTTTTTATTTTTATTTGTTATTTACACTCACCAAGCTAGTGCTTCCCCAGGAAAGAGTATTACACTTTCTTTGCGAAGCACTAGCTTGGGAGGTATAAATCAAATTTTAAGCATTATAGGGCTTCAATAAATATCAACAAAAACTGTAACGATCCTTGTAGAAGTTTATTGAAGCTAAACTTTGCTAAGGGAATTTAATCAAAATGGTCAACAAAGATGTTAAATGAATCGAAGACGTGGCGCTTGAGGCTTCAAGGAGTGGAAGAGGGCTTCTGGTTTCTTTTATTTATATATATATATATATATATATATATATATATATATTATATATATATATGTAAAGTTGAAAATCCCAAGTCAGAGAAACAAAAACACGGAAGGTTTATTTCAACGTTTCGGCAAGAGTCTTGCCTTCGTCAGGAATGGCGACACAGTTCCTGTGTGACGCGTTTTATCCAAACGTGGAAATAAACCTTCCGTGTTTTTGTTTCTCTGACTTGGGATTTTCAACTTTGTGTACACGCCTTCGGCCAACCCTACGCGACCATGCTATATATATATATATATATATATATATATATATATATATATATATATATATATATATATATATATATATATATATATATATATATATACTTTATTTATATTTGAATATATAGAGCGAGAGCATTAGACAAACTTCTGATGTAAACTAGATTTGCCTCTATTTTAAGTACAGGGCGACCATTTTCAAAATAAATATTTTTATGTCCCAACGACATTTGCATTTCAGATATCTCCGAGGGGGATACATGAGCGATACAGCAAAAGTCATCAGGAATATATGAGGTCGGGAAATGCATCAGCAACCCGTCAGTGCATTTATCTCATAAACATTTTAAATTTCTGTTGCAGGCCTGAGGTTTCCTGTATAAAACATGGGTGCTTCAAGTATATGCCCGGCTGAAAGTAAGAGCTCCGTGTCGTCTCTGTTTCTTGTCTTTGTTTTTATTTTATTTTGTATTGTGCTTGTTTTTGTTTGTTTGAGCTCTTTTTCAAGATAGAGCAAATTTTTACTACAGACGCCGCTGAGTGTGACGACAGTGACTCAAACAAAAATGTGTGTGAGCCTAAAGTGATCTCGGTGAACACAAAAGCGTAAAAAATGTGGATTGAGACTTACAGAATTGATATTGACGCGTAAGAAGTCATCTATTTTGATTCTGCTCATAAAATTGTCTGACATACATGACAGTAGACTTCGTTTTCACTCTACTGCTTGTGCGTCCTTCCTACGTAAACGCAAATTTCATGTTTATTGCGATGTCTGTCGGTGTGGTTTGGTAGGAAAAAATAAGCATCTGTATTGTACGCATTATTTGAACTGCCTATATTTATGTCTGTAAAATATATGCATATAACTTTTTGTATTTAGAAGTCAACTTCACCCATGAAAAAAGCAACAAAATATGCGCATTTTGGAATGGCATTTGACATTCCCCGACATCAATCGTTCCGTCCCATTATCACAATTAAGTACCCAATCCTAACTGTTTTGTTTTTTTGCTATTTGTACTCAAAATAGATATGAAAAGTTGTCTATGACTCCTCAACTGAAGGAAACAACGTGGCTCAACGTTGAGCGCACTAGAGAGTTTTTCAGCCATTTTACACTAGCACTTCTGAAGAAAGACGCAACTCTACTTGTCTGTGCCATTTTGCAGTTATCAAAGTCTATCAAAACTAAAACGCATTAAACAAGCCGTTCATTAAAAAAGTCAATTACTAGTATATTACTTTTTTCATGTGTGAATATAAATCACTCAACTTCTAAAGAAACAATCTATCTAATAGGGTTATACCCAGAGAGAAAGAACAGTCATGAGAACAATACAAAATTATAATTCGTGTTTTTTGTACAACTGGCGTGCAATACGCTTTTCTTTTCGACTGTATGTGTTTCATGAGAATGTTAATTTCAGAGGCAATTGCGTAAGTTTAGATACGCCCTCATACACTGCAGCACCAAAAGACTACCTTTCAAGCCTACATAACGCATGAAGGGGAAACACTGCCAGGACAAAAGAATAAACAGACTGTAGTTCTAGGCCTGCATATATCATCCGCCGTCCGTGATACTTTATTGTTGGGTAATTAACGCCTCATTGCATCCTAAGGACGACAGAACATCGCTTACAGCAAGGATTAATCTAACCGTAAATGCGAAGACTGGAGTTAGTCTCTTTGTAGAGCCAACTGCCCCCGAAAAGTCGTTTGTTTCCCGGGACTATTCGCGGTGGTGTTAGACGACATTTCAGTCAAGTAGAAGCCGACAGCGCATTGTGGTAAAGTCAATACTCTGGGCAAGTTACGATAATGCTGATGGAAAGATTCATTATTCTCTTTTTTGCTTGCACCATCTTTGTCACGCATCAGCGCTATACATTCTTGTCTAGGAAGGTACTAATGGTCGTTCGCTTTAAGTACAGGATATATATATATATATATATAGGAACAGAACCTTGGATAAAAAACGGCACTCAGGAAAAATATGTTTACAAAATATTTCCAGATCACTTTTTTGGCTACCTTGGACGACCATCTCCTATAACGGCAAATATTTTGTAAATATATATATATATATATATTGTGACGAAGAGAAGCGGCACGAGTCTTCAGGGACGCGTTGTCCTGGGGGTAGAGGAGGAAAAAGGGGAGGCTGAGCGAGCGGCAATATATACCGGATGGTCATCTTGAATTCTATTTCCAATACCCGTGTAAATATTAAACCCCCATCGCTGCATCCGACTTCTGCCACAATCGGTAGAGGATGCGTGCTTCCCGGACTCGGACCTCACTCGCAAGTATAATTCGCATCCCTGGAACTGCGCAATCGGCGGCTACCATCAGCAATGACAGGCGAAGGAACCTCGGATGCTTCAAGATCGGCTACCTCCAACCAAGGGCCTACGACTATTCTGTGTGCCGGAGCCCTTCGCCAACATGACCCGAAGCTCCTCAGCGAGATCGGCGACGATGACGTTGATGATTGGTGGGAGTCCGTGGAAAGGGTAAGCCTACATACCAAATGGGATGATGTGCTGAAACTCAATGACGCTATTTTTTATTTGAATGACGTCGCTAAATTATGGTACACCAATCACGAGTCAGAGCTGACGACCTGGACTCTGTTTAAATCAAAAATTCAGGAAGTATTAGGGAAGCCAGCCCAGCGAAAGCTGATAGCGAAAATAACCCTGGCATCACGGGTTCTACAAAACGATGAAAGCTTCGTCAGCTACATTGAAGATGTGCTGAAATTGTACAAGCGCACTGACACACAGTTGCCGGAAGACGAAAAACTGAAAAACATAATGAAGAGAATTGCTGAAGACGCATTTCAAATTCTTGTCGTCAGAGCCCCCGCGACTGTCATTGAAGCCATCGATGTTTGCCAAAACTTTCCTGAGCTGCGCACCCAGCGTTTGCCACTCAGCCGCAAGCCGCAGCCTTCCGTGGAGCTGGCTAGCTTGAACAACGCAACGGAAAGCCATTCTGATAAATGGGGTTACCTTTGATGCCTCATTCAGGAAATCGTCCGCGACGAAGTGACTCGCCAACCAGGAAAGCTCGCCGCTTCCCCAGAGGCCTACGTCTCACCTTCCACCAGAGCGCTTATTCAAGAGCAAGTCACAGCCGCTATCCCTTGCCCTGCGATACCGCCCACCATGTCAATGCCGCTCGCGCCTACGTACGCCTAAATGGTAGTGCGTCCGCCCCCCATACCTGTCGTTCAACCCCAGCAACCATCCCCCCCTCGCTGGCAAGGACGTAGATCAGACATATGGAGGACTCCGGAAAATCGAGCAATTTGCTTTTCATGTGGTCTGGTTGGACATGTCGCTCGGTTTTGGCGACGTCGGTACACTGAAAGTTATGGTCCCCCACCACAAGCTCACTATCGACCAGGCTTCGCTGGTAGTCGTCAAAGTGATGCTTTCCAAGATTACTCTGACTACCAACGGCAGCAACGACCAAGCAGATCGTCTCCCAGGCGACGCTCGCTGTCTCTTCTCCGCCGAAGTACGACATCTCCCGCTCCGGAGGGAAACTGCTAGCAGCAGTTCCAGAGGCGAGCACTGATAATCCCCCTGCATCCTTAAAGGCCCGTTCACACTCTTGCGACCGAGTACGACCGAGAGAGACCAGACCGCTTTTTAATCCTCTTGCGATGTCTTAGGACCAGCTCCGCTGCAACGTATCCGGTCCTAAGAAGTCGCAAAAGGCTTAAAAACCGGTCTGGTCTCTCCCGGTCGTACTCGGTCACAAGAGTGTGAACGGGCCTTAAGTCATCGCCCTTTTACACGAAATATGATTGGCATTGTAATAGCACGTGCAAGTTGACAGCGGCGCTGCTGCATCAGTCATCCGGGTTGATCTTTGCGATCGCTTGAGGAAAGTCACGACCCTTTTTGTTGGACGTCCGTTTAGAACTGTTGGTGCGCAAAACATTGTTCCTACCGCTGTCTGCACAGCAGGCATTGTGATTCAAGAACTATGTAACTGTGTCGAATCTGTGGTGCTTCCTTCCTGCTCTCACGACGTGATTTTTGGCTGGGACGTTTTGGAAGCAACAAGTGCCCTTATTGACTGTGAACGTGCAGAAGTGGACTTCGCTGAAATTCGGCTTCCTGAAGAAAATGACGCTGTCGACAAAATCAAAATATTTCTAATTCCTCCATTTTCTTCTGCCGATTCAGTCATATAAACTCGAAGTGCTAGTCCTAATGGCATCTCCATCTCCAGTTTTTTTGTGTTTTTTTCGCAAGACAGGTATCCTTGTTTCTTTTTCCTTGCTCAACCTTGAAAACGGCCACGGATTTATTATGGCTCTCAATATGTCTTATCTCCCAATAATGCTTCCTGCCGGTGAAATAGTTCCTCCCGGCCGAGATTTGCCGCATTTTATGGTTTAGTTCACCGTGAGTAATGTAAGTAAATTCATATTTAATATTTATATAACTATAATTTTCTTTCAAATTTGAGCTTTAAGTGAGAAAGATGCTCGACACGCGCCCCTGCAGATCGCTCCCTCTTGAGGACGCTATTCGCTTCTGTGGAAAATGAAAGGCACGGCTCTGTTAACTGAAGTACGAGTCCAAATAATTATTCCTATGTTCTTGTGCAATATCTCAAGGACATAGGAATATAACCATGCCCGCAAAATAATTTTTATAAATATATAACAAAATTAATTAATCCTTTATAGGTTTACTCTAGTAAGAGTAAACCTATAAATCTGTTATACGCTTTCTTTAGTAAGCTTCAACGTTACTAAAACACTCAGTTGGGAAACTCGCCGTCGAAACCTGGGCCGCTGGCGTCCACCGAGACCGAGCTAAATGCGACAACAGCGCCACTCTTTATCGTTTGTCTGTACTGTAATCACCTTGAGCTTTTTGAAAGCCTGTTTTTGCGTAAAAACAAATAAAAAAAGACTCTTTTTGTATTAAATTTATTGGAGTTTAGTTCCAAATGATGGGCGCGTGATGTTTTTTTCATCTTTAGTTCGCAAGGTTTTGCGGAACAGTTAATATTGTTTTTACACAACCATGCCTCAGCGGGCCTTTCAGGTAGCGCGTCCCGACCTAGGTGCATTTTAACTTCGGTAGTTCGACGCGGAGCGTCCGCCGGGGAGACGGGGGTTCACCCCTGTCAAAGCCAAAAATAGAAGTCACGTGCAGTTTCTCGAGTGGCCGCTGCGGGAGAAATGGTGGCGTTGTGTTCGTTATTAGCTCGATGCTCGGAGACAGATTGGGGCCATATTTTTAGGGCTGTCTCTATGGGAGTTTCCCAACTGAGTGGTTTAGTAACGTTGGTAAGCTTCTACAAAAAAAAAACAAAAAAACACCGCAATAAATATGACAGCTTGGAGGTATCAGGGAGAATTCCCTGAAAATAAAAAAAACTATTCATCTCATAAAGTCAAAAAGACACCAAAATACTCGTTTTTGATGTTCGGGAGGTTAAATCTTTAAAAGGGATAACCTCTGTCTGGTTTCTTGATATAAGATAGAAGTAAGCTCGCATTCGAGGCTATCGTCTCTTTTAAAATGATATCCCAATATAAAAAGCAGGAATGTTACGCTGGCAACAAGAGCATAGATACGTATTTCAGAGTTCTGTCGATTCACTTTTTTTCTAATTTTTACATTTACCTTTATGTCTACTGCAATGAAAAAACGGACAAATATTCAGGAGTCACAGTAGTGATCAAAAGAGCGTTGACAGAACTAACACTGGTTGACACTAGCGCTGTCTTTGTGAAATTTTATTTATATTGTTGCCCATTTCACAATACAGAAAACAGCCCTCAGCCTAGATTAGCAATCCCAGACATAAAATAAGTCAGATAGTTTAAATCTAATTTACGCAATTTTGAGCTACGCAAGCCGATTTTAGATTGTATACTTTCAACTGCCAACCTTACTTGATATCATATTTTCCTTTTGGTATTATATTTATTCAAGTACTTAACGCGGAGCTGCGTTCTTTTAACTTAAAGGGGTCATGAAACGCTTCTCCAACTTTTTCCAGTTCAGCTTTCCTCCTCAACTCATAAATCGCGCATTCCACCAAACAGTTAAAGAAGACGAAAAGGGGGAGCCCCCTCTTGCTCGCACCCTCGTTTGTGTAATCCGGACACATCCATTCTCCCCCTAGAAGATTAGCCCGTCGCTCAAAATTCAGACAAAAGTTGCTTTCCCCACCCCGTTCATTCCGAAGCTGACAGTGCTGTTGAAGCTATGTGCTCGTTGGGCCAGCCACATTTGCCACGTGAGCGTGGCAAATGTGACTGCAGAGAATGAAGTCAGGCGATGAAAGGGAGGCGGCTGATTGGTCCGGCAAGCGCGTAGCTTCCACCACAATGTCAGCGTAGGGGTGAAGGGAATAAGTGAGGTCCGGTTGCGTGTGACGTCAGTTTGGACCCGACGACGCGCTTTTGGGACCGCGGATGTATCACGGTGAAAAGGCAGAGAGGTTGCGAAGGGGAGGAGGTACGAAATAGTCCGCTCTGTATTCAAATTTTCGCACTGAAAGTCACGCTTTTGACTTTCTACTTTTTTTCTTTTGGTTCACTGAACGATGTGCTATTAGTAAAATCCCAATCTAAAATGATTTATCCCAACCCAAAAATCGTTTCATGGGCCCTTTAACTCCCTGCAGTATCGCTTCACCTCATTTTAGCACTGAATCTTTTGGAATATTTTTTTTTTTTTTTTTGTTTTAACAGAAACAACATCAAAAACGTTTGAAGGCTTTGAATAAAATAACTATCTGGAGAGTTGATGCATCCTCGCAGATTAGTCGTGAAACAACAAAACGCAAAATTAATATTTTTTTTAACTGTATCAAGGGTGCTATAAAATCAGTATTATTGGAAATGTTCCGTTAGCTTGAAAGTCGTGATTGTGATACTTTTTAGGATCAATACTCATAATTTGAAATACTATCCGCCTCCTTTCCAATAACTTTGTCGATCCAGTCGCATGATGTTGTCCCTCGTTATTATGTTAGTTCCTTCTTGTGCTGCAATCTAGTAATATCTCCTGCAATAAAGGGACATTGGAGACACGTGGAACTCTGAGGCTCACTTCGGACAGAAGGCTGGGAGAGTTAATCAAGCCGTGCAGGGTCTTAAACAAAAACAACAAATCTGCCTTCACCCGACGCTGCTGCAGGATCAATAAGTTGACAAGTTGCGAGTTACACACACCGTTCAGACAAGGATCACCTTTCTCAAGGTAACGATATTTAAAGATAGAAGTAAATTTGTTTTGGACTCGCTCGACAGATAAACTGTTAGTTTTGGAAATGCTGTTCCAAACAACCGAGGCGTACTCTAGCTGGGATCTAACTAAGGAACAATACAGCCTAAAAAAAGCGGACGGGCTTTTGAATTCCTTCGTTATGCGAGACACGGCACCTAACGTGCGCAAGGCCGATTGAACCAATCTGATAACGTGAGTGTCAAATCTCAGGGTTGAATCAAAGACAACTCCTAGGTCCCTCAGTTCACTTACACGTGACAGCAGTTCGCCATGATAACTATATAGAAAGAATATATCATGGGTCTTGCGAGAATATGTCATTACTTTTGTTTTAGAATGATTCAAACGGAGGTCATTGTCTAAACACCAACGACCGAAGGAATATGCGTTATTCTGAAGCGCGATGCAATCCTCTAAGGTCGATATTTTTTTGTGAAGTTTTATATCATCAGCGTACTGCAGAAATGAAGAATTTAATATAACTCGAGCGACATCATTTACAAAAATATTAAAAAGGAGGGGGCCCGAGACAGATCCCTGAGGCACTCCAGAGCTTGCCTTGCACAAGGACGAGGTAGTATGGTTGACGCGGACTATTTGCCTATCAGACAAATAGCTTTTTAACAAATTGTATACCGAACCACATACTCCGTAAGAGGGAAGCTTGTATAGGAGGATGTTGTGGTTGACTACGTCGAATGCCTTACTCAGGTCGAAATAAAAAACGTCAAGCTGACCTCTATTACAAACTACTTCAGAGGCAGCAGACGTAAAAGATACGAGATTGGTGGATGTCGATCTGCCGGACATGAAACCATGCTGATTAGGAATGACTATACTACGAAACTTGAAGGAGAGGAATTGATAGATTACCATTTCACAGAGTTTGGAAAAAGACGAGAGAAGAGAAATCGGTCTGTAATTAAGAACATCACCACTATTTTCAGATTTCAGGACCGGAACAACCACTGTCAGTTTCCAGTCGTCAGGGAATATCCCTGACGTCAAGGAGTTATTGAAAATTGTGCACAGTATAGGCGTAAGTAATTCATGATAACCCTTAACAATTGCAGCGGGTATCCCGTCATGACCTGCAGACAATGTGGGGTTCATTTTCTTAATACATAGCCTAACACATTCCTCATCGACAACCACAGAACCTAATGAATCACCAAGTACGCCCGAGTGAGGCAAAAGAGTTGAGGAGCAGTTATTATTATTAATGTAAACTGACGCAAAGTGATCCGCAAACAATTCAGACATGCCCTTCGCACTGTCGCTATGCTGATTCAAGGTGATTTCGGACTCAATACTCTTCCCCAAGTGCGATTTAGCGTACCTTCAAAATTTCTTGGGATTTTTAACAAGATCTGATTCTACCGAGTCAGAATGCGCCTGGCGATCACGGTTTAAAATTTTCTTACATCGCTTTCTGCCAATTTTAAATTCAACTTCCCACTTTGGAAGACCACTTTTCTTAAACCTCCTGTACAAAAAAATCTTTCCGTTTTAAAAGCGTTCTGAGTTCACGAGAGAACCAGATAGGGAAGCGAGATTTTTTAGACGTTTTAAGAGGGATATATATGTCCATAGCGTCCTGAACAACAGTTGTGAGGAGATATACTTGGTCGTTGATATCAGACGACTCCAAGATAGAAGCCCAGTCAACGCCCGAAAGATGGTGATACGTTCCAGTGTAGTCCCCCGCTGAATACTTATACGATGTGTGTGGGGAAGGAGCATTAGAGGGACTGAGGATCGGAGGATCAAAAACAGAAAGAACTACATCAAGAGCAGGGTGATAGCTATCCTCAGGAACCATAGAAAGTTCACTTCGAGCCACATATATACCGTCCGTGTTTGAAAAGCATAAATCTAAAGCATTACCTTGGTCGTTTAGAATGTTATTGTGCTATCTAAGATCTAAAAAGGAAGTGAAGTTGAGGAGATAGTTGCACTTTTGTTTACAATAAAAGTTGCCAGTAAGGACATTGAACTGTGTCCAGTTAATACCTGGAGCGTTAAAATCCCCCAAGATTAAGATATTGCTCCCCTGTGAGTCATTAATTGTACTTTCAATGTCAGCGAGACACCTTTGGAAATCATTTGGTGTCGTCTGAGGAGGAAGGTAGAACAGACCTATTAAAATACGTTCTGTCCTAGAACACTCAATTTCCACCCACAAAGACTCGGGAAATCTCTCCAGATCCTCACGTCTTCGTGAACTATATTGTTTGTTAACCGCGACCAATACACCGCCTCCTACTCGGCCCCGGGAAGAGAAATCACGATCGTGACGGTAGACATCAAAACAAGGCGGAAAGTGGTCGGAGGAACTAACACTAGGACATAACCAAGTTTCCGTTAAGCAAACAATTGAGTAATTAGAGAGAGTTATGTTGGGAAAGAAACATTCAGCTCTCGTCCGCAGGCCACGGACATTCTGGTAAAACAAATCGACGTTACTCATCTTTGTATTTAGTGTTGGGCCTGTGGGCTCCTTCAGACGAGTGAAGGAGTTCTTGACGAAGAGCGCCTCTGAAAGGTTTAAAAAGACAATCCTTCGGCCACAAAGCAGGGTCACAGAGTTTCTCAAAATCTTCGGCAGCTACAGAGACGTGAAAAGAGGCGTAGGTATTGTAGCGAGTCTTCAGTCGGTGGCACTTCAAGTTTTCCACATCGAGTGAACACAAATGCCCAACGATGTCAGCAGTGGTGGTGACCGGATCCAGCTTGGTCACAAACAATGCCCTCCGGCGGGAAGATGAAGGGGCAACGCTCAGCTTGCACGCCACGGACGCTCCGGCTTGCGCGGGGACTCGAGTCTTCGGGCTGATCGGATTGGGCTTAACAGGCTGTGGATCATCTTCCGGCGCCACGCTCACCAGCGCAGAGACCGGTGTCTGCGGGCTCATGGGGTTCAGCTTACCAGGCAGCGCATCATCTTTCGTCGTCCTGTTCGCTGGTGCACCTGCAGACTTTACAGAGAGAGCCGAGGAGGGAAAAAAGCGCAGGGCCGCAGCAAATGTTTTTCCTCCACTGGGCCCTGCCTGAACTTCAGCTTCAACTCTTGCACGCTTATTAAGCACGTCGCGTAAGCTGCGAACTTCCGCCCGCAGGCAGGCGATGGAGCCTGCTTGGAGTTCCGCCTGCTGTCTCTGCTCACGACAGAGACGCGCGTTGTCCTCACCGAGGGAAGCAACCTCCTCGGTGAGGAAAGAAATTCCTTCCAGCGCGTCGAGGAGAAGGGACGGAAGGGAGTGAAGGCTGGCGTCCCCGCGTGCGTCGAGGCCATCGGGAGAGGAGGCAGGCAGCGTCACCGGACGAGTGGGGGAGGCCGATGGCGGAGGAGGAGGAGAGCGGGCGAACTGGTCGTCGGGATCACCGGAGACCACGCCGCTGACGTTAGGCCTAGCTCCACCGTTGATCTTGGCACAGCTTTGGCAGAAAAATGAGCTCACCTCACGCTGAAGAAATGTGCTGTTCGGTCTCCGGAAGCATACGCACTTCAAATGTGCGCGAAGTTGGCACTCAGTGCAGCGAAGAAATTTTTGTCGTCCGTAAAAGCAGCGAGAGCAAATCAGACATGCATCCTTACTGGGCGGCATCTCCGCCCAGTAAGGATGCAATAATAATAATAATAATAATAATAATAATAAATAAATCAATAAATCAATCAATGTTTATTAGAGTGTCCAGGAACAACCTCGCGGTTTTGGTGCTGGCACACTTATAACTACAAATTAACAAAAACACAAGAAACACAATTTTATACAAGACCCAACAAATGCAGAAGGGTAACAAAGATAGGAATTCTGCTGGTGAGAATTATCTGTTCGAAGGAAAGTTAAAGCGGGCAAAGTTAATGCGAAGCAGCGAGACATCTGCAACGCACACATATTGGAAAAAGAATAAATTTCACACAGTCGGATATTCAGCACTTTTCAGTCCTGCTCAAGCATGAACACCTTAACAATACATTGATTGAAAGCCGAGTAGCACGAGTCAAATATATCAAGTACTTCCGAGTGACGATTATAACAATCAGCCAACCCGAGGATTGGGACTAGTTGATTGAAAGCTCGAGAGGTATAAAAAGATGACTGAGGACGTGTGCGTACGCGTGGAACTCTAAGACTTACTTGAGACAAGAGGTATGGTGAATCAATTAGGCCGTGCGTGACCTTAAACAGAAACAACAAATCAGCTTTCTCCAGACGCCGGTGCAGGCTAAGAAATTTAAAAAGTTTTAGCGCATCTTCATAATTCTTACCAGGTACATCCCCTTTAAGATAGCGATGCTTTATGCGGATAATAAGAATAATAAAAATAATGATAATAATAATAATAATAATACCTTTATTCAGACCTTGCGTCTAGGCTGAGGAAGCAAAAGGCGACCTAACGCCGCCTGACGAGGCTCCCCCAACCGTACGCATCACTCAGCTTCTTCATTTAAATTGTTGGCCAGCAGCGGATAGAACAGAGATCAGAATAAGCGTGACTTCCGTTTAAAATCCTCGGACGGCACTTAAATGCGCGCCTGTGGTGCCGTCGCTCGACGCTTCAACGCCTTCCAAGAGTGCCGTCGGACGGCAAAAAAAAAAATACGTCGTGTTAAAATAATTTGCGTTGACTAACGAGAACATTAGTGCCCCTACGTATATGCAAAATAATTGGGGGATGTTGTGCAAAACTTGTCAGCACTGTAGCTGGTCCTCCAACTTTTTGACTGCCTACACAGATGAAGACTGGAGCTGCCGCACATGTAAATTCGCCTGCTTTACTTGTCCTAGTCAATCGCAAGGTTCCTCACGTGGCACAAAGTGCAGTCCTCAAACCCTCAGCTTGTGCGAAACTTTTCTATTGAGATTGTGCCGGCGTATCCGTCGGAGCCATTCATGACGCCGGCGAACCAGCCGAATGCTCGAGCGTCGCGTTGTCCTGGTTCCTAATTATTGCCGGAATTGAAAAAAAACAAAAACAATACTGCTGGCCGTGGCTCTTTTTTCGCCGACGTCTACGGCTGAACAAATTAATTACGGCGCAACCAACCAACTGACCAAACTACAGCGTGAACACAGGTCGAAATCACACAAAACCGAGCATGGCGGCGATGAATTCTTCCAGCATAGATTCCGACGGGTTCCGGCCAGGTTTCCGATCCCGAAGTAGTGTTGCATCATGGTCTCGTGCAAGAACCAGGGCACATTAATTTGCATATTTGAAAGCGGTCGAGGATGCGTATAGAGTAATTAAAACCTTTTGAAGGGCCACTTTGAAACATTACTGCATCACGTTGATTTACTACACAATAAGATTTTTTCTTTAAGTATCACAAGTAAATTTTGCATGTTCTCATTTACAACGCTCATCATTATATTGACAAGGGTCGGGCAAAAGACTAACGGCTAAATATATTATTGCACCGCCGTATGTCAGTCATTGGGCTGATAAGAAGCAAACCTGCTTTAAGACGATTTTTGTAGTATAAAATTCTTAAAATTAATCCATGTTTGCGAGTAACACACAGGGCCTAAATTTTAATACAATTAAAAATGTGCTAAGAAGAACAGTGTCCCTCAAATCTTCTGAAGGGTACTTAAAGTAGCGGACTCAGTTTCTGGGAGGAAAATAAGGGCTCGTTTTTACAGAGCTGAGAGTCGTTTCGAATTAACGGCTTTAATTAATTCCATATGACGCCCGATCAATGTCAAGAGCGACGAGCGTAGGGTGGCTGCTCTTTCTTTTTCTTTTTTTCTGTCTCCACCGATGGCAGACACCTTGGGCATTTAACGTTTTATAGTTTACTGCTCCAACACCCCCAATAGCGCAAGTTTGATTAAATTAACTTGTTCAACGGGACCGCTAAATCTATCTTGTACAAAAACTCCTGGCCCCATTGATATCGTCATATGCACAGATATGACTTGTATCTTGTAATGCTATTAGCGTTCTTTATTTTTTGTAAGGGGATTAAGACAATCCCTAGTTCTATTTCTTTTTTTTTTTAACATATACAAGGCATAAAAGGTTCTTGGTGCTGTGCGCCATGTCTATTTATGTATATCACTAACTATAGATTTATTAAAAAGAGGTCGAAAAAATGAAGGATGTTTACAATTCTCTGTATTGCTGAATTAGAGTGCAGCTCTTGAGGAGGAGGAGAAGAGGGTACGGAGGAAAGTGTAGGCCCCTCCTTCCCCTCCTTCCCCTCCCCTCCTCCTCTCCAGCTCCCCTCCCATTTAGCGGTAAATTTTCGCTGAATGTCCCGCTAAATTTTGCAGAAATATTTACCCGCTAAATTAAGCGGAGAACTTTCCTCGCTAAATTTAGCGAAATATTTTCCCCGCTAAGTTTAGAGGGGAAATTTTCCCATAATGCAACCCGCAGTCAAGCACGGTTGCATTATTCCCATAATGCAACTCGCGCGGCTACGCCGACGCCGACGTCGGCGTCGCTGAAGCCGTAAACGGGAGCCTTTGAGCTGCGCTCGAAGAAACAGTTATTTATGAACCATCTGACAGGAAAAGTGTCGTACCTAGACAACCGTGGCCAAACATCAAAATGACATGGGCATGTCATATGGTTACGTCACAGGTATTGTATTATGTGATATGGCTCGCATAAGTGCATATCATTTTCTTTTTTTCTTTTTTTTTTTTTTTTTTCACTAAATGGGAAAAGTTCTGCTGATATTCTAGTCTCAAATTTTTGAGTGCTGAATTGTTGCGTTTTCGAGTTAGCGCAAGTATACATATTTTAATAGAAAAAATAACTGTCCAACAAGTACTATGGTTATGTTCTATTATATTTTATTTTTTGTGTATATGTTAAAACACAGTGTCCGGATGAAAGACGCGCAAACATTCACCCAGACCGTATGCAGAATGTCACAATACGCCTTCCACACTAACACGCGTTCAGAGAGACAAAAAACGCTGGAGCGTGGCGTTTTATTCGTTCCTAGACTCGTTTAAGGGCCCATTCCGCACGACTTAATAATCAGCAGACAGATTATATAAGTGACAAAACGTACGCAGATCGTCTCTCTCCCACGCACATTCACATGGACGACACGACGAGCAGACGACAGCGTGGATAAACCGAACCTGTTCGCGCCCCTAGAGTGCTCCGAAAGGCCATCATCGCACTGTGACACCCTTGTCCAAGAGCGTGAGCCACGTTTACCGCGACGGTCGTGGCGGTACCCAGAAAAGAATCGTTGTATGCAGCTGTCATGTACCGAGCCATAGAGAACATAGGCACAATCTTAGCGCGAAGCGTCACTAGATTTACTAACTTAATGCATGACACAAGTGTGGCCCTGCTGAAGAGAGTTTCGACGTAAAGGCGACAAAGTCCTGGCGTGGTTTGAATCAACGACTTAGTTTAGACAGTGTGAAAGAAAGCCTGCCCAGCCTGGGGCACCCGAGAGCTTAAGACTCGGCTTGACGTGCCAGTCCTCTCGTGCGTTAGCTTCAGCAGTGCTTTCTTTCACAGACCCTTAGCTGGGACGCTGCTTTTAGCAATCCGACCGGGACGTTGAGTATCGTAGCGGCGTGCGGTCGTGTATCACTACTGCGTGGTGCATGTTAATGACCCCAGGCTAGCAGTCGTACTGCACTGGCTAAATTGCTTATCTACAGTGGTAACGATGTCGCAATGTTCTGGCAGACTAAACTCGTGCTGTATAAACAACAAACGACTAAATTGTTTGGTTGATTTTTTTTTGCCGGGACGTTTTAAAATGCCTTCATGCACCGCGCGCTCACGTGCAACACTTCAGCACACCACAGTCGTAAGAAAAGTCTCGCTGAATAAAGGGCTGGGTGGCCGTACACATAGAAACTAAATAAGCTACTCTTCAGAGTATCGACTCTTGCAAATCTTGGAGCTTAAAATAATAGTTACTAGATATGTAAAGTTTTTTTGTTTATCTTTTTTAATCGCAAGAAATGCTTTTTCGTCTTGCACAAATGTTTAAAGGACCGCGAAATTAAATTTCGGCTAGGATAAATTGGAATTTTAGAAATCGTATATCGTTTAGTGCGCTAAAAGAAAAAAAAAACTAGTGCACGAACGCAGAGCCTGTTATTGGTACGAAAATGTAAAATATAATGGACAAATTCTTACCTCCTTTCCATCGAAACTTTTTCGCCTTTTTACTGTGATGCATCTGCGGTGCCCAAGCACGTCAGCCGAAACCAGCTCATTCTGGACGTGAGCACTGCGTAACGTGGATGTATGCGCTCGTCAACAATCAATCTGTCAACGAATATTTGAATTCGCGTTTGTGACCGATGAGTAGTAACAGATGGGCCAGTTGGTACATGATTCCTTTGACAAAATGCGCCGCAAGACAGGGGCAAAGTAAGGCAGACAACACGAAGCGAGAAGGACCGGAACCTGTGGCGCGTCAGCGGGGCAAAGGTTTCTGCAGCTTTTTTCACGCGTGGACTCAAGAATCGTGCGTCGAAACGAATTAGCCAACAGACAAAGCTCAGTGATGCGCCATCATTGTTTAGCTCGTCTGAAAAAAAAAACCGTTGCGCTGAGTCTAGACTAATCTCTTTTTAAGAGAATTGCCCGCCGAAAGTCCGCGAGCGAAAAGGCGTTCGGCTATTCGCGACTCCAGGAAAACGGACGGCACCTAGCGGAAAAACACTGAACTGGCCGGAACAGGTCCTTTCGCGATATCCGCTCCTCTCTTGTGGCTTCCGTGATTACATGTTGACGGGGGTTTGCGCGAAAGAGAAATTGCCCCGGTGGCTCTGTCGTAACTGTAGTATTAGCTTGTTACCGGGTTGCTCAGCACGCAACCTAAGGAACCGCGTGAATCACACCCTCCGCGCTTACCATCGTTCATCAGCACCGTGGAAGGACAGTGGGCAGTTCTTTAATCGTTTCTCTCGAAAAAAGTCAAGCCTCAGGAAGCTCGCTTACGCCAACAAATCGCCGCAGGTTCGAACCGTGGATGATAAAAAGCGGGCCAAACTATTTTGAGTCCAATGCTTGCTTGTTGATACCCCAGCGTTGTGCGTTCAGCTGGCGCATGGCACGGCACGACCTGTATTAGACCGCCATGTTTGCCCGACAGTAGCGCCCCCTACAGGTCGCTGGAGTCGCGCCTCAGTTCGCGCGTCCGCGGACGAGACGCGGATCGCAGGATTCGGGGACGTGATGTTCACGTGATGCACCGTCTCTGGACGAAAATTTCGATTCGGTCCGTTCTGTGAATCTGCCATAACCGGCAAACCAACAGTATTGTGAACCTAAGAAAAGAAAAACGCTTCGTACACCTAAAAAAAAGCGCTTTCAAAATACAAATTTGCGCTACTAAATTTAGTCTTATAGAGACAAGTTTTTTTTATTATAGCTATTAAATATATTGAGATATGGCGCAAGCTATCGCTAGAATGGAAAAAAGCGCAAAAGTTGTCGTTCTCTTGCGTTCTCCGTGTCGACCGCATTCTGGTAGCTGTGGGAAGATTTTCTGTCGGGTGAGCAAATTAATATTTTGCAACCATATATAACTTGCCATTTTGGTGCCCAGCTTCCATTTTATATTATTGCAATACAACTGACCTGTGTCTCTACAATTTATAACATGGGCCTCTTTTATCTGGTCTACGTTTCGATAAAAAAATCTGGTATTTATTTTGGTATGGTATTTATCTAACATAACGAAGAAATAAAAAAAAAAATACTACGCTCTCTGCTTTTTATCTTGCCAGTTAAATGTCTATTTAACCTATCAGCTCAAATAAATCCTTCATGAAATTTGTGGCGCCCACATCCTTTGTTTGACGCATTTTGAAGTTCTAATGTACGCAACGTGAGCTTTTCCAGGAATTAGAAAGGTGACGTTGATTTAGCAGTATGTCATCTAAGAACGCAGAGAATGCAGAAGCAAAGTACAACAGATTATGTGACTAATTTCCTTTGTTTTCGTTTTACGTTTTTCTTTGCGTGGCGAGCTCATAATGACAAAAGAAAATTGATTGTACCGCTTTCAGGATATATGAAGTGTTCGAGTCGGCAGAAGCGTAGAACGAAACAACCCAACAATTGCCCTCGCTGCGAGTTCTGGGATTTTTCGGAAACATCTCTTGGCAGCTGCAACAACCTGATGAACGAACGGAAATTAAAAAAAACAAAAACGTCCCTACTTACCTCTATTTCCTTTCTACTCCCTCCCCTGTCCCCAGCCTCTAATTCAGGGTGTCAAGTTTGGCAGCTTAACTTAATAATACCACAATCGCTTTTTCTCCTTTTTTGCACTCGGTTTTGTGGTGAAACGGAAAACAGCACGTTGCCAAATTTAGATTATGCGGCAACCACTTTCAGAATGTTTGGCCGCATCTCTTCTAAAGACTAAACATAAATAATTTAAAACCAGACCTCCTTTAACCATATAGTCATACCGCTTGTAGATATTATTGTTATACCGCCTGTTATAGCTTAGAAAACTATGTATCGCACAGGAAACCGATTGGTGTCCTATCAGCCATTCTCGAGGGGCGCCAATGTAACGGAGTACACTTCGCGACACTGTTTGAGCGCGAAAACCATCTCCAGTTTTTAGCATCTTACTTCGAAACAGTTTTGATGGGCATCAAAATTCCACACTTAAGTTAGTACCCTAAATGAGCACAGAACCCTCGCCCCTACAAAAAGAAGTTTACAACTCATTGCATTCTTTGATCCGACCTGCCGGCATAAGAGAAATAATTTAATTTCCTCTCCGCCCTCCCCCTAGCCCTTCCCTTGGCCCAACGGGACAGTCTTAGGACCAGAGGTCTCGACATAACAATAAAGACGTTTTCACCGTCCTTATTACAGTAGCGTTGACGGCAGCCTTTTTATATTGAGAGAAAAAGTAACATTTTGCGATGGCTTGTTCGCGCTAAAATTGTCAACGATTGTGCATACCGTTTAGTGTAATCAAGCTTTTTAATTCGTTTTTTTTTATAATTACCTTGTTGATTAGTAAAAATAAGCATATGTTTAAAAATAACGACTTGCTGAGAGTCCTCGAAAACAACTAAATTAATCATATTTAAGACTGTATTTGATCACGTGCGTAGCGTGATGGTGCGTAAGGATTTCTGCGCATGTGCTAGAAACAGAAAGCTTCCAAAGCGAAAATTCGATTGATCAGAAACGCAATAGATGCAGAAAAAATGGAAGGTTGGGTGAATTTTCGAGACCCAGAAATATCAAATCACGCTTTTTAAATCTTCCTAAAAATTGTTGGAGTTTGACATTTTCCATTTTATAGAGCAAGTTTCTAAGTGGAATTGTATGTAAATTTTGACTCACTGACCAGTTAATTAAACATAACTACTTAAAATTTGAATTATATTTAACGGTGGTATACACCTCAAGAAATATCTATTTTGAGAACGACATATACAGTAGCCGTTCATTTATGTGCAATGCGTACGCTACCCGCTACTATTTTAACGGATAATTGGTTAACCACCCCCTATCACGTGGCATTTCAAAATGCAATAATAAATTGTACACAGTGATATTATGTTAAATAATATTGATGTCATTATAGCTGATAATAACAAGTGACTGCAAAGTAATACGGAAACAACCTTATGATCCAATCACTGCGGGATTCAGGGTTATCTGTCTCTGCCTTAGACCTGAATCAAAATATCTTAATACATTGCAATGATACTAGATTCAGATAAGTCTAGGAAGTTGTAGTTTACTGCGACAATCAATAGAAATGCTTTGCAAACATTTTTGTTTCCGTAATCTTTTATGATTTCCCGAAACTAATGCCAAAGCAGCGCTAGTCCTCTTATAAAGTGCACAAAGTGAAAATTTAAATTAAAACCTAGTGAAATCCTCTGTAATATTAACAGAACTGATTTTAACTGCAGTAATATTATCGAAACGTTTATGTTTCTTATATTTATCTTCACAACAAAATAAAAAAAATTATTTTTTACAGCCAATATTGTTTTGATTTTCTACGGTTCTGTACAGGTAATAATCTCATGTAAATTCCTGTTTGTACGCCATCTTGTTTTTATTTTATTAAGTAGGGTGGCACTAACGAAAAATTTTGTAAGGCAGTTAGCGTTTTTCCAAAAAAAAAATTATTCGAAAATATTTTATGATTACATATAATTTAGGTGAAGTCGCCAGGTGGATAAGTTCTACGTAAGAATAAATTAAATTTCACCTGAAATAGAGCGCAGCCCGCGCTCTTTAGGCGACTGGCGGCCGCTTAAAAAATCTGTCTATTCCAGGTATCGAACACGTACTTTGGAGGCAATCAGAGTTTTGTAAAGCGTAAAAGTTTTGAGCAGAATACTGAGTGAGAAAGTTCTTACATGAAGTCAAATCTTTATTAATACACTAGGCAAGTTATGAATTGATTGCCTTGCCCCAAACTTCGCCTATTTCAGTTCTTCTCTTTAAATTATTGCATGTTTCTTCAAATGTTTTGTTAAACAAAGCAGCCCAGGCAGTCCCGTGACCCGCAGATGAATCTTGTTATCACCTTCAGTTCTGCAGATATTTCAAACTTATTAACCAAAATTTTGTATCATTTAAGCTTTTCCGGAATAATCTGTAGTCGACCTGTTGTGCTTTATTGTTACGTTTTCAAGAGAACGTAAACTTAACCCCTTACGCAGTGTAAAATACATTCATGCGTAGTATTAATGTACTAATCCGTTGCTCTATTTGTCTTTCTTCATCGCAGGTATGTAACCGGAGTTTCAACATTGCGGATGCTTATTGAATTCAACATCAACACTTGAAGTGACCAGAGCTTCATGATTACATTTTATTGATGTCATCAACACGTAAGCGCCTTCTTACCAACCATTCCGACGAGCTCATAGGCGATGCTAGCGTTCCTTATAATTACTACTGAGGTTGAATTTCGTGACGATTAGCAAACGAACCTTCGAATTTTTCAGATGGTAAAAAGTGCAAATATATTTCAAGGCACGTCTTTGTTGACGTATATGTGTTCTCACATCGTCATTTACATATGCCCAATTTGCGAAACAACTCTGATCAGTTATCAACATCCCATATAGTTCCCTAATACGATGCAGTAGAATTGTCCATGAGATTAGAGCTACAAAAATGACGAATCCCGGATTTGAGATCAACAATTTCTTCTTGCTCGATTGAGTTTTCAAGCGACTCGCTACTTCTCAATGTTACTATTAGAAGTGGCTTAATTTGCTCTCAAAATTGACATAAAAACGTTAAAAAAAAAAATTTTCTTTCTACGCCGATTAGGAAATTTTTTGTTTTATTCACGCCTCCCAACAGAAGTCAGGAAATTCTCTCTGACATCGTCTACTCCCGTCCCTCTCAATCTTGGAGCTAGAGGTCTTCCTCGTCATGGAATAAACGGGTTGTTTGTCAAGCAAACCAGCGAAGGCGTCACATATTTACGCCGTCGCATGAAATGTGGAGCGGTCACTGAAGGCTCTATTCTCCACTTGCCCTCCCATGAGCATTGTCTTACTCAAAACCCACGCAAGAGTTTCACCAAAGTTCTCTTCCAGTTGTTGTTGTTGTTTTTTTTTGTTTTTCTTTTTGCGAACGTTCTTTCAAATTCGTAGTTACCAAATTCACCGTCCATGCCGGCTGTATGCTGTAAAGTGACGACGCGGTAGCTAGCAATCGAGAAAAAAATGTAAAAAGGATTGGACAGATAAAATAAACTAACTAAACAATCAATCAATCGATCCGAGCTTTATTGTTTCCCAAGCAGCTTTAGGGCTTTATGAGGGTGATAGCTGCACCAAATGAGACAGCACTAAAATTTACTTACAACAAAGCAATCATTTCGAGTATACTGCTCTCAAACTTTTCAAAATAAGTGAAAAAGTCCACGTCAGGGTTAAAACACTTGTCGCACATGAGCATCATCTCTGTCAGCGGAGGACTGGATTAAACGCGCACGCGTGATTAAAAAGTGGTCAGAGTTTCCAATTGCGTGATGACTAAAATTTAAAAATAATGCCACCGCAGCGCTCCTTTTGTGACGAATCTTTCTAGGGACTACAAGACTTAATTAATATTTTATATTTGTTACTCTAATTCAACGTGGTAAAACTCTAACCCACATTAATAAACCTATGATGCTAAAAGAATTAGAAAACGAAAAAGCAATAGCGTTGTATTTATAATCAAACATCAACTCGACACTGTCGAAAACTATAACTCTCTCGGTGTAAAGCGGAGTTTTGTTATGCAGGAAGGCAACGTTCCAGCGTTACGATAAGACCGATAAAGTCGGGAGCAGAAAACAGTACTTGTGTTCCGAAGCCTGGCCGTACGCAGACGCATGACACTTTTCTTTTTCTTATCCTTGCGCTTCAGAATCGTCGCTTAAATAACATCATTATTATAACGGGAGCGTACCTGTGTCGGCGGAGCCCATTATTCATGGGGACGAACGAATATCCACTTCTGCCAAAATTCGACTTTGTTTTCTTATTGAAACTTTCCAACCTTTAAAATTTCGATGATACGCAGGGAGTTATATCGGTCTGGTAAACCCAGCTGTGGCGCCAACAAAAGTTTTGATCTACTCACATCATATTAAATACTGCATGCGATCACTCTGCTTGTTTTGTGACGAATCCTCTGGTTACCGGGGAAGCATTCCTTTTAATATATTCGTTTCTACGCCAACAATTCTAAAAATTACTATTAAATGGAAAATAAAAAATACCTTGTTTTGCGTTTTAAATTACTTTTATATTTTAATTCGTAGATTGTTACCAAAAATGTAAACAAGTTTGGTTAAACATTCCATGATTCGTTTTGGTATTAGAGACTAAAGCACCGTCCTATACGCTATAGACGCATAACGAAATATTATTTCGCTATTTCACGTGTTATTTGTTCTTATAGTGTTTATATTTATTTTATTCAGTAAATTTGCTGTGTTCTGGAGCTGTTTGTGAAGACTTTTTTCGTTTTTTTTGTTAAATTGTGTGACTGAGTCCTTGCTATCCACTTTGACACGAGCGCAATGCTTCTTAAGGACACCGTTGGTTTCTTGAAATGAAAAAAGCACGCGGTTAATTTTATTATTCGCGTATTTCCTGAAACTACATAAGACGTACAAATTCTTATGCACGCCTGTGCGCCTCGCAAATATTTATTTATTAAATAATTTGACTTTTAATAAATTTCGTTAGTTTTCTTATAATATTCATTTAACACTTTTTTTTTAATTCGATTAGCCCTCGGGTGTTCACAAAATTCTATATTGGTGTTCCTGGTCCTTACGTTGACTAATTTCTTCAAATTATAATCTGTGGCATGTATCACAAAACGTTAAAGATCTCGCCATTTCTATTTAGACCCGGCCCTTGCTAATGGCATTGCTAATAAAAATAGCCCAAAACATTTTATATAAAGGTTAGTTTTTTTAGTGAACACAAAAAAGAGGGCAAGAAAAATAAAAAAAAATTGTTAGAAAGAAAAAAACAATATTCAGATTGACTAAATACAACAAACTTCCGAATGGCATGGTCACACATCCCAAAAATTATTTCACGCACCACCGCCCGCATAACGTTCGTTAGTCTTCGTCAAGCATTATCACATGCCTGCTCATAAACAAACAGCACACATACACACACATACACAAACGCTCACACGCGCACGCACACGCACACACTGTCATTAGCTGAAGCTATGCCTGGTAAATCTTTCCGCATCAATAATTTTCAGCATAATCCACGTCTCCATCGGCGATTAACTAAAATGAGGCATCATTTCTTTTTCTTTCAACGTCAGTATCTCCGCCTCCGAGAAGCAACTTAGCCTGACAAACGGATATCGAACATTAGTTTTGTCCTACTCCTCGTTTTTCTTCCTTGCCCATCACGAACACCGAACGCCAGGTTATTAGGCAGACGACCGTCACCACTAGCGGAACCCATATAACGTCGGCAAAACGCTGCGCTACGCCAAGCCATTGCCGGGTGCGCTGGGTACAGACAGCCACGATGCAAGATCCCCAATGGGGAAGCATCACTACATTATCTAACTAAAAATGGAGGAACGACAGACACCGTAGAAGTAGATAGGCAAAAGAATAGGAAGCAAATAAAAAGGGACGAAATCAGCTGGACTTTTGTAGGCTATTAGGAGAGCGGCGCTCGGCTTCCTTCATCGTTATGTGTCGTACCTCACTTACCGCACGAGCTTTTATACAGGGCAGTGCGTACTCCGCTACCGGAAAAAGCAACTATCGTTAGGGGTAGCTTGTCATGTTGGGTACCGCCAGCTGCACTTTCTCTCTGTTCTTGGCTGGCTTATATAGTTACTCTTTTCCGTATGATTTAAGCGCTAACTCAAAACTATAATTTGGAAACAACTTTTTTTTCACCACAGCTTTTTAGTGCTATTTTATCTGCGTTACCAAAACACATTTTTTTATCCGCAAGGTGTTTCCTCTTTAGGCTTCGCCGTTGTGTTTTTTTTTTTTTTTAAAGAAAAGCCGCGAATGTTAGGGTGGAGAATAGAAATCAAGATGATTTAAATCATAATTTAAATTGTGACTTAAATCAGACCAGGTTTACTATGGTGATTTAAATTAAACCTTTCCCGCAAAATATTTCAAAAATTAGTTTTTTTTTGCTTACCGTTTGTCAATCATTTGATCCTTTCTATATGCATTTTGGTTTGTACTCAAATCGAAGGATCATCATGAAACAATGGTTTCCATCAGGCTCAACACGAGCAAAACCTTTTGATCTTTTGAGCAGATGGGATCACTGAACTTTCTTTCAACCTTCCACTTCGTTCATCTGTCAAGTAACGTCCTATTGCAAAGAAATCAGAACGTGACAGAAACATCCACAAACGAGAAAAAGTAATGCCTTATTGGAAGCAAACCAGAGCGCGAAAAAGCCAACTAAAAATCAAGCCACTTTTGTTCTAGTACGGCTGGGGTTACATAAAAGGTAATTAAATGAATTGCATTTTAAATTTACGATGCTTATTTTTTCTCTGCATTGTTATCCGAGATTGGGTGGATTGATTAATCAATGACATGACATGTTAAAAAATTTATCCAGGAATAAAGGGTCACTATTTTCAAGCTACAGTGATTCGAATCAACTTATTCTGAATAAAATAAAATATATACGATTTAAATCAATTAAATTTGATTTATATAATTTCTATCAACGTCTTTTCTTTTCTTTTTTTGACGAAGAAAACGTTAACGTTGTCTGCGTTGTCTGTGGGGATAGGTTATACAGCCGGGGGACAAAATATATAGGACTATACGACGTTATAAGACAAAGAATAAAAATTAAAATTTGTAAATTCAATTTCTAATTAGTAAAAATAAACTAATGGTTTTAGCTACAAACTTGTTTAGTGTATTAGTAAGCTACAAAATCATTTTTAAAAATGCTGGGGGTGTGGAAAGCCCGGTAGTGCGCTAATGCTACCACTCGCGCAAGCCTCAAAGCTGGTGGTACGAGAACACAGATGACAGAAGAAGAAAAAACCGCGCAGGCGCGTTTTTACACCGCCAGCCTCGCGGCTGATGGACGCGTGGACATTTTAACAAGTGACAAATCGATAAAATAGCGCTCTGCGTGTCGAATTTCAATTAAACTTGCAGTAGCCTAAACTTTTCAGTGTTTTTTTTTTCCAGTTGTCTTCTTTTATTTGTCAAAACTCATACAGTGAACTAAATCCCTTAAATTTAATCGCATCGAAAAGCAATCTTTCATTTCTTGTTCTACGTGTAAAGCCATCATTTAATGTATTAAGAGGACTCTACAGACACTTCAATGTACAAAATCTTATTATCGAGATATAAAACAAACGACGTTACAAGGCCTAGCATGAGCGTATTGCCGGTGTATGAAACATTCGTTGCTCGTCTCAGATCTCGGTAAGTCAATTTAGAATAAATCTGTTTTTTTAAACCAACGTGGGCAATTGAAGCCGTACCGGCCACGAGAGAAACCATCCTAGAAGACCCAGAGGGATGCAATCCGTGACTCAACTACCGATTCCGGAAAAGAGGGCCCGCCGCGGCCCCCGTCCCCCGCTCTCCCCGTCCTCCCCGTCCTCCCAGCAAGGCGCATCAAATCCGGACTGATGTCCGAACCAGGCTGCCCGAGGCTGCGCTTCCCGCCAAATCGCTGGTCCGCTTCGGCGAGCGCGTCCGGACGTGAACGCACTGCTGACTCACGTTGTCCCACGCCTAACCCGTAGGGCAACGTCGTTGTTTTTAACACGCTTCGGCCAGTTTGCATAGAAAAGTGTAACGTTCAAGTCTAACGAAAAAAGTGTCACACGCAGGCCAGGTGATAGCATAAAGGATACATAGCCCGTTGCATGCAACGTATAATTAGTCATACAACTGTATGCCTAATCATATCAAGAAATATGTAGGCGAAATCAGGGAGGCTCAGCAAGGACCTCAGTGTGAATCGAAGTACGGACCATGATATTCGTAGTCCGACATCTTTGCTCGGCGCCAAAAGTAGGAGACGAACAAGAGTGTAAGCAAACGGACTAAGTGTGACTTCCCGCAGACGGTCGTTTGCGGTAGCACGAGACTGTCCGTGGCGACTGATGCTAAGTTCAGCATACTTGATTCGGCATATGCTTAGACCGCAGGCGACCATCGGAGACGAATTATACTTCGTCCATGCATTCTGAGGACGCAGACGACCGTTGGCGGCGAGTCATATTTAGTCCCGCATACCTCATTCACGGAGTATACAGTTGCTATCGAGTTTACGATGAGCGCCGTGACAATGCACTTTTGGCACTGCCTGATTGGCTCTTCCCGATCGTAGCGTCGGATGCAGTCGGACTTCAAGGGCTACTGAAATGAAAATTGAAATATACCTCTCACGTTCAGAAATGAGTTAAACGTTATCAACCCAAACAGATAATGTCAATTGCACGTTTGTCGTTTGAAACGATGGCTATATTTTTCGTTTCAAACGGCCGATTTTAGCGAGCATTCGAAGAGCAGCCATCGGAGATCGCGGCGCGTCTCGGAAGATCTCGCGCCCCCAGCGCGTTCCCGACGTTACGTTTTCCTTCACGGGCAAAGCTACAGGGAAGCTGGCGTAGTTGTGAGCTTCGCCACTTGGGAGCGCCAAAGCATTACACAAGCCAGAGCCTTGTATAGAGAGAGTCTGGTCAATGGGAGGAGCCGGCGAAAGCCGGGGTGCAGCGGCGAAAGCGGCGGCGCCGCCAGCACACAGACTCTCCCCGTGATGAGCTTGCGAAGTATGAATGCACTGGAATGATCTTTTAGGGTTCGCGTAGCGCGGCGCAGGTATTTTTTGTTTCCGGCGGAGCCTGAAAGTATATGAATGTATAATTGGAAGAGATTGGTGGAAATGGAGAGTTCCAAGGTGCTGAGTGCATTTACTGAGCCAGCAAATGTAACATTGACGAGAAAAATTTTCTGAATCATGAGGGTCTTATGTTTCAGAAGATGAGGCGACACTGCGAGTATGGGGTGCGCGTTCGTCGTTTGGGTCAAAACTTCCACGGAGCCGAGTTTGGCCGGCGCTGCCGTGGTCTTGGGCATTGTACCGATCCCCCAGTGCCTGAGTGGGCGACGCCGCGAAAAGTGTGACCGATGAGCAAAAAGGAAAAGTGGGAAGTAGAAAGGGAAGGACAAGAATGGAGAGGGTTGTAGAGGAGTCTGTACGCAATCTTCCAGGCGTTATTTTTTGCGCCTAGATGGTGCAAGTTGTACTGTCGCGTCCTAGGCGGCCGGTTTGCCGCCGCTTGCTTGGCACCTCCCCCCCCCCCCTCCCCCTTTGCCTCCTCATTTACACTCTTATATCTATTTATCTTCGACTTTCCTTCCGTCTTCGGAGGCTATTATTCTTCTTCTTTTTCTATAAATCAGCATAGAACAACTTTAGAAAAGCTTATTCTTATTGTGGGTAGTAGGCAAGGAGTACACATATGCTTTTCATGCATACTTTATTATTTACACAGATCTCGCACATAAAGTTGAAGATATATACACATAATAAAGTTGAGGAAACAATAAATGAATAGCACGGGAAACACGTGCTATCCATCACAGGAGCACAATATGCTCCTCGCCGTCAAAGAACACTAAGAATCCGAGACCCGAGGCGCACTCATTAAAGAAGCAGAACCCATGGAAGATATATCATTAAAGGTTAAACTTGCTCGTGACAGACTCCACTCATTAAGAAATTTAAAACTGTTTATATCATTCTGATGGACTTGGAGATTACAAGAGTGTATCGTGTGTGCAGCACATCTGAAACCACCCAAAGCTGACTGCAACCATGCATAGCAAGTCGTAACTTTCAACTGCGAACCTCATTAAAACAATGTGACGTTCCCGTATTACGCACAATACACGCATGACATGTTCTGTGCCCTTCGAGGTTATCAAAATAATCAAAGCAAGATTTTTTTTTCACACGTGGATTTGACGCACTTTTTTTTACTGCATCCATTTGTCTTTCGGTGTGTGTTTGTGGGTGGCGGTAGGGGGGGAGGGGCGGGGCATGGGGAGTCGTTGCTGTGGTGCAACGTAAAAATCCCAGACAAGTTTTATTTTTATGTGCCATCACAATTAGCACTAGTTCCTTAGGACAATTTTTTTTTGTCTGGGTTTACAACGCTGAATCCAATGAGGCCAATACATAACCAGACTTGATATTTCTTGGCCAGAGCCAGAGTATTTTTGTCCCGAATTGCCAAACAAGTTCCTGAGTTAGGCTTCAATATTTGGATGTTCGATTGTAGTCTGGCGTCTAAGAAAGACATTTCCCCAAAAAAATTTAAGATTAGGCTTTACATCTGTGTTTTTAGCTTTCTCGTGGCAACTTTGGGCATATATTGCTCCAAAAAAGTACCATAATCAGGCGCCACTGTTGGTTGTTCAGCTAATAAATCGCACCTTTGACTCTTGCCTGCCACTTTGACAACTATGGGGCCAACCAGGAAAAGCCATAGAAAATCCAAGGAAACGTATTTTGGCACTGATTATACCGCCATTAAGCAAAACCTTATTAGGACGAAGTTAGGTTCCTAGGTCTGCCAAACTAGGGCCAAGCTAGGCGTTCCTCTCTCATGCGGCCAGAAATGGATATTATTATACCCCTTGTGAAACCCGCAAACTTGGAAAATTCGTTGGCTTTACATACGGGGAAGCAAAGGTCGATATATGACGTCAGTCTTTACACCGCGAACTTCAGCAGAAAAACATGGTATACTTTGTCCTGACTGTGTCCCAATGAAGTGTAATTCTATATTTAGAAATCATTATCAAGGTCAGTATTCAACATTTAATAATTTCTATTATGACCAATTCTTAAGTACTATATTGTGTATGTCAGCTACCCATTTATTATTCTCCGTACTTGTACCGTGATCGAAGCCAACCGGAACGTCGTTGCACTGTCAAGCTACTTAGACTCAATTTTGTTCCAAGTAATTCGGTTCACAATTTGCACTGGCAGTGAAGACTAAGCATCCTTTAATATAATATTGCTGTATAGCGCAGTGCTCCTGTGCGTCCGAAGCTTTTTGTTTAAAATAAACACTGACATGAGCGGTTCCCTTGCTGTTTAGCGATGCAGAACACAAGAACAAACTATGAGCCTCTTTCAGACTTCTTACTACTTTATTTACTCGACCCTACTACTGTAGAAAAACACTATTTCTGCTTCGACAATACTGGAGTTGATCTGTTCATTCGTCAGTTCATACGTCGCATCTGAGTTATTAGAAATTGTAACTTTTCGAAGTTTTTTTTTCATAAATAAACAAGATGAAAGACGTTTACAACTCCATGTAACGCCGAATTAGAGCGCAGCTCTTGAGGAGGAGGAGGGGAGGGCACTGAGGGGAGGGTATGCCCTTCCTTCTTGTTCGTACACTCTCCTCCTCCTCTCCTTCTCTCGTGCTCCTCCCCTCGTCCTCTGCTCCTCCTCCTCCCCTCCTTTCCTCTCCCTACTCCTCCTCTCTTGAGGTATTTTGATTTTGCGATATACCGTGCGAGACAATCTGAGAAAGATATATATATATATATATTTTCTGGTATTCCCGCTCACCACTTGTTCGGAGAAAGGAAAGGTAGCTCTCACATCTGGAAGCTCCACTCTGTCTAAGTTCTGCCAGTGCCAGGAAACAGGACAGCAGGATCAAGGCGGGAGAACAAGACAGCGTTGAAGTCAATACTTTGACGAAGCAGGTGATACTGTTGATATCATCCTACTTCCTGTCGGCTCTGTGAAAGACTCCTCGGCTTTTTTTATTTCCTCAGCATTAGTCTTGAGCGTGCTCCCCCGATATGGCACAGCAGAACAGCGAGTGCACGTACCTCGGGGCCAATGGGTTCTTTTCCTGCATGACTGGTATGAAGTTCTTTTTCTTGCACGACCTATTTGGTGAGTGCCGTAGACGAGAGATACAGAGCAACAACGAGCAAGCCGTTGTCGACCTTGGCGGCACACAATTCACCAACTTCGTCTGACGTGCGACAGAGATCGATGGGTACAGCACAGATCCATACCCATGTAGATGGCCACTTGGATAACGAGTCCACCACATTTTCATACGCAACTCTGTGATTTATGAATGTTGATATCACTCGCCTGCACAACGGGTAACTGGCATCTCCCCTCTTCCTCCTCCTCCCTCCTCATCTCCTTCTCCTCCCGCCTCCTCCTCTTTTTCACATCTTCCTACCCCCTCCCGTATTCCTCCTCCCTCCTCCTCCCCTTCTCCTCCTCACGTCCCATGATGCAACGCGCGGGTCACGAGTGAGACCCGCGCGTTGCATCATGAGACGTTTCCCATACTGTAACGCGAGGGGCCCTCGTGACGTCACTCGTGGCCCACGTAACATCACGTGTGACGTCATTATGTGAAACGTCCCATGATGCAGCGCGCGGGTCACAAATGAGATCCTCGGGTTGCATCATGGGACTTTTCTAATAATGCAACGCGGAGAACACTCGTGACGTCACGTGTGGCGTCATTATGGGAAACGTCCCATAATGCACCGCGCGGTTACGCGCAGGAAACAAGCGCCTAAGAGCTGCGCTCTAAAAACAGGCGCATAAAAGGAACACCGGCATTTCAAGAGCCACGTTCTCACGCATTTCAATATTCCTCTCAGAAACGTGCTTTTCTTATCACGCTTAAAACGTATGTTCAATTTCGACAAAGGAGCGCATCCACAGAAATCTGTAGAAGTATCCTCAGCATTGCGCTAACACATAAAGAAATAACTTATTAAAACCAGGGGTCATGAAAAATTAAAACTGAAAGCCAGAAAATAATTCAAAAACGGAAATAGCTATTCCGAGGCTTCTGCCCAGCTTAGCGACTGAAATTACCAGCAGGAGAGATGAGCAGATTGAGATCAATTACGGTAGACCGACTCGTGTTTATAACGGTTCCCCAATTTTTACTGTTTTCTTCTTTTTTTCTCTTTCTGTTTAATGACTTTATCGTTATTCCGTCTGGGAACGAATTTCGGTTTTTCTATTTTTACAACGGCGTGAGATTAAAGATCAAGAATGCTAAAACATCGGGCTCAGTGGGTGCGGCACTGTCGATTAGTTGGAGAATAAATTACCCAACACAGTATCCTTGGAATGTGAAAACGACACATAAAAAACTCTACAAAGTTCACCATCCATACTTGAGCACATTTGCTTAGAATCTGCTAAAACCCATATAGATTCAAATAATAAGTCATTATGTGTGCTCTATAAGAAAAATATAAGAAAAATCTTCAGGGAGGCAGCAATTGCGTATCCTTTTCTGCCTGATTGCTATTTAGGCCATCACGGTTTGTTAACTGAAAGTTAACCAACTGGCGTCCTCGTTACTTTCTGGGAAAAACAGCGACACACAAACGTTCCGTGACTCAATGCATTATCACAAACTTACTGACAATATATTGTCTCTCGAAAGAAAAAATTGGTGGGCTAATATTGTCATTTAAGTTGAACTCACCTCTCATATAACCGTTGAAATGTACTGTCGCGTACAATATGAGCTGAAACAGTCCTTCGTGTTTTTGACATTTTAACCTACCTGCATTTTTTTTTTTAGAGTTGTGGTTTTAGTTAGGAAAGGGATCCCAAGCTGAGGATTCCGTACTCCAAACTCTTTAATAGACAGGAAGAAAATAGAAGTTGAGTGGAGCGCAGACGCCGAAAAATTTCTGATCTGGCCGTTAAGGTCCTATTTATAGTGATGGTACATTCAATGTACCGAAATACAGTCGGTTGACATTTTAACAACGGCTTCACGTCTTATATATGAGCGAATAAAACATGAACTGCTTTTAAACGAACCCCCCCCCCCCCCCCCACCCCAAGCCTCCACATCCCAAATATTTGTCCGTTCGCCTGTCCGTCCGTGTATTTCCCCTTAAAATTAGCAGAAGAAATCTACCTCACATTTCTTAAACACCAATTCTGTTTCCCGTTAAATTTAGCAGGAAAATTAACTGCACGCGACCTGCCACGAACACTATATGCCAATTCAGTTTCACCGCTGTATTTAGCCGGAAAATTGAAGTTAGGTGACCTCACGTCATCTGTCTGTTCACTAATTCGGTTTCCCCTCAGAACATCTAAGGGAAATTGATGTCACGTGACGTATGTACCAAGTCAGGCTCTCTCGTTTAATTTATAAGATATGAGTTATTCACCCCTCGAGACGACTGTGTAATGTCTCATAAAAAAAATTAACCGATATATTTTTAAATGTGGCCCTTCATGCAATATATAACTTAAAAAAACAAAAGTCGTTTTCAGATTTTTGTATCGCAGACAAAAACAATTGTTACAAAACTTAGCTTCCACATACGAAATGCATCTAGATTTGAAAAGATTGCATACAACGGGAGGCCAAGAGCGTGAGCGTTGTCCCATTCAAAGTGGCCCCTGAGATGGCGGTTCCTTCTTTCCTCATCACCTACATCAAGCTAAACGACGCAACCTCCAGCACCAACAGCAAAACACAACTTTCATAATGTCCGCAGCACCATTTCACCGAACACCATTCCCAGGAGACGTAAAAGTATAAATGATGCTAACCACGTGCACCTCATAAGAAAAACGAAAGAACGAGTTCGGAGAATACAAAAATATCAAGAAAACCAAATATACTCACTGAGCCAAACCCAAGTTAGAAACGAGAGAAAACAAAAGAAAATTATATACCCTTACTGCTTTAAGAAGGAAAAAGATATTCACCGATAGTGGGAAAAATATAATTCCGCAGACCAAATGCAGTCTCGAATGCAGGGCACGTTGGTCGTTCTCTTCCCGATGCACCCATTCGTAATTTCGTCGCCGGTTTTGCTGTTCCGTTTTATATATCAGTTGTTGTTGTTGTTGTTTTGTTTTTTGTTTTGTTTTTTTTACTGTGTTTCGCCAGTACAGTTTCGATTGCTAGGTCTGTCGAAAAGAAGCAAGACGTATTGAAATAGAAAAACAGGGCACGAACGGAACAAAAATCGCACTATCGTCCCCAAGAGGCTTCCAACACCGGGAAACGGATAACGGAGTATTTGCTGGCGCTCTTGCCTCTTGCTCTGCAGCCGCGCCTTAAGAACCGGGGCTTGCGTCTATTTGACTTGTCGTATCGTATTGTGCATCGTTCGCGCTCCTTTACCTGCCTTTTATTTCGCGATATCTTGGTGCTTGTTTCAGGTAGCTCAGGTGCGGTACAATGTTTATGCCACCTCCTTCACTAACTCATGTTTGGAGCAGCAAGTTCTACTCAGCGGATGGAATAGTAAACATTTTGGTGAGGGCGGTTAACTATATATTTTGGCGTATTAGTTATATCTTGTGTGGCAATCAACAATCAGGAGTGACACTTGTGCAATGCCGAGCAGTCTGTAAATTCCAGACAATTACAGTCCTATATGATTAGGACAGACATATTGGCTCTAGTAAAGCTTACCCTCAGTTTTCTCACACCGGCTTTCGTTAGCCGCAGGTTTCATGTATTTATGTTTGTCAAAGTTCCACCTGTGACGCGGTGTTATCAAACTATTCATAAAGCAAGTAAAGGTGTTTCGTGTTCCTTCTTTTATTTTTCTTTGGCCCTACTGGAATGGCAAAACAAGTTGGCTGTTGCTCCGACTTCCACCTGACTCTGGCGTGAAAAGATTGCGAAGTGCTACCCCCGCCGGCCGGCAAAAACCCCTCTTTTAATTCTTAGGCTTCAAAGCAACTACGAAGAGGTAATGCTAGTTTGTGAAAACGTGCCATGGTGATAGCGGAATGCTTCAAAAAAGAATGCTATAAGTGATGCTACGGGTATGTTGTAGGTATGTGCTATAGCTAACAGATATAAGAACACGTAAGCATCGCTTTTATATTGAATAAATCTTTACCTTTATCGCAACGACCCCTAACCCCGTTTCCCAGATTAACACCTTAAATGACTTTTTGCATTTAAAGGGACGTCGGCTATTTTTAGGTCTAGCCTGTATATTTCTCGTTAAGCAAAAAACAGTATTATTCCGCAATTACAATCATGTTCCCTATCGAGATACAACAATATGTTCTTCGATGCCTAATTATTTAATAATATTGAATTTTTATAATTCGTTTGTTCGTCGACCTTTTTATTGCATTAAAACGAATTTCAAAACTACTATACCAGTTTTATCTAAACTATATTGCTCTGTAAAACACAAAACCCTTCGCAGTAAATGACAAAATTTCTAGCGCGTTCGCTCTATAAATAACAAGAGATAGACTGAGAATTGACAGCAATCAGGTTGATACAAAAGAATAACCAGGAACAATAGGTTAGCTAACTTATATCTAGAATATAATTTCGTTGTGACAAATCAAACAAATTAATTTCTATCAGATGTTTAAGTGCCCAGTAGGATTGACATACACCTGAGAACTGGCAGCGTTTTTTATAATAAAAGGACTTATGCGTGCCCTTTTCTTTTATTCAAAGCTCAAAAATATCTTCTTTTTTTTATAGTTCATACAGTATTCTCAAGTCCATGAAATGACCCCGGAACTTTATTTTCCTGTACCCGATTCGACTTTCATAAGTCATTGTCTTGCATCTTATGAAGATACTTATCCTCCAAGCCCTGTTTATAAGGTTTCCATTACGGTGATAAGATAGCCTTTTCGAAATACATAAGACCGCTTGATTTATTAAGCAATATAAACTGAACGGGCATTGAACAAGCTTCAATGACAGGCTCCCCTTTAATTTTCTTTCCGTTTAGCGGTTTCTTTGACGGTCGTGTCTGCACCGCAGCGGCGTCATATAATAGCAACGAGGTCATGAGGTCATGGTTTGTTAAATGGCCCCGGAAACGAAACTAATAATTGTATCAAGGCTTTCTCAAACGTTCAGTAAGGGTATAGGTTGGAGAATGAGGTCATTAGAGAGGTAAAATGCAATCACAAAGCCGTCACACATCAGCATGCTTCCCCGATCTTTACTTGAAAGCATTAACTTCATCTTTAAACAGGATAGGCGCCTTAGCTTCTAGAATATTGTTTATAAATTAATCTTTGTGTGCAAAAGACGTAAATGGTGGAAGTATTTTATTTACATAAATACCCAGAGTGCCGTTAGGCATCATGCAGGGGGGTACAGGAAAGATCATGCAAAAACAATACATATTCATACAATAGATCAACAGAAACAGCAATGAAACATACATTTTTAATCGCGAATACAGATGTGCAGTTTGTCATAAAAACAGTAACCGATCATACACACTGGAAGCGGATCCGCATTCGCAAAGCGGTCGCGAACGCGGTTCTGTAAAGATTCAGTGCAATTGCACGCGCACTTGATGTCATCGAGTGGGCGTGCAATTGTACTGGATCTTTATACAACCGCGTTCGCAACCGCTTTGCAAACGCTGATTTGCTTCCAGTGTGAATGAGCGGTAATAGATGCAATTTCTTCCGTAAGTGTATTCCACCCTGTAATGGTTTGAGCAAAAAATGGAAATGAAAAACAGACAGTATTGTAACAAAATTCCTCGTTTTTTTATCTTTCTTTTTAAATTATCCCGTTTTGCAGTAAGTCCGTCTTTGAATAAATCCGAACCTACTTTGTTTTTCATTTATACAACTTTTATTAGGGTTGTAGTCACCTGTAACGAACCATAACGCCTGGTTTTGAACCCGTTCAAACTTTTGTTCAAGGTAACTTTGGGGGGGGGGGGGGCGGAGGGGGGTTCAGATGACACAAGCATATTCTGAAATTGGTCTAATGAAAAAAAATATAACGTTTTTTTACACTGCAAGATGTATTTTTTAAATTGCTGCGAAGAAAATGCAACCTTTTACTAGCCCTAGCAGCAGTGTTCTTCATATGATCACTCCACTCCAAACTGAACGACAAATGAACTTCCAGGTATCTATAAATTTCTACATTGTAAAGTATCACATTTTTCAGTTTATATTCGGTCGGGGAATATGTACAACGAGGAAAACGCATGTGTTTACACTTGGCGATATTTAAGCTAATTTCCCAACGGTCACACCAGTCTTCGACCACTTTTACATCGTCTTTAAGCACACTGGCGTCGTCGCCACTTTCAGTAATTCTATATACTATGCAGTCGCCCGTGAATAACTTAATATGAGTCTGTGTTTTCACAAATACTCTTAATGAATATAAGAATTAGGAAGAGCCCTGTGGTACCCCGGAGGTTACAATTACTGATGAAGATATTTTAAAATCATGTGCCGCAGTTTGCTTGCGATCGGAAAGAGAGTCAGCAATCCAGCTGATGATTTTATCGTTGATTCCCAGAGATACAATTTTTTTTAACAATAGATGATGATGCACGGTGTCAAAGGCTTTGCGGAAGTCCAAGAATTTATGGTCAACACTCTGTCTGCTGTGTATGGAACTTGAAACGAGAACGGTAAATTCTGCAAGTTTTGTGACACATGAATAACCTCGGCGACGCAACAAAGACGGCGGAATGCGTCAAACAGTATGGAAATATAACTGTTTTGCGATACATTCTGGAGCCAAATATAAGCCTTTAAAAGTGGAACAGCTCACAAAACTGTTCCAATTCATTCTTCATATTTCGAAGACGTCACTTATTATAATTTGTACTTTTGTCAATGTTAAAAAGGCTGGATATTTTTAGTTTGTTTATTAGTGCCCCAAGTTTGTAAACTATGCGCTCGTTGTCCTCCAGAGATGGACGTCACACGGTTGATCGTGGCGATGGCGATGTGTACCCTGGCGAAACGGCAATGAGCACTTAAGGTTCGCGTAATGCACTTTACAACCTTCCGCTTTCTGTGGAGCCAAAATTTATCTTTATATTATTTTTTGTTTTATTGTCCACTCCCCTTTGTAATGTCGTATGATATTTAGGGTAATTAACTAAATAAATAAAAACGACACAAACACAGTTATTCATCATATAAAGTAAAAAGTAATAAAAATACTTTTGTTCGAACAGTCAGGTTCTCTCACACATGGGGGCACGCTTTCGCTTACTCAGTTTAATCACCTCTTTTTGTTATTTTGTAGATCATTTTTTGTTGCTGTTCTTTTTTTTCGTTAATTATTTTTTTGTGAATGTGTGCGTGCTTGTGTGTGCCTGCGGACGTCTACCAGCTCTTCCACCTCAGAAAAATTTGGAGTGTGAGGAATAAACAAAAAGCAACGGTATCAATACCCACATAATGCAGGTAAATGCTTTAAAAGTATCCGTCAAGCTTTTTTTTAAAACACCACCTATTTTGCCCACTTACCATTGTGCCCATGGTAATGTTCCAAAACTTTAAAAAGCTGTCGACATTCTTAAGCTTAGACCAGTGTGTTAAAGAGCGCCCTAACTGATTAAAACCCTTCACGTTTTCAAGAACATCGTGCAGCAACCAGCACAGATCACAAGCTCAAGCCCCATGGTTACTAACCCAAACCGTAACTGCGTCTGATCCATTTAGAAGAACCCTCCTCCCCCTGTTTCTTCACCACCTCTTCATCCTCCCTCTTCTTCCTCCGCGTTTCACTCTATTTTCCTAATCTTTCCCATATGCTAATGCAGACGTTTCCCTCTCTTCTTCTTTCATTGTTCCCTCCCGTCTTGATCCCCTCGCAGCCAATTTCGTTAGCAGTCTGTGCGGCTGGTAAAAGTGGCCATTCCCATTAATACGGGTGCCTCGCGAACAGCGCTCCAAAGTTTCCCCTTCCGGTAATGAAATGCAGCACAAAGCTTTGAGCAACACCCGTGGAGAACCCGTGTGAGAGTTCCGAACAGTAAGCTTTAGTTCGGGCTCGTAGTCTTGCACGTCATTGTGACCGCTGCTTGCCGACGTGATCCTTTTATTCTCCTCCCTCGTTCACCATGCTCGCCCGATATCAATTCTTCGCTCCCTTGTTTCATTAATATCAGTTATAAAACTACCAACATTTTCGTTTACTGGCATCGATTTGCCCATATCAATTACTCTGGAAAACGCTCGCATAATTATATATATATATATATATATATATATATATATATATAGGGTGTTTTTTTTTATTTTTAAACATCTGTTTAAAAAATCCATGAAACCTACACTTATGCGGTTTGTGCGAGTGAGTTATACGCCCAGGGGGACACAGTATAGGGGGCTAATCGTAACGATCAGTCGGTTAATTAGGTAAAATTCGTTAATTAACTTTTTAATTAGTGAAAATAGTCACATGGTTTTAATTATAAATTTGCTGAACGTCGTTCAAAACTCTTAAATCAGTAATTTTTTACAAAGACTTTGAGCGCGTGAAAAGCGCAACAGTGCGCTGAAGTTCCCACTCGTGGAGAAAGTACAAGGCTGGGGCTAGATAAAAGACGGTAAAATCGCGCGGGCGCCTTAACGCGACCGCTAGCCTTGTACGTGCTCCACGAGTGGTAACTTTAATGCACTACTATACTTCTCACGCGCTGAAAGCATTTTTTTTAAATGAGTGATTTAGTGATTTTCGATAACGTTATATAATATAGGAGCCATGTCGTTAGATTTCTTGCTGTGGTTAAAGGTATTGGTTGAGATTAAAAACTTTTCGTCACCGCTATAATTAAAATTCTACAGGGAAATTTAATTGGTCTTAATTTAGCAGCCATAGCTGCCGATCATACATACCAAAAATAAATTACGTTAGGCATATAATCCATTCGGTGTTTAGAAGGCAAGCTCCAGCGTTAGTGTTCTTATGATACTTAAAATACACGCATTGTCGCTTTTTACAAAAATAGAATGCCAATTATTTACTGGTTCAGGTGTTAACATATTGAAACATAAAATTAAAATAAGAGGGGTTGAGCGGGGTCGGTGGTCTGTTCGAATGCGTGGGAGAAATATTAGACGTCCGGCTCGGAGCTTTGTCAAAAGGCATTCGTTCTTTTATTCTCGCGTCTCCAGGAATCAAGTGCTAGCATGAGCTGACAGGCTCACCACGCTCGGCGCAACGGAGCTTCGGTTTTTTTTTTTTTTTTAAGATTTGGGTTAAGAGGTTAATGCACGTAGGCGAAGGAGAAAGGTAGTCCATGAAAGACTCCGTGGATCAACCTCTGAAAGGTTTGCGTGAAGTCGCGTAACCCGAAGGGTATACGGATATACTCAAAGAGACCGAAAGGTCTGGTGATTGCTGTCTTGGGTATATCCGCAGGTTCAATTGAGATGTGGTTATACGCATTAACCAAGTCTATCTTGCTGTAAAAAAGAAGTTCCAGCCAGGTGTTGCGTGGAGTCGTGGATATGAGGCAATGGGTACCGATATGGCTGTTTGGATGTTCAGCGCTCGGTACTCCCCACAAGGCCTCCAGTCTCCCAGATCTTTCTTGAGGACAATGTGGAGGGGTGTGGCCCAGGAAAATTTTTCATGGTCGAGGGACGACGAGTTTCAGCATATGCTTGAACTCTGGTCTGGTTAAGCGGAGGCGTTCACCCAATGGACGACGAGGGCGAGCAAACGTGGGAGGGCCCGAAGTGGCAATGTGATGTTTTCCGCTGTGGTGTCGTAGCTATGACACATAGACGCCCTTGTGATTGCTGCAGACTATTTTATTATGTTAGAAAAACTGGAAGCAGGCAGGATGTTTTGAATGAAAAATTAAGCTACGTTAGTAAACGCTTCATTGACAACAAGGCGAGTTCTGTATTCAATCAGGCGACGGTGGTGCAGGCTACCATCCAAATTCATGTGTGAAAGGAAGTCAAAACCCAAGAGTGGGTAGGTCAAAGCGGCTATGAGAAAAATTCCTCAAAAGACACAACGTAATCGCAAGTCTAGTGTCACCGAGAGTATTTCTGATGTTGGAATGCTGGATCCGTTTGCCGCGACGAGGTGGGATCCGGGCGGTGGTGTCGTCTTTCTGCTAGTGTTAGTGGAAAGGCAGACATTACCACTCTGGCATCGACCAAGAAGCGGCGGTTTGAAATTCGTTTTTTGATAAAAAGCAGACGGCTTGTTCTTCGTCCTCGGTCACTTGCCGCCTCAAGGGACGGACCTGAGCGTTAAGAGTTAAATAAGTTATGGTAGTGTTTTGTGAGGATTCTCTCTACCATCGCCTGTCAGCCACCAGACGCCGGCGCCTCAAGACGGCGCGAGGACGAGCTATCGGCATCTTTGCAGGCTGAGCGCCTCGTGTTAAAATAAACTGGAGTCGCTGGCGGTGGTTGAAGCAGACATCCGCGGCCCCCTTCCATACAGCCCCAGCCCCAAGGCTCTGTACGTGCGTGGGAAGTCCACCGGGACCGCATCGTCCGGAACTGTTGCAGACGCGATGCCGAGGAACAATGAGTGCGGCGGGAAGACCGGTGACGCGCGCGGGAGTCGTGCTCTCAGGTTGAGAGTCGTCAAATGGAGTGTGCAGTGTGCGTAGGTTAGGAGACGAGCCATACGACCAAACGGGAGATTGTGATTTAAAATAATTAAATACAACTTCCTCCTTCACAAAAGGTCTAACCAGCCAATTGGTTACTGTACTTTGTCTTGTTAGTATTTTTTAACTGCTGTTTCTTGTTATTGTTAGCACCTCTTTTTCTGTTTGTGTTTCCACTTTTCACTAACACAACCAAAGCAGTCAACACGTATCCTGAAGAACTACGAGTTGGTTTTAAAAACAATTAAAGCGTTGTAATACAGAAACATAATAGTGTTCCTTATTTATTCTTAACACCTTAATAACTACCTGAAACAGAAGAATGTCGCAAGATCATCGACGAGCCGAAACTTAAAGAGAACATAAAAACAGAGAAACTGTAAGCTAGTAACAGGTAGTTCGTCACTCATAGTATGGCCCAGCACCTTAAAATAATAATTAACATTGGAAATTGTTAAGCATTAATGGCGACCGCCAGAAGGTTGATCTTGTCTCATTCCCTAGGCATTATTTTAGCGACGTTTCGCGGGAACTTCGCTCCCAGACGGATGACTCTGCCACATTTATAGTGTCCCAGAGGGGAAGCAAAGTCTCCAGGATAACGGTGCTTAATAACTTTATGCCTGTTTACAAAGTTAAACATACTTGCACTTGTTTTACTTATCTTTAGCCACAACTGTCAAATACCTCATAGTAATACCCCATATCCAAATATAAATAGTACCTAAGGAATCGGTTTGAGCTTCATTGTGAGTTCGTATTGTGTGTTTGACGGTATTAAATGGTCGCAGTCTATAAAAGTGTAACAAAAAGCAAACACATTGGTATTGGTCGTGAGATAAAGCGAATGGTTTTAAAATTATTCATTTGAAACCTTTCGACATAACATTACAGATCTCAAAAAAAATTACATTACTTTCTCAGTAGTGACGCTCCTATCAATTAGCACTTTTATTTCTCTTAAAAGAATAATCGAAGTATTTGATACTACCCAAGTTCGAAACCTAACGATGAAACTATATATGTTACTACAAAAAGTTACACAACAAAAAAAATACTGGTTTTCCTTTTGAACTACCACGTTACGGCCAGGCAAGATAAAAGACGATTATTTTAATATAATCGGAGATGATAATTTAGAAACAAGTGAAAGTCCACATTATTGTTGGCACCTCGCAATACATTACGTACTAGTTTTCATAGATGTTAAAGCGCTGTGTGTGCCCACAAGTAAATATGTAAGGATTTCACCAACGTGGCAGAAACACGTTTTAGAGAAAGAGCAAGAAGGCTTACAAAAGAGGAAATACTAAACCATATATAATACCCAGAGGCCAGATAATCACCATTAGTTTGAGAAAAACCTAAGCAAAAGTATCTTGTCATTTTCGCAACTTTTTTATCGGTTTATCGACGCAAATATTGTGCCTAGTTGTTAAAATTATGTTGTTTCGCATGTTGAGCGCGCCTTTAAATAAACGCATCAGAGTAGGCGTACAGCATCATAAGTATTTGTTTAACCGAATCCGTATACGAAATTGGTGTGTTAAAATTATTTTTTTTTCCAAATAACTTTTCATCTATCTAAATTCCGATTTAACAAAACTTTGCGGCCATAAATAAAATAACAGTTTTAACAATTCAGAAATGCTGTAGTACAAAAATGCAAGGCTCACATTATACAACAGCATTTATTGACTTTTAAAAAATGCCCTAAATGCCCCCAGATTTTTGTTTAACCTTGCCCGCACTGGGCATGTATGCGACAATATAAATTTTTCCTAAAAATAATTTTATGGCGCAGTATTTACGTCCCGATTCTCTATCTGACTACTCCCGTCGTGCTGATATGTTGTGCTTCCATTTCGCGTCGACATGCCAAATGAAGTTCGTATTTCAAAATTTCTCCGTACCTAACATGAGCCATACGTCCTACATATGATGCTGAAGTTTTTTGATTTTCGGGGAACGTTAATTTTGTGACAGGTGTTTGCAACCCAGGCGCAAAAGCTTCGTTTTGGAAGGTTAGGATCGATTACAATTTTCAATTGACCTGTTGACATAAACACCTGTTTCGGTATCGCCCTTATCTCAAAATTTGTTTCACAGGGTAAATATTGCTATATTTTCTTTAAATTTGATCGCAGACTCGGAAGGCAAAACGCGATAACGTCTTCAGGTGTTCAGTTTTCCTTTGAGATAGGCATATTGCGTAATTTGTTACTTTATCTTAAGGCTTTTGGACAAATTTTCTTTTCCCAGGTTGTTCCCGTCAATCACATATAAAAGTAACAATAACATTGTATTCCACGCTTTAATTAGAAAACCAACACACTCTCCCGTGTCCCGTTTTTCTTTTCCCCTTTTACCAGCTGTTTTTAAACGAAGCCGCAGGCAAAAGCTATTTCTGTTCTCACGCCGCATCCAAAAAAGTAGCCCTATCATTTTTTGAACACTTCTGAACTAAATATTATTGATATTTAGTGTTAATTTTTATTTTTCTTGTTCTAACGTTCTTTCATGTAAGAAGATATTGTTTTTGTTGTCTTTCGCTTTCCGCCCCTCTGGGAAGACTCTGCTTGATGTCGTCTAATGCGTCTCTTAAATATCAACAACATAAAGAAAAATCTCTTGGCGGTGGATGTCAATCATCTCTCTACTTTTGATTAGCTTCATCTTCGACGATCACGTCGCTCGTTTTGTTTCACGCGGGAAGCAATTTTTCTGCTACATTCAGAGGAACATTGATGCCGCATAACCTCACTTGACGACAGGTCAAATGACGTTAATTATGGGTGAAATTTGTTTCTATTTCGTGTACAACTGTTAATGCTTTCTAAACGCATTTAGATTATTGCTTATTAAATAGTTATTTCTATGCATTATAAGCGTTTGGAGATATATTTAACAGACAATATTTTGTTTCTATTTCGTGTACGACTGTTAATGCTTTCTAAACGCATTTAAATTATTGCTTATTAAATACTACTTTCCATGCATTATAAGCGTTTGAAGATATATTTAACAGACCATATTTTGGCTAATTGTTTTATGGCATTCAATATATAAGGTTAATATGATGTACGCAATATAAGAAGAAAACGGGGTTTGTGTATATATCCATCAAACGGTTTTCCAATTTTTTAGCCTCATTTCAAGACAAAACTCAAATAAAGCTTTTCATTACACGTAGAAGTGTGACGTAGTCGTTTCGGGCAGCTCGTCGCTACCTCAGCAGCTTATCTTTGGTGACCGCTTTGTCGACATGCAGCCGATATAGTAACAGGTTCTAGTACTGCGTATGAGAAAACGCAAGCGCTGTGTGTTTCCGTTGCGTGCTCCACGCTGCGTCTGCGTGTCGTCGCCATTGGCCTATTCAAGACCGCAGTTTGGACTCCGCACAGCGAAGAACACGCAACGCTAATGCAAACCTACAGTGCTTTCGTTCAATCGTATACGTAATACTATAAGTCACTAGTGACTAGACGTTCAAAACGAGAACATCAGTCTTCTACGCATTATGCTTGACAGGGGTCGGGCATATTTTTCTACATTCAGTTTTCAAAGTCAAGCCCCCAAAACTGAAGAAGTGATCATTGAATAACTGAAAACACATTCCAGTTTTGCAAAATATTTAAATTGGTTTATTTTCTTATACTAAAAACCGCTTAAGCTCCAATTGCAACGAGGCGTATATAAACAGTATTAGAATATTGCCAACATATTTTTAATAATTAGCATACTGATCGTGGCAGTTATTTCCCATTTTATTGGCCGCCTTTGCCAAATAAACTGTCATCAGGCATGCACCTAACGATGACTTTTTTACCTGTTCGGTTTCAATATAAATATTTTGTATATGTTTTACTGATTTAATGAACCGATACTGTAATGGGTCATTTATTTTTATGTGTCTTAAACATGAACACAACTGTATGTCCTTTTCTGCCACCTCAAGTGTCTTCTGCATCGCTTTTCCTATTCCTCTATTGAATTCAATGTCATTCTCTCCAGTACTGGTCTCGAAAAAAAATTTGACTACACTCCTCTTTCATCCTTCATGACGACGTAAAAAATGCAAGACGAGAAATATTTGGTTCTAAGTGGCATTATTTACGAGTTACATCTAGCAAGGGCTAAAAAGATGGCAGATTTTAGATTGAACATTATTTTCTCCGAGTTATCATTATTTATTTATTACTTTTTGACCGCAGTTTATTTTTATTGACGTGTGAAGGCGTTTTATTATGCTAACCGATGTCGCTTACTTAAACCGGTGTTTTTCTTTCTCTTTTTTTGCAAGTATTCCGTAACATTTTACGTTTAAACGAAGAAGCGTATATGTGTACGTATTTACTTTACCTCTTTCTCTCGGAACCATAAAGCATCACAGATACGTTACATTTTTCCTTTAAAAATAGCAAATAGTAACCGGGGAAAAAGGATGCATAAGACTCCACGAGTCTTTGGCCTCCAGTCTCTCCCCGCAGGTGGTCTGCGTCATTTGGGTGTTTTTCTCGGAAAATGGACACGAATCTGTTAAAATGTCTTTGAGTCGTGTCTTGGCACCAGGTTCTAACGCTTAAAATGTATTTCTACTGTATCAAAATGTTTAAAAAAACAACTCTGGGTGGTATACTTCAAGGGCTAGTCACAATTCGCTTAATTTTAACAAAAAGGCCGTGAGATCACAAACCAGTTGGTGGAAGTTAATCCCTTTCCATTTATTTTCATTTCAACTCTAAGGCTCTTCATTGCTTTTATTGCCAGACAATGCTTTTTTTTAGCTAAGAATTATTTTACGAGAAACGTAATATATAACATGAACATGCGCCATTTTAGCAAATGTCTTCAACGCAGTCATCTCTGTCAACGGGGTGTGGAATATTTTCCAGGGCCGCACGATAGTTTTGGAAAAAAGTGTATGCCGCGTGTTCGTGCATATACCAGGGATTAAAATAATTGCAGTAAACAGGTTAATAGATCTGACCGCTACTAAATACGAAATACGTTTGACTTATTTTACTCTAAATTAAATACAAATTACTAAAGCATCTAACATTTTAAAAGGTTACAATGAGCGTAAAGCGCTTGAACTAGAACGTGACAAACACATTTGACATAAAGTGTACGAACGGGTGCGCGCACAAGAATTTTTACCATTTGTGGTCGCCACCTAAAACCGCCTTACTGACCTTCACAACAAGATGGCAAGGAGAGCCTAAATTCAAAAAAAAAGTTAAAGCATATTGATCTTTTGTAAATGTGCTGAGACATAAGCTTACGCACCAACATAACCGGCAAATTTGCCCATTTGGTGCCTGCAAAACTGCAAACGCAGCTTTTTTGTTTCTTCAGTGGAGGTGAGGGAAAACAAAAAGTAAGTTTCAACGATGGAGCCCTTGGAAGGGCGCTTCGCGGTTGTTCTCCCGATTCGGCGCGCTGGATAAACTCATTACTGCAATCAAACACAATAAAGCAACGGTCAGCTCTCTTCGAGCGGCAAATCAGCTTCGGTAGTAGAATGTTCGCCAAAGTTCGCCGCCCCACCTTTCATCTAATGAGGAGAGCGAGGCGGAGGGAGCCCCAGAAAACAGGCTGTAAAGAAAAGCCAAAGCTCCAAATTGGTACTAAAGAAAGACCTGAGGCGCCATTTTTGGAGCAATCCCATCAGTACGGTGGTGGCTAGCCACTGCGCCAATTCGTCATTCTTTTACCGCCATCGGAAAAAAAACGCATTAAAAGCTTTCTTTGCACCGAAGCTACCATCATTGATCTTGGGTTTCCGAGCCGCTTATTCAGAGGCACGGCTAAAATAGTAGGGTTTTCCATTAAAGCAGTTATAAAAAAAGAAAGCTACCTAGAGAGTTTGTTCCACATTCTTTTTTTTTCTGAAACAAATAATAACCAACATAAAGCGCACTAAAAAAATTATACGTATGATTTTTGTGTAATTAAACACATAAGGATGGAGTTGATTACTGTATAGTTTATTACTGACTTGCTCGTCAGAAATAATTCATGCAACAAGCAAATCTTAATTTCAATATTTTCAACACAGTCTTCGGAGCTTCAATTTAAAAATATATTTATACCGATAGACACTGGCGTAGTTATACTCGTATAGTCTAACAAAAGCAATGGAATTACTCTAGGTCAAATCGCTCCATCAATACGATATTTCATTTGTCTGCACAAGCAAGCAAAAATAAATAAAAACTGAAATTGTATAAGTTTTATATTTTTGGGTTACAACTCTTCCAAGAGTAAAACTTCTCTTGTTAAACTTAACAAAAATAAAAGTTTTTTTTTTTTTTTTATGGAAACATTGTTTTATTTTAGAAAAAAATTCGAGTGAGATTACTTGATGTACGTATTTTCTCTAGCGCGGACGAAATAAACAAAAAACTTCAAAGCTTGCGGCCTGTACTTTGTTACCTTAGTTACAGTTAGTTAAATTGGTTCGTGGTGCGTATTTAAGGTCTGCCTGACTCATTCCCTAAAGCTTCTTCCTCAAAGTGCGGCGTGTCCCGGCTCCCCTTCACGCGAGCATCAATTACGACGGTGCAAGAGGGTGACTTGCGAAAACAAAATCAATTTGTGGGTGCTATAAAAAAACGTTCTGCATCAATATTGGTGCTTCCTTGCTTTTCTCGCCTTCTTTTCCAACTAGACGCCTTCTGTATCTCGCTTTTTGTCGGCGCCCTTTGGTTTTTATTTATATTAGTGATGTTATTTCTTGTTCTTTAATTTTTTCTCCCTTTCAAAGTGTCACATGATATTTTTTAGACGTTTCTTAATTTAATAATCTCGATTACCCTGCGCGTCAACATTCTTATATTTAAACGACAAAAAACCCGGTCACAAGACAGAAATATACAGTGCAGAGCAAATAAGGTACGTGCGTTGGCAGGCTTTTGTGGAAAAAAAAAAAAGAAACCGCCCGAGGAAACGCGAGAAATTGACCAAAGTGAAAGAAAAACGTGGGTAAGACGTTCTGCTGTTCTGGAAAAGGGCATTGCTACAAGAAGAAAAAAAGACAAAACATGTGAATGGAGACACCGGCTTATTCAAAAAATGTTTTTAAAAAAAGTCCTGCGATGTTAACTGAACAGTTGCTTGCTTTTAAAGTTAGCGCGACAAGCAAGCTTCTTTGGCCTCAAAAAAAATTATATAACAAAGAAAGTTTTAAAGAAAACTTACTTGGGCAATATCCCTCTAAAACAAAAATACAAGGCGAAGCGTGGGTTGCATTTTCAATGGTCCAACGCGGGGTTAAATGGAGTTGACATTCCACTCCACTTGTCTAGTGTGGAAATGCGGGCCGCGGAATTGCATTTGGAAGATTTTCTTTGTTTGACATCTATTTTCAGCTTTTATTTGCCTTGTTTATTTTGACTTTGCATCCACCCCCCTTTTTTGCGCTCTTATTTGTTGAAATCGTTATTCAAGTAAAGCTGGCCACTATGCAGGCCAATAGAGCGTGAGAATATGTCGTCAGACGTTTTTATGCAAGGTTTATTTTGTATTAAAAAGATTAAGCATTTCAAAACTTTGTGATTTCAATTTCATACACTTATGGAGACATTTTGTGTTGCAATTCGTGTTTTCACTTTTTTTTCTCACTTCCGTTTGATTCATTTTACTTGTAAAGATGTATGTAAATATTTTCCAACTTTTTTACATGGTAGTGCATATATGTGCTACTTTTTTGTAGCTCGCCAATTGGCCAGCTTTAACAAATTCAACAAGTGGCTGCCATTGCTTTTCGCTTATGTAACATTATTTGGAACTCTTGAAGTAGCACAATACTCAAATGTCAAGTCTCAAAAAGACGCATGCAGTTTCGGCGACGTAAGAAAAGTTTAATCAGGGGTGATGCACTGCAAGTAGTCAATGCTATTTTGGGAATGAGCCACGGGCAGACCTTAGTGCGCCTGAAAGATAGCAGATGAGTAGGATTAGTGTCTTCACGCTAAAGACTGCCGTGGTTCAGTTATTCACTTTGAAACATTCCCATTCATTTATTTTCAAGCAGATAATTTGGAGATACCATTATTGCAATGTAAGCGAAGATTTGTCCGAAGGACTAAATCAAAACTTCATTTTCGCAAAAAAACTAAAGAGGCAATTATACCAAGTGTAGGGTTTGCGTGTGTGATGCCTCATGCTGGGTAACACAAAGCAGATTTTACTTTTCAGTTGAAATATTTCAGTGGCCTTGACATTTATGACTTACTTCTTCAAATGGCCGTGATTTATTTTACGAGGGTTCCGCGGGAAGTCGGGCGCGTGGCCATTTATTGAAGAGTGTAAACTAAAGCAGGTTGTCAGCCCCGGGATTCGTCTCGCCTTTAGGATATCCTATGGAGCAGTGGTTCTCAAATGGGGGTCCGCGGACCTTTTGGGGTTTGCGAAGGCGTTCTAGGGGTCCGCGAAGCCCTGCCTCATAAGTCAAGCCCGGCAATAAAAATTGTCTTTTTTTCAAATCGAGAAGAAATTATCCAGTTCCGGGCGAGTTTTCTCCCGTGTATGTCAATAAGAGAGGTCTACTTCACACTAGCCCTTAGTTATATGCATTTATTATATCATTATTATTTTTAACCAATATCTTTCCCCTCCCTTCACCACGAACGGGGTCCTCCATCATCTCAGCCGATCCACAAGGGGTCCGCGAAACATTGATGGTTCAGAAACACTGCTATGAAGTATACGTAGTGCGGAAGCCGACCCAACGTGTTATCGCGTCGATTTGCGCAAATACTGAGAAGCTGCAGTGTCGTCAACCGCTAAGGTGACAGTGCGGTGCAAGCTACGTGCTCGTTAAAATCAGTCACACGTTTATCTTTCTCCGCGTTCAGGCGCTCCCACCCATACCCACGCGCACAAAGCGGAGTCGGGCGACGGAAGGGAGGGGATTGATTAGTCTGGCGAGCGTATAGTTGCCACCATACTATCGGTCTAGAAGTGAGCTAAGTTTAGTAAACTCAATATCTTTTTAGATTTCAGACTATAGGTCACCTTTTACAGGAACTGTCGGTATTCCAAACCGATCTATGGTCTATTGCAACTACACCAAAATTCCGGTGGTAAAATTTTTAATGTCCTTGTACAAATATCAAACATTATGAACGCAGCGGGATTGTTTTTCGTGCAATTGAAACCCTCCAATTTTACAACACCATGTCTCATATCGTATATTTTTATAAACTCTGGTACGCACTAAAATCCGGGTGTGTACAGTAACCTGTATAATTTCATGCTTGTCTCTTCCGTGCTTATTTTACAAGGTTTCTGTGAAACAAGTCTTAAAGCAATAAAAAAAATACAACAAAATTAAAGACGGAACAATACTCACAGGATTTTTCCTAGCCCACAACATGTAAACAATTCTGAAGACTTTTCAAGTTGCGTACTTGAAACGTCCACGGAGATTTGTCATTCTTTAATAGAACAAACATAAAGGGAATTTTTTTTTTCGGAGGAAACATTTTAACACTAGTTTCGACGCATGGTTTTGCATACGTAATTTTTCTATTAGAACGTTGTTTTGTAGACGTTTTAAGAATAATTAGGTGTAAGCGACTCACACGGGTAGCAGCCCGCCCGACGTGTTATCGCGTCGATTCGCGCAAAAACTGAGAAGCTGCAGTGTCGTCAAAAAACAATGCAACCTCCCCGCCCCGCGCAACCTCCAAGCCACTTTCGGCTTGTCTTTCCGCGCCAATAGGCCGCTCACAAAAGCATGCTAATGACCTCATTAGGCTAGCCGCGTTTTAATTAACAAAAGACGACCTCGTGTTGTTTTTTTGTTTTTGTTTTTGTTGTTTGTTTTGTTGTTTTGTTTTTTTTTGCTTTTGTTGTTGTTGTATTTTGTGAGGGTAACAAAGGGGTCTCCCGCCGTGACCCCTCGCTATCAAAGTGCCGATAGCAGGGACGTGATCGCCGTATCGGCGCCGGGAAGTGCGTAACCAGAATAAATAGCGTTTTTTTGCATTAGTGTTTGACTGCTTCCTGCAATCCAATAATCAGAAATACCATAATTCGTAAGCCCTAGTTTATGAGAGCCTAAAAGTAACGAGTGTGTTGGTTTATGACAAGTTGTGTATGTGCCTAGTTCAGTTCTAGGTGACCGTTTGATACGCAAAACCGAAACTCAATAATGTATACTTGTCCAACAATTGCTTCCTACTTACAATGATCTCGATCGTAATAAATACGAGAATAAAAAATACATTTTTTTTGTATGCTTCAACTTCAATAGAGCGACATAAGATGAACGTTTTTGCCTATGTGTGCTACACTATCCAGCCTAAGTAAAGTTTTGCGGAATGCTCTCAGAACGCGGATTTACAAAGCCACAACAGTTTTCTATGCCTTTGCAGCAAAATAAACCCATTATATTCTTTTTTTTAAGTGGTTTTGCTTTGCGTACCAAAACCTTTCGTAAGTAAGCACAACGCACGGAGTTTGATAACTGTGGGTGTACGAAAAATGAACTATATAAAATAACACATTTTCGCATTGAACCATGCACAAATTGGAATAATAACTAAATGGGTTTATGGTCATATAAAACTGTTCTAGTGGAAACATTTTCATGTCAGTAGTAAATGTTTCTATATCACGGCACCATATTGACAAATACGTTGTCATATTTTAAATATATAAACAACTAACGGCAATCAACTCTGTCTAGATTAGAAATATGGAGTAAAAACAACGCGTTGCAAATAAATGTGAAGAAAACAAAAGCCGTGCTTATTCGCCTTAAAAATAAACTTGTAAACATCACAAAAGACCTAAATTTAAATTCTAGCAAAATTCAAATGGTAAACTCCTTTAAGCTCTTAGGAATTACCTTCTCTGAGATTATGTCGTGGAAAAATCATATAAACTGCCTTATTTCAAAGCTATCCCGGGCTGTGGGCATGTTAAATCGTCATCGTTATATTTTGCCAGAAAAAGTAAAATTATTGCCATATAATTCTCTATTCCACTCCCACTTAAATTACTGCCACTTAGTTTGGGGTTCAACGACTTTTACTAATCTAGAAAAGCTGCATGAGTTGCAAAAGAAAGCACTCAAAGCTATAGGAGATGTACAGTTTAATTTTCATACAGCCAGCTTATTCAAAAAATTTAACGTCATAAATGTCCACACATCATGTGATTACAGGCTTGCCACTAGCCTAAAAGTGGAGCAAGTTAGAAATATGAAAATTTTTTTATAAATCTTGCACAAATCTCGAACCACATTCATAGATACCCTACCCGCGCAGCTGAATGTTGGGAGGTGGTCGCTCCGAACATAAACTATGGCACACAAACGCTGAAATACGCTGTTCCTAAATTATTTAATCTGTTTTTAGCTAAAGGTATTGATTGGGACAAGTTATCGTTGAGTGAAGTGAGGTCACCCATTTTTCACTGATTATTAGTGTAGTTGCTCTCTTTACTCCGTGCTTGGTTCTTAATACTATGAGCTTGTTTTTGTTTGTTTGTTTGTTTGTTTGTTTGTTTTGTTTGCCCGTCATGCGCTATATGTCAAAATTGCAATAATCTAGGGTATTGTGCTTAACATGTTGTGATAGCAATCATTTTCTGTACATTTGTGTTTCTTTTTTCATGGCTGTATTATTTCCCCACTTTTTCGCTGCTGCTGTACCTCACAGCTCCTTTTCCTGATCACCACCATCATCCTATGGTGGAAATAAACACTATTAATATTATTTCATATTTGCAGTTCGATTTTGTTTAGTCAATTATGACATTTCATTTTTTTTTTTATAAAACAGCGAGAAAAACAATCGAAGATACTTTGTGTTTAATTCTCCACATTATTGTGGGAGGGTGACCAAAACAAAGTGCGCAACGCATTTTGTTTTCGTTTTATTCGAGAACCTGCGAGTCGCCATTAAATTGTCAGCAGGAACAGTGGGTTGGCGAAATTGATGCGTGCCGGGGAGCACATTTTTACGGCGCAGGCGAGAGACCCCCTAGCAACGAGACTCATACCGGATCGGCTGTTCGTGAAGATAAACGCTGCCGTCGTCACATATAGCAACGCGCGGGGACTTTGATTTCGGATTCGGACGGCGCGTGTATGACCATGGGGAGCTTGTTAACCAAGCCACCCCACACCGGTGCTCACGCCGCTTCGCGGCGAAAATCTGCAGCTGCTCATTACAGAACTATTACCCCCCCCCCCCCATGCATGCCGCTTCGCGGCGTTCAGCCGGCAACCCAAGTCCCACTGTCCCCCATTGCCCCTAAGGAAAGGGAGTCCCATACTATTTAGTTCATCAAAATTTCGTCTACAGCATTTATTTTTAAGTGTTACATGTGAAAAAAAAACATCGTAAATATCACCAAATAAGTAAACAAAACAAAAATGTTCAAGAAAAAAATCAAGCCTACACTCTATAGATTGAACCAGGGTCCCGTTGCATATGAGGCAGACACTTTACCGCTAAGCTACGCTACCGTTTCGGAAACTCGTTGTAACCGCTGCCTATGTTGACGGCGGCAGCGCCCATCTTCAAGGGCCAGCCAGTCCGGAGTGAGCGTCCTTGCTAGGGGGTCTATCGCCTGCGCCCTAACAATATGCTGCCAGGGACGAGAACCCGAAAACTATTTAACAATGATTGCGTCAATCTGGAAGGCCGCTGCATATTCAAATATCTGGGTTTTACGTGAAAGCCAGCGCTGAAAGGTATGCTGGTTAGGAATCAGCATCATATTATAGAAGAGCTCTTTTAATGTTGTTACTATACTCTAAGTAAATTATCTGTCCCAAACGCGTAACCGAAACTTAATTAGCTACACAGGCGTCAAGATAAGTAGATACAGGATACAAAGTCTAACTAATTAGGTCCATATTAGCTATTTTCCTTTCTGCAGGAGTAGAGCTTATGTGAAGATAGAGTAGGTTGTCGAAAAGACACACGTTATTTTTTATAATAATTTAGTAATCTCAAACAAACCCCATATCCTCCTAGGCTTGCTTTGTAAACTAATCGCACAATAGCACCTAGGTCACCTTCAGTGGCTATTGTGATAAAAAAAAATGAAAGCCGTTTACAACTCCCTGTAATGCCGAATTAGAGCGCAGCTCTTGAGGAGGAGGAGGGACTGAGGGTCACGTGTTCTCGGGGAGGGGGGGGGGTCACGTGACCTGGGGTGTGGTCACGTGACCTTGGGGTAGGTCACGTGACCTGGGGGTGTCCCTTGACCTCGGCGGGGTCACGTGACCCCTCAGGTCACGTAACCCCCAGAGAAAGTTTTCCGCTAGATTTAGCGGGGCAATTTTTTCGCTAGATTTATCGGGGAAATTTTTCCGCTAGATTTAGCGGGGACATTTTTCCGCTAGACTTAGCGGGGAACTTTTTCCGCTAGATTTAGCGGGGAAATTTTTCCGCTAAGTTTAGCGGGTACATGTTTTCGCCATACTTAGCCGGAAAATTTTTCCGCTAGTATTAGCGGGAAAATTTTTCCTCTAAGTTTAGCGGGTAAAGTTTTTCGCTAGATTTAGCGGGGAAATTTCATCGCTAAATTTAGCGGGGAAATCTTTCCGCTAGATTTAGCGGGGAAATTTTTCCGTTAGATTTAGCGGGGAAATTTTTCCGCTAGATTTAGCGGGGAAATTTGCCCATAATGCACCTCGCGGTTACGCCCACGGCGACGCCGCTCAAGCCGGAAGTGGGCGCCTAAAAGCTGCGCTCTAAAAATTAGAAAGTAATTTATATGACTACGGCGTGACTATAGTAGATTCGTATATATTTCACGAAAAGTAAGTTTAAACGACAATCCAATTCCTCGAATAGATTTCCTTGGAAGCTTGTCGCGAATAGAACACCTTTTAACTCCGGGCTTACTGCGTTCCTGAAAAATGAAGCAGCAGTATATCTCTTTTATATGTGTATAGGCTTAATAAATCGTGGGCTCTAAAAAGATAATTTGCGCTTTTGATCACATTTCTGCAGCAAGGCATACATCCTTTTTTTTACAATCGCCAGTTACATTTTGCCTTTGAGTAAACCGCTTCTTTTAAAAAGCGCATGCCTTACACCACGCAGATATCAAACACTATACTGACACCAGGGTGTATTATAAGCTTAGGCACAAATGTGTCCTGCACTTGATTCTTAAATACTTCTTTGATTGCTTTCTTAAAATAACAAAACTATAAAGACAATTAGACCGCACTATGATTAGCCCTGGTAACAATTATCTTTAAGTTAATTACTTTATCGCCGATAAACATGTCTGGTTTCGATTCTTTTGCCCAAAACGCGCATGAACACAGCTTTACTCTACGTGCGCTGCCACACTACACACAAATATTTTAAGCGCGTGTTTGACGAAATTAACGAAGGCATACATGTTTGCTTTGACCATAAAGTAATTATCTTAAAAATATATATTAACAAAGGCTGATCATAATGCAATCTGATCGTCCTTATTAATGGTGCGCTCATAGAATTATTTGACCATTGGTTTTACTACAAATAGCCTGAATGGTATTAATAAAGCTAAAGCTTTCCTATTTTTTAAATGCAGAAGGTAAAAAATATTAGTACTAATTCAGTCAGTTCTAAACTAATTGAAAATGCCCCAAAAAGTCAATGATTAATGAGGATGCTTCTAATAGGTAAATTCAAAAACAGTAGTAAAATTACGGACGAACTTGCAGGTAGAGTGAGGCGTACCATACAATCCCCTACGTTTAATTTATTCAAAATATACATGAATAACGTCTCCCCGAGGAGTCTCATGGTAAAATTTGGTGCGCTTCAAAGCGCATCAACGTCGTTTCAAACCAAAATTAACGTTTTGCCCAAATAAAAAAAAAAACTTTTTTTTTTCTAAACTGGCGTGTTTCTTGGTATGTTCTGACTTCGTCTTCCAGTACTCGGCCATGTTGTTTTCTTCTCTTCTCGGCGTTACTTTCTTAGACTCTCTGACGTTAACTAACACTCTCCACTATTGCATCACGGCACAAACCCTTCCTTGACGTGCCACTCTCAAATCGACCAACGTGGAACGGCAAGACCAGACCTCGACTACCCTAATTGATCAATTTCCCGAACGGGTAAACAGCGTGGAAGAAAATCCAGAAAAGATCAAAAAGAATAAGAGCCGATTAAAACCATCATTCTCAAAGCCTCAAGACACGGACGGGAAAACGAAGCATATTTCGTTGCGCCGGGGACGCATCACTATGATCAATATTAAAATCAATCATAATACTCCTCTTCCTAAAACAAAAAACAGAAACAATAGACGTATAAGATTAAGAAAAGTTTGTTCCCTAATTCGTTCTCGTCCCGTTACTTTGCAAGCGATTCTTCCGTTAGCTGCCAAAGCACGAACGCGACCGGAATGGATTATTTTAAGAAAGAGTTCAGTGCATGCGGAGGAGAACAGCGGCAAAATCTTAAACTACGGTTTGTGTCCCGATGGGGAGATGTGCTACCTCTCGTATACCCTCGGTGACTCATCTCAGTCTTAATGGGTGGAGGAGATGCAGCGCAACTCCGCTCTCAAACGTCAATGGCACTGCCAGTTTTCGCAGCTTGGCGTCGCCTTTATGTGAAAATGGTTCGTTGCTGCTTGGTGCCATGCCTTGCAGTGCGCGCTAGCTTTCAGTTGAAGACGCACCGAGTAAATGCTAGACAGTTCAAACTAAACAGAAATACACCCAAAATAGTCTTGTTTTATCGGTTGTCCATTACTTTATTTCGGGTATGTGGATGGAAAAAGTATACATTTAATTGACTATGACGCACGCAGAAAAACACAAAAATGGCACAAATAACGTTGTTAACAAATTTGATCAGAAGTGGAGATTTAAAACACTTTCATTGTTGTCAAATGAACTTGCCTACTTTATATTTCAGTGACCTAAATTCAGTCAACTGATGCCCTGCCTTTTCCTCAGTGTTCTTTCCCTTTTGTACGTGCCCCTTCAATTATAACAGGTGTTTCATCGGACGCTGGCCAACCTCCACCTGACAAAAATCACATTAAAAACGATTGGTGCCATATCAGTCTATGGGGCTAGTTTAGTGAAGTATAAAGCGTTTTTTGCAAAAATCCATAACGATTTATTTGTAATTATATTTTTTGTATTAAACTTTATATGGTTACAAGTAGAATCTTTCTGGGCGTGGTTAAAACCACTGAATTTGAGTTTCTTTTTTAACTTCATAACAGTGGCGAATTGTGCTGTTTCACAAAATAAAGACTTGTGCTACAAGCGTTGGCTGGCGGAGACAAAATTCCAATGATAATGGTCTCGTCAATGTTGCTTGAATTTTTGGGAACATGAACACAAAAGCACACCTTCCACACTCCTCTAATATACACTATTTTAGTGGTTAAAAAATCGAGCCATACAAAAAGAACGCGATTTATATTTCTAAGACTGGTTTGTGTTTTAATGCTCTATTGAGTTGAACGAGCAAGTTTTAAAAAAGATGTCACAACTTTCCTTTTTTTACAATGTACAACGTTTTTAAATGGAATTAACATAAATCAATGCTGCTGTTTCTAAAAATATTTATTCCTTTTTAATACAATTGTCCTTAACATCGACACTTGTTACCCGTCGCTGAGTAATAAGCGTAAATTTGCTACTGTACCAATTTTTGCTACAACAACAAACTCATTACCTATGGTTTTAACTGAGGGCCATCAGAACCACTCCCCTTTTTGCTCATTAGGAGGGGCACTTAAAGAGTACAATTTTCTGAACTCCAACGACCTCGAACTTAACGAGAGAATAAGTCTCAGCAGTTTAAGATTATTTGAAACTAAAAATTAGCGTCATTAGCAGCCCGGGTAATGATGTGAACTCCGTCACAAACTGTGGGAAAGACCGTAAAACATTTTGTTATAATTAAAACATAATGCATTAATAAATTAGCTAATTTCGTAAAAACAAAATCTATTTGGCTGCCTTATTTTTTCACTTTTGTTCGAAATCATTCAAACGATGCATCTTTATAATCTGTATGTTTGTAAATTCTAGGATAACAAATCGTAAAACAATATTGATTCACTCTTCGTTTTTATTACAGTGCAAAGAATGATTTATTTCTAAATCATAGCAGAAACTGGCTGCGGAAGAACACGATATCATGTTTGCGAGAAATCGTTACTAACTAGTTTACTGAATAAACGAAGATTAAGGAACTCAAAATTTAATGAGGAAACCTGCCTTAGTATTGATTGTTGAAGCAAGACTAATCTTTTCTTGAGTTTTGCTTAAACCACTCGAAATGTAAACCAAAAATCAAACAAAGCTTTTCAAATAAGTTTTAGGTATATAGAAAACTGGAGAATATACAAAACACGATATGTAGCGACGCGATATATAAATACATAGAAAACACGACGCCAAGTGAAAAAAGTGACGCTCGAAGAACAACTAATAAAAATGATACTTGGGAGAGAAATGGAATTCCGTGCCAAAATGAAAATAAAAAAACAAAAAACAGAATTTTCACCGTACATTTTTCTTATTTTATAAATTCTTTCATTTAAATAGTTTCAGGCGTACCCGCAAGGCGGCAGCTACATTTATTCTTGTAACTACTTTTAAGCAATGCTTGTAGATTCTGAATGTTGCGATAGCTAGTAAAATATTTGGTGAGATGAGCACGTTGATAGAAAATTAAACAGTAAAGAAAAAAATACATTAATGGACAACACAGACGTAAAAAATAGTGTCATCTGTACCGTCCCTTTTCTGTGCGTTTTTTTTTTTCTTTTTGTTACTGTTTCGAAACACTAGACTGAACGTTTTTCTTACATTCCTCTCTTTAACGAAGGGCGCAACGATATACAAGTAAAAACAAATGGTTATAATCAATATAAAAATCTCCGTACATGACTTAAACATCTGTCCATTCTTAATTTGTTTGTCCAAATGCATCGGCTCATAAAAGTAAATACCTTTATGGAAAAAATATTATCATCAGTTTTATATATGTCGTACAATGTAACCCTAAATTCTATTTCTACAAACTCTACAATACGTCATTATTGAGTAAAAACAATATCTAAACTAAAATATTAATATTTACGTATTTTATACTCATTTCTAACACGTATATAGTCTGAGAAACCGCTGCAGCTTACATTTAAATTTGTCTGCGTCTCTCTTTTCACGTGTTATATATTTTATCTTTATATGAGACGTAAGAACGCAATTCCCACTTTATTATAGTTCGCTCTGCTCACTGTGTGCTCCTAAGGCATTCTTTTGGAAATGGCGCTTCACGGCGCCAGAACGTTTTAACTTTCGCTTTGATTTGTAGAACAGTAAGTTCCGTCGACCTGTTCTTTAAAAAAAAAAAAATTACTGCGCAATTTTTTTTTTATTCTTTGGTGCTACCGGGAGTTTGAATTTTATCGACGGCTGAACAGAATGGGCGTTTGCGCAAGATATAGGATCTTCAACAGAACGACCGAAGGGTGAAGCCTGGCACATTTTTCTACCAAATAAAAACCTTGGAATAAACACTTTTTTCGTATTGCGTGTTTTCATCACCAACTCTGCCAAATACGGGCCTGATGAAAGACATCTCTGGATGATATATTTACTTGGCCATTACTTACGATATTAAAGCAAACAATTCAGTCAACTATATTGGTGAAATACTGGCCTCACTTTATGTCCTAGATCTTAGGAGAACGAAACATATTGAGAAAACATTTGCTGAAACTGTGTTACGTGAAAGTCGGTCTTGTTGCTTTCGCGGTTTCTGCATTAGTAAAATGAAAACACTTAAAAACAATGTGTCCGACTGTATATTTGTCGAGGTCGCCTTGCAAAAATCTATGAATGTGGGGAAATATTAGAATTACGCATCAAGGAAAGCATTACAAACTTACACAGTCGCTATAAAAAAAGTGTTGCTGTAATTTGTTTTAATGGTGCCCCCTTTGTGTCATTGACCTCGTCGTAAAACGTCTTTCATGATAAAGCCATCAATTCCAGGCTGTAAAAAACAAAAACATACCAAATTTATCTTCGTGTATGTGACTTATAAATTAAACCTCCCGAATTCTAGTCTATTGAGATTCACAAACCAAACTTTTTTGTACAAACCAAACTTTTTTTAAGGATACTGGACACGTAAAAAAGACACCGTAATATTTTACTTGAATGTTTAAATACATTCAGCAAAACCGGACGTGTTATTTTACGTCTTTTAGATGCAAGTACATTACTATAGTTCACAGCCACCACCGCATTCGCCAGGTTTATTACGCATAAGCTAGTGATTGGGCGACGCGAGCTAAGTTATATCCACCGATGATTTTGTATGACAAATTTATTCAATGCCAGTATCTTCACCGTGAAGGGTACCTTATTTCCTTTCGACACGTATCCTCGAGCAGTAGAAAATAAATATATTCTACACTTTCATGTTAATTTGTTGTTTTAGAGCGCAGCTCTTAGGGGCCCGTTTCCGGCTTGAGCGGCGTCGGCGTCGCCGTCGGCGTCGGCGTCGCCGTCGCCGTCGGCGTTGGCGTCGGCGTCGGCGTCGGCGTAACCGCGCGGTGCATCATGGGAAATGTCCCATAATGCACCGCGCGAGCCCCTCACCGGGGTCACGTGACCTCGTGGGGGGGCACGTGACCCCGCGAGGTCACGTGACCCCGGTGCATCATGGGAAATGTCCCATAATGCACCGCGCGAGCCCCCCACCGGGGTCACGTGACCTCGTGGGGGGCACGTGACCCCCCCGAGGTCACGTGACCCCCCGAAGTCACGTGACTCCCCTGAGGTCACGTGACCCCCGCCGATGTCGCGTGACCCCCAATGACGTCATCGTCACTGATGACGTCACCGGCATCCACATCGTCATCGTCATCATCACTGATGACGTCACCGGCATCCACATCGTCATCGTCATCATCACTGATGACGTCACCGGCATCCACATCGTCATCGTCATCATCACTGATGACGTCACCGGCATCCGCATCGTCATCGTCATCATCACTGATGACGTTACCGACATCCGCATCATCGTCGTCATCATCACTGATGACGTCATCAGTGACGTCACTGATGTCGTCACCGGCATCCACATCGTCATCGTCATCGTCACTGATGACGTCACCGGCATCCGCATCGTCATCGTCATCATCACTGATGACGTCACCGGCATCCGCATCGTCATCGTCATCATCACTGATGACGTTACCGACATCCACATCGTCATCGTCATCATCACTGATGACGTCATCAGCGACGTCACTGATGACGTCACCGACATTCGCATCGTCATCGTCATCATCACTGGTGAAGTCATCAGTGACGTCACTAATGACGTCATCGGTACCCACATTGTCATCGTCAATGATGACGTCATCAGTGACCTCAGTGATTACATTATCGGCATCGGGGGTCACGTGACCCCCCCTGGTTAGTTTAACCCCCCCCCCCCCCCAGTGCCCTTCCCTCCTCCTCCTCAAGAGCTGCGCTCCAATTCGGCGTTACAGGGAGTTGTAAGCAGCTTTCACTTTTTTTTGTTGTTTTTTTGTTGTTTTTGTTTTTTGTTTTGTTTTGTTGTTGTTTTTTTTTTTTTTTGAGCCTCGGGATGTTAACATTTTGACTCAACTTTGCCATTTATCTTCTAAACGTATTTTGACAGAGGCACAGACTGAAATCACCGCTATCATTATCTCGGGTGCGACGACCATCAACAACTGGAAATAAATACCTGGAGTATCCTGCAAATACCAAAAGACAAGTGTTTTTGTTTGTCTTTTTACTCTCTTTTTTTTAGAATGAATTGTCGGTACGCGCACTATTACTGTCCAAGCAAGGTCCAACTCTTACTAAGTTCGGGCAATATTAACCTATATGTAGGAGGAAGATTAAGTATGCTGCTTGTAACAAGTAAAATATGTATGTATTATCTCACCTCAATTGGTAAGAGACCCATTTCAAAACTGAAAGAAACCTCCGAGGCACCAATTCGTGATTGTGATAGACTCGGAATTTAACGACTATGCTTCTTCAACAAATTCCGGCATACGCCGCTAAACGCGCAATCCTGTAGAAAAAAGAAGTTAGGTATAGGCGGCTTGTTGCATCACTCGCTGACACACGAAGAAATGGAGCCTTGTTCTCTAATTATAAAACGACATTTAACTAAGTAAAGAGACAACACATAAATAGACACCAGCGGCTACAATTGTACTTTATCGCCTTTTAGAGCGCAGCTCTTAGGGGCCCGTTCCCGGCTTGAGCGGCGTCGGCGTCGGCGTAACCAAGGTCATCCCGAGGTCACGTGGCCCCCAAGGTCATCCCAAGGTCACGTGACCACCAAGGTCACCCCAAGGTCACGTGACACCCAAAGTCACGTGACCCCCTGAAGTCACGTGACCCCCCGAGGTCACGTGACCCCCCCCCCCCCGAAGTCACGTGACACCCCCCAGGTCACGTGACCACCCCCAGGGTCACGTGACCCCCGCCGAGGTCACGTGACCTCCCCGATGACGTCACCGGCATCCGCATCGTCATCATTACTGATGACGTCATCAGTGACGTCTCTGATGACGTCATCAGTGATGATGACGATGCGGATGCCGGTGACGTCACTGATGACTTCATCAGTGATGATGACGATGCGGATGCCGGTGAGGTCATCAGTGACGTCACTGATGACGTCATCAGTGATGATGACGATGACGATGCGGATGCCGGTGACGTCATCAGTGACGATGACGTCATCGGGGAGGTCACGGGACCTCGGCGGGGGTCACGTGACCTGGGGGTGTCACGTGACTTCGGGGGGCATCCGCATCGTCATCGTCATCATCACAGATGACGTCATCAGTGACGTCACTGATGACGTCACCGACATCCGCATCGTCATCGTCATCATCGCTGATGACGTCATCGGAGTCCGCATCGTCATCGTCACTGATGACGTCATCAGTGACGTCACTGATGACATCATCGGCATGGTCACGTGACTCCCCAAGGTCACGTGACCCCCCCCAGGTCATTTCACCCCCCAGTACCCTTCCCTCCTCCTCCTCAAGAGCTGCGCTCTAATTCGGTGTTACAGGGAGTTGTAAACGGCTTTCACTTTTTAGAATATTTCATTCTCAGATATGCCATAAACAAGCAAAGCAAATTTAAGCTAGACCCAAAGTCAACCCTTCCTTGAACAAAGAGAAATATTCGAGCATTTGTCTTTAGGCGTTGGTAAGAAAACAACAAAGATACACCAAGTGTAGCTTGAAAGAAACCTCCTGTGCCTGAAGTCTGCTCTCATCCGCAGCATCGAGTGCAGCGCCGAGAACTAAAGGCATGCAACCCATTCACCTCCACAGTTGATCTCCTTTAGACTGCAGTTCTTCCGGTTCGCCTTTTATATCCAAAGCTTTCGCCCCTCTTTTATGTCAGTTTTCCTTTTCCTTTTTGCTATAGTGGTATTTTATTTCGGTCATTTATCACTCGTCAATATTTTATCAGCAGTTGTTTTCTATTTTTGTGTTTAATCAAAAGTGTGTTAAACATTTTTTCAGCATGTCTTATTCTTTTCTTTTCCTTTTTTTTTTTTAGGGTGGGATGTATTTGTGCGCCTTCTCGTGGCAATATAGCTCCCTGCTCCTTTTCACTTTTCACTCTGTCGATAGACGACTTCATGTAAACAAACATTCAGCTGGTACGAAAATATCAGAAGGAAACACAACACAGTTAGGGGGATTCCATTTACTCTGTACCTGCAGAGAAATTTGATACAGATACACTTCATTTCGATTATAGTTTTTCGTTTGTCTATTTTGGACGTGTTCTAACCTACTTTTGACGTGACTCGTTCTCTATCAACTGCTGTTTTCAGAGATACTAGTTTTGGATCGAAACTTCAGTGAAACGTTTAAGACTAGAATTAATGTGCACAATAGATCACTCCCATTTTTCGCTAAAGTATAAAAAACATCAAAAATACCTCAAGTGTTGAGACATTTTTCCCTGAAATTTAAGCGTGTCTTTCACCTTAAATATCCAAATTTCTTGCTCGGATAAGCCCTTACGTACTTTACAACAATCAATCTCTTATAAAAAATAAAAATTATGGTTTTGAATTCTTATATCTCACGGCTTAGCGAGGGACGCACTTACTTTTTTTGGCAGCTGTAACTTAAAGTTCGCGGCTCTGATGACCCTTTTGCAATGTTCGTTTAAATCCACTAGTGGACTCAAACTCTGGCCTCGCTTCCTCCACTCTTACTAAGTTTGTTCTACGATGTACAACTGTAAAATAAACCTTTCTGAATTACGTCAGTACAAAGGCCCCAGAATAATATTCACGTTGCCGCCTATTCGCAAATGTCGCAACTTTCTTTGAACTGGTCATCATCGCTTCGTCTCTCGCGAGACTGAATTCCAGTAACATCATGGTTGTGAGTTCCCATCATCACTCTCATGAGAGGTCAGTTAAGAACTACCCCGAGCAAACACGGTATCCACCCCGTCGTCTGAGTGGTGTGCTCTGTCGCGATCGAAAGCATCGTCAGAGATCAGCAGGCGACACCACACGAGTAAAAACCGTGCGCAAACAGATCAAGCTCTTTTTCTTTTTTTCCCCTAGGTGGCGCGTTCCCCTGCAAAGACTTCCCATTCGTTCACTTCTGCTTTCTTCTCTCCAGCGGCTTTTGTAGGCCTCTCTCTTTCTCTTTCTCTCTCACTTCTACTATTTTCTTTATCTCCTTTCTTATCTCTGCCCCTGCTAGTTTTTTTTTCCTTCATCCTTTACTTGGCGCTTTCCCTTCCTTTTGAATCGATCAGAGCGGTGCCCGGAAAGGGAACAGCGCTGAGAACTTTGTAGGTTCCTTGGAGAAACATAATCTCTGTGTTTTTCTATGCTTCCGAAGAAGCATAGAAAAACACAGAGATTACAATGTGTAGGAGTCACTTTCGAATATCCAAAAAGTGTCCTTTCTAGGAGTTCGGCTCACTCGAACGAGCATGTGACATAACCATATTCATGTAATTCCCGTCGTCAATTTTTTAAACAGAATCCTAATGTGCGCCCACGCATCTTTTTTCTTCTTTGTTTAACGGTGCTTTATATATTCAACAAAATGCTGCAAATTTAACTATTTCAGGTGGTCCCTGATGGCTTTATATACACGTATTAAACGACGATAATGTTGAAATGTTGTATGGCTTATCCTTCCGCTGCTAATATTAATGTGACCAAAACTTCGATTGCAGAATTAACCTTTCAGAGTAGTTTCAACCCTTAAAAGAAGACCCACTATTGAAGTCAGGAGATGGCATTACAAGATTCGTGGCGCCATACAGAAGTCCGTTTTGATATACCAAAGTGAAGTGAAGTAAAGACCGCTTGTGGATGAAGCTCTTCGAAAGTGCAATAAGCTATTTTGGCAAAATATTATTACATATCAAACTGAAAATATTTGGTACATTCCTGCAAGATGGTCTGACACAAAGTGTTATGTCTTGGTACAGTCAATCTTTAAAGGAAATAAACCTTAATTTCTGCAAAGCCACTTTTAAAATATTTACAGTTGTATTTCGATCTATCCACCAAACCTTAATATGCATAATTTCGATTTATGAGGAACGCAGCGCATGCCAACTCCAGTCTCGGCCTTCCGGGCACACGACGTCGTCACGCCGTGCTTTGTGTCACCACGTCCGATATTGTACCATTTTTTAGAGCGAATCTCTTAGGCGCCCGTTTCCGGCTTGAGCAGCGTCGGCGAAACCGTGAGGTCACGTGCCCTCGGTGACGTCACGTGCCCCCCGTGAGGTCACGTGCCCTCGGTGACGTCACGTTACCCCCGTAAGGTCACGTGCCCTTGGTAACGTCACGTGACTCCCGTGAAGTCACGTGACCCCTGTGAGTTCACGTGACCCCGGTAACGTCACGTGACCCCCATGAGGCCACGAGGGTCACGCGACGTCACGAGGGTCACGTGACCTCACAGTTTCGCGGACGGCGACGGCGACGCCGACGCCGCTCGGAGAAAGGAGTAGCGGGCAGGGTGAGGAGGAGGGAGGAGGGGTAGAGCCTCCCCTCAGCACCTTTATCCCCTCCTCCTCAAGAGCTGCGCTCTAATTCGGCGTTACAGGGAGTTGTAAACGGCTTTCACTTTTTTGTTGTGTTTTCAAAACATTTGAAGCTGGTGAAGTCTTCTCGAAGCGTTTCAGAATCTCCTTACCTGCTTGTTCAGTTTCTTTGTTGTTGTTGCTGTTGTTTTTTTTTTTTTTTTTGTTTTTTTTTTTGTTTTTTTAGTTGAGTTTTGTGGTCAGTGGAGCCCGCGGCGCAGGTGTTTAGCATTCGTTTGGCAGCCGGCCTATTCTCTTCGACCGTTGCACATTTTACTTTTCAAGGCTGAATCAGAGTCAGCTTCAGTAAAAACGCTATTCTGCATTAATAACTGAGTCAATAACACGTCCGTCACCATCCACTCGCGACGACCAGGCAGTGAACACTTTCCTACCCATGACAGCCACATCTGGCCCAAATCGGACTTTGACTACAAAACCAGAAATCTCAAAAGAGGTCCACTCCGACGGACTCGCGACTTTCCCGTCCCACCGGAACAGCTCAGAAATAGACGCTGAGGGAACGGGCACTTCCAAGATCAGACACAGTGGAGGGAAGGAAAGGGATCTGTAAGAGTAGACAGTTAGAAACGTAGTGGAGAAGGAAAGTGAGAGGTAAGGCGAGAAGGAGATTTTGGTGTCCTTTCCCGCTCCACTCGAACACGAGAGGAGGCTGTAGCGTACTTGCTGGTGGGAATCAGCACCGTGCGCGGTGTGGCGACAAAGCGTTGCCTCTTCGAAGCAAAACGCGCGGGCCACAAGGCCCTGTTCGTTGTTGCAGAACGTCGTCTTGGTGACTAGAAAGTAGATATCTGATTATGAAGGCAAAACGGAAGAAATATGTTCCCAGGGAAATATGTGATTCTTATCAAATGTGAACTCGCCAGTGGGGACACGAGGATACGAGTACGTGCGAGCCACGTTCATGGCTATACAGCAAGCGGTTAGGCATTGAAGTTTGTAATACGCCTTACGATTATGACGAGACCACGACGTCGCTGGGGTCTCCTCCTGTACCTCTTGCAGATTGTGTAAGGTAGGTTCATTTACTGATTGATTATAAGAACAAAACAAATGTTATTGAAAGAAATATTTAAATACGAAATATGTTTTAGACTAACTTTAACTGTAATTGTTTTAAACTAATGTTTCGAAAAAGAAGACGCCTTGTTGTGGGAGGGGACGTAACAATTGAATGACCAAATGCCAGAATAAGGGCCATGAAGATTGGTGCTCTGAAGGTGGATGGCTTATCTGTCAGAAAAATATATTTTGTATTCCGAAATTCGGAATTGGAAGAAACCAGAGAACTTGAGTGTAATACGTACCAATTCAGTAAACATAGACATAGAGATTCTAAAGCCGCAAACGCATTGCAGAAAAAATCTGGAAGTTGTGCATACCTGTCACGTGTACGTACGGTCTAATTTCTTAAAACACGACAAATGAAGAGCTATCAAGTAGCACTTGAGCAGTACAGAGTATCCTTGTTTGGTAAAACTCATTTTTCATAATAAATGCAAGGTTAAGCATTATTTTTGCATATTTAAAAGTTGACATATTCGCGTCAACTCCTCCCCGGTGTCTATTTGCTGAACGTCGTCTCATATTATTTTCAAACGAAGTAAACAAGCGTTTTTCCGAATCAATATTCGTGGAATATATTGTATTGCATTCAAGGCTGCTTATATTTTGTGTAAAAAAGGCTGCATTCGCTTGTACTTGTTTTTTGTTTAGTTTTTTGCAGTTGCGCAGAATATCGAAATTCAAATTACTTGCGATGGATTGATCAATCTTGGAGACACTAAATAGAAATCAAGAAATATCAAGCGAAAAAACAAGACAAATTTTATTTTTATAGTCTCCTCTTCTATAACTTTTTGAGCACGTTCCCTTACATTTCTCAGACAAATGTGATTGAGGACTCAAAATATTCTTCTTTTCTGAAACTACCTTCATTAATTCCACTCGCTCATTTTATAAGTTTCTGAACACAAATATGTTCACAGAGAGGGGCATTACTGCAAAATGGTCTGATAAATGCTAGGACGGCTGAGTATCCTCCGCTTTCATAAAGCTTATGCGCAATATTCTTTTTCACGAAATTTGCAAAATGTTTTCTCTTACGAGGAATTACACAAGCTATCTAACTTCGTATAAATTAAAGTGGAACACCAAATCAAAAGGGGCAGATTTGGGGGGTTACTGAACTTTTCAAAGCATTTATAAATTATTCAAATTTACGTTAGCCGTCGCGTAAGAATCACTTTATCCGCTCATGCAAACCTACACGTTTGAGCTGGACTTGTCGCATCTATAGCAACAATACTGTCCAAATACCGTTCTAAATGGACAGGAAAATGCTTCTTTTTGGCTCTTCCCAAGTGTCCATACAAAATAGCAATACATCGGCAGCATCAACAATAGTCGCATATTGGCCATCACATATTCCTACCGATTTGTTTCTTGCCCGATACAGAAGAAAGTAATGCGATGCTTGCCATCAGGATAGTACAGGACGTTACACTATCTTGATAATATTAGGATAATTCAGATATTAAAAAAACCGTATGCAAGATATATGAGTACTCGTATATTGCCTTACCAGTTTGTATATCGATATTTCAATGCATAGTAAGTTCTTTTTATAGTCTCGAAATATGTAGAATTTAAAAAGATGTATGAAGTAATTACAAAACAATGGTGGGTGCTCTACCCTTATCGCTATGCAGCTACACTCGTATTTATTTTGGCCATATTGTATTTCACACAATGCATTATATTCTTACTTGAATCAGAATAGAGATCAAAAAATAAAAATACCGCTGAAGCTATTTCACTTATGAACAAATCCAGTTGTCTTATAACTCAGGTGCCTCGGCTCAAGCGAAAACATATTGACTTGCAAAACGCAGTGAGGATCAAAAAAGGTAGTGTTTACTCGTAAAAAAAATATCAATCACTTCATGGAGGCTTTAAGAAATGCATGTTACTGAGACACTGAAAACAAGAATAGACTCTTGGTGATTACTTCAAGTGAAAACAATAGAAGAAGAAAGAGAACATTATTTTCTACTGCGGTGGCATGAAAGAAGGAAGCGAGTGAGGAGAAAGCTGTTTAATAGTTTGACAAGGCCTCTTGCTCCCTCGATTAGATACATTTGCCTTTACATATAGGTGAAAATATATTTGCAGTAATACGTACAAAAAAATATTTGTAACAAAATGTATTTGGCGTTTGAAAAAAAAAAGTATTAAAGATAACAACTACTAATCTCAAGTTTAACTAGCAGAAGGAAGCGTGGTATTTTTCTTATTTGTAGCAACTTGCAGCTTTAGTTCTTAGCCAAAAAAAACATTACCGGAATCCTTTTTTGAAAATGCTGGTTCAACTGGAGTACTTAATCTTAGTTGAAAGGAAGAACTGAACTTCAAAAACATACCTGATGGGCAAGCGCGTAACTTGTAATAAAAACAGGAGATGTTTCTCAAGTCCTCGTGCTCGTAATGTTGTAGCACTTGTTTCCCTCATATGTTTTAGACAAACCTCCTTTTATAAAAAAAGCGGCTGCATTTGAGTTAGGTCGGGTTCTGTGCATTTGTTTTATATTGTGCCGACTAATATGGTCTCGCCCGTTTCTGCGCGACTTGCCAGCTCACTGATGTGATAGTAAGGTAGTAAGCTGGGCTAGTTGGTATGCATTAAACATAATCATATACCCCGCATAAAAAGACAGAACTTATAGACACACAGACAAGCAGAAATAGACAAAACAAATATACAGAACGCTTCTCTTCCGTTCGCGTCTTACCTCGTCTGTTTTGTCTATTTGTGCGCGGTATATCATCATGTTCACTGAGGCGATGTTTTTGAGCAAGATAAGAACCATGCTTGAGCGCTGGAAAGGATTGTTAAGGAATGACGGATCGAGAGACGGAGACTTTTAAAACCAGTGATCTGTTTATACATCCATGCCTTTTTTTTTCTTGTAGTTAGATGTTTCTGCAAGCAACGCTTTGTTTACAAGTTTGACAGATGTTTGCACTAATGCTTATGCAGCACTGCGTTCGAGGTGTCTATAATCATGCATTTGAAGTTTTGGAAATATAGTACGTCTGCCGCTTTGCAGTAGGCCTTACCATTTTTACCTTTGAATTTGTTCAAATTGTGTGCGCAGTGCATTTTCCTACAGCAGTGGTTCAAGCAGATTTCCGGCCAAGCAACCACTTTCTGCAGTAAATGTCACTGCTGCAGTGTCGAAAGGTGCTGAAAACTAGAAACGTAAAACACTAAACTCTATAGCCTAAATTTTGCATAGAGCAAAAAACTGTTCTGACTTTGCTGTCCACGCCACTCTCGTCCAATCAAAAGCCAAAATTACCAACCAAAACTTTTTTTCCACTTTGGTTTTTTTTTTAAGTTTTCCAACAAGAATAAATTAGGCATTTTTATTACTACTTTCACAAAATAAATCTGCCAACAATCTTTTAGAGCGTTTTAGCATGCAAAGCTGATTTTTGCGATTTACTGCAGTTCAAATAACATACCAAAATATTTACGCAAAGAGAACGTAATATAAAACTAGCAAATATACACGTTCTTATCATTTATTTTTTCCTACATGCCTTGGAGAACGACACAGCGCACTGGACACACAAAACGTAGTGCTTTAATGGCTCTCATCATCGCAAGCCGCGATCCAAGCCCCGAATATACTTTTGCACCCGTTGTTCGTTAAATAAACTATGAGCTTTAAAACATATACTAGGTTCCTGGATACGACACGTTTATTTCAAATAAACTTTAATTTTTGCTCTTGAAATGCGAACGCAAAAGGATACAAGGGACACACGTTCGCCTAGTAAGATGTTTAACCAACACGCTCTCTTAATTGTGCGCGTATCCATTTTTGATTTTTTAGCGCAATACTTACCTCGCCAGACACATTTTGAGTTAGGAGCCATTCCGAAGCATACTTTTATTTTAAAACGTGGACACCGAATTGAAGCATATGCTTATATCCTTCTATTTCGGACTGAACTCAAAACAGATTCTGCGTAATTATGAGTTCATACGTAGGATTCCAAAAACAATTAATTTAACGCGACAAACCTTGTCAGTCAGCTTTCAGTTATCAAACGCCAACTTTACTAACACATCTTCCTGGTTAATTTGTGTGGGAGTATTTTTAATAGCTATAAGTGACTTCGCTGGACATTGATTCCCATTCTCGACGTCTGCTTTCTCAAAACATCTCATGAAATCATTGGTTTCTAACCAGAGGCATGCTTCATGCGCCAACGTCCGGCACGTTTTGTCTTTCGTTTCGGCAAATTCTGAACGCGTTCCCGTGGATATACGGGGAATGCTTTGTCAGGTGTCCGCTGCTTGCGATGTTCACTATATCGCTGGAAGAGCCGCGAAGCCTCTTCGAACATTCATTGTAACCTAATGACAAGAGCGGACATATGTTTATTTGCCTAGTAGGTTCTTTCCCTGGTGCGACTGGACGCCCCGTAGATTATAAAGGTCACCTCGGAGCCATTAATTATAGCCATTTAAGAGGCGTTACACATCCGTGAAATTCCGCGTAAAGTAACCGTACAGTCATTTGTTTAGTAACGGTTCATTTCCCACATTAGTTACAATAGTCAATTATATACATTGTAGCCTTCCTGCCACCGCACACTTAGTTGATATATTTACGATAATATGATAACGAAGCCAGCCAATTATGCGCGCTGCCATCTTGTGTAGCTGAGCGGTAAAACGCGTTTCAAGAAGAAGCAACTTTATGCTGTTTTATTCAGTTTGATCATCCACTGATTCCCTGCGATATATTTTATCCTGTATAAACCCAGACACTCATCAACGTGTTAACGCAGGAGCTCCCGCAAGATTCTTCAGCTAGAACTGGTTTAAGATTTACCGCGCCATAAAGGTAGCTTGTTTAACTCACTTTGCGTACTTTCCTTGACTATATTCATTTTCGTCGCAGCACCGCTTAGGAAAGGGAAATGCGGGGGAGGTTTATTTACGGTGAAGGTAAAGCGAGGGACGAACATTATGAGACATTCATCGGAAAGAGTGGACTCGCTGAATGGCCGGATCGATGGGTTGGTTCTCCGTGAGCAGAGTGCTTTTTAGAAATAACGCCGTTGTCGTAAACGTCCGCTGAATCGCTCGTATTACGAGGCACCTTTCCAGATTAAAAGGGCGCTGTTCAAGGACGCTTTATGCTTCGATGTTTCTTTTATAAATGAGATTTATATGAATGCATGGTAAGACAATGCTACGAAAAATCTTTTGATAACGAAGGGGCACGATGAAACGGCCTAATTTGCGTAACTACAGTTAGGATATCGCATTTTATCTAGTTATTTCATAACTTTAAGGCAGCGGTATCTAAGACTGTTCCTTTAGTAGAAGTCTCATAACCATCCCGTGTTCTTATATACCTGTCTCCAAATTTCCACTCAATATGGTTAGTTACACATATAAAACCACGAAGATTGGCGCAACGGTGCTTCCTGGTATGACGCTAGGCATCACGCCGGCGTCACAGGGCGTCACACCGCGACACGTATTTTTCACAAAATCGAACTTGCCGGCGCTTCGTGAAATACCCTCTATAATAAAATAGAGTCGACTGATAAATATAGGAATGATAAGGATACGTTAGGCCGTTTAGAACCGCTGTGTTAACATTTATTTATACTTTTTTTAAGATTATCAGATTTGTTAAAAAATGACCATAAAAGCTACACTTATGTGGATGTGTAGGTGAATTATACGGTTAGAAAATCATAGTATAGGGAGATAATCATAACGACCAGTCGGCTAATTAACTTTCTCATTTGTTAAAATATACATACGCTTTCAATTAGAAACTTGCCATCGTCATAAGAAACAACTAAAAAATGTTTTTAGAAATACTTTGAGCACGTGAGAAGCGTAGTTGAGCGCTAAAGGTACCACTCGTGCCACAGGCACAAAGCTGGGGTTATAATAAGAAACAAAAAAAAAATGGCGCGGACGCATTATCGCGCCGTTAGCCTCGCTCCTGCCGCACCAGAGGTAACTTGAGCACACTATCGCGCTTGTCACGTGCTCAGTCCTTCTAGAAATGACTGGTTTGGTGGTTTTCAATGACGCTACTCAAGTTTCTAATTAGATACATGTGTCTATTTTACTAATTAAAAGTTGATTAACAAATTTAATTTAATTAGCTGACTGATTGGGACGATTAGCCTCCAACACTATGTCACCCAGCCATAAAACTCACCTGCACAAACCGTATCAGTTTAACTTTCACGGCTCTTTTTATACAAATATGTTAAGCTTTACAAAAAAACTATATAGGCAGGTCGTGACAGCATCATTAGAATTCAAAACCTAACGAGCGACAAATCGTAGGCTGTCCGGATTATTAGAAGTTAAACTTTCAATTTTTTATCAGTTCAATCAATTCGACCAGCTCAAATGTCACGAGTTTACTTATTTAAGCCGTCCAAAAGTTTTAGACTCTATATTTGTAGATTTTTTGGCATCCTAATTTAACCAATAAAACGACGTAACACCATCGGCATTCCCCAGTCGAGGTATTTCTTTTATATATATATATATATAGGGTGTATGACTAACTTGGTGTCTTAACAAGTTCAGATGAGCACATAAATTTTGACCCAGCCTTTTGGCCATTGTATTTTAACTTGATTATCACAAAAATGCCGAACACTAAATACCGTCCCATCACTGTCACACGCCGGTTAGTACTTCGGGAATTCAGAAAAAAGAGCGATTCGAAGTTTTTAAAATAACAACGCGTCAATGCGAATGTCCATTTTCCCGCTCACGTGGGAAAAAAGAAAGACACACATAACGACATTGGCGCACGAAAAAGCACGACGTGTTCTCGCTTTTTTTTTTCATTTCTTTTTGCCCAGTTCCAACTCTATACAATTGCAGCTCGAGCAGAGGAAATTTTTCCTTCCTTTCAGCAAGCAAAGGGAGCTTGGCAAATGGAGCGCGGAAGAATTTTCATCTCGGAGCCTGGCTCCGCTCGGTCGGCTCGATTTGGGACGCTATCACTCGGATCCACGTCGGCTTCCAGAACTACAGAACAAAACCAAAAAAGCAAAAGCAGCTGCCAACGCATATACGGATAGAGAAACCGTTGGTCGGTCGTTTTGCGCTACTCTCGAGTCAGCACTCAAAGCAGACTTGCACGAGTGTCACGCTCACTCTGCTGTCCGTCATATTACTGACAATGTATGCCGGCCACGGCAGAGCTACAGCTGAAGCGCTATATCAATATCGCTGTAGCCCATAGATGGCGTATTTTAACGAAAAACGCTGATTCGAATTACTAGTGATGACTAAGTCTTATTAATGTATTTCTTAAATTACAATGCTACAATCATATATGGTCGTCCAAAACAGATGTTTTGGACGACCTCTCTATACGTTCTACAGAAGTACACTCCAAAAAAAATGGTGTTACCTTACACCCTTTTGTCCCATATAATGCACCCAAAACTTCGTTTTGACCGTACAGCGCCCTATAGTCAAACAGACGGCCCCAAATTTTACGAGGGGCTTGATAACGGTGCGATAAAACTGTTTAAATAGCTAAAGTACGTATCAAGGACCACAGAAAGAAAACACCGAGTTCTTGCAGTAGGGCCAAGAAAATCATGATTTTTTTTGTCAGTAACACGCACATTAGCTATTTTAATAAGTTGTCCCACACGGCTATCAAGCCCCCCGTAAATTTTTGGGCCGTCTGTTCGACTGTAGGGCGCTGTATGTCGAATTGAAGTTTGGGGGTGTATTATATGGGACAAAGGGCATAACGATACACCCTTTTACACCCCTTTTTTTAGAGTGTATTTCATGTAGAATCCCCTATTTTTATGTTGATCTAGACAGACGTCAACACGGTTAACGACAAGCATATCTAATATCTTATAATTTAAAATTTACCAATACTAACTTCTGTAGAGTATGTCACCGATTATAGAAACTAGCAGAAAGCAAAACAGTACCACAAAATATATACAAATATTAAAACGTCTAAAGCGTCATTCAGATTTCGTCAATTTATTGTTACTTCTTCTTGACCACAGGACCCGTACACTTTTGGAAATAGAAAACAAATTAAAGCCGCATCTGGAAGCGCACCTGTAAATGTATCACTGTGCTATCCTTAAGGCATAATGTGGAATTCCTCAAACTATTTATTGCGGCTATCCCAGACTAGAAAAAAGTGTACCACCATCCACGACAGTGTTCTGTCTATTATCATGTCAGATGATGGTGGTAGGCGACGTTGAAACGTAAAACGGTCATTATGAAACCTGTACCAAAAAAAAGGTCAACGATTTTCCGACGCCAACACTTTTTCTACTTTTTCATTAAAAAAATTGAGTTGCTCTTGAAATCTGGTTTGACCGAGCCTTAGGATACGCAGCATTCCTCCCGCCGCTTGTGCCTCTCACCGCGAGGCACACCCGAAGTTACACATGGGTTCTCCTGTGCGTGGGCTAGATCTCGGAGGGCTCTTGCGGAGGTCAATTTCATGTCCGGTCACGTACCCGGGTACGACCGGAACAAGGTAGTGGCAGTGCGGTCACGAACAGGCCAGCGCGAAAACAACCTCACCAGCCCCGACTAGGCGGGCAATAACGGCACATCAGGTGGGATAAGGAAACAAGTCAGTTAGCAGTCTGGCACTCCAACTTTTAAGAAACAAATAGTATCTCCAATTCGAGGGATGCAGTGTTGACCGGATTATCGAGATATATTTCAAACAAAAACCATCGGCAATCAACATTCAGAAAAATGGAAATGCCAAAAAATAAAACATTTTTTACTATCAAACTCGTCATAATAGTTCCTTTTTCTTGTGTATCCTAAATGCAGAAAAAGATGTCAATTTATTTATGCTCATTGTGTGTACAGTATAACACTGATCTTTTTATTATGGTTCATGTTAAAAATAATGATTCAGTAAAAAAATAGTTGCCGAGTCACTGACGATTCACGTCTATATTTCATTATGAATATCCTTTCTCGCGCACCTTTGAAAATGAAAGTACACTCTTTTGACACTTTTTTTTTTATTTTCTTCTTTCAAAGTTTGAAATCTTATTGTCTTAAAAGTTAAAACAAATATTAAAATTATGCGTTTCATAGGTTCCTGCGACTCTCCGTTTGTCGTCATTTTCACACTCAAGAGGGACGCACAATAACTGCTGTGCCTTTTGCAGCAACACCACTCGCTCGCAAAACGGTTGCCTTTTTTTATCAGGACCCAAATCTATATTTTCCACCGTTATAGTTCAAACTATATGTGATCGAAACAAGGGGTAAGTGAAGTGACCGAATCGGATAACCAAAACAAATTAAAATCAGCGAATGTGTTGATTTATCGATGCTTTCCCTGAAAATAATGGAGACACTTCCATTATCCTTGTCGGTCAACCACTCTGACACGATACGACTACATCTTAAAAAAAAAAAAAAGCTTTTGTAAATTTCCTTCTTTGAGCGGCAGCGTTCAATATCTCCGCAATTTCTATTAAACTCACAAAAAATATTTAAAGAAGTTTTCGATATTTTAGTGAAACGTGTGGGGGGGAAAATCAACTTCTTGTTTGATTCAGTAGATGCGATCTAACTTCGCATCTCTGATCAACGGTTCGTTAAAAAAAAAACGGCGAAAGGGTATCCAGTGAGCTAAAACGAACGCACCAGATGAGACATTTTTTATTAGTAAAAATAGTGTGGCTTTGGAGTCCCTGTTATGCAGTGCCTCGGGGCTTCCCCGCTCCCCCGAGCATCGCGCTCGCTTCTCGGGCGAACTTAGCGTCGTTTGTCAAACAGGGACTAGGCGTCGTAAATTTCTCTAGACATAAAGCAAGCCGCATCGACCACGATACACTCTCCGTCTTCTGTCGCCCCTCATTCGTTCCCAGTCGAGAGACTGCGCGAGCATTTCAGCAATTTTGTGCGGTTGAGCATTCACGTTTCCTCATTTTTAGCCATTACGCTAGCCGGTCTTGGGAATCTTAGTCTCTAATCAACCGCTAAGAAATAACCACCGATGGCGATGACAGAGTAAATAACTGAAAAGACAAGTTCTTCTGAATTCTCAATGAATGAGTGCGAGTTACTGGAAAGGAGTCTGATTTAAACTAAATAAACCTATTTAAAACCAAAAACAAATCTAAGTTGTGCTTTAGCGGTCCTGCAGAATAGAGTGAAATGCGATACCGCTGCATGTCTTCTGTTAAAGCGTTACCTTCATAAGAGACGATGCCTTTATAAGGCATTGTCGCCCTAACCTCGGCTTCAAGAGGGCTCCTTCAGCTACGAGAGAAGGGAGAGCCCTCCATGCTTCTCTATCCCTAGCCAAACGTCGCTTTCTCTCTCCTCCGACGTCTTTTGGGCACGGTCATACTCAGCACGTTGCCACTTTTGTTCAGCTATCTCCTCTTCAGCCCGTGCCTTCTTCTTGCGAGGCATTATGAAGACCGCATCCCATCCAGTGAACTCCTCGCCCGAAATCTCCCTTGACCCGTGCAAGCGCGCGGTAAGAAATACGACAAATTGCTGGGCACTAGTGCTGCCTATGTGAAGCGTTTTAGCATCCCGAAACATCTGGTCACATGACGCCAATTTCCCCGCTAAATATAGCGGAGGATTTTAATTGGTATGTCCGTCAAGTGACCTGAATTTCCCCTCTAAATTTAAAGGAAAAACTGAATTACCGTATACGTCGCGTGACATCAGGTCACGTGACGTCACTTTCCCTGCTAAATTTAGTGGGGAAACTGAATCGGTGTGTAGGTCACGGGACGTTCAATTTCCGGCTAACTTTAGCGGGGAGATTGACATCCCGTGACCTGATGTCACGTGGCCTATACGCCAATTCAACTTCCCCGCTAAATTTAGCGGATAAACCGAATTGATGTGTAGTTCTGTCACGTCCCATATTTCAAGACTGCGCGCGTTGCATTATGGGACTTCACAGGCCACAGCTTCAAGAAATCCGGAGCACCTAGCCGAAGGACGTTTCAAGCTAAAAAGTATAGGACGGCACGTGTGCCTCCCTTTTACGTGAATGCACTTGCGTTCCGATGTATCGGCCGGAATGTCTCAGGGGAGGCGGCTCAAACAAAGACAACCGCATTTAAAACCGCTACCTCAGTGTTGGAAAGCCCGGACGCATATTTGACCAATATATGCACATACGCCCAAAAGGAGGTCTTTTGAAATCCGACAGGGTAAGAAAAGAATCATTGTTCTCCAGAATTATTTCTTCATTTGCTGTGCCAATAGCTGGCACCGCAAAGCAAGGAGAACGCGCTGGAGTGTTTTACGCAGCTTGCATTGTTCTCGACTTAACCCAGAACCACTGGCTTTTTTTGCGAAAAGGTAGCCCTCTTGTTGTGCCCCTTTCACGATAGAGACTTTCAGTGTACGAGGTTAGTACGAGGGTACTAAAGCTTACGACTTGTTACAAGCACTCGTTACGGCTCTTGACCTAAACCTAATAAAATCGGGTCATTCGGTAAGGCACGCTTTATATGTCTTCGATCCACCCGAATCGCCAATATGGTACAGGAGAGCATTTTGCCTTCGTCCCCGTTCCCATAAACTAGAGGTCGCTAGGAAACAGCTGCCAAGCCCGGGACTTTCCCCCGTTGCAGGCATCTTCTTGAAGGACAACCAACACATAAAATGAAAGACAAAAATAACAGTATCCTTCATATAAACCCCTCTATTTTTGTTTTCTAGGTTGGAAGCTAGAACCGCCTTGTTCCGCGCAACAACGTGTACATTTTACTCGTGTTTAAAATGTTGTCCCACGTGTTTTATTTTTATTTTATTTTGGATTTCCGCGAACGTATGCTTATACCTCTCAGACTGCTATAATTTCCATGTTTTTCACGCGTTTAACAATTGTAGTCACTAACATATTTTTGTTATGTTTGCTTAGCACAGCGATCCTAGGCAAATATTTGCCGTTCCCGTAAAGCGGATATTTTGTATAAAACTTTACAGTGAACCACTTTCTAAAATGTGCCTGTGAATATTCTCTGTCATCTAGATGTGACAAGGCAAGAATAACCGAGAGAACATTAAATACTTACGTGTCAAACATGCGATAGAGTAAAGGCAAAATAGCTAGTGTCGCGGTGCGTCCGAGTTGGCGAAACAGCAGGATCGACCACTGGCATAAGACTAACTCGACGCAGTACGATAAAGATCTTTTTTATATTCGCTCTAGGATCACGAAGCTTCAAAACCACAAAAAGCAGTAGCTGTCAAAAATTCGGTAAAATTTTCTAGACAAACAAAAAATGGCAAAATAAACAAAAAAATAAACAAAAATCTAGGCTAGCGGGACTTCAGCCCGAGTCCTCTGAGTGAAAGCCGCATGCGGTGCCAACATTGACACGCGGAGCGAAACTTTCATCAAAAGTAGCAAAACACCGGCATTGCACGCTCCATTTATTCGACGGGATATCGCAATATTCTATAGGTATATTTCTAATCATAACATGGAGGTGTGTACGCATTCGGTAGTGTTATAATGTTTTATGCCCTAACAGTTCAAGAATGCCTCTTGTTTTAATATTTTTGCACCTCCGCTACTCCTCTGCATAAATTAAAATAAATATCATGCACGCGCAGGTTATGTTAATTTACGTTAAAACGCACATGATTCAAAAGTAAAGTCATAAGGGCAAGACATAAATTTAAAAGCAGTGAACTGTAAGTAATCCTGAAATTTGTTATTTTGTTTTGGTTCTGTTTTTGTTTGGGTGGTATGACCAGCTCCGTCATGATTGAAGAAGGAAGCCGAGCAGAACTTGGAGGGCGCCGTCACCCAAAGCCCAACCAAGCGAGCAAAGACAATTTGCATATATTTCCGGCAGCTGTCAGTGACGCTGCTTCGCCCCTCAAAGCTTTCTTTGGCGTAATGCACACACGGTGTTTCCCGATAGGAAGACGACGCATCGCGTGGCATGATGTTGCAGCTTCACATAATACATATATTACAGCCTTTATATAATATAGCTGATCGTATATCTCATCAAAAGACTAAATTATGAATGCTCATGCCTTGTTTACATTGGTTATTTCTATTCCCAACTATCAAGCATAAAAATGAGCAGTCTTTATTTTATTTTTATATGGAAACCAGGGAATATCATAACTTTTGTTATGTCTTGATTGTATGTTTTTACACAAATATCTAATGAGCACGAACATCTATATATTTTGCTGTTCTTAATTGATCGCTTTCTCTACTATATTATCTTATAAACGTGTTTTTTTTTATTAAGTAATATCACGCAGGCTTGCATACTCCAAATTATGGCAGGTATAATAGAAAACTGCAATAATCACGATTATTTTGGTTCCGAATAGGGCGGTGTCCTGAATTTGGCGAACAAAAAGGCTTCAGAATATTATTGACTTTTCCTGATTTTGAAATTTGCCATTGAAATTTTTCCACTAAACGTATCTTGCGCAGATATTTTGTATGACTGACTATACATTATATTAACAACTTTGGGAAATCAGGGATGTCTCTACTTTCTAGAGCTTACCAACGCCGAGCCTAATGCTCACAATATTAAATCACACGTGGTTTTTTTTGTTTTTTTTGGCTTTTAGAGGCATCTATAAACTTCGAAAGTTGATACCAATACTGCAAACCTCTGGGTATTTAATTAACCTTGAATTTTAAAGTAAATCGTATGGTTTACTAAGGAATAAAACCTAGATAATACGTGTTTAACACAAAATAACAAAAAACGTAAGAAATAGACTCTAAAGCAGTATTATCAGTGAACGTTACCGAAAATGTCGATCACCCTCAAATTCTAAAAGACTAAATTTCCCCATTGCTAATTTATTCACTTTTTGTTAGCGGTTCACTGCATGCGTATCTAAAAAAGATAAACTCCATAGGGAAAATAACAGTGCTGCACTGCAAAGTTCTCTGTTAGAGTTCTTTTTCAGCTATGCTTGTGTAAGTTTTATTTCCAGTACATAAAAAATGCACGTTTGCTCGATTTACACAAGCGCCGAGTAATTTTCTCTAAGCAAGACAAAAATAAATCTGTATTTTAAGATATGAGGTTCACGATAACGACTTCTCGCAGAACGTAATTACCACATCATTATTCCGCCGTCAAAGCCAGAGCGGGATTCTAAATCAAAACTCAGAGTGAAAGACGCGTAATAGTGGCAGCCTGCTAATAATAGTGGATCGCATTGGACCCGTGACGGAATGAATAGCTCAAAAGTAATGATTCTCACTGAATATCAAAACAGAATGATGCCTCAAAGAAATTCAGAGCTACTGAAATCTGACTGCCGGTGGAAGATCGTGTCCCATTCTCTTTGCCGCTGAGTGCAAAATTTGTGTTTCTTTAGCACTTCAGAGCTGACCTACACATATCAAATATAGCAGTTTCTTCGTTTTTCGCGCTGTCCTGGCATAGCTTTTAAATCACGACGTATTTTCTATAACGAATATTTTCAATACTGAACGCAGCATTCATTTCTATTCAATGCTTAAAATGAGCACGACACTCTCCAAAGTTCGGTGCATCCAGTCACCTCCAACCCGTTTTGCGTCAAAGAGCAAGTATTCATGAACATACGCCTCAGAAACAGTTGTCCATATCTACTTCTGATAATCAGCATAACCATTACTTGCAGTATTGAGATAGTTGAAAATCGGTTGCTTTATTAAAGTTCGTTCGTCTTAAAAGGAACCTTTGGTTATTTACCGTGTTGGGTAAAGTACATCTAAAAAAGTACTTGAAGTAAAGTACAGGGTTAATTAAAGGTTTTGTACTTCAAGTAAAGTACAAAGTACATCGGGCGCAATGTACTTGCAGTAAAGTACTATAAAAACAATGTACTTTAGTAGTAAAGTACAAGTATCTTTAACACAATATTTTATTATGCCCTTTCATTCCCCTATACAATGTTTTTTTTTTCTTTTTTTCTTTTTTTAATTGCTGTGCATTGCCCCTGGGGTGATCGTGGGGGAATAAGTTGTTTTAGTAAATCGCGGTTAATATTGGGTAAGGTAAGGTGGGCCACAGAGCAATTATTTTTGAAAATAGCTCTAAATTCAGCGCTATTTTACTGCGGAAACGAGTTGTGCGCGTCCAACTAACATCGCTGCGTCTTAGTTAAAGCAACACGAAGCGCAGCAACACAAAACATTGCTGCGTCTCAGTTCCAGCAACAGGAAAGTCGAGGGCCCCAATATCATGGGGCCCTCGACTTGGTTTAAAACATAATTACGCACACACCCAACATATTCAGAAATGCCAAATTTATGTCGGCTTACATAGGTGACAGATCCGTCGAAAATAATGTGTAGGTCCCCCAAAGAGCTTATTTTGAGGGACATATTATAAAAAAACTGTCGTGCAGATATTATATAGGTCATAATACGTTGATTCTCATTACGTTAGGGACACACTTTGTGTCTGTCACTTATGTTCTGTTCTTGTTTTTGTTTTTAGAATTAAAAGTGAATTATTAGAGTTCCTGCTTTGTTTTTTTCAAGAGGACAACTGCGGATTCATTACGAAAAAGGTTATAAAACACTAAAGCGACCACCAAGATGATGTGTTACGTAACCTAAATATAAAACGAACTTCATGGTAAGAAAACGCACAAGCACGAGCAAAGTCTTTTTTTTTTTGTAGTTTTCAAACAACACCCTGAACGCAAAACGATTAAAGCTGGTCAACACACCAAAACAATTTAATCAATGTTTTTTTATTTATATTTAACCAGCTTAGCTGCTAAACAACAACCGAGCCTCCGGCTGCTTGCGTTCACGTCGAAAACAGCGAGGAAAGGACGCGAGCGTAGCCATGCGTGGTTGCGTGTTCCCCGTGGCGATTTGCCTTCCGTCTCTTTCTCCGCACATCAGCCGTAACTGCGGAATTGCCAGGAAGGGGAGCAGCCATTGCCATGCCCGAAGAACCGTTTTTACAAACAGTACAGCCTGCAAGAGCGAGCAAAAAGAAAAGACGCAAATGCGCAAAAAGGTGCAACGTTGAGAAGAAATAGAAAGAGAACTTCGGTCGAAAAAAGCTGTGGTGAGCAGGAAAACCACGTACAATGAAAACATACCTCCTTCCTCGAGAAAGATGGGGTAGTGGTATTAGCGTTATAAAATAAGTCCCGTGAATCGGAGCAAGAGCCGTAATCGATTGCCGGAGTGAACAAAATCTTTGCCAACAAATTCCGCCTGCAGTCCATGACTCATTCGTCGTTCATTTCCCGGTGTGCGCCGGTCCGGACAAGCTACAATTTCCTCGCCGGGACGCTGGGGATTTGGTTTGCCTTCGTGCCTCGCGTTTGTTATCCATGTTTGCATCCTTACTGATCTGGTACAAACAAACCCCCATCACTGTTTTGGCATATCGGCGCTTTCTTAGAGCTGTTTTTTTTTTTTTTTTCTTTTAAATGATTTCGTATTTTATGGGACGAACAACTAAAATGATCCGGATACAGCGATAACACAAGAAATAAGCCACCACCGTTTCCGACAGATTTGCGACAAAGGGAAAAGACTGACGCGTGAATCGCCGACGCCTTTTGTTCGGCAGCAGGTTTCGTGCCGAAATGTCTTCCCGCGCCAGATTGAGGATCTGCTGGGATTCAACTCGTCGTTCGCTTCTGATGGGGGTCACGTGCAACGGTCTGATCCCTATCAAAGCGTACAATATTTTAATTTGACGTCATGAAGCTTTCTATGCAAAACTGTCATGCATCCGGGAATATTTTATTCGGGTCAATATATGTTTAGATTGTGTTGTTTCTTTCCTTGTAGTTCATTTTTTTCATCTTTTTTTTTTTTTTTTTTTTTTTTTTTTTTTTGCGGGCAGAGGAAGGATTTGTCAGGTTCCGAAAAGTTTCCGCCTTTTTTCTCCGATCACCACACAATACCTATTTCTTTAAAAGTAAATTTTAATTTAAAATAGAGATATATATATATATATACGTGTGTGTGTGTGCGCGCGTGTGTGTGTGTGTGTGTTTAAAAGTAGGGTGCACAGACTTAGGAGTTCTTAAAAGATAAAAATAAAAAATCTAATTTAATGACGAAAAACGTCACACAAGAAAAAAGAGTAAATTGCCCGAAAAAGAAGGTGTAATAGTTTACAAGAACAATCAAGGCTAGACACAAGAACGCTAAATAGGCAGAAATATACTTAAAAATGACGGAATAAAAGTCAAAGCAAAACACTATAACTTACAAAATAAAATGGAAAATGAAATAAAGAATTAAAAATAAAAGAAAGAGGCCTGATGTCCGTCGACATTTCGACAGTGGTACCGTCTTTATATATATATATATATATATATATATATATATATATATATATATATATATATATATATATATATATATTATACGGGTACGTAGAAGGGTGCACTGACGCAGAAGTTGGAGGATATAAGAAACGTTTCTTCGGTAATATGAGCGAGTAGGAAAAAGTAAAGCACGAAGTAGGTGAAACGGTAAAACACTAAGAGTATCTTTAAAAAATATTACATAAACTAAAATTCGAAATAAATAAAGAAATTAAACGCACTTAAACGAATATATCGAGGAGTATTTCATTACTTGCGTTTATTTCTTTGTTTATTTTGAATTTTAGTTTATGTGATCTTTTTTTATACACTTATACATTTTCCGTGTTTTACTTGTTCACCTACTTCGTGCTTTACTTTCTTCTTACTCACTGATATTATCAAATAAACTTTCTTTTCTATCCTTCAAATGCTGTGTCTGTTGAAGTTTAAAAAGCGATATCTCACGTGTTTTTTTTTTGTTTTTTGTTTTGTTTTGTTTTTGTTTTTTGCCATTTTAGACAATATTTGTGCGCCAGTCTCGGTTTAATGTCATTATGGTTTATTGTTTAGGCCATACAATTACCGTGTTTACTAAATTTCAACGGTCCTGTCATCTGATCCCTGCAGCCTGAATTATATTTTCTAAACATTGGCAGCGACTTGTACCTTCCGAGTCCTGTAATGCAAGAAATGAATAATAGATCCATTTCGAACTACTGCCCTCTTTTGGCAGTTGTAGAACCCCTGCACAATTGCAGTTTAAAACCGCAAACTTCAAGGCACACTTTATGCGTTTGGTTAGAGTAGAATAAAAAACACACCCACAAAAAAAAAAAGGGATAAGCGCAGTGAAGTTGGACTTTCGACGCCGTTTGATTGGTTCGTCGGCTCCTAGCGTTCGCCACGCTCCGGCGCTCGCTGTTTAATGGAATAGTTGCAGGTTCCACGATGTCAATTTGTCCGCCATTGTGCAGTGGTTCGACATTCTAATGATCGGCACGCGAATTTCGAAAAAGGCCTCGGGGGAATCGGTGTGTCACGTTACGTATATTTTACCGCTATATTCAGCGGGGAAACTGGACTGATGTCTAGGTCACAAGACGTGAATTTTCCTCCTAAATTGTACTAAGATATTGAGGTGGGCTAGTTGGATATGCATGATGTAAAAATTAAATAGCGCAAAGGTTAGACAAAGGACAAAGGACAGAACATGTAGACAGGACAAGCGCTAACTCACAACTGGCGTTTTAATAGAAAAGAAGAGAAGCAAGCAGCATAGAAATATGCCGAAAAAGGAAGAAAAAAAGATTTATAATAAAAGGAAAAAGTGAAAGGTATATACAAGAATGAATAAAAGAAAAGAGAAGAAAATGAGAGAAAGGGGAGCTGCGTAACTAAATTAATTCCTGGAAATATATTGAAATTAAGAAAAGGCTGTAGCTTAAAGAAAGAAGAAGTTGAGAAGACTAGAAGTTCCCGCTGAATCAACCTCAGGTTGGCCACCGAAGGTAAGTTAATTCTTTTTCAGTTAAAGCCACTGAAGGTGCACTCACACAGGCGTCTTCCTTGTCTTTGATGGTTAAGGCCTCGTAGATTTCTCTTGAAGTTTTATCGCGGAACCGTCGTAGGATTTTCGTTTTTGTCAGGATCGGTAGGCATTTACAGTCTCTAACATGGACTGCGAGATGTCCCGCTGGAGTTGAATTGAGTGAGGAGGCGTGTTCCCGCAACCTGGTGTTGACGCAGCGGCCTGTCTGCCCGACGTATATCTTGCCACAAGTGAACGGTATTTCATAAATTACCTGGCTTTGGCAAGGTACATATAATTGCTTGTGTTTGACGGTGCACGGTACTTCTCGATCTTGCGGATTATTTATCTTTGGACATAGCTTCTTGAGCTTGTTAGGTGCAGAAAATATGACAGAGATGCTATATCTAGACGCCACCTTTTTCAGGTTATGCGACACCTGGTGGATATAGGGTATCACTGCAGGACGCTGTCTTGGGGGTTTTGTATTTTCCTTTCCCTTTCGAGGGCGGATCATTCTTTCAACTGCCTCACACAAGATGGTATTTGAATAGCCAGAAGTCGCAAGCCGTTGTAATTGCTCTTCAAAGCTCTGTCCCGCCTTGTGTTCGCACGATTTCTTGAAGGCCGCGTTGAGACAGTTGTTGATGATTCCCGTCTTTATGAGCTTTGAATGCGAAGACTCATATTGAAGTAATCTTTTCTTTGACCTTGGTTTATACATCCAACACGAGTGGTATTTTTGGAATTTTAGTTGTAGATCGAGAAATTGTAGGGAGAAGTCTGTAGGTAGCTCGTAGGTAAACTTTAGCCCTTGAGAATTTTGCGTAAAGATTGCTCGGATGTTGTTGATTTGCGTCTCCTCTTTTTCACCTGGTTTTGTGCTTAGAAGCACGAGATAGTCGTCAACGTACCTGTATACTTTTGGTACCTGGTCGTTGGTTATTTGCTGAGCGATGGCTCGATCGCACAGAGACAAGAAGATGTCGCATAGCACCGGAGCTACGCAGGAACCGATGCAGATTCCCTTCTTTTGCAGGTAGTGATTGTTGTCAAAAGTGACGACTGTGGATGCAAGGTAGTATGTCAGCAGTTCCATGAATGAATCCAGATGTAAGCCAGAGTTGTTTTGGAAAGAAACTGTACCATTGTGCTCAATACAATCTCTAACGGCTTCGAACAGACGGTCATGTGGTATTGAATAGAACAAATCTTCCACGTCAAGGGAGAAACCGTATCTTACTTGTTGGTTGTTATTTTTTAGAAAATGTATAATTTCTTCTGAATTATAAATCAGAAAAGGGTCTTCAAGTCGAAGAGCAGATAAGTTATTGAAAATGAACCGTGAGATTGCTCCTTGCCATGAACCTCTTTCTGTGACAACGACTCGGAATGGACATTCTTTTTTGTGCGTCTTTGCCGTGAAAAACATATTTTCACGGCAAACTAAAACATATTTTCACGGCAAACTAAAACTAAAACTAAAACGGCAAACTAAAAACTAAAACATAGTTTCCGATATAGAAGGAGGATTTGTAGTGTGTTCAAACACCACTTATATGGAAAAGGCAGGAGTAGCCATCCAGAAAAACTTTAAAAAGTTACAAGACGTTAACATAAAAAAAGTAAAAGCTAAAGTACTTCAACTTTGCTCCAGACATGTCCTGACTAACCTGAAAAAACAAATTACTACTGCCAAAAAAGAATTTTTGGATATGTTTTTCACGGCAAAGACGCACAAAATAGAATGTCCATTCCGAGTCGTTGTCACAGAAAGAGGTTCATGGCAAGGAGCAATCTCACGGTTCATTTTCAATAACTTATCTACTCTTCGACTTGAAGACCCTTTTCTGATTCATAATTCAGAAGAAATTATACATTTTCTAAAAAATAACAACCAACAAGTAAGATACGGTTTCTCCCTTGACGTGGAAGATTTGTTCTATTCAATACCACATGACCGTCTGTTCGAAGCCGTTAGAGATTGTATTGAGCACAATGGTACAGTTTCTTTCCAAAACAACTCTGGCTTACATCTGGATTCATTCATGGAACTGCTGACATACTACCTTGCATCCACAGTCGTCACTTTTGACAACAATCACTACCTGCAAAAGAAGGGAATCTGCATCGGTTCCTGCGTAGCTCCGGTGCTATGCGACATCTTCTTGTCTCTGTGCGATCGAGCCATCGCTCAGCAAATAACCAACGACCAGGTACCAAAAGTATACAGGTACGTTGACGACTATCTCGTGCTTCTAAGCACAAAACCAGGTGAAAAAGAGGAGACGCAAATCAACAACATCCGAGCAATCTTTACGCAAAATTCTCAAGGGCTAAAGTTTACCTACGAGCTACCTACAGACTTCTCCCTACAATTTCTCGATTTACAACTAAAATTCCAAAAATACCACTCGTGTTGGATGTATAAACCAAGGTCGAAGAAAAGATTACTTCAATATGAGTCTTCGCATTCAAAGCTCATAAAGACGGGAATCATCAACAACTGTCTCAACGCGGCCTTCAAGAAATCGTGCGAACACAAGGCGGGACAGAGCTTTGAAGAGCAATTACAACGGCTTGCGACTTCTGGCTATTCAAATACCATCTTGTGTGAGGCAGTTGAAAGAATGATCCGCCCTCGAAAGGGAAAGGAAAATACAAAACCCCCAAGACAGCGTCCTGCAGTGATACCCTATATCCACCAGGTGTCGCATAACCTGAAAAAGGTGGCGTCTAGATATAGCATCCCTGTCATATTTTCTGCACCTAACAAGCTCAAGAAGCTATGTCCAAAGATAAATAATCCGCAAGATCGAGAAGTACCGTGCACCGTCAAACACAAGCAATTATATGTACCTTGCCAAAGCCAGGTAATTTATGAAATACCGTTCACTTGTGGCAAGATATACGTCGGGCAGACAGGCCGCTGCGTCAACACCAGGTTGCGGGAACACGCCTCCTCACTCAATTCAACTCCAGCGGGACATCTCGCAGTCCATGTTAGAGACTGTAAATGCCTACCGATCCTGACAAAAACGAAAATCCTACGACGGTTCCGCGATAAAACTTCAAGAGAAATCTACGAGGCCTTAACCACCAAAGACAAGGAAGACGCCTGTGTGAGTGCACCTTCAGTGGCTTTAACTGAAAAAGAATTAACTTACCTTCGGTGGCCAACTTGAGGTTGATTCAGCGGGAACTTCTAGTCTTCTCAACTTCTTCTTTCTTTAAGCTACAGCCTTTTCTTAATTTCAATATATTTCCAGGAATTAATTTAGTTACGCAGCTCCCCTTTCTCTCATTTTCTTCTATTTTCTTTTATTCATTCTTGTATATACCTTTCACTTTTTCCTTTTATTATAAATCTTTTTTTCTTCCTTTTTCGGCATATTTCTATGCTGCTTCCTTCTCTTCTTTTCTATTAAAACGCCAGTTGTGAGTTAGCGCTTGTCCTGTCTACATGTTCTGTCCTTTGTCCTTTGTCTAACCTTTGCGCTATTTAATTTTTACAACTTCCTCCTAAAGTTCAACGGGTAACTTAATTGGTGTATAGATCACGTGACGTCAATTTCCCGCAAAATGTAGCGAAAAAACAAAAAGGGGAATGGCACCAGGTGACTCTGCTCGTGTTTCTCGTGCTCACTGTTTTCGAGAAACGCACAGAAACGCCACCTGACGCTATGCGCAGAGCAAGTCGTCTGCTTCTCGCGCTTCTCGTCTGCTTCTCGCGCGGGAAGCAAGTCGTCTGCTTCTCGCGCGGGGCTTGCGATGACGTCAGAACGACGCTGAGCTCTGATTGGCTTTTGTTGGAAGGATAGCGGGTAGACCTCAATGCTAGATGCCTTCAGGCCTACCCACTATATTTTCAATCAGCCAATAAGAGCTCGGCGTTCTGACGTCATCGTAACTCGTGTGCAAGAAGCAGACGATCTTGCGCTCCGCGTAGATAAACGTGACCGTGTCACGAAAGGCAGTATCTGAAGTGGAAAACTTTACAAAAGACGGGAACGGAGCAACCATATGTACAGATGTCAGACAAAGCACGACAGAGACGCCTGGAGCTCTCCCGCCGATTAACCCCTGCCATGGCACTCGGGTGCATTGGCGCGCAGAGGCGTGCGACCGTGCGTTACCTCGCTATCGAGTCCGAGGTCATGTGTGCGCGACACAGACCTATTTTTCTTCTACCCCAAATTCTCTGTGCGGGATCGACCCTGACCGCCTCTGAATAGGGAAAAAAAAGAGACGAAAGCTAAACGGGCCGCCAAACCCGGTCGCGTTTGGCCTTCTAAGCACGGCTGTTGTTTCTGCGTGTGTATGTGTTCGTTTTTTTTGTTTTTTTTTTGCCTTTTGGCGTTGATGTTTAGAAAAAAAAAACATAGGTTCTACTAATAAAAGAAGATACATCACGCGTTCTTTGTATGTTCAAGCAATTCGATCAAAATGTAAAAATAAAAAAAGTTCGCTAAAAAAAAAGTTTAGGTCGCAGTTTATACACCGTTTCACGTAAACTCCGACCGCCGCCAAAGGTATGATCCAATGGAGTCGATCAAGTGGCGCCTAAATTGCATCGTCATTACGCTCCACGCTCCATTAATTGTCTCTGTGGGTTTTCTGTGGTCAGCTGAACCTATCACGCGTGGCGAAAAGCGCAGTATCGCGACGCATTCATTGCGCGTCGTGTGATTTGTTAACGCACAAAAGCTGACAAGCGCCGTGACGATGCATATTTTGGCGATGCTTGATTGGCTCTGTCGGATCGCAGCGTGGACTGCTGTCGGACTTAAAGTGAAACAAAGTACACGGTACGCCTCGCAGTGGTTGTGCTGTTCACGTTCTACGTATAAACACCTGCATAGACGGCATTCGAAAAATTGTCTCAAGTGGTTTATGAGAAGTAGCTAACTAAAGGGTGTAAATGTTTAATCGAAGGCGCGTCTAGATGTTAGTGTGGATTTTATTCTATTTGATGGTGATAATAGGCCTCTTGCGAAATCGAAGCGACCCTAGTGGAGTAGTTCTGAGCAAAGCATCTTGGGAAGTCAATGGCCACGGTGTCGGTTTCGATTTGCCTACCTCGTTTCACACACATTCCGTCGCGAACAAATACAGTGGATGTATTTTCGTATATATGGTTTTCCTTAAATTTGTACGTCGGTGCGTGTTACCTACTAATACAAAATGGAATGATGGGGCACATTTTTGGGAGCTCCCAACGTACTAGAGTTTATGCTCAGGTAAACGCCGGAATCAGACGTGTACTGGGCCGATCAGTCTGTTCCATGATCTCAATGTCCTCGGCTTGTTAGGTGATTCGTGACCCGGGAGGGTCATGCTGCGCTCTGGAGTTGTTAGCCAGGCAGCCAGAAATATACGGGACGAGGCCGGCCGTACTCATTCTCCTCGCTTAGCCTATGCAGGTCTTTATGGCGGCTGGACGTCTGTGTTTCAACGGCGGCTCTCAAGAAGATGAATGGGTGCAATAAGCGAGCGCTGATTTTAATAATGCGAAAGCATTAGCTGTCTCATGGAGCGAACATGCGTCATCAGTTTTGGAGCCGCGCCAAACGGCACCTGAAGTCCCCTGTCCCAGTGGAGCGGAGTGAAGCCAATTTTTGATGGATAGGCTCCCATTGGCTGGCGCGCGTCATCAATGAACGAGGCTCGCATTGTCTCTCGTGCGGCGTAGTTCCAAAAAACGCCACAAGAGAAGCTCTCTCAATGGCGGCGCAGCACACGCAGCGGCCCAGCCGCCGGTAGGAAGTGCGGCGGTGCGGGCCTGGCCGGACAGCGCGCCCGGGCTAACTCCGGAGAGGCCGCACGGACGAACTCCGAGCGGCGCGACCACTTCACGAGAGTGCGCCCTTGGCCGTCGGCCGGCGAAACGTGGCCGTCCACGCCGCTACGCCGCAGACGAACTAAGAGAGAGGAAGAACAACACTCATGCTTTCACATTCACAACTCATAAGAAGTGCTTAGGTACCCTCAGACTTTTTTTTTTATGGAGTGCTGAGAAGCACTACTTCATCAACGCCATGATCGAAATCGGAAACATGCTACTCCTCTCCATGGTTAAGGTGTCGTACATTCTACCATGGCGTAGTTGAATGCCGAAATTTTTGGAAGTGGTCTTTTATCAGAGCTTCGATATACGGGAATTCCTCTAGAATAAAAGTTCTCTCCAATATCTCGAAAGATACAAGGTTCCCGACCTCGATGCTTGATTTCTTATATAGTACAACGTTCTGTACTTCGTTTTACCTGAAGTTCAGACGCAGCGTCAAAAACGACCAATCATGGTGTTCGTCATGTTTATGTGCGTGATCTATCAATGCTGAACCAATCAAACAAGAAAGGCCTAGTGATTTGCACTTTCGAAGTTTCTTGATCAGTGGTGTTACCTCGTAACGTCGGCAGTGTCTGGACTTTAGTTGAAACGAAGTATAGGAATGAGAGCCTATTTTCGTAGGATGACGCATACTTAGATTGGAACTAACTTGAAATTGGCTTAATCAATTTTGCTGGTGCTAGTTTATCTGACCACCGACCGCGTTTAGATTACTCACCTCTCACCGTATTTCATTTGTGGTACATACCCCTGCAGTTTCTACGTACTCGTTTTTGTGTATTTTCTAACTCTGACCAACGAATAGTATAATAGATTTTGTTTATTGTATATTTAATAGCTTAACAAGGACTGCACGTGAAATTTACGACAGCATTAGCCTATTTGCAAGTAGTTTCTTAGCGTTCTCATTTGGCGTTAAGGAAATTTCTCGGGCTAACCTAGAAACTAAAATTTGCCACGCTAGTTGGCCTTAATTCTCAGTGCCGTGCGCTCATGTTTAGATCTTTCAATCAGCATACAAATTCCTATTAACTGAGGCACGCGCGCCTTCATTAAGGCACACCAGAAATACGTAAAGGACAAACCATTGAAACTGAGTAAATCCTCGACAACCTAGATACTCACTTCTAGGTGTCAACCCTATCACAAGCTTCTTTGCGCCCTTAAATTAGGTTTTAGTCTTGTCTACCCCTAAAAAGAATTGCAAAATTTCCGTGCGTCAGATTTTTCTGAGCTCAAAAATATACGTTCGTAAGTTTTTTTGTTTGTTTTTTTGTTAAGAAAAATACAAAAAATATCGGCTGTCAAATCAGAAATTAGTGTGCAAAAAGAAAAGCCAAATTAAAAAAATACTAATTCACTAGTTTTCTTTACAAGGTATGTCAAGCAATAGGCAACCTGCAATGCTGTTTGGTTTGGCGCCATCTAGTGACTGAAGCAAGAAATATTGGGTACGCCTGGGAGTAGCGGCTGCATTGTTCAAACGTGAGCTTTTACTCTGGTGGCGCCGCTTAGCCTAGTGTCTGAAGCAAGAAATACTGGGTATCCTAGGAAGCCGTGATCGCGTAACGTGCCAGTAGAGCGGAAGCTGCGGCCCTGGCGGGCCATTCGGAACGTGACTGCGTATCACCGGAGCGCGCCTCAACTCCGAAGAAGTATCAGGCTTTTCGCTGCGTCATGCTCCAATATGTGTGCGTTGCGCTCTTATACGTCGCGCATTTTGAAGCCTTCGGCACGCAATGTGGCGCTTATCGTTCACCCTTTGCCAAGTTACAACGAGACAGGGTATAACCGTGCGCTCTCACGCTGCTGGCGCCGCCTGACCATTGCCGGCTGGCTATAAGACCTTTTTTTTTTTTTTTTTTGTAGTCGCATCATTTGTACTCAATGCTTTCTTCGCCACGTTTGCTGTTTCGTTTTTTACTGCTTTGCCATATTTTTATCATTTTACGTTACGTTCTACATCAACAGTGCAAAACAAAAATACTCACTGAAATGGGAAAAGCTCAAAAGTACCTAAACGCTACAAAATTGCGGGGAAAAAAAATTGCATTTACGCATAAATCTGCAGTTTGCAGTTCTCCGGCGACCAACCTCTAAAAAAAATGTAAATAATAGCTCAACACGCGCAGGACGTCCACTTCCGACATAAATTTTTCCGATTAACTGGCGACATTGGACGAGGGAAAAATCTAGGTAGTCTTCCAGAGATAACATCCTTCCGGTGCGGCCTCAGTGCCACCGCTACCATGCGGGAAAAGAAGGACGCGCGACTCGCTCATTTCGGACACATCTCAACTTCCTTTCCTCCTCAGGCCTGCTCGTGAATATTTCAGTATGCTTTCGTGGAAGCCGTCTCAATACGGACGGAGGCATTTTTTCCCGCGCGCTAAAAAAACACGCTAAGGAATAAGAAAACTGAAATTCTAATGGCAAAATGTTTAAAGAACGACACTCCGCCCCCGCCCTCTCCCCTTCTTCGCCGAAATCAATACCCAAGACTCGCCAGCGCTAGTTTCACTCAGCGGCTTCCGTCTTCCATTGAAGGTGCTAAGTTGGTTTTCGTGTCTCAGTCTGGCGTCTTGACTGCAGACCGCCGCGACCAGAGTGTTTGCCTTAAGCTGAGAAATAAAGGCAACCAGTCTGAAGGGACTTTCGAAAAAAGAACGTACACGTCTACTGGAGTTTCTTTCGCATTAAATGCCGCGTTGCTTTCTTTCTTTGTCTACCTTCATGCGAACGGTTGGCGTTTTATCAATTGGAAGGACAGGTGGTGCTTTCTTGAGTGCATTGTCGGACGACTAAAACATTGGCAGCGCTGTAGGTAATAGGGTCTGACCGGAAGTTCCTCGGAATTTTATTTTCACCCGAAATGTGCTATATAGTTCGTTTGTAGCAACTTCCTGTAACCGCGAAGTCTTAACGCATTCCTGCAACGCTGGAGCGTCACACGCAACTTTATTAGCACTATGAAAAACGCACCAGACAAAGCATAAAAGTGCTTGTGCTTTTTTTGTTTCTTTTTTTTTATTCTTTGCAGCTGTGAATTGAATGTTCGGCCAATTGTGCAAGCGTTGCAAGCTGAAAAGAGCAAGTTTGAAATATTGAGACAAGGCAGCTAGTGTAATTGCACATATTGTTGGAGAGTGTGCACGAGGCGAGAAAGAAGAGAACAAGCATGTGATTCGGAGGGAACAATGAGGCGCGAAATAGCAGAATCAAAGCTCACGTGTGCGACCGCGAGAGGCGGGAACTTCGCGCTTCGCTCCCATTGAAGAGCTAGCTTTGATATGGCGTTCTTAAAGGGGCGTTACGCAGGATGATGTTCAAGCCGTTGAGGCACGAAATGCGTACCAAGTTCCTTTGTGAAACATCGCCACGAATTCACATACAAAAGAACAAAACGAGCGCGTCGATGAACAGTATCAACCATGAGGAAGGAGTACAGAGAAGGGCACAGACAACAATGACCTCCAACTAACTGGCTGGAGATAATTGTTGTCCATCCCATTCTCTGTGTTCGATCCTCCTCATTTGTAACATACATTACATTCTGTGTTTACCCTCAGTTTGTCCCGATGGTACGGAAAAATTAAAAGGTATATATATATATATATTTTTTTTTTTATCATGACACTAGAGACCACGCTTGGGCAGTACTTCAATTAAAATAAATAGATTACTCCCATGTAAAAGCTTATTTTTAGTAAATTGAAATTTTAAGTTAGTACACTTCGTTGCATGCCACTGATCTTGTAAAATAACCACTGTCAGCAACAATATATGAAAACCTTTAAAGATTTAAATTGCAGCTGCCATTATATTTGCATTAAGTGTTTTAGCTCAATAACAGATAGTCACTGATAGGAAAAAGGTTTTGGGCGTATGGCTTACTCATATTTTCATCAGCGCGTCAAGACTGTCTTCGGAAGTGCAATGATCCTCTTTGAGCGTCGACCACGATTGCACAATCACGATCACGTTGACCACGATCTTAAAAAAAGCCATAACTGCCGGAATTCTTTCTATTGAGAAACCCAAATGAAGCACATGGCAGAAGCATGTAAAACAATACATGCGGATTAAAGTCGGCCTCATGACTTGAAACTCCCAGCTCGGATTTGAACCCGAAAGCCGTGTGCTTTCATATCGTACCATAATTTCTTTAATACTAAAAAGATATACTAAAAAAACAGGTCTAATTAAGAAAAATATACAGCTAAAATAACAAATTGGCGCATAGAGCCAACTATGGCTTTATGCGCTAATAACTGCATTACATAAACTCACACCAACATGAGCTATTCGCACAGTGCACAGCTTTCTGACTATACAGGGTAATTAATACTCGCAAAACATAACAATATTTAAAAAAAAAAGTAATCTTTTCTTCCCAAATCGACTCTCCTTCGCAGATTCATTTCTTTATCGCATTCACTACTTGTTCTCGTGGGCCTCGGTGCTTTATATTCTGATGAATGTGGAGCGCTGGAACAGAGCTTGAACAAAACGCGCCTAAATTGGGCTGCTTCCGTTTTCACCGCATACAGCACATAATTTTCAGTAGATAATCCCGGGCGTTAACGTCTCGCGCATTTCCCCTCCCGTCGGAAAGAGCGGCGGCAGCCCCCTACTGATTGCGTCGTTCGCCCGGGGGATTACGTTGTTGGTGGGGAAAAAATGTTTCAGGGGTTGAGGCTCCCGCATCCGTAGTACCCAGAACAATCTTATTTTGTTACGGTGACATATTGCAGAGTATGACTCAGCAGTTATCTCTTGCTTTAATCTTGCTTTCCAGCAGCGGCGCGTGAACGTAATTAGAACTTTTCTTTTTCTCTCACGGAAAATTATCTTTTCCTTTCTTAATTCCCTCAAACTAGAGTAGAGCGCCAAAAAGAAATGTCCTCAAAACTGTGGATTTTACTTCAACACTCAACTTGTGAGAACCTTGAGGTCTCGCTTACCTAACACTCGATAAATCGATTTCAAGCTGCGTTTAGTCATGATGACCAGGAAAGCGCTTAATCAACGCTCTTCTAACGGTAAATGTAAGACAACCGCAGCGTCAGGGTGCGTTCCACATCAACTAAGTTGAAAATCGGAATAGTTTACATATTTTAAGCGCGACGAAACTGCAGCAGTTCTCAGACATCGAAAGTAACAGCTCAAGTTGTCTCTTGGATATACGTTTCTTTAGTATAGTTTCCTTTTTTTAGCAATGTTGTGTTTTCGTTTACACGACGCCGTTACGGTCACTGGGCATCCGCACTTACATTAAAACAAATTTCATCTTCATCTGGACGAGAATGACGATTATAAACCCTAGAGAAGGGGAACAAGGGGGACAAAGGTTTTTTGTTTGTTTTTTTTTTCCTAGTAAGAATTATAGTTACCCACTTGTCTTTTAATAAACTGCTATGAACTGAACAAAACTAAGTTTCGATAAACGTTTTGTGACTCTAAGTGTTATTTCTAATGTAAATAATATTTGTTGTTGGCACTTCTCGTCTGCTTTATATTTTAAATTCGAAACCATTTCTTCTCGCAAACATCACCGCTAAAACACACGAACAGCCAAAGGAACGTGAAAAAGTTCTGGTGACCCTTCGTGTGTTATTTTTAACGTAAAATATATATAAACCGGTCACAATAGCAGTTCGCCCAACGTTTCTCACTAAAGCTAGTCAGCGCGACACTGGTGTTCATATTTGGTATCCCGCAAAACGTCCGCGAGCCGTCGTTGCAACCCGGTTCCCTTGATTTGCAAAGTAGGTGCGAAAACCAGGTACAAATTAGCGCTTTTTCTTTTTTTCTTTAGTGAATTGCGCGGTGGGCACACCCGGTCATTACTTCTAAATCCTGCCAACGCCTTCAAAATATTCAATACATTTATTGTGTGTTTCAACTGATGGTGGCAAAGGTCGCACTCTAAACGACGAGCACAGACGCCCCACCGCTTTAGAGCAGCTGCACCTCAAGAAGTGCAAGGGGTCGCAGGTGGCGCTTTTCCAAAAGTCTCGCTTGGAACCGGGCCAACACCTCTTACACAGCTTTAAAGCCTGCGCCTTACGTCACATGACGTCACGTCCGGGAATCCCTCACGGGCCCTGATTGGATGCGAGTGCCACGTCAGCGTTCGCCGTGGCGCTCGTTTCCTATCATAGTCCCACGCGAACGCTGACGCGGCACTCGCATCCAATCAGCGCCCGCGCAAGCCCACCGGACGTGACGTCATGTGACGTAACGCGCCGGCTTTAAAGCTGCCTAGGAGGTGTTGACCGAGCATGGGAGCTCCGAACCTCGGTTGCCTCTCGGAAACACGCGACATGGTGATGCAGTCACCTAAATATCGGTGGCGGAATAAAACAAATTTTGTACTAAACTGCCTTTGCCGAAATAGGGTTCATTACGTTTTTAGCCGTACCATCACACGTTGCGGCAAACCGCAGCTAAATATCTGAGCGAAAAACATGCGAACAAAAAAAACTGTTTCCGCCCGGGATCGAGCCGGGGACCTTACGTGTGTGAGGCGCACGTGATAACCCCTACACCACGGAAACGAGAACGCAGCTCCGATATATAAACCAAGGTTTTGAATGTACTCACCTTTCTAATACTTTTGTTTTTTTGTTTCTGTCCTGTCACAATCGAAATAAACTATTCAAATAATTATTAATCATCTGTAAGAGCTATAAAATTGGAGTAGACTGAAAAAATTGTTTAATATTGTACATATGCCCATGCGCCGATTATCCAGCACTCTTCGATTAACCTAATACCCAATGTACAAACTCTACACAATTTATATTATGAACGATGTGATCAAATGCGTTCTGCGCAGTCCGATTTTATAGTAGGATTAAGGTAATTTTTTAAGTTGAGTTTCAATGTAACTCACTCATACATTTCATTGCAATAGCTTTCTTCTTCTATGGAAATGAGGATCGTTCTATGCATTGCGTCCACGAAAGCGAAGGTCCAACATGTCATCGTGTTTAGTAATTTCTGACTTGTCGCCAGGGGCTACGAACCACGGGGAGGGGCGGGGGGCAGTTTTTGTCACAAGTTTTAAACCGGTGGGGGCATGACCCCACACTCATAGCTGTTCCGACCGCCCCCCCCCCCCCCCCCCCCATGAGGCTGTTGCGTGTTGAATATATAAATATTCAGCACGCAACTGTCTCATATATATACATAAAAAGAGAGAAAGAGGTAAACTACACGATGCGACAAGAGCACCAAGACGTTGCCCCCCCCCGCCCCTCCCCTCTTACACACATCAGATATACTTCGGGAGCCCCTGCTTGTCGCTGTCTTGTTTTCAATTTTTAAAGGCCCTGGAAACGCAAGGCTTGACACCGAACAACATGTGGCGCCTACTCGACGGTAGAAAAAAAGCGGCATTACTTTAATTCACGCCTAAATCAGCCTCCCACTTGCCAAATTGCCGCCCTGATTGCTTCCAAAGACACAAGCGACTCTGCTTGGAATGGCCGAGGGGTCGTTCGTTTCTACTTAAGGTGGTTGGAAGAGGCATTAACGTACTTTTGGAAGAACCGAGTGATTTAGCTCTTTAATAGCTCCAAGGTCGGTAGTACAATTTGTTATCTGAACATCGAAAGGGCTGTTCAGAGCTTCTTTGAAGTGGGTCATTACAAGGGTCACAGTTTCATTACTTTGCAACCCCAGAAACGGCCCAAAATAAAACAGAAAGACTGGCCTCAAACTTACTTCAACCACGCTAGCTGTAAATTACTTACGACAAGAGTAGATAGAACTTTTAAATTCAAATGGCCTTAGTTGCTTGAAGTTTCAACGACTGGTTAACGATTAGGATTTCAAATTGCGCACTACTTTAATGATGTTGGGAAGTGTGAGGAAATGGTTGCTTTTCTTTTTGCCACCTTTTTTACTCCCGCTTGCAGATTCTCCCTTTCTTTCACTGTACGATGAAATCTCCATGCTATATACATACATACATATATATATATATATATATATATATATATATATATATATATATATATATATATATAACAAAATGCTTTTATGGCAACAGAAAAACAGGATCCCGTAGTAGATGGTGTTACTGCAAGCTTGTTATGCCCTTTTGCGTCAGGCATCCGGAATAATTGTCATTTTAAGTGAATAGAAAACTTTGCACAATCCCGTACAAAAACCTGTTTTTTATGTCTGATCTCAACATCCAAAGCATGTTGAGATCACACATAAGGCTTTTTGGTCTCAACAGCTCTTTCACGCAAACGCGTTTGCGAGTTTCATGATATAATCCTTGCCGACGCCTTTATTTTTACGACGGAAAAGTAATAGCTAAACAGGTAGTTATAAATATCTTCAAAGAAAAGTTAGGCCCAGTTTGCGAAGTCCGTGAGATTAAAGTCAGGATGAAGCATAAGCAATACGACACTAAAAAAGAATGGTAGCACTATTTTACTTCCCGCCAAACCTGGCTTTTCGCGTTTTAATCATCCGTTGTTGAAATTAAAGCGCAGAGCTTTCGTATGCTGCTTTGATTTTGTTTATAGTGGGATTAATAGAACCGTGTATTTTGTTGTTTTTGCCTCAATAACAACAATTGCCGCAGTCTCCACAAAGGTTTATTTTGTTCGATAGACCTCAATCATCTAAATTCATCTTAGAAGCTATCTATATGATTCGTTCCAAAACGTTTAGTGTATTGCCCAAGGTCTTCAAAGGCGTTCGCAAGGTGTAAAAAAAAGTAATCCTTGTCAATAAGCGTAAAACTATCTAAGCACAGCAGTTTCTTTATTATGTTGTTGTTCCCCAGACATTAAAAACCAGCTTTTATTTGACGTGTGGTATTATTATTACAATTGGTATTATTGTGTTTATTAAAAATTACCTCGAGATACAAATCATCCAGCACCAATCGCGTTCTTTACGCAAAGCAAGACGTGTTCCCCTGTATCGTTTTGTTTTACGTTTTTTTGTGTTTCGCCTCGTTGCACAAAATGCATTAAACCACAAACGCTGAAAAGCACAAATATATATAGATATCAATCAATCAATCAATCTTTATTTTTGGCCTTTTAGCCAACGGTGCCCCATACAGAAAGCTGCCAAAGGCAGCTTGACGGGGTCTGGGGCCCGTTTGGAGATTGGCAGCAGGACTAACTTTCCAAAAAAATAAAACACGCTAAAATATTTTTATACAAAATACCAAAATCAAAATACCAATATTTACCAAAAATACTAAGGTCGCACACAAGTGCATATATATATATATATATATATATATATATATATATATATATCTCGCACTGAGCTAACTAGGTCCACTCCGTGTCTACTCCACGCGCCAGCTTCACCAGCCCCTGTTCAAGAAACGCGCACAGAGGGGCGCGGCGGCGTCGGAACCGAAACGACAGGCGAGAACGAAAGTGCTTTAGAGAGACAGCAAAAAGAAACACGACGCTAAAAAAATATAAAAGAGAAAAAGAGAGAAAGAAACGGGGGGAGGGGTCTAGAGAAAGAGACTATCGCTCCTCTCCCATCCCAATCGACAACGAGGGCGCCCCAGTCGCAGCCATGAGCCGGCATCGCTGCCGCGAGCCCCAGTCGACTCCGGGAATCGAAGGAGGCACGGCGGCAACACAAGTAGTAAAGTGTGCGCGACATCGCATCTAGGGCGCCTCAAGAAGACACAAAGAGGCAGCTTTTGTAGGGAGGAGTCCCCAGAGATGAGTGCAATCAGTGGAAGAGTTCGCATCTCGGAGTGAAGTTCAAGTGTCATGAGGAACGGATAGCAGTCGGCGCAAGCCGCGTTCATGGAGGTGCTGCGGTTGCTTCAGCCATGGAGTTTGCAAAACGTCGCGCCGGTACGACGAGACAGCGACGTCGTTGGAGTCTCCTACTGCTGCTCTTGCGGGTTGTGTCAGGTGGGTGTGGACATCCAACCGAGCGCTCGAAGCATGGGCGTAGGAAGAGTTACCCACAGAGGCTGTCGGGATTAACAGGTTATAAAACCCAACCTTTCTGAGAACGAACATATAAAAAGGGAGGTCACCGTTTTGCTTATAGTATATTAAATAACTTCTAAAATAGGGAGAGGTATTCGTAGCGTGTGCACGACTGTATAATTGTTCCTGAAAGATCGGGAGGTCCTGTGTTATTTATGCCATGCGTAGATTATAGAACAAGTTTTGCCAATAGTTTTCTTCTGGTGTAAACTTTATATACCTCAGGAAGGAAAAAGGCATGTTGGGCTGCATATATTAGAAGATGTTTTAAACTCGAAACGTAGTATATTCTTATATTAATAACTTAGGGTCTATCAACCTATTTTAGAAAGACGAGCGATTACGTCACATTCAACCTAAGTTGTCTAGACAAAATTAAATGTCTTTAACGTACATTGAACGGTGTCCCACACCTGCCATAATACACAAAACGAGGTGTTAACAAACGTATTCAAAGCCCAATGGGTCTTGTCTGAAATTTGTTCGGTTCACATCTCCATTTTATTCTTACTCGTCATCCGCTAAAGCTACATACAACTGTGGTCATAATTGACACGCTTATAATTTTTATTTTATTCTAACGGTGTCTTAGGAAAGATTATTACATAAATATAAACATCTTAAGAGTGAATACTTTGCTTTATATTACGCGAAGAAAAAAATCATTCACATTTCCAACAAAATCAGAAACAAAATTTTGAAAAAAAGAAACAGTATTCAATTTTTTTAAGTATTCCAAGAAAAGAAGCGATCGGACTTAAACTTGTCAAAGCTCAATTGTGTTCTAATTGTATTACAACTGTGTTATCCTTTATACTCGCTGAACAGCTTGAAAAACGCATGGCGTTGCTTATCATGCTCATGCTTCTTGCATCGTGATTGGTCCTTCGACGCTGTCATCCGCAAGTGCCGTAATCTGACTGGCTGAGGAGCAATATTGAGATGCTCAGGACACGTTCCACCGTGCGTTTGCCAAGTTGTCAGTGACCCCAGATACGTGGATGCAATAATAGCGCCTCGAATCGAGATATGACGACTGTGATTGGATAGAAGAGGGAAAAGCTGAGGGACTGGGCGCGCGTGATTGGTTCCCCCTGAAGTTCATGCGCTAGTGTCGCATCCATGTAAACACAATCTATAGTAGTTGACATGACAAGCAATTTAACTCACCTTAAAAGTATCCGCGCCTACTTATATGCCCAACCTTGGTAGGAAGAGTACTCCCAAAACGGCCCCTCTTCATGTAACGCAAAAACCGCCCGCGTAAAAAAAAAAATAAAAAAAAAGTTCACGCGGCTGACACGTTTGAAATTACATTCCTAGCGGAAAGTGCTACAAAGTAAACTCACTTGTTGCATGGCACATCAATGACCCTACACGGGAGGCAAAACGTTTCTTTTAGTGAGGAGCCTCCGAAGTAGTGCGACAGAGAGAGACCCATGCCCCCGAGGGTTCAGCTCCGCCGCATAAAGACACCCGCGTAGGAGAAGCACGCTCCTCGGGAGTTCCGCGTCGGACGTGAGTAGGAAGAACCGTCATCAATCCAGGAAAATTAATCCTTTCTTAGGGTAGACTTACACTTACCCGAAGCTGTTAAAAAAAAAAAATACCACTCAAAACGCATTCAGGAATAGTGAGGAACACATTTTAGGTTTAAGCACAAGTTCCGTAAAGCTTATCAGTTTTACCCATTATTTACACCTGTCTGCCTCACGTAAATACGAACCTTCCTTATCCTTAGGTACTGCACATGTCGGAGTGCCTAACATTGCACTGATTCACGCGAGTGTTATGTTGCACAGTAATTTCCCCCTATTGTTCAATTATTAAAATCCTACTTGTTTTTTGTAAACAAAACATAATCACGTGCCACCAACACACGCTGGTTTGAGAACTAAACACAGGTGGGGTGATCTCTACTGTCAATTCGCCCCGAGTAGTGCTTGCAGCAGAACGTAGGGTTATGGTTATAGCGCCAAGTCATGGCATTTAGCCTGATAAATTCTTTAGCTATTTTTATAGCTCATATTTTATAGTGCATATTTAGGATATGCAATAATCATCTCTTATGATTATCTCTGTCTTTTTTTCCAACATCTGCTGACTCCTCCAATGAAAATCCCTTATTGTAAAAAGTACTGTGTCAATATGGGTATGGAACCTCATTTTCATTTCATTTCATTTATAATACTCTCAGAGCCCGAAGGCATTACTACAAAGAGGAAATCAAAAGTCAAATTGGACGTTTTGAGTGATTTATACAGCGTAAGGTTGGTCTGCCAGTAGGGGCGACACTGGTTTACACTGTAGATGAGCAATTTAGCCAGTGCAGTACAACCGCTAGCCTGGGGTCTTTAACGTGCACCACGCAGTAGTGATACACGACCGCACGCCGGTACGATGCTCATCCAGATCGAAATGGGCAGGGGTGGGGTTCGGCAGCGCGAGCTTTCGCTCCACGCGCGTCGAGCTGGGTGTGCGCTTCAACCCACTCGGCCACCGATCCCCCTACTCCAAAGAGGAGTGAAATTATACATCAATATAAAGTGAACAATAAAAACAAAACGCAAAAAAAAAGCAAAACACAAGGTACAGAATCGCTACGGAACATTATTAGGAACGTCAGTTATGGCGGTTTTAAAATCAGCAGCGTCAGTAAGTGAGACTACAGATGCAGGAATGCGATTCCAGTCAACGGAGGTCAAGGGTAGGAAGGAGGCATAAAAGGTGGAGGGGATGCAGTAGGGGATTCCTATTTTTAATGGATGATCGGTGCGCGGCGATATGTAGTATGATTCTGAAAATAATGAGGTTCGAGGTGCTAGGTTAGAGTGATAAATCTTGTGAAATAAGCAGAGGCGAGCTATTTTTCTACGAAGGGAGAGGTAGGGCAAATATAGAGATGCTTTCATGGAGGTGACGCTGGCTGTACCGCGATAACGCGATATAACTAGGCTTTGGTGTTTTCGAATGAATTCTAGAAATTACAAAAAACAGTCGCGGGTAAACTTTCGGTTAGTTTGACTTTTTCCGCAAAACTCCGTATTTCGAGGTCACGACTGCAAAATAAAAACCAAAAAAGATTGTATTTTACAAATACATTTTGTTAGAGAATAGGGTCAGTGGTACTGAGGAGAGACCACATCAGCTCTTTTTTAAATTTCGGACTACTGACAAAAGGGTGTTTACCTTTTAGCTCGTCAAGTTTCGTTCAGGACAACGGGTTATGGTACTTAAGGTTCACGACCAAATCTATTGTTCAGGTTTTCAAGCTTGGGCCATACTATTTGTTCATTTTCTTTAAGGAAGGAAAGGTAGTGTTTTTATAACAATGAAAGCAATTATTTTGTAAATTTCATTGGAGGAAAAATAGGGTGGTTGAAGCTTCAAGCCTTTTCAGCGATTACGTACAGGAGTCTAGTAATTTCAAAATATTGACTACTTTTGAGGCAACCCTAAGCCGCGCGGTCATGTATGAAAATCGTAAAAACTTCTTTGTATGATTTATGAATACCTACAGTGAACCACATAGCAGTGAGTACTTTTCTCCCATACAGTCCTTTTCAAAAATGTGAATTCACGAATTTTACGATACCACACAGCAATTATTATTCCACTGTCTTAGATTAAAGGGAAGCTACGGAGCTTCTTGGAAAAAATGAGTTAGAAGTGAATTCTAGTGTATTTTTACCCCGTGAACCCGTATACCCAAACCATTTGCTGCGTAAGTATTGTTAAACGCGAGAAAAACGCGAAAGACAGTCGCTGTCCGTGACGTCATCGACGGCTCTTTTGGCTGCCCAAGGCTAGGGGGGCGGGGCTTCAGCCCTATTTTGAAATTGCTCTTGTGGCTCTCCGGCGCGTCGCATTGAAATATAATTTTGATATCTGTTATTCTAAAGGCCAAATGAACGCAATTCAAGCGTTTTTTCTCAAATGTAGAAGTGCCCCATCTTCCCTTTAAACGTACAGTCAACTAAAGTGACATTCATAAATTAATCATGAATGCAGCTATGACGAAACAAAAAATTGGAAGCGGGCTTAACTTTCAAAGTTTCATAATGTATGATATGTATTATAGGGAATATGGAAATGAATTGGTGTGCCACGTGACGTATATTTTTTCGCTAAATTTAGCGGGAAACTGTATGGTTGAACAGGCCACGTGACATCAGGCAATGTTACGTCAATTTCTCCCGCTAAATTTAGTGGGGAAACTGAATCGGTGTATAGGTCACGTGACGTCGATTTCCCGCTAAATTTAGCGTAAAAACTGAATTTATGTTTTTGCTACAAGACGTGAATTTCCCCGCTAAATTTAGAGGGGGAACTATGTTGACTATATGTCACGGACCCTCAATTTCCCCAAGGTGCACAGGTGACGGGACGTCAGGTGACGTCACGTGATGCCACTTTCCCCGCTAAATTAAGCGGGCAAAGCACAAACGTACGACCGGGCGCACAGACAAAATTTTGGTATTGGGGAATAGCGTTAAAGAGCATTTCATGCTTTGAAACGAAAACAGTGGAGTGCGTGACCATCAATACATGCTGTGCAAACTAGATAGAACTAGAAACTGACAAAACTGAGGGGCGGAAGGGAGTCTACGAGGGTATGTACATCAGAGTAGGCACGCACCGTCGCAGACCCCTTTCCACCCGGTTGTCGTATTAGTTTCTGGTTCCCTCTAGGTAGTACAGCATATATCAAGGGCAACGCGCTCCGCTGTTCACTTTTTTTTTTTTTTGTTCTCGACCGCACATGACCTAATAAAGTTGGGTGCAGACCTATTCTTAATGCGATAGCGTTTAGATGCTTCTGTAGCGGAAAATCCGGCGTCGGCGTCGGTAGGACCTAAAAATCCCATAATGCAACGAGCGCAGACACGTGTGACGTCACACGTGGCTGTGACCTCATGGCCCTATCGACCCGCTAAATTTGGCGGGAAGTTTTCCCGCCACAATTAACGGAAAATGTTGCCGCCAAATTTAGAGGAAAGTTTTCCCGCTAAATTTAACAGAAAAATTCTGCTAAACTTAGCGGGTCGATAGGGTCATAACGTCACGCGACACGTGATGCTACCGACTAGACCCCGCACAACGCTTGCACGGCCTGGCAACGAGCGCGTGTTTGTACGAGAAGGCTTTGCGAACGGGGCCCGTTAACACTACCGCGTTCCACTCTTAAAGGCGAAGCTGAAGCGTCCAAATATTTTACATCGCGGAATGCCACACACTTCCCCCAATTCCTTTGTTACACGTCACACTAGATGCATATTCTAGCGAAACTTAATGACGGCCCCGAGCCCGAACTTTATATTGGTTGCCCATAGCTGCTCCCACAAACGCTTTATGCGCAGTAGGCAAGAGCATGAGAGATGCCCTAGGAGGAATGCTAAATATTTTATTTAAGATATCTATCACATTGGGGGAAAACAAACTGCAACCGAGTTAATGTGCTTCGTCAACGCAGACGCGCCAGTCTTAGCCCGATCGACTGAGAATAAACACCTTGTTTTCCTCTCGGTTTCAGACACCAGTGGGATGGTATTCTGGTGGTATTAGCCCGTTAAGAGCTACTTTCGTTTCATCGCCCACTATACCTGTCCGGGGGAAAAAGGAGACGTGCTTTTTGTTTCTTAATGTCTCCAGGAAGAGCAGTTATTGGACATCTACCACCATATGTCTCCCGTTGAGCGCCGCGCCCTTAAAGGGGCCCTGCAATCATATTTAAGCGTCTACCTTTTTTGCGGTTTCCACATGTCTTGGGGTTCAGGCAATTTAGCGGGCACGGAGGGAGTAACTAAATATCAGTGCGTCATGTTTTAACCGGACGACGCGGAAACCTCCACCCCCGATGGGGGCGACCCGTGGTGCCGAAAGCGCGTGATATGTGAAGACTTTGGTCCTAGGCTTACTACTGGTCAGAGTCGCTAAAAGCTTCTTTTTAGTCAAAATACAAAATATAAGTAGCGCGAACCGTTTCAATTATCCATGAAAGTAGTTTTTGTTCAGTGTTTTAGATCAGAAAAAAAAAAACAAGTACAGTTTATAAAGTACGGAAACCAGAAATGACCCGTCGACATACCCGCCACCAAGCGGTGGAAAAGGTGGCGTACATTTGAAAGGAATAGTGGGATCAGGCGCCGACGCGCGGCTAGCGTAGAAAGGTCCCGGATACACGCGGCGGCGCTGAGGTCGTATACGGGCTAGAGAATTCGACCGGTTCCGAGCGTTCCGAAGGCCTTCGGCGAGCAGGTTTGGCTCGCCGTTTGGCGGTATGGCAGCGCGAAGTGGCTCCTGCTCTGAACTGATCTTTACCCCGCATTTTCTGTCGTTTGTGGCCAATGAAGTGTCATGCCGAATTAGTGTTTAATCGCGCAGCAAATGCAATGCGAGCCGCCCTGGCTGCCCGCTTCATCCAGCCTATCCAGAGCATGCTTTAGTGGCGCCCTCTCGAGCCGTCGACACGGAATGCAGTAGCAATGAGCGCTCGCTGAGTTCACTGCCCCTCCTCTAGTTTACGGCCACACAAGCGACCAAGGACGTCAAAAAAAAGATTATTTTTGCTTGTTTTTTTTTTTTTTGTACTTTTAGTTTGCCCATAATTTTTAATATAAAACTAAATTCTAGAAAAGGAAAGTTTCATTACTTCAGTGCGCTCAGGTTCGGTGCAAATTAAAAACCACTAAAAAAGTTGTTGCGGGACCCCTTTAATCCAATCAACGTTTATATCTGTTCAGATGTTTACGTCCCTGCTTTGTCAGCAGTGTTTCTTTATTTGATCTTCGCTCGTTTCTTAATATTTTACTGTACTTCTTCTTCGTCCTTGCACAAAGTTGGTATTCACACATTTATTTTACTCAAGCTTGCTCTTGGTCTCTTTTGTTGTTGTCGGCGTCCACCTTCTTCCTGTTCGTCTGCTGTCATGTTAGATTATCTTTTTCTGACCATTTCGACACGAACAGTTAGCCCCCAAACGCTTCGCCGACGCCACTGCGCGAACCGTTCAAAACTTTAAGTAGGTTTTCTTTTTTTTTTTTTTTTTTTTTTTTTGTTCTTTCTATTTCAGCCGCTGGAACCGCCACCGAAGCACGGCCAAAACAGTTGACTAGGGACAATACATTATGGCGATCGCTTTCGCGATTGACTCCGCCGGCCCCGCCTAGCATTACGCTTAGGACAGCGAAAGGAATTTCCCGTCCCGCTACTTTTTTCTAAATTCGAGATTTTGCACTAAATAATTTGAAACAAGTCTCAATCGTGAATGTTATACACTAGGCGTAGGAGTCATTTTTTGTTATCCGGGCTAACTAGCCGCCGTCGCAACAGCGAGCAGACATCACGACGTAAATGGCGTGAACGATAGTTCAAGTTTAAGAGTGCAGAACCATATCAGGAGACTTGTGAACTTTTTCAGACACTTTTTTGCTCCATCTTGCTTTACAGCTAGTCAACTTCTTACATAAAAATTGTTACCTCGGCCGTCTCGGTTACGCCAGTGGCACGCAGGCACGTCGCGAAACGCGAGCCACTTATTTGTACACTTGAGTACGTTAGCTGTTGATGTGTAACACATGGTGGCCCTGCAGGTCAAACGTAATCATCATCATTGTCTACACGGCTGCGCCAGTTCTACGATTTAATAAGAAGAATGGTCCAGCTGAACCGTGCACGTTTAGGAAGTGTGTGCTCCACAAACGACTTTCTAGAATTCTTTTATAATATTGTGCGCGGCCGTCTTGGATAGTTATCTGCATGAATTATATAAGTAAAAAGGAAGGTAATAGAACATCTACTTTGTTTTAACGTTACTGTACTAAAGAAATATTCTATACACACAAGCGTGCCACAAATCACGCCCACGTAGTCAGAAGAGTTGTTGACGCCTCACTCTTCGCCAGTAGACAATTGACTAATAGATTTAATCATCAATTTATTTTTAATTCGTGCATTCATTATCCTATTCAATGATTCCTTCAGTCGTTCATTTATTCATTGTATCATTCATTCATTCATAATATGGCGTACTTCACCTGAATATTTTTAGTCCATATTTTTTCACTTTCAATAGTTCCCCTTGGCTTGCATTTCTGCGGAGCAACTTTTTGAGCCAATCATTGCCACTTATTAAGAGACGCCGCCGAATGATAACCTACAAAAATCATTTAGAGGTGAACATCATATCTGCTATATAGGATACTGAGCACGAAGTGAGCTTTGGAAATGTTATACCACTTGTGTTTAACTGTAGTTTGAGCTGCTTTCGTTTCTTCGTGGAATAAAAAGCTCAAATGAAATAAGGAGTAACCGTTAAATAAAGCGTCTTAACCAAACTGCCTGCACGGTTACTCCGAAGGTTGTGTCTTCTTCCCAGTCTATCCATCGCTTCATTATCTTTTTTTTTTCCTCCACACTATCAACGAAAAGAAAATGCTGTCACCACTCTGGAACGCAGCACCCACCGCTCTCAACACAGGCTGCTCGATAAACCCGTTACTGGCACTCTAACGCAATAAGCTGCCTTCTCGCGGAAAGCCGGAAAAAGGCTACAAAAGAAATTTGCAGATTGGATTGAGGCAGCGCTGGGCCAAATCCAATTGGCCGCTGCGGGGAGTCTGTGCTAAGATTGATCACTCTGATAGCGTCATCCATTCGAAAAGTTTATTGCGTCCCTGCGCTAGTAGGTTGCCATTGTTCCGCTGTCATTTGGAAGTTGGTAGAGTTTCCTTGCGAGATCTGACTGATACGATGGCAGGGATTTTTGTTGGCAGGGTTGTTGAAGAGTTTTTATGTTAAACATGTTGCGAACGCTAAGCAGGTTAAAATAATTGTTTTCTTTTTTTACATAAAAGTGGTAGTCTTGCTAAGATAAACCTTTAGTAGAAAACCGTAATATTGTTCGTGGAGATTTATGCGTATTTTTTTTTATATAGCACTGATTTTGGGTCTGTATTTTACGCACACAAAGGTTTTCTTGTAGCTTTTCCTTAAAACAAGCGTGCGAAAAACTAATCTCCAGAACTGCAACTTGTCCTAGTAAAGAGTCAAATTGTGTGTGCGTGTTAAAAAAAAAATCAATTTCCCCACCTTCAGGTTTTGCTATGGACGGTTGCTGCATCAGCGTTTATTCAAGTTCCCATGTGAACAACATTCCTGCACTTTTATGAAGCTTATGATACACCCTATACTGAATCATTTTGGTTTACTGCAAGATAAGGTTCAATTTAAATATCATGTTCTCATGCTATTAAATATCATGTTATAACAATATCATATTATTAAATATCCTGCTGCGTTCAAAAATGGTTAATATGCGTCAGATCTTACAGTAATTTCGATTATTCTGATTCGCAATTAATTATTGCTTTAAAATTCAAAAATAAATATTCGTCCTACATTTTTGCTTTTTTTTTCATATTCAACTTTTTCACTTATCTCGATATTACAATAACATAAAACCACCGGCTTCAAACTTTTTTTAAACTGTTACATGAGAAAGCTACTCCTGCATAACCAGTTTCTATAAATACATTATATAAAGTATATATATATTGCCTGAGCATGTCTGTCATCCCGTTCTCTCCTCAGCCTTTTTCCGAACATGTTTGAAACAAGAATCGCCTCGGCTTAGAACGTCCTCAAACTCTACACATGAGGCATAAACTTTACCTTTGTTGTTTCTTGTTATTTGCTACGAAAAACCATGAAACTTCCGGTAATTTACTTCCGTGACTAAGTACTAAAAGAGACACTTTTCGAGAAACGCCACATTGTATTCAATATTTATGCCTGAATCGGTCACCTTTATTACTTTTATTGCAGTGACGTTTTTCGAAATACGACGATCAGTCTTCTTCTGCTGGTCGCCAAGAGCGAGTTACCACTTGGAGCTTAATATTGTTTGAAAGATTTTATTAAAATGACCCTTTTACTTCACAAAAATTAGAGGTACAAAATAAAATGGCTGCAAACACTTGCCAATAATTGACAATTTAGTGAAATATAAAAAATAATGAAATAGACATCCACAACACACGAACACCAAAAACCAGACAGTGTATATTTCTTTCTGACACAAGACATTTTGCAACTCTCTTCGTTCATTTTAAGCATCTGTTCGTGTCATTCCGATGCAACATGCGAAATAAAGTACCCGACCAAAGTGTGAGAATATATCCTTTTTTTATGCATAGGAAAATAATCTTGGTGTCAGAAACTAACCAACATGCATAATTTTTTATCATTTTTTTAGTAATAAGCTTTAATTCAGTTGAAAAAAAATTCTCCCTTTTCGTGAAACGAAAACTAGAAAAAAGACGAGATGCACTAAGACACCATAAATCACCTCAGGCTGGCTCAAGCACATCGTGCAGTCGTTACACAACGGTGTATTTATCTTCCTCTGAGGAAAAACAGAGTAATCGATTCGTCTGCACTTACGGCTCGATACTTCAAATTCGTTTGTTTATATTTTGTTGTGATTGGTGTTGCTTTTATAGGGGGAGGAGGAATCGTAATTGTTTTAACGGCGTTTGTTTTTGTTGTTAATGTTTTTCTTCTATTACTAGTTAAATTTACCTCGAGACCGATGACCACGATAATTTTTTTCTCAGAAGGAATAAAAGTTCTGTTTCAGTTATTTGTAAAAATTGTCGTATTAGTTTTCGTACGTGCCGTAATCCAGCCTTCTTACCCACGTCTCTCTTTCTCTGGGAACTGAAAATCGCACACGGGGCGTCCATCTCTCCGCCTTATCCCATCGCTTAATTGCGTACGGTGCACCGAAGACCAACGTTCGGGAAGACCCGCACGATTCATGACCGTTGGCGACCCAAGGAGCTCTCTCTGGCGAGCCATCGCGCGCGCGCCGAGTGAAATGTGTCCGCTAAGTGGCCATTTATCGGGGCGGACACGGAAACTAATCAACTTCACGGTCGCAGGCCAATGAAAGAGGTCATTTCAGATGGTGGTTCTTTTTGTTACTATCGCTCATTACCCTAAAATGTGATATTTGTATATATCGATGCGTTCCTCATCACTCAGGACGTGTAACTTCCACGAGGCTTTATAAAATGTCAAAAGAAAGCGGCGAAGCTTGTTGCGAGAGCTCTTTGGTTTACATTTCGCGACGCGTAGCTACGGCGTGGCGCACCCGTGTGGTCCATTTTTCATTGCTACTCAAGCTCATAACCTTCATCGTGCGCTCAGATAACTTTCCAGAATGGGTGAATTACATGCAGACCTACTCAATTGCACGCATGATTGCAAGCTCGACCACATACAAAAATGTTTACTGCATAAGGGTCAGATTGCCTATGGGAGCATTGGTACTTAAGGGTGCTCGGGCTTGTGTTTTTGCTTGTGTTTTTCAATCATGCTGCCCCCTTTTCTTAAATAGTTTTGCCGCTGTAACTTTGAGTAATTTATTGTTTGCACTGCTACTTGCATGGCTGTGCAATTTTTGGTGCGTGTTCTTTTTAAATTTAATTTGTAAACAAAAAAGTATTTTAGAATGGTAATACCTTTTGTGTTCATCGTGCCTTCTCGCTCAAATTTATTTTTTCGTCATAAATACGACACATTTTTTTGGTGTTTATGTTTATTCTAACTCAGTTGTAGGAATTAGTAATAACTTCAAAAGTTTGGAATACATCACAACCAGGAACACTTGCAACCAAATCAAAATCTTCGCTAAAACCAAGCGCAGGAAAACGTTAGAAATCTGTGTCCTAAAAATGCAACGCGACTTGCCAAAAGATTTGCAGCAAATTAATGTGCTCGGTTGAATTCCAGGCGAAAAAAGTGTTTTTGTCGATATCATCTACAGACCGAACTACCAAAGTTTCATTTGGCTTCAATTCAAGTTCCTGTTGTTCGGAAGCTGCCAAAAATAAATAAAAGTTATCATCCTTGTAGGATGTCCAAAGGCGAACAGGGTCGTTCTACAGTACGACACGCTGTATCTTACTTACGCAAGATGGAACCCGTGCTCGCTTATATCTGTAGTGTAGTCGGGAAGCACCATCGCCGTCATTTACGGCGATGGACCCCGCGTCCCCCATGGGTGACGCCATTTGGTTGGCGCCTCGGGAGCGAGGTCATCGCGATATATATACGGCTCGTAAATCCTTAATCCGGCAAAGCTTCGCGGCAGCCAGTCCCCCAAACCCTCCTCTTTCTTCTCTTTCGGCCTCCTGCGCCGGATGAGCGCTTTCAGGAAACTAGGACTCGATTTGTACGCTGAAGCAATATTGCCCTATGACACTGACAAAGTGAAAACGGCAGGGGGTGTTTTTTTTTTTGTTTTTTTTTTAAACGCCCGGCATCCAGTACGCTCTCCGTGCCTTCCACCGTGCTTTGGCTGTGCGTGCACGCTCGAGGCTCGCGAGACGCGGAAGCATTGTAGAAAATACGAAGCTCGCGCTGGAGGCGGGACAACTGTAGCTTCTTTCCATCTTTAACACCTTTTCAGTGATTATAGATGCATTACAATATTGACCTCAAACACTACCGGTTAAAAAAATACTGATACAATTATGTTTTCGGAAATTTTTTTTAAACTGTGCTGTATAAACATTTTACTCGCTAATGCATTCCATTTAGCAGCAAACGAGCATCAGTTTCAATATATCTACATTATAAGGTAACCTCTACGCGTTAAGCTTTCTTTTATGAAACGTGTTACAAGCGCTCAACCTTATTGCGAATGTACCTTATAGAGACGAAGTGCATTATCTGGGCGATACGTGATTAACTAAACTGATCGCCTTGTATTCTATTCTAGCAGTACAGGCATAACATAAGCATGTTGCTTTATAAAACTGGCGCTTCTTAGGGCTCACGCATTTTTTTAGCTCATTTTGTTGATATAAAAATTACTTGTATAACAAATGCCGTACATGAAGGGGATTTATTGATTTCGTTAAAAAATATTACCCGAGAACATGGTTCTTTCAATTAAGACTTTGGTTCGAGCTAGTTGGTTCATGATGGCAGTGCTTTAGGCAGTGCAGGCACATTCGGAAAAGCCCAGCTTTAGGCAGTGCTCCTCACTTCCACGCATAGCGTGGAAGTGAGGGGCACTGCCTAAAGTTGGGCTTTCCCGAATGTGTTGCCGATATCAGTAACCCATGCATCTGAACGCTGGGAAGCCAAATGATTGCATCTGGAGGAGTATTTTGAGACAGGTGGCACAAGACATGTATTGAATCTGATACAGCATGCATTAGGCGTTGCCTTTCTACTTTGATTTCTTGAAAGCCGCATTTTACGGGAGTGTATTGTATCAGATACATTATGGATTGTAAGGTTAGGTACTTAAAATAGAGTTTATAAGTATTTCGTGGTTACACTAAAAAGAGGGCCAAGGCAAAAATGTATAGGTGACTTGGAACCTTAAAGCCGGGGTCACACTTCTTATATATCAAACAAATGGCAGTCTGAAAACACGAGTCACCTCAATATTGGTTGTTTGAATGCCGCGCGTTCAAGTTTCTCTTTGAACTGGTTGCCGTGCGGCATTCGAAGCACGGATCTCGCAATGACTCGCGTTCGAATCTGCAAGTAAACTGTCGTTTGTATTTTGCATAAGCAATGTGACCCCCGACCCCGGCTTACAGACCATGGCACCTTCCTTTTTCGGGCTGCATTTTCTGATAAACGGTTAACCAGAAAGTCACAAGCGCTCTTAATTAAAAAGTTGTTCATTAGACTTTATGTAAACAAAAGATTATAAAAACGTTTAAAAAATATGACACGTTAAGACTTTCTATGCAGATTCGGTTATCCTCGACACTTCGAAAAGTGATGGCACAAGCCGTACAAAACGTTTTAAATTTAAATTAAAGAATTTTGTTTAACTCGTGTACTATGGTATTACAAGCACCGACCGATATGGCGGGAACTCGGAACGACGTTTCTCAGAGCTCATCATCTTGCTTCAACTCCGATTACTATGATGGATGCGTTCCAGCGGCCCCATTCCATCCCTCTGACTGTATCATCACGAGACTGTTTTGTTTCCCTTTTTTTCTTATTTCCCTTCACCTTTTATCTTTCTTTTCGCATTAGTGTTTTTTTCTTTTTGTTATTTTTTGTTGGTTTTCTGCCTCAGCTTACTTTTGTTATTTTAGGTGGAGAGTAGCTGTTAACAAACCACAGTAACACGCCAAACTACTTTGTTCTACTGTGTTTCTCTTTATTTTCTTAATTTGTTATGCCCCAGTTTAGTCTCATTCGCTCAAAAATTACGCCTTTTATTTGTCTAAGTTCAGTGGGTTTTCTTTGTCTATTTTTCATCAAAAATTATCATCAAGTAAGCAAACAAAAACATATTGCCTACTCCCGTACACATACGCTTACCTGAATGTTACTACGCTACGGAATGAACGGTCTTTTTCGTAGACTTTCCAAATTCACCAAGAAAGATATTCAAAAATACCTACCTTTTTGTTTACCCTTCTACTAATCTAGCCTTGCTGGTGTGCTGACATCTGCGAGTAAATTTCTCAGCATCAGGACATTATACGCGGTGTTTTGAACGGTATGTATATAATGTAACGGCGACTACATATTACTAAGACAAGAATAAATGAGCCAATGAACAGAAACGAATGAACAAACATACCGCACGAAAAGAAACGAACTCAAAAAACGGCAGTCACGCCCAGAGGTTGAGGAAGAAAGGGGAGGGGAGGGAGGTTCTCGAAAAACGTATCCTTATAGGTGTGCGACTTGGAGGTGAGTAGATATACAAACAGTATAAAGGAGAGCAAAATTTGCTTATTTCCGATTTAAATTTTATATATATATTTTTTTTTTGCGTGGTACACCGATTTGTAGCATGGTAACTGTTTAAGACCTTACTGTAATTGTTAAAAAGTGTGAACCTTCGCGTAAGTATAACTTTTCGACAGGTTTTAATTAGACTTTTCTCGCTTACATCTTATATCATATCCCCGGGACTCAATTACGCCAGTCCCTAAAATAATTGGAAGCAGTATCTGTCGGTCAAAATCCTGTTAGCTATACATCCGCAATCAACGCTGCCAAAATTAAGAGTTCTTTTTCTTTCCGCATGGATATCACCTTTTTATTTTTTTTTATTGCAAACGATTATTTTGTTAGTGCCTGTTTTAACAATCTTACCGTTTATATTAGGGGCCCCAAACTCGCGACCAAAGACAGGGTCCGTAAGTATCCTGCGCCTGCCAGAACCCTCGTGCTCATTACTAGAGCGCTGCATGCGCCATAAATAATGGTCTCGGGCCGTCCATTCATTCCAACCGAAAACGAAGTTCTTCTTTGACAACGCGCTCACATATCTGTCGCTATTTTTCTTTCTTTTTTTAATTAGAATTGTTTCGTCTTGAATACCACTAAAATGCAGGTATTTTCTAATAATTAAGATATAAATATTGCCAGAAAATCAAGAACTATCGTATGATGAAATATTTTATTCGAGTATCAGTGTGTTGATATTTCCAGCAGGGCAACGATAATGTGCTTGCTCGTTTGATATTTTGAAAATTTTCAATACGTTGGCAAAGCGATGATTTTTGTTTTATAATGATATAACATTATGTATTTATCCAAAGTTGTCGTATGAAGAAATCGAAGCTAAAGATGTCGCTACTGAAAATGCGAGTATACAAACATCAGTGAGCACAAGGTGCGTTCTTCAGGACGTCTCTCTCTGAGAGACTCGGCTGCTTTGCAACTTGAAACATAAAACATCACTAATGTTGTTTCTTTTCTATACTATTTCACTCCCCCCCCCCCCCCCCTTCTCCCTACCTACGTTTGCGCTCGACCTTTTGATGGTGGGTTTTCTGGCCCCCACACTTGAATGAGCTTGAGACCCCGGGTCTATATCATCGGGTCGTTTCGTCAGTCAAAAACACACGCGTTGTGCTTAGTTCTCCGGCATAGGGACGCTCTCGCTCCCGTTTATCCGGAACGCCACTCAGCAAACGAGGACTCCGGTAGGTTGCGTCTCGTCAGTATAATGCTACGCGATATACGTTGAGACGGCATGTCAGTTTGGAGGCCTAATTTAATATGTCGCTTATTAACGACCATTAAACATTAATGTGTCTTCGTGCCGTTTATATATATATATATATATATATATGTATATAAATATATATATATATATATATATATATATATATATATATATATGTATATATATATATATATATATATATATATATATGTATATATATAGCATTACGCGGGCTGCGTTTAAAGAGCATGACACTCTGCCCAATACACCGTAATTTATAAAAAAAAACAGTGCAAAACCCATGGAATTGGTTCAAAAAACAATTTTAATGTAACAATTAAAAATGTAGCGCGCTGTTAGAGAACATCATGCGCATAAAGCTGAATGGTGCCATAAATACGTAAATACGTATAACAGGTCAGTGGTCAGAAACCGTTAATGGAGGTTAGACATAAAAAGAAACCGCAGAAAACTTTCTTACAGTGTAGGTAATAAAAAAAAAAGAATACATTTTGCTGTACAAATACATCAAGAGACCCGCAGTTTTCGTCGTGAAAACATTCAGAGCAGATAATCGAATACCACAGCACTACAAAGCTTCTTGGTGAGGAGTTTTCGTTTTGGCATCAATAGTCACTAAAACAAGGATGGGGCCGCGGAGGGGAGAACGAGGGAAACTTTCCTTCACAACACCCCCCCCCCCCCCCCCTAAGCCCCCAGTGGCAACTTTTTAATTGGAAAATTACGTACATCAGCTTTTTTATAAAGAAATGTTTATTTTTTGATGAAATACAAATATTAGGTCAACAAAATAGACCTGGGTAACGCACTGATCTCCATGACAATTGCTGGATCGCGCTTCCCCACACCGAAAATGCGGCCCCCGTCGGCCATCTCACGACATTCGCTCTACCGCTGTCAAGTCTAGACAGTTACCATGGTTACCATCTGTAGGTCACGTGACAACAGAGGCAAAGGTCATGGGATTGCCGCCTTGACAACGCTTCAGCGAATGTCGTAAGATGGCCGAGCGGTGGCCTCAATCGTGCAATGGGCTCGAAGCGGGGAAGCGCGACCCAGGCAGTTGTCATTGAGATCAATGGGGTAACGCATCGCCCGTGACGTCAGGTCTAACTGCAGAACCCCCCCCCCCCCCTCCCCAAGCCTGGCCAATACTAACTAGAAGACAAGGTCGAACGCCATCACTAATGGGTCCTCGACGCAGCGCCGCCTACCTGCAGTCAGTATCACCCCCAGCGCGTTTCGCGACATCTTACGACGAGCGCGACGCTAGCAGACGGTAAGACCAAGACGTACGCGTCTGCCACTATGCGGCCTACTCTCGTCGAGCTTTAGCGTGTTTGTCACCTGGGGGCGCGTCGGGGATCCCACTAACAATGACGTCAGGCTCAGGCCTAGTGGGCTGACCCATAAATACGTCCCTGCTTGCCGGTTCGACTTGCTCGACCCGAGGAAGAGAAAGGCACCGTCATTCTTGTCTACCCAGACGCTGAACATAAAGATCTCGAAGGCGCGTGGAACTCGGGGAAAAAAAAGAAAACACGCTCGGTTTTGGCTGTTCTTGAACTATGGTTTGGGAACACATCCAAGCTTTTTAGCCGCCATTTTGTTCTCCTAATTCGCAATAGCGCTGTTTCTTAGAAGCAAAGCTATAGTCCGTTGCAACTCAAGAAGGTAGGGTGAGGGCGTTCCGTCTGCTTCCTCCTCCCCGGCCCGGCTTTCCGCCGAGCCATGAACGCAAAATAGCCCTCCTGTGTTAGTTTTGATACGTATGTTTCCTGGGTTCGTCACTATTCCCAGATCAGATTCAATGAAAATAAAGCGAAAAATAACTTGCTTCTGTAGCTGAGATAGGCGCTTGACTCTCCTTTGTTCGTATACATTAAAACCACCGTTTGCAAAGATGAATGACTACTAGGTACCATGTTAAAGAAAGACAAACTTATCCGAGAAGCCGGAAGAATCACTTGCGGAAAGAAAACCAGCTGTAATTTCAATCAGACATGTTCTTTTCTCCTAACAACATAAAGTTAACAATATATAAGGGACACTAATTTCCACTAAATGGTCGTTAGGCGGGAAAATTAACGAGTCATAATTCGTCGTTAGGCAAACCAGCCTCCTGTGCAAAGCAATCAACCCTAATGATATACTTTGTGAACTGCGAGTCACACCAAATCAAATCTTTTCGCTATCAAACTAATACGGAAAGTGAGATGGCCATTACGTCTGAGAGAGTCCAGTACAACGAAAGCGCACTGACGGCATTCGCCCATTTCGTTTTATCGCCGTCTCGTAACGGGGTAAGGGACGACAACAATAACACTAACGCGCGGCGTTTAATCTTGGTTTATTGTAACACAAACCGTTGATTAAAGCGTAAAGCGTAAAAAAATAAAATAAGGAATGCAAGGAACAGTGCCAATTTGGACATACTTCGCATCCGAGTCCGGGTTTCTTCGAATGAAAAACATGACAGGGAATAAGAGCTAACGCCAGAGAGAAAAACAAAAATTCTTTCGATTATTAACATTGACTGCCGTTCGTATGTGTATTGTTTGTGAATGCTCATTTAGCTTGCGGGTATAGTTTTTCTATAAAAAAAAGAACATTTTCGAGCAAAAACGCGCGCTATTTTTCTGGTCCCATTTTTATTAATAGCATCTGCGTTATAAGATCAAATGCAGCGCACACTCCGTTTTCATTCTATCTATTCATCAGTCTGAAAAAGCTCAGAAATGTAGCCCCGAAAAATTCTCTTTTTACCACAATCCCATTTCTGGGACGACGCAAGGCGGAAACATGAACTACATACATTCACCGGGAACGGAGTCTTTTACGGCAGATTGCTAACGGTCGTAACATTACCATGTCGCTTGCTTTTGACCGCACTTATTAAAATTATCCGCAACCAACGATTCAATGTTGGCCTGCTTTTATCTCAAAACTTCTCTGCAAACAAACAAGAAAATCTAAAACGATTGTCATACATAAAATGTAAAAAAACAGTGAGTCCTAGCATCTCTTTTGTTCGATAAACAGTTACGCGAAGAGATTAATCACAAATAAAAGATGTAATCTACACGTTTTGTACTTCAAAACTACAGAAGCTTTTTACAGCTGTGAACAGCCTAACGGGAAAAGAAAGATATGCATACAAAGTGAGCCTACCTTCCCCAAAAAATAAAAATAACTTCATAACGAGCAGACAATACGAATAGTGTTATAAAAAGAAAGCGGAAAGGAGGAAAAAAAAAGGTTTTCGTGCAGCCCCAACAAAACTTTCCTCGTCGATTTTTTTTTTAACGGTTTACGTTCGACTGCTTGTAGCGCGCTACCTTTCGACTTCACTGATATCTTTTGGTGTGCAGCTTGAGTGCGCCACTCATCGGAGCTCAAGCTTTTTTTTTTTTTACATTGATATTTTGATATGTTTAAACTTTCGTTTGGAGTTGAACATACCGCCGTCTGAACATGAAAGCAGCACAGAGAAAACGGTAGATTTAGAGACTCCATTTTTACAGACCTAAAACATTTTTGTTTTCATGGAGGGTTGTGAAACATAGTAGGTACCAACAGAAATCGTTTTTTTTTTTTTTTTTACTTTTCACTGACGCGTAAGCGCGAAGAGGATTTCAAGAATATCTTAAATTAACAATATGTCTTACGTGGGCGCCGGCAGTGCAATCCCTCAAGTTTCGCGACAACTCAGCTTAGAGAGGCACCTGACTGTCAATAATACTTTTCGACAGAAGTTTTTTTTTTTTTTTCATTTTGTGGTTAGTGAAATTTCACGGAATGCATGTTTAATGGCATGCTTTCATCAACTAAATATTTATATATCAAACATTATAACGCAAAAGCTTTAATGAAACTTTTACGTGGGTGTCGCATTCAAATTAAATACTGTAAATAAAACAGTAAGCTAGAGCTGGCAATTTAAGTTTCGTTTTATGGCCTACTGCTTGGATAAAAAAAGAGACCTCTACTGTGGTATTGCAAAAGCAACCTTCAACAAGCTCTTGGAAGTATCCGCACGTAAAGTTGGAAATGGCTCCAATAAAAAGTCGTCGCGCAGTTGTGTGCCGTCGTCAGACTGCCCTTAAAAGTGCACCGGAACGGACGGCAGTTGCACGCTGTTCGTACTCCCTCCACGCCATCCACGTGAAAGCAACAAACCCCCAACAGAACGGAAATGGCCACTGGGAACGAAAAGCAAACTTCATCGGGAACCCAACAAACAATACGAAAACAAAAACGATAAATAGAAAGGCCAAGAAAACGTCTAAGTCTGAAATACGGCTGGAAAAGCGAAGAGCAAAACCATAGCCGAGCAAACGAAGAAGGATCAAAGCCGCGTAAAGTTTGTAAGGCTCATGAGTTTGTGCGGACATTGCTTCGATCCTGAGTATTTCATAGTCGCTTTCCAGAATAACTGAGGCGAGCCGGAAGAGCTCGCAATACGTGGCCGGCGTTAAAACGACGTCTTCCGTAAATAGTTAGGAAGAGGGCCATTGAACACCCCTGTGTCCAATAGCAGAACAGAAAAATCGACAAGCGTTAGCTGAAAGTGTTAGGGCAGCAAAAACTTGGGACATTAACACAAGAAATAACAAAATGAAAGCTGCTTACATTCTGCGGAGTAAATAGTCGCGATGTTTACAAGAACATTTTGTGCGCCATTTAGAATCGAAAGAAATCCTGCATACAATACCGGGTGGCCGCGTCTCGTCGTAACGGTCAAGCTCTCTCTTTTTATCTTCACGCAATTGACTTCACCTCGCAAGATACACATAGCGCCGTGCATCCAGGCACCAGTCTTTCGTGCGAACTTCGACCACGGGTCATTCAACAGTTTTGCATCGCATGCGACTTCATTTTTCACGACCTTCCTTCCGAATATTTGTTTTTATCTTATTGCAAGCACCTTGTAATAGGCGACGATTATTATTTCAGTAGCCGGTTCTTTTTGGTACCCGTATTTTACGGGTACAAAAATGAAATACACATTTGTTTATTCGTATGTTCATTTCCGTTGTCTTGCCTCGTGTCTAAGTTTTTTTTTATTATTATTATTGTTTACTTTTGTATTGTGTGTTCATCTTTGCTTTCGTTTTTTTACGTATTTATTTGTTGGTCGGTTTAGTTGTCTGCTCGTCGGTCCGCTCCTGTTCGTTCAAAAGTAGCAACTTCATAAACTAAAGGCGTTCTTGATGTGAAAAAAAAAATTGTGAGTTAGGCTTTCCATGGTGAGAATTCTGAGCATATTTAAAAAAGGAATAAGTCGTCTGAGCAGTGCCTCATTTTTGCTAAGAGTCTCTCACTGTTCCACGCGGGAGCAGCCAATAGGGATTCATCGGGGTTTAGGCAGCTCAGCAAAGAGTTTCTCGGGTGTGAGTCATCACTCGAGTGTTGCGCCAAAGGCGCAACGAGTGTCGTCTCCTTCCTTTGTTGCCCCCAGCAACGAGTGCAAAAAAGGGACTCGCATAAATTGTGCTCCCCATAGACACGACGGAATGGAAGCATTTGTACCATTCGCCCCCTCCCCACCGTCTCCCATCTTTTTCCAGCTCCCCATGTCAAGCCGTCCGCACTTCCCTTAATTCAATTTTCGAGATTCCTCCGCTCCTCGCGCTTTATATTTACACGCCCGCGCGCTTGCCCGCGAAAAACGATCTGCACGAAATGGACGATAGACCCAATGGATGACCCGACAGCAAAGAGGATGTAGCGGAACCGTCGCCGCTTTTTGCACCCCGACTCCCACCCTCGACTGAAAACAAAAAGAGAAAAGAACGAACCTAAAGATCAAGCAACTTTTCTCTTTTTTTTTTTTTTAATCTCGTTTGTTTCAGAAACAAGAAAAAGTCGCGGTATATAAATTGAACGTGAAGCCGAGACTGAGCTGTCAAGGAAAAAAACTATTCTCTCCAGTCGGGCGCAATTGTTAGCAGTCCAGCTTCAGCTTCAACATTGTTTTTTTCCTAAAAATCTTGATGTTGTTTGATACGCTGTGCGAACAGATAGCTTGAGCAGGCGCCCCACTTCCTCACTCCGCTGAATCACTGAAGGCGCCCGAAAAATTCTGGCAACAATCTTTCTATGAAGAAACATCGCTATGAATAATAACCTTCGGTAATTTAATCAACATCGGTACGGCACAAGAATGTCAAATGGGTTTTATTGATGAAGCCATAAAAGCTACAGCTCTGTGGATTGACATCGACACATAAATTGTGTTGCAACGGCTGGTTCCATTGAAAAGGAAAAGTCACGTGCAATAATAATAATAATAATAATAATAATAATAATGATACAGTAACATCAAATATATTTTTTAATATAACCAAAGAGCTACAAAAGCAAAACTAAACTCTAGTTTAGATAATAAAACAGACACTCTTGCAAAGTTGAGTTCAATACTTCAAATTCGTGAAAAATATATTAATCCCATACGTTATTAAAAGTGGTCTACATTCTGGATAGCGGTGAGGCTACACAAATGTATAAGAATAAAATATCAGAAAATGACGACCAGCTCAAGAAGGCACTTTACAATCAATTCTATCAAGTAATGTCTCACTTTTGACATTTCAAGTTGACCTTCTGTAGAAAAATAAAGTCTCAGAAAGCTTTTCTTCTTCTACTTGTATTAATATATTTATCGATGCTTTTAATTCAAAAGCAGTCTCCAACTAATGTATCTGTCGTGAAAAAATTCTTATTAACTTCCTCTGCACACCGCTGGTGTCAAACTGAAAGTTTATTTCGAATAATTGAAACCGAACTCAAGTTTCGAACGAATACAGCTGTTAACAGAGGAGGCATAAAAAATGGCAAAGTAAAAGATTGTGGCAACTAAGGAATTACTCTTAGCCTTCTTAGCACTGGACCAATAATTATAAAAATAGTATCACGAAGTCAACCAGATACACCCAAGTAAGTATATTTTTAAGAAACTTAGGAACCGACAAAAAGTAGAGTGTTTTTTTGTTGTTTTTTTTTTATAAAAGACAGGTGCAAAGTTGAGGAGAGCGGGGCGAGGGGGTCGCAAATGCATCACTATTTTAGTACATGGGCAATTGCGAAAACTTTACCTTTCCTTATGATTTGTTTTTGTTTTTTGCAGAACCATTACATTAATGCTGCCACTCGAGCCGTAAGTTACAATTCTAGAAGTGCCAAAAATTTATTTTCCAAGCCTATTGGTTCAAAGTACGTGTATGAGAAAATCAAGTACTCTCTAGGTTAGTGCGTTGGAGTTAAGCGCTTGACATTGCGAATTAACAGCAGTTATAAAACCTAGAAAAAGAGCACAAAAAAGGAACCAAGTATTGAAGGGCATCATGAGACCATATATGCGGAGGTATACGTAGGCAGAGTAATGAGAAAAGCGCCAAACATGTGCCCTTTGTGCACATCAAGCTATTAGATCATTGCCCTAAGAAAAAAGTGTACTTCGGATGCAAGATTTCCCGCCTCTATGCATCTATACTAGGCTGACACAGTAATTAAAGAGACACCTGGCGCCCGACACAGACAAGAGGCAGAAACAAAAAGAAGATTGATTAAAAAGAAAAAAAAAAAAAAAGAAAGCGAAGAGGACTTGGCTGGATTCAACGTGTTGAGACTATCCTTAGCCCAAGTGAGAGCTACAATACACGCGCAACGTAGCATCGCAACATGGCGCTTTTATCTGTTTCGTTTCCTCTTCCTGGTCCGAGTCGATGATTCCTGTCCCTTGTGCCATTAGCAAAATGAGCCCTGCCATCTTTCCCAATTCGTCTCGCGATCCCCACGCACACCGAGTGCACCCCTCGCTAGTCAGACAATTTCTCGCTTGGTCGGCCAAGATCAGATATATACATTGGTAGCGGCGTGTTTCTCTCCTTTTTTTTTCTTGTGCTTCCTTTGAGCGATATGTATATCTATATATATATATATATATATATATATTTCGCCCAAATTTTTAGAGCTCGCAAACTTTTGAAGTTGCTTTTTCTTTTGTCATTGTTTCCTTGTTTTATTGAAAAGGCAGCTTGTTGTAGCTTTATTAAATGATAAATACAAAAAGGTGTGTTTATTTTTTATATTGTCCTCTAAGTATTTATTTATTTCGTAATTTCATTGCTTCCTTTATTTATATACACATATTATTCGTTTAAAAATTTATTCCTTGTAATATCCCCTTTTTATCAATTTATTGAGATATTAATCTAACTGTTCAAAATTCATTTGCGAAAAATCGCCCTGTAACGAAGACTAAAATGCATATGTTCTATGGTCGTTCTGAACATCCACATCCAGCAATGACACATACGTTTTTGACCAATTCCACCAACTTATAGAAAGGTCATTCATGATTTTTTTTTTCTAATCAGTTGAACCCCTGAGTACCTTCCACTATTCGAGACAAGTAGTTAATAATACAGTGACCAGTCAAACGCACCACTTAAGAGTCCTCCGGGTATTGCACCTATAGTCTGACGTCAAGCCCCCACAAGGTTATCGTCTTGCAGTTACTTGGTAACTAATGAATACCCAGCAATAAAAGGGGGAGAAACTGCAAATGGGTTGCCAGTGCAGCTGAAGGATATGTACAATAATCTAGGTATGACGCGGACTCTCAGATGGACGCCATGACAACAGTAGAGATAAGCTCTCAGCGCGCATCAGAATCGTCCTACAAAACGCGTCCCGGGCGCGGACTTATTGTTTTAACATCATCCAGATTTTTAGGCTAACAAGCAATCAGTCATGAACTGGCTGATTACAGATAGCTCGTGTCATATCGAGTCGAAATACACCAAAACTTATATCAGCGATGAAGTTTCAAAGGCAGAATTAAACTTGCATCGTACCAATGTTAAGAATACAAACAACAGCGACGAGTCCTTTCGCGAGGATTGCTTTGTGTTAACTCGCTATTATTCGGTGCGCTCAACGTTATTGGCGTTTCGCTAAAGGTAACTAACAGATTCATGAAAGTCAAGAAATATTTTACATCATCTATTAACGAGCCCGGAAACCTGCGTCCGGTCTTTAATTTGCGAAGAGAAACGTGAGTGACGCGGGTATCACAAACACAACCTTGGAGCGTTTTAGCATTGCTGCTACAAGTTTTCACCCAGCATGAGGTTTGGACGTCTAAGTTGGTACCGTACTGACAGGCAACCCATTACACTAACAGTTTTTGTGGAAACATTTTAACAGTCCAAGAAATAGGAAGAAGCGTAGATCACGTCATCTGACTAAAAGAGACGCCCTCTGTATGCATTATTGTTACTTTTTTTTAATTATTTTTCTCATTGTCGTAGCCATATCCTCCTCTACACTCACAATGCCTGTCACTGCATGGTTGCCAGGCTCGGCTATAGCTAGCCAAATTGGGCTAGTTTTATTTGCAGTTGGCGGGAAAAAGTGATAGATGGCTATTTGGCTAGTATTGGGCTATTTCTGACCTGTGCTGGGCACACCAAAATGCCTTAAAGCACTTGGATTTATAGTAGGGGTGTCGCGAACTTTAGTCGAACCAGATTTTTAGGTCGAACTTTTGGGGCTCGACTGGGTAGAACCGGTTCGACGAAACTTCCAACTTTTAACCACATTCGACTGGTTCGACTCTGTGGACAGTGTGGCCAGACCATAAATACAAGCATGTCTAAGTTCGGAGATTTTTTTTTTTATGCAAAGGGTTATTTTAATTTTATGAACCAGTTGAAATTGAAATAAACTAATCGTAATCACTGAGGAAGTTAATAACTTAATCTTTTTGCATGGTATTAACTGAAATAACCAATCACTCCTGCCCTTACTTCATCAATTAGCCATCACCATCCAACCCGAAGCCAACTGTCCAAACCTGTCGCGCATGCGCATAGAAGTCGAACATGAGTCGAACCTTTGTCGAACTTTTCACAAGAAGTTAAAAAAAGTCGAACCTGGCTGAACTCGAACCTCGGCTGGCTCGCGACACCCCTCGTTTATGGTTCAAATATGATATTTTTAGAGTAAGTTACATAAAGACTTGCCGCTTCAGTCTGTCAACTCTGATAATTACGGAACAGCAAGCAAATTCGTCCGCTCTTTGCGCACCTTGTGCAATTGTTTCCCCTCGAATCTTGTCCGAATGCAAGTACGTGCTGGTATTCCTCCATCTCAACCAGTGACGGCGCAATTCCCTGCGGCCCCAGCAGCGCCTGTTCTGCGCATTCTTTAGGTTACCTGTTAATTGGCGTGGACGTATACTTTGTGTTTAATTCTACGTAGCTTTCCCGTGATGTCATTCTTGTCACCATGCCCGATAATAAGCGTCCCATTAGTAGAGTGAAAGGTATATTGTCATACGCTTGGTGCGAGCGTTTCAAGAAGTTCGCCGAACGTGCAAGGGACGCCATTTTTGGGGCATTTTGGCACCGTTGCAGAGCACACAGCACGGTGTTCATTATTTAAGTTCTAAAAACCTGGAGACTTGGGACAAAAAAAAACGGGACGACACGTATCCCGTTTTTTCCGTAGTAATGTACCTGTGCTCTGCCGTTGGTTCTGCGAAATAGTGATGCTAGTGGTGTGAATATTTTAATTTATTGTATAAAAGTGTATTATGTGTCTTTTCTGTTTAAGACAAAGGTTTCAAATGGACAGTTTTTTGGGGGCTATTTTTGGGCTATTTTTGGATCGAAATTTGGCTTTTTTGGGGCTATATCTCAGAAATTTGGCGGGTCAGAGAACAAACACCTGGCAACCCTGCCTGGCAGTTCGACGACGGAGCCATAGAGTGCCCGGTCGCAGATTTGGAGCGCGAGGATCTGGTAGCACAGAGCATCAAAGAGCCATTTCTCGGGGAATCTGAACGTCAGCGCATAACTTTTGCAGCGGCGAGGACCCGAAACACACTTGTTCGCTCGGGAGAAGTGTGTTTCGGCGTCTCGCCGCAGCGGGCGCCGGTCACGTGGCTCTCCTCTCATGCGTTGTCTGCCGCTCCACCTTTTCCATTTCGGCGGCCGCTTCTCGCAGCGATCTGCTAGGCTTTGTCAGTATATGGGAGGCTATGTCATAGCCTACATCGTCGACATTTCTGATCCCATCTCCCTTTCTCTCATTGTTAGCTATTGTTTCTCTATTCCAACCCAGTTCGCTTAGCATAGGGATGACATCCAAGTTACGTTTAGGAAAACGTGTGTGTCTGCGTGTGCGTGTGCGTGCGTGTGTACGTGCGCGCGCGCATGCGTGTGTGTGTGTGCGTGGGCGTGCGTGCGTGCGTGTGTGTGTGTGTGTTTGTTTTTCACTAAAAGAACTAATGTAACTTATGGCGAAAATTAGGAAACGAAGGGGTGAACATTTATTATCGTTTTGTTGGCTTGTGGGTTTCAGAAATATAACTGTTTTTGAATATAACCTTGTAAAACATACAAAACAGGTGTCTTGAATACTGTCGAATAAATGATCATTCAGAATTAAGAAAATGAGACAAAAATAAAAATTGTTATGAATAATATTATTTAACGCTTTCGCTGTGCAGCAGTAGGTGGAATTCGTTGACTGATATTATATTGCAGGGGTGGTCAAGATGGCGGCTCGCGATCCGCATGCGGTTCTTTGCCTGTTAAAGTGCGGCTCGCGGCTTCCTTGTAAACCTACCCCCCTCCCCCACCCGCCTCCCTCCCGGTCACACGAGCACTTCCCCAAATGAGAAATGGAACGCGTTTGATATTGAAAAACAGGTTGCAGTTTGGTAGTCTTGTTCTACTGCTAGCTTACGTACAGTTGGACTGCTTTTGACTCGGATAGATGGAAAGTAGTTCAACTTTAATTTATTTCTCTTCCAAAAGGTGCTCCCCCCCCCCCCCCCCCCCCCCCCTTTATCCCTTTCCTCTTCCAGAAGCTCTTGGAAGTTTCGTGGTTTTGTTTGCGGCACTTAGCCCGGGTCAGCCTGGCCACCCTTTTTTTAGTGGCTCATGCTAATATCCTTCGCTCCTCTTCAATTCAAAGTTTTTGGCTATCTATAGTATGCTGCGTCTGTACTGTTTTGCCTTAAATTGCTTACTGCTAATTCTTTTTTTACTTTTGTTGTCTTGTTTAGATGTAATTCATACAACTTTTATATAGAATAAAAAATATAAAATTAAACTCGAACTAAAGAAAACAAACGCGAAAAATACGAGGGTGTTGGCGCGTAGAGAGGAACAGTGCTACATAAGCAGCTGGCACTTATTCAACAAAACCATATATTATGAATTTTGCACTTCAGCGGAAATTTTTAAAAGCTTCGTCTTCTTTGTATAAAAAAAATTTCAAACAGTCATTACCTTTGAAGCTCCGTTCATAATTAGCGATCACATATCTCGGTGGGATACCACCTTTATTGCTACCATCAGCCAGAAATTTCAAGAAATATTGCAACGAATTCATCTGCTACAAGCTCTCCTCTCTGTAATGCCTCCGGGCCTTGGAAGTACAAAAAAGCAATAAATAAAAAAAGAAATAAATATATTATAGAGCTAACTCATTTTATTCGGTCAAACGACTGCCCGTATACTCAAGTCAGTAATTGTTGTATGCCTATCTTGGTTACGTTTCTTCTACGTTATATAGGTTTTTAATAATCATAATATAGATTATAGACACTTCTACGTGGTTCTAAATAGTTATTGGAATTTTTGCCTGATCTTGATAGTCCAGTGAATCGGAGATTACATGGAACTTGCCATGACTTGCAGCGAGTTGGTTGCAGCTTGCGAGCGACTTGCAACGAGGCTGTACTCCAGGACGCACCGGCGCAGTGTTCCATCGCACGAGCTGGGCGCAGCGCGAAGCAAGTCACCGTTGTTAGCATAGCTATTCGACAAGCTTCGACTGCACGAGCGCTCGCCTAAAGCCTTAATAAAATGGTTCTTAAAGTCACCCATTTACACACACAGCGCCACACAGGCTCCTGAGATAAGTATAGACTGTACAAGGAAAAAGCTACACCACGTATAAATTTCTCTAGTTCACGACTCTATGCATCTCACACATAAAATGCGTCCAAGAATTTTAAATCCGTTACAAGTAAAATGCAGCTTCGTCAATAAAAGATAAAAGTAAGGCATTTCTCAGCAAGCGTAAACATTTCTTCGCCCGAAAGAATCTTCCGAAGCTCGTTTGAAAGTATTTGACAAGGGCACATTTTGTTGAAACTTAATAAAAATAATACACGCAACAAATAGAAGAACTTTATTTGTGGAATTCCTTATAAAGGAATTCTTTACGTTACAAAGAAAACGCGTTTTTTTCCCCCTTGGCTTCTGTTGTTTAGAAGGGCGCAACAGTCAAAAACCTGCACCAATTAACCTGTATTATAGCTTTCTTAGCTGACACCTGTCAAGTGCCACTACAAGCAGCCTTCCTACGTCCAATGCAGCCTTCTCTTTTATTGAAACAAAATTGGTGAGTTCCAGCATTCTTACGGTTTTTGTGAAAAAGCGTATATATGCTTATAGAGATATGAATATCTCTATAACGCTGAGAGAGCAAAGACTATGCCCACGCCTTTGCCTTGAAATCTGTTTTGGCTACGCAAACACTTGCACATTCGTGGCCACTGTGAAGATTAACACTGGATTGTTGACGCTCCTGACTGAAAGCGTCATAAAGCGGCGGCCATGGCAGCGTGTGCGCTTTGCAATCCAAGCGTGGCATGGCGTCAGAAAGGAGGAGCACGAGCCGTGCCATGGCTGCTGCTTGATAATGCCGCCAGTACGGAGCTGTCGACGCGACCGCATAAATTCCTTCATATAGATCGCGGTCACGGTAATTGCGAATTTACAGTATCAATTTTAGAAAAATTATTCTGATTTATTTCTTAACCAGTTATTGAATATTGAGAAGGAACGTCCAGAGGGAAAATTATCATCTGTCAAAAATACGCTGGATGTGTAAAGTTGAAAGAAAACCAGTAAGGTATTATTACAAGACCTCCTAGGCATAAGATGCGCTGCCGTCATTTCGGCTTACGAACTCTTGATACCTTACTGAATGACGTATTTGTATTCGTGGGAAATGTTTCATAATGCGTAAAGGCGTGTTTTGTGTTTTGTAGCGTTAGGTACACTGGCCGAGGTTGAGCAGTTTCGCGTGGCTCTCAAATTAGTCGTGCTCATTATGCGATCTGTGCTCATTATGAGAGCCACGCGAAGCCGCCACCGCGCGCTCCGCCGCCGCCGCGTCCGCCTCGCCCGCCTCGCCCGCCTCGCCGGTTTGCGCATTCCAGAGGAGTGACATCATAGCCGCGGCAGACGCACTGGCGCCGCCGCGTGCCCAGCTGTGCGCCTCCGTTGCGCAGTAGCCAAGTCTGACGCTGCACCGGGGCCGCTTGATAGCGCCTCTCATTTTGTGCGCATAAGCTCACGCTACGTATATCCTGGCATAACCGAGCTAAGCCGCCGCAATTTTTTTCTTTATTAAGGAATTTATTTTATTTCTGCTTTTCTGATGTGTGTACAGGTAATAAAATTTGAAAGGTGTATATTGAGTTAAATTATATATTTTTATTGCGTATATTGTGAAACAAAAGCAATAAAGACAAGAAACATCTTCGTCCTAAAGTTACCCATTTACCTCGATTGAATATTTGAAGACATGCTAATCCATAGGTGTTCTTCCAGGTGCCTTGGTTAAAACTAAAATAGCTTAGAAGTCAGACAATCTGGCAGACTATTTACATGAACACCAAACCCAAGGAAGTGACTCTAAAAGCGCCAACTAAACTTGCGCAATCTGTAACAAAATATGTGGGCGGCCTTATGTAACCGCCATGAAAGCAAACCATCGTTTTTTTTTTCTTTTTATGTCATAGAAAAATGTATTGGCTTTGTTTGTTTTACGAAATATATTATAATTTATTTCTTAAGCAGAAGTTCACGACCTTGCATTTACGCACATGTCGATCACTATTATAAATTTAGCATTTCCTCTGACGCAATCTTTTTTTTTTTATTTTTTTTTATTTTTGTAGGTTGTCATCACTTTATTCGAGCTCTCACTGAAATCTGCAAAAATGGGAGATTTTTAGTTACATTATCACATCGCTTTATAAATACCTAACAGATTTATGTTGTGGCTGGAAGCCCTCCCTCTCTGAAAGTCCTCTAGCCCTCGGTACGGTTAGCTAAATAAATAAAACGATATGTTCTTCGCAATTTAGTTTTGTTTTCTAAAATATGAATTAATGAACGACCATGCCGTTTTTATTTTGGTTTTTTTCTTTTTTACAACAATTTTAACATTGCTTTTGAAGTGATATATCTCTTTTCTTTACGTACCGAAGCTCGAAGATTGCCTATGACACGCTCGTTTCTTTCCTCATTAGAATGGGTCATTTTCATTTTCAAAGCAACACGGCTATCCTTTTTCTTTTTGAGAGAGTTCAATCGATCTCAACAAAGAGGAACTAGTTCCAAACAATCCCAGCAGAAGAACAAAAAAGGACAAGCGTCGTTGTTGCTTGTCCTTGCACAACGGTCTTGTCCAGCGACTGCCTTTGCCAAGATAATAGTTCGGGCTACCCCGCGTTCTTCTGTCAACAGAAAAAGGCGTCAGCAGCACATGGTCTTCCTTCTCTCCCTTTTTCTTTTTCTTTCTAGTTTTCTTAGACTTTGCCTCCAGCGGCGACGTCTTCCTGTTCTTGATGGATTGTCCCAAGAGGCCAAGGCAGGCATCCGGGACACTCGCGAGATGTTGGCTGTTCTACGACACCCCTGATGACCGAGAGCCATTTTGCGCGGTCAAGGGTCGCTCCAGCGCAGGAAACACAACAGAAAACACAACGGCGCGGTGCCCGTACGAAACAGACGTCAAGACAAAACAGCTGTCTCAATACCTCATTTCATGAAGTTGAAAAGTTTTAAAACATGAAATGATTTTTTTTTTTAATCGGAACTTTCTAATCGCAGAAAATTGTCAGTTCGTGCCTTTTTTCGCTAACTTTAGCGGGGAAAATGACGCCACGTGACGTCAGGGAACCGCCTAACATGACGACCAGAAACCGTGATGTCACGACACGTGAATGTGTCCCATGACGTCAGACCGCTCGACGTCATGGTATCACGTGACAACACATTTTGAAACCATGACGTAAACGTCCCCGCTAGACCCATTCGGCCACCTTCATTGGGAAGGGCATTTCAAAAACGTGCACCACGTCATAATAAATGCCTTCACCTGTGCGTTGGTTATGTGGAGAAATATATGCAGCATGGGGGGGGGGGGGGGGGGGGTTCTATATTCTGTACATATTTAAAAGATGTTTATTTACTTTTTCTTCTTTTCAGTTTATTGGAAGTTCAACATTTAACTACCATCGTATATCTACAAAAAATATAGAGCTATAATGACTGATTACGCAAACGTCTCTCACCAGTTCACGAATTAAATATCCCGCATTAGTATTTTATTGTATATGTTAAAAAAAACACAGCGTCTTTTTGTGTGTGCTGAACGTTAGATATGTGCCCAAAGCTTTACAATTTGTTATTCTGTCACTCTAATCTTTTTTTTTTTTTTTAACAAAAACCAAAGTTAGGGCACGAAGAGAATATTAACTGAATAATTGAGATTCTCATTCCCCGGCAAATATTTCGGCGAAACTGTCTCGAATTATGTCTTCGTTCATATGGCTCCTAGAAAGCTAGTTCAAGATATGGTGTTCCTAACATGAGTGAGCAGCATTTGTGAAATGGCCCTTTGGGTATTATTACCCACACAATTTGAGGCCACTAAAAATGGCCAGAAATTAGAACTGTAATAATAATGTCTGCAGCAAAATTAAGGTTGAGAAAACGATTGAAATTCAGTGCTATATAGCGATGGGTGGTAAAAACTGTCGTAGATTAACTGCTAGGGTACAGCCAGGCAGTGAAGTAGGTTTATTTGAAATCCCTATAAATATGAATTTTGTTTTGTTTTTCATCTCAAAATTGGCAATTCGACTGGCTCGGGTCTTAATATAGCATAGATGTCTTATTTAGCGCAATAAGTATAAAAAGACATTATCGGCGAAAGCTCAAAAACATCAATCGATGAGTTTTATTGATGATACAAATACATCGAGAGAAGTGAGGTACAACCTTGCTAAAATAATTAAACTTTTCCGACGCTTATATTTTCAATCTTTTATAATAAGAGTGTTTTTTCTTTCTACATTATTCGCGAAAATATATTAGATTCTGTGTCTACAATTCGTAAATAAACATCCTAGCATAAGAGTTATGTTTGCATGCTAACTGCTCACGCTTATTAGTCAGAAGTGCAATTCTTCTGCTTTAACTTAAAGTACAAACGCTAGAAAAAGGCAAAACTAAAAAAACAAAAAAAAATTGGGCGTACTTTTATTATTTATTTTGTTCTCCTCCAAGTAACTCTTACCGCTAATCATGAACTTCCATTCGCATAGAACGAAAACTACTTACCGCGTTATAGTGTGCCCAACTAATGACCGCGGTCTTTGCATTATTTTTTTTAAGCAAACCAACCGGTAGTTTACAACGCGCATCTGTTTGAGGCACGAATGAAAGTTGGTATTGATAAAACCGTCGCTCACTCTTTGAAGGGTGTTTGAATGGATCGCCCACAAAGGGAACAAGAGAAAGCGGGTTCGGACGACGTTCTGTAAACGTATTCGTCGCGCGGAAAAATTGGAACGTGCACGTACAAATCTCACAAAGAAACAGGGCCTCGGGCCAGGTCAAAAACTACATTTGAAAAGTGTTTGACGGCTGTCAAACTAAGCCTTGAGGTAAGGGAAAGCGACCGCTGACAACGTTGACACCAGACCACGCTGCGTCGGATCGCTGCGAGGAAATACGCAATATCAATCGTTGCGTGACTGGCATAGTGCATTTGAACGAGCCGAAAGTAAACGTAAAAGTCACAGTAAATCCGTCGATATTTTGATCCTAACGTCGAGTCACGGAACCGAGATAGTAGAGAGTTTTAGTAATACGTATAGGAGCAAACGCAGACCCCATACGTTAACATTAACGTTGCGTCCTCCACACTGCGCATGCGCCATACGTACGTACTGCGGCGAGCCTTGCGTACGTACGCTCGCTATCGGTTTTTGCGAACGTACGTAGCGGTCCCGTGCGTGCCATCTCGTTGCTCTCGTCGCGCACGGGAGAGCGCGAGACTAGTCCAGTTTGAAAAATGGCGGCAGTGAGGCAAACCAGCGGAAGTGCTACGCGCATTGTACGGGTTCGCTTTACCATTGAAGATGACATCAACCTCGTCAAAGAAGTCAACGCGACGAACCGTTTCGAGCATCCAAAAAGATGGGTGTCGATAGCCAAGAACGTTGGAGACGCCGTCGAACAAAAAAAGGTGTTTACCGTGCGGTCGGTACAAAAAAAAAAAACACGTACACAACAGGCACACGGAAACACGCACTTCCGTAACAAAGCGAGGAGAATCGGGGCTTTGGATTGGCTTGACCGAATACCCGCCTTGGATTGTTTGCAGCAGTTTACAGGAGCACATCTAGATGGCGCTACAAGTCTTTACGTATGCGTTCTTCTTCCGCTGTACTAAAAGTGCGTATTCGACGCGCTCCGTAACGTTCCGTCGACGCAACGTTAACGCTAACGTAGGGGGTTTGCGTTTGTCCCTATACATATTACTAAAACTCTCTAGTATTACGACGCCCCTCGTTGACGGCTCTAAGGCGGAAGATTTTGGCAATGTGCATCGTAACGGCTGAGGCTCAACCAAATTGTCTTGACAGCATTACGAACGTAGTTCGACTGTCATGTTAAAAAAGATGAAAGAGAGATTAGTGCCCTAAGTGCGCACGAGGTTCCTCTATAGTCTGTTGCAACTTAAGAGGGAAGGGCGAGGGTAAGACGGGCCGGGCAGGAGGAAGCAGACGGAACGCTAAAGAAAGAAAGAGGTTTCCCCTTCTCTTCTCCAGCGTTCCGCCTGCTTCATCCTCCCCGGCCCGTATCACCCTCGCCCTACCTTCTTGTAGTGCATGTGGCTGTTTGATGATCATTGCCAGGCGGCACCCTGCGTTATTCCCTGGGAAGGCTTCTTGCGGTGAACGATACTATTTTTAACCTAAACAGTTTTAACTGTTTTTTCTTTTTTCTTTTTTTAAGTATACACATTGTAGAAAGACGTGTGAGCAGTCACCAAAGTAAATACCAAAAGTTTAACTATGGAGCAGTTATTAAGCGTTGGAGCTATATTGAACTGTATCCAAGCGACAATGTTGATTTAACAAAAACCTTTTTATTAAACAGCCGTTTCCGGTAGTTGTCATCTTAATTATCCTTTAGTGAAACGTTACCTCTAAATAAGAGTAGACAAGAAGGGGACATTCACAATTTCACTGGAGATTTTGTTTCTGTCATCTTACCGTTCCCATTTGTTTCGAAGTTAAGCTTTACTCTTGCAACTTTAAAGCTAATTATTAAAAGAAAAGAAAAATCGCCATGTTAAATGGGACGCAAAGCTTCGACCGGATAATAATTGAGATAAGAGTATAAGGCCATAGCTGTATAGTCGCCGACAGCTCAGGAAAGGCAGGGTGTGGCCTTTTAGGCTCCCGGCTCTTTCGTCCTGATTGGTTCAACGCGTTTGGTGCCCCAATCTGATTGGCAGCGGATCCATAAGATACGTGGGACTCGCCACCTTATACTCGAATCTCAATTATTATCCGCTCAATTTTTCCCATTCCCATCTAACATGGCGAATTCGTTTTTATAATTAGTCAGCTCTAGTCTCCACGTAATCATTAGCGGCATTCCAGCAGATGGTCATTGAACGAGGGAGCTGATAGGGATCCAGCATCATTCTTCCCTCGAGACTGGACTGAATATGGGGACACATTTCACGAATTTAATCAGGTTGCTCGGATCTCGCGAAGTCCCGCGTTTCTTAAAATGTAAAAAACTATTAAATTATTTAAAAGGAGTCTTACCGTACATAAATCTGCAAATACATTTTTGGTGGTTGGCACCGCGAATGCGAACGAACTCTCTTGCTTTCGATTGAACCCTTTTAAACTTGGAAATTGATCTTCCGAGCTAAGATTACTATTACAAAAAAAAAACGCAACTTGGGAAGTTTAATGAGTTTGGAATCGCTTCACGCTTAGTCTTTTAATTAATGCTTGATGAGCCAGCAGGCCATTACAAAGCACCGACGGGTCGTTAGCGCCTCGTTTATGTTCTCCTGTTTCGTCTCTTTTGTACGTGATAGGGGCCCTTCCAGCTGACGGGCGAAGACATTTGCTTTAAAATTTAATAGTTCGTTTTTCGCGGTGACCGCCAGTTCTGCAACTTTGAGCGAGGTCGGTTTTCTCGCGTGACCTCTTTTGATCAGTCTAATTTTTTTGTCTACTTTTTATTTACGTTTACTTAAAGTTTTATTAAGTTGCTTTTTTTATTGTCTATTAGGTTTTGCACACGCATAAATAATGGTCTGCTCACCAATAAAGGTCAGTGTATACATTTCTCGCGATATCAGGTATATACGTTATTTAGAATGAATACGTGGATGGTCTCGCCTGTTATTGTACGCTGTTAGTTTGTTTAATTGATTTTGGTAGTTGAATTTGCTATCGGACTTTGTATGGCCAATTTGTCACTGCGATGCATCGGAATAGAAGCGGCCATGTTCAGGCTCTGCATATCGGAGATGTTTTTATTGTGTTTTGTGCTTCACAGCCCTAAAAGTGCCTCACTTTATTAGTTTGTTGGTTTCATTTTAGTCAACCGAATAAACACTCGACCGATGAACGCATTTATTGTAGGGTGCAATATTATCCTTACGCTGGTGCACTCGCCATGGGGCGATGCCGGGCAGGTACCTTTCTTCCGAATGACCACCTGCCGGTTACCGCCACTTACATTCCTAATGTTTTTCTCCTTCGTCTTCTTGTCCTCCCGGTGTCTTTCTTCCATCGAAACCTTGACAAGAGGTCTTCTGTCACGTCACGTCACACCATGACTTCTAGTAAAAGTGTGACGTCACGTCTTCTGGCCACTTCACGTCAGGTAGACGTAAAATCGTGATATCCACGACACGGCACGTCACGTAACACTGCCGTCACGTGACATCGTAACGTGACATTCTGACACCCCGCGGCACCACGATGTTATATGACGATATAGCGTCACGTGCCACCATGACGGCCTTATATAATAACAAAACCTTCGCAACGTGGTCTTCGTTGGCCACCTTACTGTGCCCACAAAAGAGGGACGCAAAGAGGCCATGTAAAAGCCACGCATTTAGAACGCCTTTAGGAAATGCCAAAGAGACAACCAGTGTTTGTTTATGAAAATTAGTGTGCCCAACGGAAACGTTATGACAGCGACATCGGCGAACCAATCGACCTGTTTGCTGAGTACCGAATGGCTCAGAGCAGAAATGACGACGACCTCGACTCTCTGGTATCGATTAGAGCATTCATCATCTACACTGTCAAATCCATTGGCGCATAATGATGGCTGTTGGCATTCTGCTCTCAATGGAACATCGCCGAGAGCTTCCAAGTTAATTATCAGTTGTTGTTGCTGTTTTTGCTTTATGAGTTTGCGATGAGACCTAAATGGCGTGATTTCTTCTAAATGCCAATAACGCTAATTCGGCAACGACTATGGCGAAAGGGGGGGGAAGCAAAAAAGAAGAAATGAAAGCGACCTTTTTAGTTTCATCGGCGCAGTCTATTATGCACAAAGAAACTGAAAGAGAAAGAGAGAGCAGAAGATGAGAATGCGCGGAGACGACAGAGCGCTCGGTGCTGATTGGACGAAATAGTGTGTAGACGCAGATGCTATAGCTGACTTTGCCTCTACCCCCCAATCAGAGCAAAAAAGACCATTGTCTGCTCCTCTGGCAATGTCTCGCGTTCGGACACCGGACGCCAGCCTTTGCGACGACCTACCACCGTTCCAATCAGAGCTGGGCGCTCTGACGTACCCCAAGCGCTCTCGCCTCCTCCTCTCTTGCAGGTTCTCTTCGCATAGGAACTCGCACATTAAACGGACTTGAGTCTTTGCTCTTGCGCTCGTGGTGGATAATGACAAGTATGTTTTGCCTCTATCTTCCCCGGAAGCGTGCTTATTATTAGCCTTATTAATAGTCAAATGACTTTGAAAGCAGACAAGAGTTTCGCGCTTTTGACTAGCGCCTCGGGCTCGCAACAAAACCTAAATATATTACGCAGCTTCTTTTTTTTTCCAGTAGCAGAAGCATTACAATGTGCTCGTGAGTCTTTTTGCAACAATTTTGATTTTTAAAGAACCAAAAGAAAACAAGGACAATTTGGCCACCAAGCTACATACAAATCGAAAACAATTTTGAAGCGAAAAAGTCCAGTCAAAATCATTGTTTGTAACGAAGCGTTAAAAAAATAGCGTTTAACAATAATATTGAAATAAAGAGCAACAGAAACAATACTCCTTCATATCCTATATAAAATAACTTAAACTAATCAAACCATGCGCAAAGCCGTCGTGTTGCGCATACACTAGACGCATATGTACTCCGGATTTCCCCGCGTTATTTGATACGTGTTCTTTTCTAGTCAGTTAAAGCTTCAGAGAAGCGCAGTACGTGGAGAATCCCTCGAATAATAAAGCAAGATGCGTGAAAATCACAAGACATGCCCTGCGTTTTGTCTGTCAGCATGACGAAATAACATAAATAAAGTGCACTCTCTTTTTTGCCGCTTGCGGAAGTGTTATGAAAAAAAAATACACTCATTATAGTACGGACACAAAACTGATCGACCTCCCACGTCGCTGTAAGTACGAGTAACGAGCAATGGACGATATTCGAAACTGCTTGGTGGTCTGGTAGCACTGTGCACGCGGCCATCTTAGTAGCGTCAAGTATATTGAGTTTCGGTTTATCAGCATTTCCATGGCATGGACGCTCTTCCACTAAGTACGATTCGGAAACTTTATTGTTTTCTGACTTCCGATCACCCAGCGTGGACAAAGGTCGTCATGCCTTTTACCCCTGAAGAGACTTTCAATTCTTTTTTCGATGCGAATACGCTTGAAGTCGTACTGTTTAGCGGTAGAGTCCTTTACGTCAATGCATGCGACTCAAGGTTAGCTGTTGTTGTTTCTTTTTAAATGTTAATGGCGAAATACTTTTTTTTTTTGTGGAGAACCTTGTGCTCTAGAGGAAACTGTGTTCTTGGCATTATTTTCCAGGCGTTGCAAATAGCCTAAATTGGTTTCAGATAGCATCAACCTCAAACGCAGTTGACGGACGTTGCGGTATTAATGAAGATTTGTTCAACCCTGTCAGAATGACTGCACTGACTTTCTCAAAACTACCCCCAGCTTGTATGCACTAAACAAAATTTTTACCTCCGATGCATCAGAAAAGGAAAAAAAAAAGGAGATCGTCTAATGATGTCCGCGCCGCCCGTGTTGCTCCACTTGACGTCCGCGACGCAAGTTTTCGCCGCCACCGACAACGAAGTTTTAGCCACCAAGATGGTGGCTAAAACTAAAACTAAAAACGGCTAAAACGAACGCCACGTTCAATGTAATCGAACGTGGCGTTCGACAAAACATACAGAAAAATTCCGTCTTCGTTAGTGTTGAGCCAACAGACACGTCGTCCGTGTCTGTTGTGTTTCGTATTCTATATGACCGCACCTTAAATATTCAAGAATATTTTATCAATAAACTCTCCTGTTTCAGCCTAGAGGTAAACAAGCGATCGCACGAAGCGCGGTCGCGTGTTTACATGTGGCCTTTGCCGGTCGGGTCCTTGGTTCCGTTTTCTCGCCGCTACCAAGATGGCGGACGTAGTTCTCGGCGCACTACTAGATGGCGCTCTGTATTTCGCATATGGTCTATTGACCCCGCGGGCCACACTCTAAAGCAGAGGTTCTCAACCACTGATGTTTCACGGACCCTTTGCGGATTGGTGGATATGATGTATCGTGATGAGTGAAAGGGAAAGGTATAGGTTAATTATGACAATGATTTATTAAATAAATATATAGCTGAGGGCTAGTGTGAAATAGACTTCTCTCAGTGACGAAAGCACAAGAAAACTCACCCGAAAATTGGAACGCTTCTTCTCAATCTGAAAAAAATAAACTTTTATCACTCGACTGATGAGCGATAAAAGTTTCGCGAACCCCCATTTGAGAACCACTGCTCTAAAGACAAGACGTTTGAATGTTCGCTTTTTCTGCGGAACACGGAGGACAACCAATCACTACGAACATTAAAAGGATCCTAGAGAATAATGAAGCTCAAAATAATGTTAAACCGAAAAAAAAAATACCGTTAGACCTAAAGAAAAAGATTCAATATGCGCAGGGACCACGAACATGAGGTTTCACTCGCTCATTGTCTCTGCTCGTACCATTCTTTCCCCACTTAATAGTGTTTTGAGCTTTGCTAATCACTGGAATCAACGCAATGGGCGAGTAAACATACTCATGAAGTGCGCGAGAAGTAGGCGAACTTGCACGCCGTAAAACAATCTGAAGCCGCAGCCGAACTGCTCGTATACATCAAACGGAACACACCTTGTTTCTCCGTAGACACGACGACAGAAATGCCTGCAGACACGCCTCGAGCGAACTTGCCTGCAGACAGTTTTCGTTTGACCGCTGTGACGTCACACAAGAAAGAAACATGCCTCCGACACTGTTTCTGCGGACTATCTTTTGTATGACGTATGAGCAGTACAATAAATTCCGCCTTTACCTCCGCAGGGGTCCTCGGCGTGGTGGTCACGGAGGTGCGCCTCCTGTCGGACAGCAACAAGACGCAGTACGTGCTACAGGGCGAGGGCGCAACCCTGCTCTGCTTCTTCGTGCTCTCGCCGAGGGAGGACCTGCGCCGGGTGCTGTGGTTCAAGGACGGCGCAGAGGTCTACGTGTGGCGCAAGGGGCGGCGTCCGCTCGCCCGCAACCTGTTCGAGAAGCGCGTGGACCTGAACAACCGGTCGCCGTCCTTCATCAGCATCCTCAGCGCCCACATGTCCATGCAGGGAAATTACACCTGCAAGGTCGAGACGGACCTGGCCACTTCGCAGAACGACTTCTTCCTCACCGTCATCGTGGGTACGTTCACAGTCACGATATCTAGAGTAGTCGCTGAGAAAATTAAAACGGCAAGGGGACCCTCCAGTCGTACTGCCTCCAGCGCGACCTTCCTACCTTCGATAACATGCCGGCGTCCCGTGGGATTTCAGAGTGCACGCACAGCCAAAGGCATGACGGAGGACAACGAGCGTGTGTTGGATGGGCCATCAAAAGAGACGCCCTGCTTTTACGATCTTGTCAGTAACTATAGTGACAATCAAAACTATTCGAACTTAGCTTAGTGTCGGAACTAAGTAAACTCTAAGACTGTGATGGCGCAGGCGAGCTGGTGTAGATTTACCATTTTCTTGAACCACCTGAGACGGGGTGGAGAACTAGAAGAACCAAAAGTGGAAGGGACAGGAACAGAACGACAGAAGGCGCCGTCTCAAACTCATGTGAAAGTTTATTTAGTAACACTTTCATTTATACCCAAACCTCGAACGTCGCCAATCAATCCCCGCATTCCAAAAACCCAAACTTCAAGCCCAAAGCCTAACAAAAAACATGACCTATTTCACTAGATTGGCCATCGTCCAAGTACATGCAAACGGGAAGAGATCCACTCGTCACAGCCAGCTGGTCATAGGAAAACTGGTAAAAGAGGACATCTCGTCCTAGGTGATTCCGTAGTAGGGAGAGTGGTCTCATTGCCCCTTTCGTTGCAGGAAGAGTGGTCAAATGTCAGTTTGTTTGTCAGAGTTCTTACTTCTTTTTTTCTCATCCTGTTCGCTAAACAGTCTACCATCCCACAAGGTAGTATTGTCTTTCGCTGTGACCCTTTTTTTTTATTGTAAGCACTCTTCATGGTTTCTTTTAGAGGGCAGCCTTTTATAAGGGGGATGCTAAGCTTCAAGAAAAAATGTTTTTGTAGAGCTGATTAAAACGAGCGTGTTGAAATCTAGATACTTAAAATTGAAAGAATAAAAACACGAAGGACGAGGACGAGACAACACACCTTTATTACGCAACGACGTCTGATAATGTAAACAAAATTCGCGCTATGCCCGAGACCACCCTGATAAGGGGGTGTTAGGGAAACCGGCAAAGGTAAAGGAGGAACGAGGGGGCAAGAGCGGAGGACCCATGACTGTCCAATTTCTATGAAAATTTGTGACTCTCCAATTTCTATGGGAAGTGGCACATGTTATCCAGTTCCGACCAGAGAAATTTCACTTCAGGTCCTGGTAGAGTTAAGGATGCCCGATGAGACATTCTTTTCTCTGTTCTCGGTGAGGAATGACTCGATGATTTCGCGTCCATAGTGGTCTCGGCGTCCCCCATTTAACTTCGTGCCGGTAAAGACAGGTGCGCAAGCGAAGCGCTCTTTTGCGTGAATCTTCGTGTTTTTATTGGACCGCTTTCTTTTCTTTTTTGTTTACCGGTTTAAATCCGGAAAACTAGAAAACGCCAGCAGGGTGTACGATTTAATGAAAACCCAGCGCAAAGCAACTATATGCTGCTGTACAAAGTTTCGATTGGTGTTTTTATCATTTTTGTAATGTTCAAAATGCCTGCTGCTTTGTGCGAAATATATGCACTATATTTCCTGAAGGTTGGAGTCAAATTGGTATACTCGTGAGCCATGCAGGACCCTATTTGTTTGAACAGGGATTGTTAAGTCCAATATTACCTTTTTTTCTATTTGTTATAGTTTGTAACAAGTAGAAAAACGAATATGACCTCTTATAAATTACGCAAATGAAGCCTTGGAGGCGCATACTACGATAAAAAATTTTAACGAAATTGACAAAAGTTCAGTTCTCCGCCGTTACGAGTTCCCTGTGCACGAGGTGGCCTATGACGAGATGCCCGTTGTGACCAGTTTCCCTATGACGAGTTTGCTGTGACGAGTTGGCTCGTGACGGGTCCTCCTGGACCCCACGCAAACAGTCTTGCCGTATCTTCCGGCAGTCCAAGCTTCTATAAACATAAAGAAGCCCCTATAACTTTTTGAACTTAGACCGAACGTGCTGAACAGACGACCAATAGACACCCTTGCGTGAAAAAAAAAATATTAATCAAACAGTTCACTTTCAAAGAGAAAAACCCCACACGCACCAACCAACCACATTAAATACGCCAAAGGGACTTGGAAGTGGGTCCCAGAACCAACGATGTCTGACTTATGTAGTTAGTTTCCTATAGAATCAATCTTAACCGTCTCTAACAACCATTTTAACATCGTTCATCTCTCTGCACGCGACTTCTGTTCCCGACCACTCTGCTGTGCAGTTGTTACACTCTTGGGCATATTTTACTATATGTGAATTAGCCGCTTTGATCTTTACGTTTTTCTTATGCTCTGTTATTCTGTCATTCACACATCTCAAGGTTTGCCCAACGTATTTGAACCCACACGCTGACGGTATCTCGTAGACTACTCCGTTTTCATACGGCACTGATTTTTTTCGGTGGGCATTCTGGCACCCCTTTTCTCTCTCTTAAAAAGGGAGTGAGATTACCCAACTTGAAGCATGTGCTAAATACTACATTGAATCCATACTTTTTCGCGCAACTTTTCACATTGTGCAAAACTGCATGGATGTGCGGCATTACCGCGTACTTTTCCATCGATTTCTCTCCTCCCTTTTGCCCTTCTGCCGTCATTCGAGTCAAATGCCTCTTTATAAAACATTATCTGCAACCCGCACTCCCCAATCGTTCCCACTGCCCCTTCACTGCATTCGCTATGAAATGTGAGCACGACCTGTCTTGAGTATTCTTGACTAACGACCTAACGACTCCCGCCTTTACACCCTTAGAATGACAGCTCCTTTTTGGAAGTCTGGCTTTGGATTATACTCACCATATTCCCAACATAACTCCTTGCAGACATGAGTTCTCATATCCAGAAACTGTGACACATCACGTTCCGGCTTTTCTAAACTTCAGTTCCGGGGCTGATGACCTAACTTACTTTTCTACATTCGCCCCAGCTCCACTCTGAAAGGAGCAAACCAGGATGTCATCGACATAGCGCTTGACTATACACCTGTCTGAGGGCATTGTCTTCAGTCCATTACCCACAGCACAATCTAAAGGGTTCAGGTAGATTTCCGCCAAAATCGGCGCCACTGACGAACCTATCCATCCACCTCCTTTCTGCACATATTTACTTCCCTGATACCTTAATCCCGTTGACTGAAGGTACTGCTTCAAGATTGTAAAAAAATTGTCAACCGCGATGCCGAATACTGATTGGAATCTTACTAAATTTAGCTCCAGTTCTCCCCTCACCCTCTCTATTAGTTTACCATTTTCAAATAACAGGGAATTCCTTGATATCTATAGAGAATGCCAAGCATTCTTTGCCATGATGACTCTCCAAACTACCGATAAATTCATTAGTGTTGCTCAGTGATACAAAATTCTCAAGCTTTAGATACACTAATCGGTGTTGCAAAAATCTTGATACTAGTTTCTGCCACGTTCTGTTTTCGTTAATTCCAGTGCGTAAAGTCAACTCCGGCTTTTGATATTTAAACAAGAGCTTCAAACTCAACGTTGACTGCTTTGCATTTATCAAATTCCTGGCCGCACTCTCAAACTAGTCTTTTCAACATTTTCCTCACTTTCTTAATGTTGCCGGTCGACTCTAAAAAGAGGAAATCTAATTATTTCTCTGCTTTTCTCTGGAAAACCGATCTGGGTAACAGCAAATTTCCCACTCTTGTCGGTTTGTACCAACTCCAGCGACTTGTCTTCCAACTCCTTTTTTGCCGCCCTTACTTCCCCAAAATTCCTTTTTTTCCGTTGGGTAATTCCTTCCCATGATTTTTCCCATTCTGCCCATTGTTTGATCTATAAATGCCGCTCTTTCGCCCGGGCTGACTGCTTCTGCCACCGTCTGAATTGATGCGAACACATCTAGCCTTGACGGTTTTTCGTTCAAACAAAACTTTGGACCCCAACCCAGCAACTCTTCAGCCTTCCGGGTGTAGCCTCTTTACATGGGTTAACCAATGAAGTCTTAGACAGATTTGACACATCAATACTATATGGGGGACGGGATCCCTGATGCTTCTGCCTACCATCATTTCCATGCACTACATTTCCAACAATGCTACCGCACGTGTTCAACCTTTTGACACTATCCAGAACAAACCAATGTTTCCCATACCAGCGCAGGTTGAAGTGAATCCTCTTGATGCTTTCCCATTGCTTGCAGTCTTTGTGATGCCTGAACTTCTCTCCCACGAGTAGAAACCAGTCTCTCACTTGCGTTGCGAATATCCCGAATTCTTGGGCTTGCTCCGTCCCTGTAAGTCTTGAATACCTTTTTCTTGGTGGACCACGGAATTCCCGCTGTTGACATAAATTTGAAGTGCAAACGGTCAACGAACTTCTCTCGTAGGCATATGCCGAAATAGGACACTTTGGCTTCCTATTCCGCCAGCCGACGTCCTATCTTGTCCATGATAACAAATTCGGTGATTGGTTGGCGACGTTTGAGGTTTCGGTATATATGGAAGTGTTACTATATACAGTTTCCGCTGAGTTTGAGACGACGCCTTCTGTCTTTGTGTTCCTGTCCCTTCCACTTTTGGTTCTTCCAGTTCTCCACCCGGTCTCACGTCGTTCAAGAAAATGGTAAATAAACTCCACGTGTTATTATTTCTGGTTATGGATGAACAAGGCGTTCTAAGCAAAACATGAAGAGTAGCAGGATCCGATAAAATCAAGCGTAAAAAAAACTTCGATGGATTTCTCAATGTAGTTGCTGAAGACTCGCTTAGAAACAGTTTCTTCAGCTTTTATTCTGAGATTTCATGCGAGGTCCAGTTCTGATAATAACGGTAAGCACATATCGCACCGACATTGCACAAACTGACGCTTGAAACAACAATGGCAAATTACGATGAACGTTAAGTGTCTCCTCCCATCATTGATATAAGCAAATAAGGATAACATTTTGTACTGTAAAACTTGAGGGATTGTTAGACCTTATGCTACGCCCGATTAGATCAAGCCAAGTTCCAGTTGTTCTCAAGAAAACACAGGCAGTGCAATCAAACAGCTTACTAACTCGCTTTTCGTCACCCAAGTGCCATTACTCCTGTCACACCTGTCTGACGAGAAATCCCGGCTCCGTGCTGTAATGAGGACCTCAAAGGAATGTTCGCCAGTAGGCAATCAGGGCATGCCATTCTCGACGCTGTTCACGTGACGGGCTCCGAAGGCGTCCAGGACTGGCGAGGAAGGTCAGTTTTGGCACTGGAGACGTTGGAGAAGTAAACAAGGGTTCACATCGGAGGGCACTGCCGGCGGGGTATGTGGGCTTCGGCATCGGGCACGTGGAGGCAAAGCCAAAGGTTCTCCTACAAACGTAAAAAATAACATTAAATGTTGAAGTACAAAAGAAGAAGAATGATGACAAACAGACACATCAATCGTATTTTGTGCACTTGTTGGTTCCTTATTTAACATTTTCCGCAACCTCACTGGGTAGAATTTAAATATTAATTTCCCGCCCCCCCCCCCTACTTTATTTACTAGAGGCGCTTTTGCAGGAAGGTCACATTTGGCAATAATTGCGTAAGAATATAAGTTAAAAAAAATTGACAGCGACATTTATCATCAAAGTTCTTTAATGCATGAAATGCAGTAGATGATGAGCAATCGTTTGAATTTGTTTAGAAGGCTTTAAACGGTGGTTTCGAGGACTGAGGAGCCTATATTTTTATTAATTTCCCCGCCAAATGTATCCGGTAAACTTACTTGGTACAAAGGTCACGGGACGTCAATTTTCCCGCCCAGTTTGGCGGGAGCTAAGTTGGTGTAATAGGTCACATGACGTCATAGAGACATAACGTCAATTTTCTTGACACATGTAGCTGAGAAACTGAATTGATTTATAGATTTCGTGACATGTCACGTGACACCGATTTCCCCGCCAAACTTAGCGGGGAAACTGAATTGGTGTATCGGTCACGTGACGTTAATTTTCCCGCTAAATTTAGCGAGGAAATTGCGTTGGTTTGTAAGTCTCATGACGTCAGGCCACGTGACACCAATTTTCTCGATAAATTAAGTGGAGAAATTGAATTGATGTGTAGATCTCGTGACAAATCACGTGGCCCCGATTTCCCCGCCACATTTAGCGGGGAAATTTAATTTGTGTATTGGTCACGTGACGTCAATTTCCCCGCTAAATTTAGAGGGGAACTAATTTGATTTCTAGGTCTCGTGACATCAGGTAAGGTAACATGAATTTTCCTGCTAAATTTAGCGGGGAAACTGAATTGGTGTATAGGCCATGTGACATCAATATTCCCGCTAAATTTAGCGGGGAACCAGAATTGGTCTCGTGACGTTAAGTTTCCCGCCAAATGTAGTAGGGAAACGGAATTGGTGGATAGGTCCCGTGACGTCGTTTCCCCCTAAATGTAGCGCCAATTGCACGGATGGACGGACGGACGGACAAATATTGGGGATTCAGGGGTTTCGCTAAGTAGGCTTTAATATACACACATTGCCTGTCCCAACCTAAGAATTGCAGGAGAAATTCTTAGAAAGCAACACTCTGCTCAGTTCCCAATCTGCCCAGCCGGATTGGACATTACGAAGGGTTTTTGTTTTGGTCTCGCGTTATCTTTGCTGAAAAGTAAATCTCCGCTCTTTCCTGTAGTATAATCAATTAGAGCTTATAAGACACGCAGAGCGTGAATCATCGTGTTGCCGTTTCTCGTTTCCTGCTTTGTTCGTCCGTATTCCGAAGATAAAAAAGACGGCAACCTTTCTGACGGTGGAGCGATGATAAGATGAAAGACACGTTTTCCAAATCGAGTAATTTATCAAAAGGCTGGAATGTTTCGTAATTTTCACTCAAAATAATTAAACTAAATTTTGTCAAAATGCCTCGTTCGACTACCCTAGTCCAAGTAAAGCGGCAGACACCAACAACCGACACTGGTCTACCTCAGTGAACCACAAAATTTCGTCGACGAACAATATGTTTGTGAAAGTACGAAGACCTCGCCCAGTACAGACACGCAAAGAAGGAAAATATTTTTGTTGTGGAATTGATGTCAGCAACTAAATACACAACAAAAAACTTACTCCAAATAGGTAACACGGAAACACATTGAGAAAGTATTTTTATTTATTGCTGTTTTTTATGTGATGAATGCGATTAAATAATATTTTTATTTTCGTGGATTCATTTCATCTTTTCTCGTGGCCATTTATATCAAGCACACCGAACTCAGGTGTCATTCTTCCATGTTTCTTGAAGTTTTTCGAGGAGATCTTAATTCAGCTTCCTTAGGATCGGCCCCTTATAATAGACTCCCCCCCCCCCCCCTCCAACTCATATAGAGTCGTGCAAGGAGGACAGCTGGACCACGTTCTCGGACCGCGTGTCGTGCACCGAGACTGTGGAGCTGGACTGCGGTGGCATGTTCCCCAAGCCGTCTCCGGCGTGCGGCGTCTACAACGACCAGACCGGGGTCTACCTGAACACGGTGCCCTTCGACCGGGTCGAGCCCGCCGCCAACGCCACGTACGAGGTGCGCCTGCACAGGGTGTTCCAGGTCCGGGACTGGCTGGCCTTCCGCAACCTCACCTTCCGCTGCCACATCATCGTGTTGGGCACCGACTGGCGCAGTGGCATCTCCCACAAGCTCTTCGGAGGTCAGTATAGGGGGGCGCCGGAGTCACCGATACGGCTCGGGAGACGGAGCGTACGGCGAGTCACGAGCCAATGAAATAGCGGCATCAACCAATAAGAGCGTCCGAAAACCAATCACCAAGTGTGAACAAAATACGACACTTGGAGTATGCAGAGAGCAAGTCGTCTGCTACTTGCGCAGGAGTTTCGGTGACGTCAGAACGACGCCGAGCTCTGATTGGCTTTCATTGAAAGGATAGTGGGTAGACCGCAATGCTCGATGGCTTGAGGTCTACCCACTATTTTGTTTTTCTTTTCAATCAGCCAATGAGATCTCAGCGTTATGACATCATCGCAACCCCTGTGCAAGAAGCAGACCAACTTTCGCTCCACATACCTACAAATACATTCCCCCTTTTTTTTTTTTTACAGTTATGCCGGGGTAGCACTGCTTCTACCATCATACAATTGTCAGTCTGCAAACAGATTCGAACGCGGGTCACCGCCAGATCCGTGCTTCGAATGCCGCATGATAATGATTTAAAGGAGAAAACTTGGCACGCAACACTCGAACCACGGATATTGTAGTGACTTGTGTTTGTAGACTGTCTTTTGTATGATGGATGAGCAGTGTGACCCCGGCATTTGCAGCAGGAGTGGGGTTATAATAATATACAAAAAGTAATCATGTTCAAGTAATCTAGCTAAAACGTTTTGTTGTTGTTGTTGTTGTTTTATTTCTTGAAATCAACAGGATTAACGATATTTGTGCCAATTGATCTGGAAATTGATTACACCGACACGCGGGCTTGACGTCACGGAGCTGTGGCGGCGCTACGCGATTGCGCCGGAGCCGGGTGGTGTGGGCAGAAGGGCGCACGTTTTGTATGGGCGTCAGAGCATTCCAGCATGCCGCAAAGTTGTGCAGCCGTTAAATCCACTGGAACGTACAGCAAAAGTAGCGGAGTGAGTTTCCACCAGTTCCTGGTGGACTGAAAGGCGCAGAAGGTGGATAATATCCGTGGATCGAAAAGAATGGTCGCCTCGCACGGAAGACCGTTCATGCGGTAAGCTCTTTCTTGAAGGCAAGTGTCGCTTCCATTTAAACCTCCGTCCCGAGGCTTGCCTATCGGTAGGGAAACCGTCGTCTGATCGAGACCACCCAAATTTTGTTCCCACGGTGTTCGCGCACTAAACGCCGGCCAAGCGCTCGTCGGTGGCTTGCTACGCTACCAAGCGGGAGGAGATCGGCAGCCGAGCAAACAAATCGTTACCGCTTGTCGTGCCTTGTGGTCTTGAGGGTAAGAAAGATATTATACCCTGACTCGAAGGACGCTCTGTGTATTTATTCAATTAATAAATACACTTCCGCAGACCCACAGTCTGCTCATCCCGCCGGCAGCGTCGAAACCGGCTCGAAGTAATTGTAGGGCTCGAGAGACTTGTACACTTGCACCGTGTCGGCCATGAACTGGCTTGGCGAAAAAAAAATAATAAATAACGACGTGAGCCATCGACTTCGGTGGCAGCAACTTGATGTAGGAGCTTCAGCAGGCCTTGTTTACGGCGTACCGAACGTCGAACCATGCACAGTTTGTCTCGATGCCGTTCCCGTTCAAGCTCAGGTAGCGAGCTCAAAGAGTCGGGCATATCATACGACATACGTTGGCAGGAAATACGACGCACAAATAAAGCTAGAAGCGACTCTACCACGTGAACAGCGAGCGCACGCCACGCAACGCAATGGCGAAAACACGGAGTGCCGGGCCGCTTCTGCCCCCATAGCTTCGGCGCATGCGCGGCATTCCGGCCGTGTTGGTAAACAGAGCCACGCCGCGTGTCGGTCTATACGAGGTACGAATGATTTAGTGTAGGTATTAGTGTGACACCGCGGGATCTAGACCTTGTGTGATAGGTTATCGCTGCGTGATGTGGAATAGTCCCAGTAGAAATTCAAATATCAAGATTGGGTTGTAAAAAAAAAAAAAAATAAACATTGCGTAATTCCAGGATCCTGGGCTCAAACCCCACTCCTGCCCGTTTTAATATGAATTAGTGGCATATACCGGCGTATACCGTCCTATATTACTATGCATAGTGAGCGTTTAAAAACCCATGCCATGGCAGTGGCGTTCCAAATTTCTCACCTACCGGGTGTGACATGTAGTATCGCAAACCTTGGCAGACCAAGACCACGCTGTCTAAACATTAAACCTCTTATTTTGTTTCATTTCTTTTACGTAACATGGACGAGGCGAATACATGTTCGCTCGCTTTATCTTCGAATAAAATTAAAATAAACCTAACACAAAAGAGACAACGTATCTTCAACTCAAAACAAAAAATTAAAGACGTTTACAATTCTCTGTATTGCCGAATTAGAGGGCATCTCTTGAGAAGGAGGAGGGGCATACCCTCCCCTCCGTACCCTCCTCTCCTGCTTCCCTCCCATTTAGCGGAAATTTTCCCGCTAAATTTAGCGGGAAATTTAGCGAAAATTTCCCCCCTAAATTTAGGGGGAAACTGAATTGGTTTTGAGGTCATGTGACGTCAATTTCCTTTCTAAATTTAGCGGGGAAACTTTTCCACTAAATTTTAGGTGACGTCACATTCATTCTTGTTACGTCACACGGGACGTCACGTGTGACGTCACGAGGGTAAAAGTTTCCCGCTAAATTGGCGGGAATTCTTTTTTTCTAAATTTAGCGAGAACTTTTCTTCGGTATATTTAGCGGGACAACTTTCCCGGAATGAGTGGCGTCACGTGTGACGTCACAAGGGTAAACTTGTTCCATTAAATTTATCAAGAAAATTTCCCTCCAAATTAAGTGGGAATATTTTACCCTCGTGACGTCAGGCGTGACGTCACGTGTGACGTTATTATAGAAAACGTTCCATAATGCAACCCGCGGTTACGCCGACGGTGCCGGTGACGCCCCTCGACCCGAAACGGGTGCCTAAGAGCTGCGCTCTAAAGTCAGGAGGAAAATCTCATAACGGCGACAGGGAAAAAGCCAGACGACGTCTGGCTTTTTCCCTGTCGCCGTTATGTCTCTTCTTTCCCTGACCCTTCTTTCCCTGTCTCTTCTACTTTTTGTTGTTTCAAGGTTTTTTCAGACCCAGTCTCAGATGTTTTAACATAATTGTAACCTTACACCTGCCCGGCTGCGCCCTCAGTGTGTTTTCCTCACTATGTTTAGGAAATGTTTCTTTTAGTCTTAGAATCGCTACAAAGGACACACAACCGCATTCACTTCCGTGTACTATTGTTGAGCTATTTACCAAGTACAGAGCTCGAGGCAGTTCATAGAAACCAGTGATTGGCGTTTTTCTTTTTGTGACTTTAAAGAATTAGAAGCAGTGATAAAAATACTAATCTCTAAAATTGGTCTCCCCTAGAGTACCAATTAAGGCGACAAAGATTGGTTTCCGACCAACCGCTGATGTTGTGCTCGAACTCACAACCTCGCGCCTTCTGCAAATTGTTCTCCCGGGTCAGGGCCTTCTAGCATAACCAGGCTCAGATGTCGTCATGAGGACGGTCAAATGCTTTAGCAGAACCAAAATCCAAGATTAAGTATCACTTTCACAACAATAATGCAATTCATTTTCTCTTTTTTTTTTCTATCATTGCGGGTCATTTATATTGAACGATGACGGCAAAGCTGTCCTATTTTCTCGTTTGAGTGCCGCGGTCAGCGCGGAAGCGTTAGAGCAACGAAAAAGGCGGTCGAACAAAGAGGAACAAGAAAAGAAACACAGACGTGGTAGATGAGAGCGTCAGCCCCGACTCGGGGCATTACTGTCGCCCCCAAGACGTGATCGCCACCGTGGTCGCCTCCCACTCCATCTCTGCCCACAAATGACAAGCTTCCATCCCCATCGATCATCCGCGCTGAGCTAAGAGTTTGACCGGAATGAAGTCACTTACTTTCAGCGCTTTTGTTTTGTGTTTTTTTTTTGTTTTTCTGAACACTTTTTTTTATTGTTTTTATTGACAAGATACTTAGGTTACTTCGGACGGGTTTCTCTATGCATTGTATGCCTTCATCATTCTTTCCGAGTTTCTAGTTACTTTCTCTTTGTCGGATCAAATTCACGTAAAAATTAAAAAAAAAATCAAAATGTTTTTTTTTCTTATTTGACACATATCTTCTTTTTTAACTTCTCTTGTTATTGTTTTTCTTTGTTTTTATTTTTTTTTGTCTTTTCGTACTTTATTTTTTTCCTTTATTGTTTGAGCAGAAATGTCGGGAGAGAAGGAAGTCTAAAACCCTCCACCTGGATGATTTATATGTAGGGGGAAAAGTTTTCAAAATTTACACTCTAAGAAACGCCTGCACGTCTACTTGCCCGCAAAACACTCGAAGAGCCAATCTGCGCGATCTACGAAATCAGCTCAGCGAATGATGAGACAAAGCATTTGTTTAGACCTCAAAATTAAATCTGCGCTGTGGCATTACGCAATGCATGCATGACGCTTTGCATTGCGTAGTGCCACAGCGTAGACTTCATATTTAGGTCCTAAACGGATGTTCCGCCTCATCGTTCGCTGAGCTGATTTCGTAGATCGCACAGATTGGCTCTTTGAGTCTTTTGCAGGTAAGTAGACGCGCAGGCAATTCTTAGGGTGTACGCAAGGATTACCCTACGTCGAAAAGCTTTTGTCTTTGACAGCTTACCGTGCCTTTGCTTTCGATAAAGAGTTACTTCGCTTTATATACACTGTCTCCCGACATATTTATTACGAAAAATCCGCGAAAGGTACAATAATGCAATATGTGCAGGTTAGTATTGGGGGCTAATTCTAAAGATAAATCGATAAAAGCAGTACAATTTGATGATTAACTTTCTTTTTAAGCTGAGGGAGAGGAGGCGACGAGAGGGTAAGTCAGAACGCCGAGCTCTGATACGTGGGTAGACCTAAACCTACCTTTGTCTCCACTGCGGTCATCGAAAGCGTCCGAATGCGAGAGCCAAACGCCTGACGCCGGCGCTCCCCTCGTTTTAACGCGTTCCACGAGTGCAGCGGAGACAAAGGCGGCTCATATCTTACGCCGTGCTTTAGGAGGTCTGTCACTAATCATTCCAACAAGCGATCTCGGCGTTCTGTCGTCCCTGCGCCCTCTGTCGTCTCCTCCTTTCCTTCAGTTTCTCGTCGCATAAACATATGCGGAGCGCAAGTTCGTCTGCTTCTTTTGCAGGGTTTGTGTTGACGTCGGAACGCTGTGCTCTGATTGGCTCTGATTGAAGGATAGTGGGTAGACCTCAAAGCAAGCTGCTTTGAGGTCTACCCACTACCCTTCAATCAGAACCAATCAGAGCTCAGCGTTCCGACGTCAACACAAACCCTGCAAAAGAAGCAGACGAATTTGAGCTCCGAATATGGTTCAATTAGTGGTGAACATCGTCTAAACCAATCACGCACGAAGCAAAACAAAAAAAAAAAAAGAAAGCGCCGGAGCATGGCTTTTGCTGGACATGATTGGTTTAGTCGGGAGATAGCAATAACGTACAAAGACGACGAACGCCGTGACGATGCACATTTGGCGCTGCTCGATTCAGATCGTAACGCGAGCACAGTTGGGTTTATCGTTGGTTTATCGACGCTTACGTGTGTTTTCGCAGCTTATCACACTCGACGAAAAATGCCCGGTCGCCGACTGCCAGACATCTGATAGTTCCAACGAGGTCTAAAGCGGTAAACTGGCAGCTGAAAGTGACCCACACCCGGCCGCCGCCATGTTGCACATTTTTGACCACTAGACACGTGGCCTTTTTTTCTTGTCTACTTTTCACCGAAGTACGTACCGCGCACAGATAATTTTGCCTGGTAAACGGGATACCAGTTTATCGCTCTAAGCCCCTCTACCTTGTTGGATATTTCTCATAACAGAGCTGCCGGGCGCGCTCCGAACGCGTCCCAGCTGGACAAAGATGGCAGCACGCTGAATGCGATTATTTTTACAGTCCATAGACCAACACACTGTCTACACACAAGTTCGCATTTGCCCACATCGGGTGCGGGCACGTAATGCGCGTGCGAAGACGCCATTTTCGCGTGGACTGATGCGTGTGCGCTTGCGCCGCGCCGATTCGCAGCGCGGCGGCGTGTCGTCAGAACCGCGTGTTGGTGTAGAGACGGTCGAACTCTTCTGCTAGAACTTGTCATTTCTTAATATTGTAAATAAAAAGAATATACGAAGAGCTCTTCGCTTCTAAGAGAACGTTGGAAACTGCTCAGTGTCCTAATGTATTCGGTCAATTCTTTAGTTTCTTTTTTTTTCAGTGTTCCCATAATAATAATAATAATAATTTAATATAATAATTCTTTATTATCTGTCCTCCCAAACAACTTTTCAGCCATAGAACCCCATAAGAAGGCTTCTATGGTTGTTTTCTGAACACTACCGAAAATGAAGTAATATGATTATTATTATTATTATTATTATTATTATTATTATTATTTTATTATTGTTATTTCATCTGTCTTCAATAAACTGCCCGATTTTGCATTTGAATGTAATACAAGAAAATTGAAAAAAAAATGTTGATGACTTCAAGCCTCTAGCATTTCTTGTTCGCTCTAAACTGTTTCGTTTTATAAAGTTTTTTTTTTTTTTTCTGGTTTTTTTTTTAGGACTTCTGTTGTTTCATTTGCCAGGTCCTGCCCTACAAGCGTCCCTTCGCTTGGACAAACCCGTATTTGCAAAGTGGTATTGAATATATGTGGAATAAAATTTATTATTATTATTGGTTTTCCAGTGAGCTAAAAACACTACTGAAAAGAAAGGACTTCTTTCACAAGAAGTTTAAGAAAAGTGGCCTTTTAAAGTGGGAGGTAGAATTCAAGAACTGCAGAAAGCAATGTAAGACAATCCTAGATCGCGACCGCCAGGCTCATCCTTGCTCGGTGGAATCAGATCTTGTCAATAATCCGAAGAAATTCTGGAGGTACATTAATTCACGTTCTGGGAGGCATATCGAGTCGAAGATTGTTCTGGATAATCACGAGAGCGATTTCAAGTCCGTGCCTGAGTTGTTCGCTGAGCATTTTAGGTCCGTCTACGGGGATAGTACGCAGCGTTCTGCACCTGCGCTGCCTCACTTAGATGGGTTTGGTGACTTGTTAAGTTGCATTAATGTCGATGAGGAGTGCGTACGATCCTGTATTAAGAAAATGAGAGCAACATTATCAGTAGGGCCCGACGGCATTCCCTCTGCGATTCTCAAAACGTATCACGACATATTCACCCCGGTACTGTGCTCTATATTTAACAACTCGTTAAGGTTGGGAACCTTTCCTGAAACGTTGAAAGTCGCTGCTGTTGTTCCAGTCTTAAAGTCGGGGAAAAAATGTGATATTTGTAACTATAGGATGTATTCACTGGCGGCCATAGCTGTGTGCGCGTCTGCTGAGCGCGTGCTGATGGCGAGCTTCCACAGTTCTTTTGTAACGTGCATTTAGCACCCTCAAGATTGCCGGACTTAGCAGCCTATTAATGTGGGCTCGTTCTGAGCATCCGCTCTAAACAGCACCCACAAATATGGCGCACAGTGAATGCTCCTTATAGAGTCTAGACCTATTTCTCTTCTCTCTCCATTTTCTAAGCTCTTCGAAATGATCGTCCATAAATTCCTCTCTTTCAAATTTTGAGACTTAGCAATTCCCAATCAGCATGGTTTTATGAGCGGCAGATCAACAACTACTAATCTTGTTAGCTTTATGTCTGCGGCATCTCGTGTGATATGTAATAGAGGTCAGTTAGACGTTGTCTATACTTTGACTTAAGTAAGGCTTTTGACGTAGTCAATCACAATATTCTTCTATCCAAACTTTCCTCATATGGAGTATGTGGTTCAGTACATGACTGGTTGAAAAGCTACTTGTCAGAGAGAGAGGCGTATGTCCGGGTCAACAACATGAACTCTTCGTTATACAGGACTCGCTCTGGCGTTCCTCAGGGATCTGCTTAAGGACCCATTCTGTTCACAATTTTCGTAAATGACGTCTCTTTTGCTGTTTTAAATTCTTCATTCCTGCAATATGCTGACGATATAAAAATTTATCAAGAAATAGTCACTGAACATGATTGTGCTAAGCTCCAGGAAGATGGGTGTTCTTTCTACCGATGGTGCTCTGAAAACGACCTTTTCTTGAACCCGTTCAAAACCAAGGTCATGACGCTCTCTCGGAAAACTCACAATATCTCTTTCGCATATAATATTCAAGGAGAGACTTTGTCTCGAGTAAGTGTGATGAAAGATCTCGGAGTCATGGTTAATTCTGGGTTGCGTTTCTCTGATCACGTTGGTAGGCTGGTTAACTCGTCATTGCGAATGTTGGGTGTTTCCTCTCCCTTAACCAGGGAGTTCGAAAACCCAATGGCTTTTATCACGTTATACTGTTCGCTATCCAGGTCGCAGTTAGAATATGCCTCAGTTGTTTGGAATGGAATTTTTAAAAGTCGCTCCTTGGAGATCGAAGGTGTGCAAAAAAAGTTTGTTTCTATCTTTAAACATCGCTGCATAAAGGAGGATGTTCACTGTTTAACATATGAGTCTGCGTTAGAGCGTGTTGGTTTGCTTAGCTTGCACCGGCGTCGGGAGAACGCGGACTTACTATTTTTGTTTAAAACGCTACATGGACTCATCAATTCTCCGAGCCTGTTATCTGAACTGTGCCTTAGGGTCCCACGTGTGCCCACTCGTCTTCTGTCATCTTTTTATGTTTCTAGAACGTTTAGTCCGGTAAACCCAATTGTGAGAATGACACAGCGTTTGAATCATTACTCGGAAAAACTTGATATGTTCCACCCTTGCTACAGGACGTCTGTCCTTTCTATTAAAAACTTGCCCGTGCAGGATGAGCATTGCTGAATGGCTCTGTTATGTCTGAATTTCGTCATCTCCATGGCGTGCTTTCTGGTGGTGCACTCTCTATCCTACGGTCTTGTGTTCCGTGTCTACAGTTACTGCCTCGTTTTTATCTCATTCTACGAATTACTCGTGTACTGGCTAGGCTAGTATTGTTCTTAAAAATGTATCTTATTTTCTGCGGAGATGTGTATAATGTATTTTTTTATCCACCAGTGTACCAGCACCAAGACGTCAGGGTTGTTCCTGGGCACTGTATAATAAACATTGATTGATTGATTGATTGATTGATTGATTATTTATTATTATTATTATTATTATTATTATTATTATTATTATTATTATTATTATTATTATTATTATTATTATTATTATTATTATTATTATTACAAATACTTTATTTGTACTTTTTAAATAAAATTGCACCAGCCAGCATACAAATAAATTTCTGAGTTTCAAAACATAATCAATAGGTTATGCGCAGACTTTGTTTTTATCTCCCTGCGACATTTCTAACGTAGAGACCGACATTCGTTGACTTTCACGACACTGTCGGACAGGCGGTTCTGAGATCCAGGAAAGAAAACATCAGCCATGCCAGAAAAATGGAAGAGCTGTCACAATTGGAAAAACACCGACACAAACAAAAAAAAAATATATATGAGCTGCAAAATTTTTTTACGCGACTGAGCTGCTCACATTTGATTTATTAAGAAACCTAGTGTACCGCGAACTTCCGATTTCTTTACTGTATTTATATGCGATTTGAAGTGCGTAACAGGCGTTATTGAACGTTTGGCTCAATTTATCACTCTTCTTTCCCCTGTTTTTTTTTTTTTTTTTTTTTTTTTAGCTTTTTTTTTACGCGTAACTTTTTTTTCCTCCTTTTTTTTTTTTTTTTTTTTTTTTGTTAAAGAGAAACATGGCTGGCAAGTAGGTTGTACGTCGGTTTACATCTCCAGGCAACAAATCGAGCCTCTATACATTCGTCTGCTCTTTCTGTCTTAAAATAGCTCAGAGGATACACAAGAACAAACAATCTGTTCTACAATGCTTGTTGCCGACATGCGAGGGCATGATAAAAATTAAAAAAAAAAAAACACTTTTCAATAAGAAAATTATTAGTGGAGAAAAAAAATATGATAACGCAGCCAGATTTTTTTGTGAAAAATCAATTCTTCCCATGGAGAGATCGAACCCACTAGCGCTCGGTCAGTACTCCAATATCCTGTCCCTGCGCTACCGGAGTGGCTTGGGGAAGCGTTATTTCAGCCACTCCATATGTGCTCGTGCGGCCTCAAAATATTCCACCTTGGAAGAAGGCGGTTTACGAACGTCTCAAAGCTTACCGCGAGCGTATGAAAGAGGATAAAGTATGTGCTACTTCCCTTGATACTTCATATGAAGCCGATTGGCGCAGAATGCTTCATTTGTAGAATTTATCGAACGCATAAAGACGCCGTCACACTGCTGATGCCTATCTAGGGTTCTGTGTTTTTGGATAAACCCACAAAAAATCCGAGAAACACTCGCCGGTAAATTGTTCTAGCGATTCTGATTTATCCGACAAACTCACGGTGACAAAATAAAAAGCCAAAAAGGTGGTGTTTTACAAACTAGCTTCATAAGTAGCTGCAGGGTCAGCGGTCCTGAGGAGATACCACCTCAGTTTCATTTGAAATCTCGAACTACGACAAAAGGCTCCAGACGACTTGCTATAACGAAGCTGAAGAAGATTGTCACCAACCTGAAGGTGTAGACCCCTAGAATGACGGCAAACGAACGTGATCCTTATGAATACGACGACGGCAGAAAGTGGCAACAAAACATTTACCGGGTTTTTCTCGCGTTTTTTGTTAAAATAAACGAGCGGAGTGAACAGTTAGCGCCCATCTTATATACAGCGCGTCCCAAAAGGAATTTACATAATGTTTTTTTTTTGTTTTTTTATTGCAACAATAAACGACGCATCGCTGAATGTTCAACTTCCGCACAAAGGTAACGTTAGCGGAACCTATTTCAGAACTAACAGTTATGTTATTAAAAAGTTATAAGAATTTATTTTTTCTTTAAATCAATAGAAGAATGTGGTTTGTTTGTTAGTTACTGGCGTCATTCGACTCCATGTATTTGAGGGCGCTGTACTGTCATTTTGCTATTTAAAAAAGAAAGAAAATCACTTATAACTTTTTAATAAGATAACGGTTGGTTCTGAAACATTGGCATCAGGTTTGAACCACTAGCGTTGCGTTTGTATGTAGAATCAGCGCGTAGCTTATTTTTGCGATCAAATAAAAACAAACTTTAATTTTAGGATGGGTATTCTTTGTATTACTAACATCACAAAGTACGTCTAAGCATGTTTTAGCCAAAATGAGAAGATACTTTTATGAAAACGTGGAGTGAAGACTAGATGCCCCGACTCTGACTGTCCATAAATGGCGCCGCTCGTTTTTTTTTTTTTTTTTTTTTTTTTCCGAAATGGCAGTTGTAGTGAGGGTCGGAAACGCGTGCTGGTAGGCCGGTTGTCTAGCTTGTCTAGCGTGCTGGCTTTACTGAGCGAAAATTATTCCCGCTTATGCGAGGAAACCAACGTGTTGGGCACGCAGGTCACCCCTTTATCCTGAAAACAAAAACGGTGATTAGAGCAATATTTACGCCAGAATGCAAATTTTAATTTACGAACAAAACCGAAACTAACCTCCATATTGAAGTTAATTTCTCGATGTAAATGCTAATTTAGGTTTCTCTAAATAAATAAAATAAAATAAAATAAATAAAATGACTGTTGGCGAGCGATGATCGCGAGCAATTCCGCCGTTCCCGCTGAGCAGGAACCGGGTGACCTTCCCTAGTGCGCTTCCCGTTTCCGCCGCGAGAGGGCAAGCAAGGAGCTGGGGAAACGAATACTCGAAGGCAACTTTTGCAGTCGGAGAAATGACAACCATAACAACCTTCTTTCCTTTTCCTCTTTAATAATAATAATAATAATAACTTGTTGGAATTCTTGCGAAGAAGGTTAAGAAATTTTACTTGACGAGGACTCATCACTTTCATCTTTCCTTCCCGTTGGTCCGCTTTTGGAAATTATTAATCATCGAGGCTCGTTGAAAGAGGTGCACCCGTCGCTTCTTGTTTCGCTTCTTTATGCTTTCCAGGTGCCCCGAGAACATTCTACGAAACGAGGAGCGATCGAGACACGCCACACCGTAAACTCGCACGAACAAGCAAAGATCGTGACAAGTTCCTATTAGATAGCTTCGTCGCACGGCTCCCGTGGCGACGGGGTAGAACATCAACGCCGTGTCTCGAAGCATCGCCTCGCGAAACCGTGCGCACGCCACTGGAAACCGCCCCGCGACTGTCGACATCGATGAATTATAAATAATTATAGTGATTATTCGTTGTGTTGGGGCCCTGGTCGACGTCATAAGGAGCATGGGCGGAGATAATGCCGAAGAAAGAAAGTATAACCAAAATAACTGCAACAAGACGTTGTGTTGTGTTCGTCCCCTTCTGTGTCCCAGAGTCCCGGGTTTTATTACAATGGATATAATCAGAACGTAGAGTTTCTGGGGAAAAAATTAATAAAACTGGAAAGAAAGGTGCCAGGAGGGAAGAATACGCGACCTTGGAGAAACTGGGTCATGCATAACGGTCTTGAACCAGTGAGTTGAGTGGGTGCGTGTACTGTAAGTTTTGTCCTCCAAGTCTTTTTTTTTTAACAAATTGCGTTTTTCAATGTAAATGGCATTGAACATACATGCCGGTTAAAGAAATAGAGGCGGTTTGAGAGCACTCACAGTCACAAGGTCCAGCATTCCTATATAACTCGAGCGTGAAGCTTCATGATTATACTGCGAGCGACTGACACTCTGTAATTACGTGTAGTCCAATATTCTTATCGCGATTATTGATTATAGACGCGGTAATAATCCCCGAATCCAAATCCTCTATCATCTGAAACAGGCGTACGAATGCAATGAAGTGCTGACAAGGCGTCGTACATGTAACCGAGCTTTCGGTTGCACGTCAAAAGATCCCCAGATGGCCGAAATTAATCCTCGGTCCTCCGCTGGGGCGTGCCAGATGTCCTTCGTTGGTTTGGCACGTGAAACCAGCAAATTATTATTAGAGCGTGGTGACTCATCGGCTGATCAACTGTAGATGGCCTGAGCACATCGCGCACACGAGCACGCTGTGCTTAGTGCTTTCATTCGTTAACTGGCCGTGGCGTGTGCATAAAATACAAAACAAATACAACGCTAGGGTGAATGGTGGGTCCCAGATTAATTAATGTGGCCTGGAGTTCCACAAGCCTGTACTTCACAATCAGTTCAATCAACTTTCAATTTGCCCTTTGTTTTCTTTTTACAAAAGTCGGAGTCTTTTAGCGGCAATCGTGGAACTTCCAAATTTTCTGCTCTATTGGTGGCAGTATACGCGTGCCAGTTTATACGAATCAATATGGCGTGAAAGTTCGTTTGCTTCTTCCGCACCTCGCCCGTTTATGAACTCCCCCTTCCCCCCAAACGCGGCCACGTACATTTGTTTCCCCCGACCTCAACCAATGGCGGTACACTGTGTGGCATTCTCGCTCACCGTCTGTCTGGAGAAAAGGTCCATGTCATGATGGAGACATGTTTATTCTTCGAGCCCGGTGTTCGGTGGCTTGCGCCGCCATGGCTGACCTGTCCTCGTCACGCGCCTCGCGCCCCGTGCTTTGGCCCCGCGCTCGTTTCTCGCACGCCGTCCGCATCGTCGCTGAAGTTCTCGATGTCCAAAATCCCCACATCTTCCCCCCCCTTCTGTATTGCTCATGTTCCACAAAAGCAGCAGGCAGTTCATTATACCAGATGTTTGCACCAACCCTACTTCGCGGGGCAGAACACCTCACAAACATTATTAACCTCCCGTATCCAATAACTGTATCCTCATCTTAAAATTAAGAAAAAGTGAGAATCACAAGGTATTTGTCTGCTTTCCCAGCGGTCTCTCCCCTCAACCGAGCATCGTCAATAGCGCCGCTTAACTTTAAAATGTCTTCCAGCTGACTCCCCAACTATCTTTGTTGAAGAGAGAGAACGGAGATCAAAGCAGGCACTTACGCTTTCAAATAAACACTGATATAAAATTAAGGGGAAAAGTGGAAATAACAAACGATTTGCCTGTTTTCTGATCAGTCTCCCTCCCCCTAACCGAGCATCATCACTAGCGCCGCTTAACTTAACAAGTCTTCCAGCTTGCACTACGACTAGATCGGGGGAAAAGGGAGAACAAACGAAAACGACAGCACTGTCACTTTAAAATGTCGGACTCAAGGTTTCACGTCTGAGAAGATGGACCGTCCCGCCTCCGTCGCGGCGGCGGTTCAGCTACTCCGCCGGGACCGGCCATAGTTCCTTGCCCCAGCGGCCTTTGGCGCAGATCAGGCCGACAGGGTCAACACACCATGTCCTGCCCCGGTCGACGTGGAAGAAGACATACCCGTCGGAAGAGACCAGGCCCCTGGCCCCTCCACCGAGATGGCGTAGCGCAGTAGAAAGTGAACATCCGCCGGGGCCATCATTTTGGAGACCGCGGCGCTCGCAGTCAGGGGTCCCTCGCGCAGCCGCCCGCAGACAGCTCAAAGATATTCGCTGCTCCTCTAGTGAAGTCTGGCAGGGCGTTCGACGGGCTGCACAACTGCATGCTGCTCGTAGCAGCCCAGGTATCTGACGTAGGCCTTTCCAGCAGGGTACTCTATAACTTTTCTTGGTCTGGGAGTGGCATCCAAGCAGGCGTCCGTCGCGGATGATGTTCTTCTCGTCCATCGTGACTCTGTTCTACCGGGCCCCAGACAAGCGGCGAGCCCCACGCTGGTGCGCCATTTGTGGCATTCTCGCTCACCGCCTGTCTGGAGAAAAGGTCCATGTCATGATGGAGACATGTTTATTCTTCGAGCCCGGTGTTCGGTGGCTTGCGCCGCCATGGCTGACCTGTCCTCGTCACGCGCCTCGCGCCCCGTGCTTTGGCCCCGCGCTCGTTTCTCGCACGCCGTCCGCATCGTCGCTGAAGTTCTCGATGTCCAAAATCCCCACAACTGTTAGCAAGTCCCGTGTATTTGGCGAATATTTGGGGTGAAAAACACGCCATTTACACAAATTACCATAAATTTACACGATGAGTAAGGATAATTCGTTCAGAAATCATGCGAGGTTGTAAAAAACGTGTTTTGATTCGGTCATACACGCATAACCGTGTAGCCGACCTCGAAAACACGCATCGCCCCCGGCGACGACCGCGGCATTGCCGGCTATCGAAGCACCGGAATGCTTGGGGACACACTTAGAAAGGACCGTCGAGACAAATGCCGCGGAAAGAAACATGTCTCGGAGACAGATATGCACCAAAAGCAATTGCGCCATGTCGCAGGACGTTGGCGAAACCCGCGCTTACCGGGCTCGCCGCCATCTTCTGGTCGATGGCAATGCGGCTTGCTTCATGTCGCCCATGTTTGTATTTAGTTTAGGGGTCCTGATAACAGTTTCTTAGACACCACAAATAAAGTTATGGGTCTAATTATTCGTTCCAAACAGTTAAAATGGATATAAAAAGCGTGTCCTCGATGTGAATACGTGACATTGCAGTTGGTTTCGTTTTTGCTTCAACCTTCAACTGCAAGCGATCTGGCGATCTGGCCACGGCGCACGCGCAACGCCGATGTACAGAGCGCGACACTGTTAGCGCGAACAAGCGATCGCCGGTTTTTCTAGTGTTTCTCTTTGAAACCAAAGGATGTCATCCAAGTTATTATTGGTATGGAAAGAGCTCATTAACTTCTATAATGTAAGCTATAACATTTCGTGCTCGCTAATACTATTTAGGAATAAAATGCGAAAATGCGCCGACGTCGTGTTCGCGCTAACAGTGTCGCGATGTGTACGCTGGAAGCAAGCGCCGGTTGGCTTTCGTTGTTTTTGTTTGACCGGAGAAAATCTGGCAAGTACGCATGGCGCCGCTACTGTTTTGGTTTGACGGGACGCGAGAAGCTTCGCATAGAGCTTCGGAGTTTGCGAGCACATAGTGAAGACGTGACCGGAGAAGTGCCCCTGTGATGTTCTTGGAAGACGGAAAGTAGCATTCGTAATCGTCGTGTGTGCTTTGAAAGCGAAGGGAGTCACAGGGTCCACGAGTTCGCAACCACAAGCCAAGGTTCACGACAGCGCGGCGTTGACTTCGGCGATCTCGTTCTGTTTGGTGCAACCCGGCGATGCGAAAAAGAGCTGAAACATTCGTCGTGTGTGGTGCGGTGCTTTCTATTCCGGGTCTGTTTGAACCACGCTTTTAACACGGAGCGCAAATTGTTTGTTGCGTGGTGGAGGTTCAACGGGTACAGTCCCGTCGTCGTCAGCTGATCCGGTCCAGCTGGTCCGGGAGGACGCAGCGAGCGTTTTTGAAAGTAAATCTTCCCTCGTTCCGTTTCAAACTGTGGAAGTATCCCGACACATACCGTGAGTAAAAAGCAGCGGGCGTTTTTAACAAAATTACGTTGTTTTAATTGAATAATGGACTCCGGATTGTTGTCTTAAATCTGCCGTTTTTTATGCTTCGTGTTGGACTGCGTTTGCATAGCGACGCACACCGCTCGAGTATGATTCGGTCCTGCAACGAGTTTGTTGCGGCAATCATGCGGCGTGAATAAATAAGGGCAACGTTTCCTACCTGCCCACAGATGCATGTACTGAGACCATTTTTTATATTGTGAACGTAGTGCTCTTTCTTTATTTTGGAAGACGCGTTGGTGCATTTATTATGGTACAATCACTTGAGAGTTGAGAAATTAGAGAGCGAGCAAGCTTTCTCAACTTTGTCTCTTTCTCTCTGGCACTGCCCTGTTTCAGTTTCAGTAGGCATATCTACTAGCAGGTACAAACTGCTCTAAAGCAGGTACAAAACGGGAAGCTTAGGACGGTGCGGCCTCCGTGTTTCGCGCTTTTCGCAAGGTGACAGGGTAAATGCTTTTGTGAGATATGCGGAATATGCAAGCGATTTTGTTATGCCCGTCGTTTGCGTCTCTCCAGCAAAACGAATAAGATGATCTACTACAAAGGCGCAATCACAAGCCAAGATTTAAAATAGCAGTCGTTTGCTTCGGTGATCCGTGTAGCTGTATTTTACCCTGCTCTCTGCAACACCGTGTCATGACGAAGAGCTGGAATGGTCACGGTTTGTGCTGGCCTCCCGGTTGACAGAAACCCGCGTCGCTTGCATCGGCACCGAGTGCGCTTGGGCTGTTGATGCTCCAGCCTTTCATCCGCGGCTTGTCGCCAGCTCATCCTGCTGCTCAACGGTGAGGAAGCGGCGAGAGTAACCTCGGAAGTGAATGTAAATCCTCGTTCATTCAGTTATCCGGTGTCAAAGTGTGGAAGATGTCCAACGTGTACTGAGGGCGGGAACTACGAGCGTTTTGCCTTGCTTTTATAACCGAAACCAGACCAACGAGATAACTGCCTTGCGTACTCTAAAATGACGGAAGCAATAAGTTTCAACAGGTCGAGTACGTCACCGGGGATGTAGGCGAGACGGTGCACACTGTTTAAACGCTTGCAGTATCCACGAGTGGTACCAGGAAAGCGACGTCAACAGAGAAGGAGCTTGCGATTCAGCATAATACACTGCTACGGGCCCGTGTATCTTCAAAGTTCGGGGTGGTGGCAGTATAAAAAAAAGACGCATCAGCGCCCCACACCAGTGTTCACGAATAACACCGGTCACAAACTCCCAAGCCCCACCGCTCTTCTCGACACCGACACGACATACGACAACAAACTGCATCAAAACGCCCCAAAAGTGAAGGCGTCTGCTCCCGTACTGCAACTGCTGCAACTAGCGGAAGTGAAGTGTTGGGCGGATGTCCGGATGTCCTTCACAAAAATATATAAAAAATGCTTTGCGCAAGGATCATTTTCATTTATTATTGTATACGTAATGACAAAATCCCAATAATTTGTTTTTCTATCTGATTCATGCTAGTCGGACTGCTCATAACACTAGTCAAGCAAGAAAATAACAAAAATTTGAACTTTTTCATGACCGGTTTAAGATTTATTGTTAACATATCATTATTTATTGCAACGGACTAACATTATAGATTTTGCCTCCATACTTTTTAAATGCAAACAGTTCTAACACACGGCTGTCTATTGCGCCGTGTTTTGTGTATTCTTCTATAAATCTGTAATGGTCAGTGACCAAGGAGCTCACCCGCACATGTCAAGCTTATATGCGCCGCGGGGAGAAATGGATATCGAGTAGGAAGTGTCGGGCGTTGTGTCGGTTGTTGTGTTTGTGTATATGTCGGTGCCGTGTAGCTGTGTGCTGTGTTGCCTGCGTTGTATGTAGGGTTGCTGTGTGGCCGTGGTCGTTAACAGACTCGTCTTTTTTTTAAAAACAGGCTGCTAGAAATCTCGATAGGTGGCGCAAGTTACCGCCCGATTCTAAATAGTTTGCTCAAGTTATTTATTCATGGAAGTTCGGCATCGTTTTTTTTTTTTCTTTTTTTTTTTTCTTTTTTTTTTTTGTTTAGCGGCTCGTTGAAGCTATTGACGCCGCCGACCGCCGACAACACACGTACGTACCTTTGCAAGTAGCTACGTCCGCCGCTTGGAGACTTTACTGTGTATAAAAGACATCGAACGAGAACTAACGCGCCCTGTGTGCTTTCAATTCGGCTGAAAGGCGCGCGGCTCGCTGGGCTCGTCTCTCGCCTGTTCTCGGCCGCTGGCCGCCATGTTTCATAAGGAACACGCTCGGAACGGTTTTGCGGAAGGCAGACACGGTGCAGCGTGTTAAGTTTACACAGCAACTCATGTGTAGACGAAAAACACAGATGGCCTCGTGTAAAACGAACACGTTTCGACGTGTCCGCTATGGGACAACGGTTTACACGTCTGGGCGTGTTATTTTTGCTAACAGTGTATGCACTTAGCAGCCTCGTCCACGGGCGTTCCAAAAGCCTTCTCTACATTACCCTTTGATTGGCGTGCTCCTCCTTGCATGCCGATGCGCCAAAGACTCATCAAAGTGGCCTTGCGGGGATCCCTCGTCTCGAAGAGTAGAGCCTGAAATTAAGGGACGGCGCCGAAATACGCTCAGGACCTAAGACAGCTGTGACGCTTCACACGTCAGCTGGAGCGATCCGCTCTTATCTTTGTCAGTTCAAAGTCCACAGAAAAAAATATGATAGGAACACGAAGCAGAGTCAATATAAACTCGGTTTTATAAGTGCCCTTTCTTCCTTGCGCTGTCAGCAGATGACTGAAACCTACAGTCTTTTCGTCTGTCAATTGGCATTAATATTTATGTAATTGTATTTTGGTTACGGCATGCTTGCTTTACCCCTTAATAGACGCCGCGTTTATTATGTAAGCTGCACATCTCATGTACATATGCGAGATCTCAAAACGAGCACAACGAGCAATGAGCTCTTTCCGCAAACGTTAGGCATTACCTAGCGGCAAACAATAGGAAGCGTATTTGATATCATCGAAATATTCTTTGACCCTTAATCGATCACAGTTGCTGTTGTTTCAATAGTCAATGGTGGAACAATGTTGCGGTGCGTTGGAACTCGAAACGCGAGGCTGTGCCGGCTTCATGCTGTCCCCCTCTTTGTTGACACCCACACCAGGCACGCCAATAAAAAGAGCTATTTATAATTCTCTACCAATCCCCTTTATCAGAAGTTGCTCAAAGGCAGCCCCAGAAGAAAAAACAAGGTAAGTTTTCCTTCGTCCTTCTTCGTCACCTGTTTTACCCCGAATTGTTCTGGTGGCCTAGAGCCGTTAGTTCCACAAACATCAATTTCTGATCGCCGACGAGACAAAACCAGGCTCTTGGGCGACTCCCGCGCAATGTTCCGTTGTAGCATTCTTTCACAAACATGTTCTTTTACGACTAGTTTGTGACACTTATGTGTGGCAAAAGCTACAAAGTGTATTTGATACGTGGACAAGCAGTGTTTGATGCTTGTCACTGTGGCCCGTTTAAGCGATAATCACGCGTCCTTCCAAGTCAATGGGAGAACGTGTGTTCCATCAACTTGAAGTACACGTCCTCCTCGTCCCATCATTGCCTTCCCGGTGTCCCGGGTGCTGACGACCGTGCGCGTTTGACACGCGCAGACGCCGGCTGTTCCCCGGAGCCTCCGGAGATCGTGAACGGCTACTACAACGTGACCGGGGAGGAGACCTGCTGGCGCACGCCCAGCGAGGGCTCCGTGGTCCGCTACTACTGCCTCGAGGGCTACGACCGGACGGGGCCCCCGGAGCTCGTGTGCCGCAACGGATCCTGGGTGCTGCCGTCCTCAGGGCCGCAAATGGGCGCGGGAGGCGTCGTGGCCGCCAGGGCCGCCTCACGCCCACTCATGAAGCAGATCATATGCGGTAGACGCTGATCCTTTCGCCACTCTCTTACGATCGCCAATCGGTGCCTTTCGCAGTTATTTGATAAAATATTGCATTTTTAGTACCTTTTCTTACCTGTGTTGTGAGACCTGCGGGTCATTATAGGTCTCTATCCTGTAGCGTTTGAACTTCAGCGTCAGCGTTATTTTTCCCCTCCATTGGAGAGGGGGGGGGGGGGGGCGGGGATAAACAAAAGCAGACAAGTGTTGCTTTAAGACTGCCCTCCCCACCTGCAACGGAAAGAAAACATTATATAAACAGTTCGAACTAACATCATGGTAAACATGCAAACAAAAAAAAGTGAACGCTGTTTACAACTCCCTGTAACGCCGAATTAGAGCGCAGCTCTTGAGGAGGAGGAGGGAAGGGTACTGGGAGGGGTGAAGTGACCTGGGGGGTTCACGTGACCTTGGGGGGTCGTGACCTTGATGGGTCACGTGAGGATGCCGATGATGTCATTAGTGACGTCACTGATGACGTCATCAGTGACGATGACGATGCGGACTCCGATGACGTCATCACCGATGATGACGATGACGATGCGGATGTCGGTGACGTCATCAGTGACGTCACTGATGACGTCATCCGTGATGATAACAATGACGATGCGGATGCCGTTGACGTCATCAGTGACGTCACTGGTGACGTCATCAGTGATGATGACGATGACGATGCGGATGCCGGTGAGGTCATCAGTGACGTCACTGATGACGTCATCAGTGATGATGACGACGATGCGGATGCCGGTGACGTTATCTGGGAGATCACGTGACCTCGGCGGGGGGTCACGTGACCCTGGGGGTGGTCACGTGACCTCGGGGTGTGTCACGTGACCGGGGGGGTCACGTGACCTCATGGGGTCACGTGACCTCATGGGGTCAGGTGACCTCAGGGGGGTCACGTGGCTTCGGGGGGTCACGTGACTTCGGGGGGTCACGTGACTTCAGGGGGGGTCACGTGACCTCAGGGGTGTCACGTGACTTGGGAGGGTCACGTGACCTCAGGGGGGTCACGTGACCTCGGGAGGGGTCACGTGACCTTGGGGTCACGTGACCTTGGGATGACCTTGGGGTGACCTTGGTTACGCCGACGCCGACGGCGACGCCGCTCAAGCCGGTAACGGGCCCCTAAGAGCTGCGCTCTAAAAATGAAAGCCGTTTACAAATCCCTGTAACGCCGAATGGGAGCGCAGCTCTTGAGGAAAAGTAGGGAAGGGTACTGAGGGGGTCACGTAACCTGCGGGTAGTCACGTGACCCCGGGGGGGTCACGTGATCTAGTGGGGGATGGGGTCACGTGACCTTGGGGGGGTCACGTGACCTCGGGGGGTCACGTGACTTCGGGAGGGTCACGTGGCCTCGTGGGGTCACGTGACCTCGGCGGGTCACGTGACCTCGGGGGGTCACGTGACCTGGGATGGCCTTGGGGGTCACGTGACCTTGAGGTGACCTTGGGAGGGGTCACGTGACCTTGGGAGGGGTCACGTGACCTCGGGGAGTCACGTGGCCTGGGGGCCACGTGACGAAGGGGTCACGTGACCCCTCCAGGTCACGTGACCTTGGGGTGACCTTGGGAGGGGTCACGTGACCTCGGGGATCACGTGACCTTGGGGAGGGGGCCACGTGGCCTCGGGGTCACGTGACCTTGGGGTGACCTTGGGGTCACGTGACTTTCAGGTCACGTGGGGTCACCTTGGGGGTCACGTGACCTTGAGATGACCTTAGGAGGGGTCACGTGACCTCGGGGGGTCACTTGACCTTGGGGTGACCTTGGGGGGTCCCGTGACCTTGATATGACCCTGGTTACGCCGACGGCGACGGCGACGGCGACGCCGACGCCGCTCAGGCCGGAAACGGGCCCCTAAGAGCTGCGCTCTAAAACAAGAATAAGTGCTAACAAAAATTACGAGGAGGGATAAATAAATTTTGCCTTCTAGGCTGTAACTTTTAGAGCGCAGCTCTTAGGGGCCCGTTTCCGGCTTGAGCGGCGTCGGCGTCGCCGTCGGCGTCGGCGTCGGCGTAACCGCGCGGTGCATCATGAGAAATGTCCCATAATGCACCGCGCGAGCCCCCCATCGGGGTCACGTGACCTCGTGGGGGGCACGTGACCCCCCCCCCCGAGGTCACGTGACCCCCCGGTCACGTGACTCCCCTGAGGTCACGTGACCCCCGCCGATGTCGCGTTACCCCCAATGACGTCATCGTCACTGATGACGTCACCGGCATCCACATCGTCATCGTCATCATCACTGATGACGTCACCGGCATCCACATCGTCATCGTCATCATCACTGATGACGTCACCGGCATCCACATCGTCATCGTCATCATCACTGATGACGTCACCGGCATCCGCATCGTCATCGTCATCATCACTGATGACGTTACCGACATCCGCATCGTCATCGTCATCATCACTGATGACGTCATCGGTGACGTCACTGATGTCGTCACCGGCATCCACATCGTCATCGTCATCGTCACTGATGACGTCACCGGCATCCGCATCGTCATCGTCATCATCACTGATGACGTCACCGGCATCCGCATCGTCATCGTCATCATCACTGATGACGTTACCGACATCCGCATCGTCATCGTCATCATCACTGATGACGTCATCAGCGACGTCACTGATGACGTCACCGACATTCGCATCGTCATCGTCATCATCACTGGTGAAGTCATCAGTGACGTCACTAATGACGTCATCGGTACCCGCATCGTCATCGTCAATGATGACGTCATCAGTGACCTCAGTGATGACATCATCGGCATTGGGGGTCACGTGACCCCCAAGGTCACGTGACCCCCCCTGGTTAGTTTAACCCCCCCTCCCCAGTGCCCTTCCCTCCTCCTCCTCAAGAGCTGCGCTCTAATTCGGCGTTACAGGGAGTTGTAAGCAGCTTTCACTTTTTTTTATTCAGTGATGGAATTGAAAGGATATTACATTCGAATGAAAGTTTGGAATCTGCTCTTCTGCAGGAGCAAATAAATTTTCAATATAGTCCCCACCAATGGTAATGCACTTCCACTACCGGTACGCTACTCTCCGCACGCCGTCGTAGATGAATTGAGGGCGACTGTTGACGACACCAACGGCGCATTGCATCGGTAACCTTGTCGTCGAACGCAAACCGTGTACCCTTCAGATTTTCATTGATTTCGAGAAACAGCCAAAATTTTGATAGAAGTTCGGTGAAAGATGAATGAGGAAAAACATCTGCAACTGCAGCTCCTCCAGCGCGGCGTTGGTCTCGTCAAAAGCCGACCGAGCAATCCTTTACGACGGCGCCTTGCGGAGAGTAGTGCGCCGCTAGCGAAAGTGCATCGCCGCTGGTGGAGACTATACTGGAAAGTTATGTGCTCCTGCGAAATAGGAGATTCCAAACTTTCATTTGAATGTAACATCCTTTAATTTCATCGCTGTGGAAAAAAGTTAGAGCCTAGGAGGCGAAACTTATTGTTCCCCCCTCGTGTATACACAAGACGGAACAGGTTCTCGTTAGTTGGCCATGCTCAGTTTTAACTAGAAAGCGCATAGTCTTTCTTTTCCACACATATGTCATATCTGCACGCTGTTTAAAACATTCTAAAGTGAATAATTTAGTATTTAAATGGTGTAGTTCTTTCTTGAGCGAGGCGTTCACCAAGTGTAACACGGTGACTGAAATATGTGGACACTTTATGTTCCGTATACATGACTTGCACCATCCACAACTTTCTTGGACATCAACGCCTTGGTGAATGCACTGAAATGAGTATTTTAACCAAACAACAAACATCGCTATGACCACTGGCAATATTTTAGATGACAGTCATAAAATATCAATAAGCAGTAATTAAACTTTTGGACGCGTATAGTTTCAATTCCACGGCTATACAATTCTGTTTCTTATTGAATCCTACGGGCCCCATTTACGAAATTGTCAATTTCTGATTTTCTTGATTAAAGATCGTAATGTTCCTGAGGACTGCAATTGCCTGGGGATCATAAAACACAAACCAATTTGATTTTTTTATATTTCCTTGGAAATGCTTTATTCCACGCAATTTTTCCAGAAAGTTGTCTATCTGGCGTCACAGTACCTGCCATCGTAGTAAATGGCGTAGCCTGGAGACAGGGAGGGGAGGAAGGGGGGGGGGGGGGAAGGAAGCTCATAGGGTTTCAGTCCCCCCCCCCCCCCTTCCCATGAAACTCAGTCAACTTATACTATCTATAATATACAGATACATTTTGACAACCCTCCCGCCCTTCGCAACCCAAGTAATAAACATCCCAATCACCTCAACCCCCCCCCCCTTTTTCCCGAAAAAGAATTCTTGGCTACGCCACTGATTGTAGTGTCCTTCCTGCTCAGCGCGTACCTTTTGTAGCGTACTACATTTCACACCACCAAATTTGTCTTTCTCCCCAATAATAAGTAAGAATAACTACCGGTAGGATGTGATGACGTCACGTGCTAGCCATGTATTAGTCACAGCTATATAAAGACAAGTCTATTTTGTTTAACCGGCCTTAGATATGTCTATTAAGGTCATGTAAAGTCCTCGGAATTTATATTGCATTTGCTGTCGCGATTCAGTAAGTGAAATGTCTTGTTGCCAAATACTTTGAACATTATATAAGCACCTACACTCAGCATTGAAGTGAAAGAATAGAGTTAGTGCGAATTGAGACACATAAAAGTAGAAACAAAAACACCGCCATTGTCTTGAATAAGAAAAAAAAGGCTAAAGGTGAGTCACACGTTGGAACGAAAACACAAATAGACACTGCCTGAAGGGGCGGCGAAGGCTACGATTGAGTTAGAAAGATACGTCCCAAAGTAAGAAGACTTTCTCTGTAGAATGCTTTTGTTCGTAAAACAACTCACGCATAAAAGACACTTTCCAAAGTCACGCACTAGCACCCGTGCCATTGTCAGGAGATTGCATTCTTCTTTTTGGGATACATGATGGATCGCTCGAATACTTGTGCTCCAGATAGGGTTCATTGAATGCGACCGTTGAAAACTACTTTGGATACATACCAATGTTTTCAGCCTTCCGCGTTAAATCAAGCCATATATAGGCCAATGCGCTGTTTCCAGACAAGCCCACACGAGGTGTGGGCAAAGGCGCAGCTCCCACTCGAGGTGTGGGCAGTGCGCGTGCGCTGGAACCAAATTCGCGTGAAGCAGTTGCATATGCAACCCGCCAGTAGCTGCGCCAACACGATGTCGTCACCTTACCGCTCATTCACACTGGAAGCGGATCCGCGTTCGCAAAGCGGTTGCGAACGCGCATCCGCTTCCAGTGTGAATGAGCGGTTAGGGCCTCGGTTTGGTGTATACATGCAAACTTTATTTCACAGCCCTAGTAGCTTCCACTGCGCTCTATGTAAAGCTGAATCTCCACCACGGTGTAATCTATCGACTACACTCATGAGTGTAGTCGATAGCTGAAGACAACTGCTGCAGCAGTTGTCTTCAGCACTAGCACGTGCGAGGGAAGGCGGTTTTAGAAAGCTACTTCCATGCGCGAGTGCTCGTGCATGCAAGATATTCACCAGAGCCGCCCTCCCGCGCCCGTGCCTTCGCCGTGTTGAAAAAAAAAGGACTCGTGAAATAATGTATATATTCGCTCTTTATTGTGTGAGGGCCAAATATTGAGATAAATAGCTTTACGAGCACTACAACAAACGTATTTTGCGTTTCGCAACTCGTATTCTCTCCACTTCAGGGGTACATGATGTGTAACGTTTTCTCACTGCACAAAATCATGGGCTAGTTTCTGACCGTTTCGTCGGATAGCCCTACAAACACAGTGCTTGAAGTTACAGCATGCTATGCAAAAAGTGATCGACCGCGGTGCAGCTATAAGTAATTTTCGATCATTTCATGTTTGGAATATTGTCTTGACATCGTCGTGAACTTGCTCATTTTGTCACACTGCAACGGGGCTTCCCCCCGTCTTCGCGAAAGTACTGACTTTCTAAAGGTTTCAAATGGTCTTCATTTTATCCTCCTTTGATTTTCAGAGGTGAACGGACTCCCAGCCCTGGCGTGGAACCCCGTGCTCACTGCCAGCTTGACAACATTGCCCGCTCTGGTGTCCCTCCTCCTCAGTTCACCTTCCACGTAACGGCCGCAGTGCTCAAATGCGGCTACTTCAGCGAAGCCACACCCGGACTTGCACAGACTAAAATATAGGACGTGAGGGAAAATCTGTTGCTCGAACCGACTGCCATGCAACTGCAGACGCGCATTATCAACGGAAAGGATGTAGAGGCCGACCATCGGTGTGTAGAAAACTGCTTTAGTGGGTGCTACGGCGCAATCAAGCCCCGCGTTTTCCGGCGGCGTAGGGAAGAAGTTTTATGAGTTGGAGGGTGTTCTACGGAACTTTTACCAAAGATTCTCAAAGTCAACTCCGCTAGTCTGTGTTAGCAATTCCAAGAAAATGGTGAACGAAGAGACGGGGCGTTGAGAACAAACCTCTCGTGACGTTCACACGTTCCGACCAGAGCTGAAGACGGCATGCATCAGACGCACTGACAACTTCGATAGAACTGTCATTGTTTCGTTCTGTCTACATCTATTTGTATTTCCGTTAGCATTATCTCAATTATATTTTATTAGCATGAGCCACGTGAAAAAAAAATATTTCGAATGCGAGTGATGTTTTCTCCTCTTCAACCTAATGTTGTCCTTGCGTATACTAAGTTCTTCGGAAATACGATTTTTACAATCCTACCGGACTCCTGTATTATTAACATAACTGGATTCAATTGTCCTTCATGTACTCTGTACAGTTTATTCGTCACACAGCACACACCGGCATTGGACTCCAAAACGAAGCTGCTGCAGCGTAGTCATCGGTTCCCAAAGACTGGGGACATGTACAGGTCCACATACATTTGCTTAAGCCGTTTCTGGAAGGTCCCTTACGAGAGATCTGGTGCACGTCTGATGGCGAATTCACCTGGTCGTTTTGGAGCGCGCCGGATTCGACTTTTCTGGAGCGAGCCTATTTCACGGGCGATCGGGATCGAGACGGACGTGTTCCACTGGTCGTTTAGGATAAGCTCCCGCTCCAGATCTGGATCGGAGAAAAGTCGCTCCGACGATTTCGGCGGATTCAACCGGAAGCTAGTCGGGCCTAACGGTCGGGCCAGCCCTCGGCGAACACACGTGACTTCCTTTCTTGCGGGGCATCACGTCTAATCTCGCCCATCTCGCTCAAAAGAATTTGTAATGGCCGCCTGCTTACCCCTTGGCTCGACAGCCGGTTCGTTTTCCAAGAAGGAGGTTTTGCCGCGCTACGGGCACTCCGGCAATCTTTGCTATACTTTGTTTCAGCTTCGGTCTGAGCGCGGCCATTGTTATGAGCCGTAGGGCCAATCAAAGAGCGTAAAAAGCGCAGTGTCATGGTGTGCTCTCTGCGCTTGATAGGGCTAGCCGGCGGAGGAGCACGCATAGAGAGACTGCGAATACCGGCTGGACCTATCAACTGCAGAGAGCACGCCATGACGTTGTGCCTCTTTCGCTGTTTAATTGGCCCTTCGGCTCATAACATCAGCCACGCTCGGACCTAAGCTGGAACGTAGTATAGAAGCTCCTGAGCCATTCCTGCCGCTCGTGCGTCGAACACGTGTTCGCGCCGCAATGGCGAAAACGTCTTCGATACGACCGCGACGGCCGCGGAAAGGGGATTCCCGGGCAGGTGAATGACGGGAAGGCATCCGCCGATCCCGGAGCAGTGGTCATGTTCCGCTGGGGATCCGTAGGCGGCGCGAGCCCGTTCGGATCGTGTGCTCCATTCCGGATCTGGTCAACTGATCCCGGCGCGCTCCAAAACTCCCAGTTGAATTCGCCATGAGCTCCAACCTCTGCCAACTCACACCCTTCAATAGTTCTACAGAAAGAGGTTCAATAGTAGACCCCGCACTTTTTCTGACATTCTCGATGGTACACACAAATAGGAAAAGCAGAACACGAGGTGCACGCAAAGGTCAGTGAACTTTCTTTCAAGTGTTTTTTTTTTTTTTTTTTCGTGCATTTGAGTTAGTTTGTTCGTTTTTTTTTTTTTTTATCTTGGCGGTGAATAGGTATATCTCCGGCGTATCAAAGTAACAAAGCTTTTATTATATTATCGAGAAGAATAGAGTGAAATTAATGTAGCGACTAGAATTAAATGGTTGTCACCGAAGACACAGCTGAGAATATGAGCTAACGTGTGACCGCCTTCGAGACATTGGCGGATCCAGTTGGGGGGGGGGGGGGTCTGCATGTCCTGACCCTCCTGATTATATTTTACACTGACCCCCCACCCCCCTTTCCCTCTGAAAATACCTGCATCCGCGCTCCTGCTTCGGGATGAAATTAAGAGTACGTGCTATCTAGTCTGTTCCGCCGAACCCGAACCGAAAACTTGGTCAAAACCGTTATTTCTGATTAAATCGGAACAAACCTTATACCGAGAAGTTTATACGGAACCCAAACCAAAACAAAACCACATTCTCATGTGGTGGTTGGTGGCAGTGGTTACCTGTTCATTCAAAAACGATTCGGAAAAGTAAGATCTGAACTTCGTCTGGTTTTCCAGGTGCCAGCGCAAGGACATTTTTAACATTCCCAGTGTATGCGCCAACGCAGCAGTGCTGCTTAAATAAACAAAAGCGACGTAAAGACACATAGATAATGATAAACCTAATAAATACATTTCGCGGCTATCTGCAGCACAACCTTCTGTCTGCGAGTCAGCACAGGCGCGTGAACTTCCAGCTGACAATCCCAAGAGGGCGAAGAGTTATTGTTTCTGTGTTCGTTTTGTTGCTGTTAAACAATTCTTACTAAAAAAATCTTTAAAAACAATTTTAAAAAAAACTCGTTACTGACTGCCAGCCTGTGTTTGTTCTGCGGTGGCAAAAATACAAGTGCCACCAACAAGGCTGGAGGGGCAAAGCAAATCCAAGAGGAACGCGACACAGGGGCGCCGGGTCACCACTTCTCGGAGCTCTCGACAATACTTGGGGAAATGTTTGTTTTCTCATGTTTCTGAAATACCGCAAGCCGCCTGTTCCTATATTTCTCCTTTTTCTGCTCTTCGCTCTCCTTTTCGCATTCTACTTTGCCATTCCAGTTAGCGATTTTGGGCTTTGCAGTATGTTGTAAAAAAAGCCGTGAAAGATACATCCGCAGTTTCTGCAGGTTAAGCAGATACGGTCAAGGGGACATAATACAGGGGGTTAATTCTCACGATAAGTTAATAATGAATTAAATACGTTCATTAGCATTTTAATCTGGGAAAATAGGAGTATGGTTTCAATTAGAAACTAGCCGAGCCAGTGGCGTAGCCAGAAGTTTTATTCGGTGTGTGTGTGTGTGTGTGGGGGGGGGGGGGGGGGGGGGTTTGCTGAGGTGGCTGGGAATTTTGAAATGTTCATCACTTTGCGTGTGGAAGGGGGGGGGGGGGCGGAATGCAAAAATGCATGTGTATATTTTAAGGTCTAAATTACGGTGGAGGGCTGAATCACCCCCCCCCCCCCCCCCCCCCCCGGCTGGGCCGCTGTGCTAAGCGTCATGGAACACCACTAAATCAGTAATTTTAGAAAGATATTGAGCACGTGGGAGGCGAAGTAGTGTGTTAAAGTTACCACTCGTGCAAAACGCACATTGCTGGGATGAGAAGAGAGAAAGACAAAACCGCGCGGACGCGTTATCTCACCTGTAGCCTTGCGCCTGCACGAGTCGTACCTTTAGCGCTCCACTGTGCTTCCTACGTGCTCCCAGTAAATGTTTAATAGTAATTGTTTTAGTGGTTTTCGATGACGCTCAACAAGTTTCTATCGTGAACCACGTGTTCATTTTCAATAATTAAAACGCTAATTAACATAGCTTAGTTAATTAGCCAACTGATCGACCATAGTCTTTGAAATACAGGCTCTCCAGCTCTGCCTAAGAATGTATTACCGAGAGTTTGAAACTGCTTCATCGGGGTCACGTCACACATAAGCCGCATTTGCAACACGATCTGCGAGGAGGTGAGCGGTACGCCCCTCCCATCGCCTTTCCTCCCGCTACCACGTGGCATACGCGAGCAGGCTCAGGTCACCATAGTAACAACGTTAGAGCACCCCAGACTCGATTAGCCGAATCGGATCGTCAGACGAGGGACGAGTGCACCGGGGAGAGGGTCTGCCCCTTTTTTCATCCCTCTCCTTTGTACCACACCGCCTCTGTCGTCTGCTGCGCCAACGCTTTGTCGAACCTAGTCGAACCCGCGGTCGCGGTGCAAAATAAGTAGATTCTGTGACACTGCAAGACGCGAAGGTAAGTTACGACCAATAACGTATTCAAATCATCTTTCGCGATGCGTTTATGCTGCCACCGATACGGTACGCCGTTGACGACGTACGACGTTCCGGCAGATGGGCGGGATGGCAGATGGCTGCGACGGCTGCTGGCGGTAGCTGCTGCGACGCGCGCGAAGTCGCGGAGGCACAATGAGAAAGCGCGTGATCTCTATCGAGGGTTCTCGAAATTCCCTGCCGTCGTGGCGCTGTGCGTTTTGCAACAGGTATATTGCGACCAATCTTTGCAGGAGGCGTCTGAGATGGACACTCTCTTCAATCTCGGCTCTCCAGGTAGTATGTACGTATATGTATTCCTGGGGCAAAATCTCTTTGAAACGAGTCTATACACCAACTCAAACCCATGTTTACAAACAAACCGAAGCGCCCCTAGTGACTCGCCATGGCGCCGCACATGCGCGATGGGATGTGGGCAACAAGCGCCGCAGCCCGCCATAACCTGCCATTGGAATATGATGATGTCGGCGTCGATGTGAGTCCTCGTTTTCTTTTTCGCGTTGGTATTGTTGATTCTACGTCTTCCTAGCATCGCCTTACATTGTGAGGGCGCAGGCGAGCTGGTGTAAGTTTACCATTATATTAAAACACCTGAGACTGGGTGTGAAAAAGCCTTGGAACAACCAAAAGTAAAAGAGACACAAAAAGAAATCAGGCAGACGACGTCTCAAACTCGGCTAATAAGTTTATTCAGTAAACCTCTTACATACACCTTGAAACCAAGATCGTCACCAACCAACTGAACAAATAAACAAACAAAATTCCCTTTTTCTTTCCTATCTTTTCTGTAAAGTTTGTACAAAAGAGGGAAGGGAAAAGATTTTTTTTTTGTGTGTATATGTGTTGGTTGGTGACCTTGTTTTCAAAGTGCATATAAAAGGTTTACTGAATAAACTTATTGGCCGAGTTTGAGACGTCGTCTGACTGATTTCTTTAGCTGTCTCTTCTACTTTTGCTTGTTTCAAAGCTGTTTCACATGCACTCTCAGGTTTTTTAAAGGGATACTTCATCTAAATTTGAAATATGCCCGCCGTGTTCAAAAATCGACTGAATATGATCTACAATATCCGTAAATGACAATCGCACGATTGTATTTTAAGCCTGATGGCTGTATTTTTCGTTATAAGCGGCCCACTCTGGCAAGCGCTCGGAGAGCAGCCAGTGGAGAGCACGTGACATCTGCCGCAGTGACGTAGATTGTCTCGGGAAGAGCAAAGCTGCGTCGAGGCTGCCGTCGACAGGATGTCGTATCCGTTCCAGCCACCGAAGCGGCCGAAGCACGCCAGCGATCGGGCCACCTCAATTAACCGCAAGTTGCTTTTGCACGAATTTTGAGTGACGAGTTAATCTTTATAATCTTGTAGAGGGACAATACCGACGTCTGGGACACGCAAAAGAGTCCCGGTGAGAAGCGAGTTCCTCCGTCCTCTCTTCTTTCGTGGTGGCCGGAGAGCTGGCGGGCTGATGTCAGGTTCAAGGCATGCATAGTTCTACTTCTAGGCAACGTTACTAGATTACCGCAGTTGTGGAACTCCCACGGAAGGGGGTACCCCCCTCACTCACTTCAGTCCACCTCCCGTCGTTTAAAGCGCCATCTAGGTTTTCGTTTTGCAACTGCATTTCATAGAGTACGGTAGAACGCCATCTGGACGCTGTGCTTCGAAACGTACGTATTCCATACAATACACTGCAGTTACCATAGCAGCTGTCCGGCGCGTCGAACGACGGGAGGCGAGTCGTGGTGAGTGAGGGGGGTACTGCTCATGCAAGCAGCGTCTATGAGCAGTTCCGTAACTGAAGCAATCTAATAACATTGGTTCTAGAAGAGACAGGCATCGTCCCTACCTTTAAAGGTTTCTTGATGAGCATTACAAACGAGTTTTTAGCGACACGACATCCACCAGGTGCCCTTTGCTAATGGTTTAATTCGTTTTCAAATTTATTTTCATTACTTTTTTTTAACAAGAGATTGATGTGCCCAATGTGATACTGCTCCCTTGAACACGTATATATTAAGAAATAATCGCCGAAATTTCGTTGTAGTATTCCTTTAACATAATGATTGCCTTACTACATTAGTGGCCTAAGCGAAATTAACAAGGCTCGTTACTTTACAAAGCTTAGTGGATATAATGGGACGTGCGGCGGTTCATTCCGCGTGGACGTCAAAGAATGAACGCTAAAGCCTGATTTACATTTTAAGATTCTGTTCGCTATTTTCTGTCGCGACGTCGCTCGGGCTGCAGACGTCTGAATGGGAGTCGATGCTCGACGTCGTTACTGAAAATCGCAAGCAGAATCGGACCAAGTGAGATCAGGCGTACTAAGTCGGTGATGGCCACTGGTAACAATGGTCAAAATATCCTTATATATACTGTTTACACCAAGCCTACTTACCCCAAACAACCTCCAAACTAGAAGTATTTTGGGGCCTACACTTCCTATGTCAACGTTTAATTTCCTGGCCGCTGTCTTTTGGACGACCAGACGGCAAAACGAGTTTAAAAGGAGCAGACAAGAGTTCAAACAATCAGACGGCCATATGAACGTTCGCGGGTAGTCCGGACAGCTTGAGAGTTTTCCCGCGTCCATGTTCGAACAAAACAAATAAATCTGGCGACCACAAGGGTCCATTAATTCAAACCAAAGTGCTTCCCGCACAAGGAACCGTGGTCCAACGGTGTCTGGTTTTCCCTTTTGCTGCATCTATTCGCGTTCTCGGACGAATCGAGCTGACAGAAAACACATGAAAACTGATCTTCACACCTTTCCTGGCTCTTTTGGTAGATCCCCAGTCGCAGTGTTTTTCACTAGAAGGCAGGTTTAAGCCTGGATTCTTCCAAAACCACACAGGAATGCCCGTCGTGCATGGCAACCTCCGCCCACACACCCCGACCGGAAGTGCGCCGGAAGCGCCACCACCGAGGTGTGACGTAACAAAGCCGCCGTCATGTTGCTGATGACAATTCAGCCATGAGACTCTCGCGCCCCCATCAGCTAGAAATGTTTTGTCATTCTCTTGGACTGTTGAAACCGGCTCAGGGCGATTCTCCGCCTGTTTTCCGGTTTTTCATTCGAAGTTTTTCGGCCTCTCCTGAACGTTTCCACTTTATTTTCCTTGTGTATGCTGTGTGCTCTTTTTGTGTTACCATCCGCTGTGAGAAATAAGGCTGGTAAGTGCATGCCATTGAAGCGTTTTTAAGCCCCTCATTCACGGGAAACGAAGAAAGGAAAGAACGTCGAATGGCCATCGACGCAATTTTGCGAACAATAACTGTTCTCTCAACTCAGATATCGCCAAAAATAGTTGTTCGGTTTGGAGTGGAGAACGAGCCAGTGGTGTCCTTTTTGGAGTAAGATTCATTTTTGGAGCTGGTATTGTGAAAAAATGAAGCTCTCTTCAAAACGTGCCCCAAATCGAGGTCCTCCTGGATTCCGCCCGATCGTTGAGATGTGACTCTCGTCGACACTGTTATGCTTTGTTATTTTAGATATTTCTTAAATAAATGCTTTTTTCGGATAACGCTGCTTTGTTTGGTATTATATTGCTCGAATGCAGACACTTGATAAATATCATGTCCGAGTCCTGTCCCGTAGACCGGTAATCACGATATTTGTGCGCGTGAAATATGCATGCCCTACGGCTGTCTTCTGCTGTAAATTATTTTCGATAGCTAAGCCATTTGTCGATTGATACGGCTGGGCGGGCGGCGCTGTTAATACTTTTCGTAAAACTAAACAAACATTCCAGTTGCATTCGCATTCGCTTGGTCGCGCGCTTACACCCAACGAACAGTTTACAGTTACCTTTTTTTTCTTAATGTGGTACAATGTTCTTTTATGTTCTCGGGAAAATACATACGCAATGAAGGGGAACAAAAAGTAGCGGGGTAAGACAAGAACTTCGCCGTCAGCAGTGTGAAATTACGCCTCCGCACGCTGTAACTATTAAAATCAACAGTCCACTCAATTAGCGTTAGCAGGGATGCCGGTGAGAGACTAGCCTCAAATCCAGTGCGTGGACTCAAAAAAGGTACTCTTGTTCCTGGGGCCCAGTGTTTCTTTGAAATGTGTACAAGTAGCCATGCCGAAAACTGGAGAAGAAAGAAAAATCTTGAGTCATTCCACTTTGTGAAGGTGGGTGACCAGCGAAGCTGTTTAGCACACGACACAGACCCGCCCCGAGGAGCCGGAGGAAACTAGACGCGCGCGACGGGACAGCCACCCCGGGAGAGCGGGAGGAAAGGAAACTAGGCACGCAAGCGCTTGGAACGACGACATTGAGACGGCGGTACGAGCGTAGACTATAGCCGACGCGGGTGCCACGGCGGCGAATCTTTCAGTAAGCTTTATTATCTACCTGATAGTCTACTGATCTTGAAAATAGTGCCTATTGATAGCTAATTTACAGAAAATGCATATCTAATGATGAGACGTATAAGCTTTTGTATAGAATGAAGCGATTTTGCATCGAATTCGAGACCTGAGTGTTTGCTGACGCACACGAACAGCGGCGTAGACTTTCCATTTTGTGTGTGTGTGGGGGGGGGGGGGGGGGGGGGGCAGGCTGAGACTTTTTCCGGGGGAGGAGGGGCTGCTTTCCCGCGCAATTCTTTTTTACACTGGCAGTTATCAGTAGTTTATTTTATGGGGTACTCTTTACAACGTATGCACAGGGTGTCACAAAAAAAAATTTACACGCTCTTTATTACCCCAAAAATAAACTATGGCATCGCCGAACGCTCATTCTCCGCCCAAAGGTAGCGCCAGAGGTCACAACCAGATGCCAAAGTTTCAGCCCGATTCGATAACTTAATCAAAAGTTATAAGCGATGTTCTGAAAATTTCAATGGGAAAATGGCGGCCGACGGAGTTTTCGAACACATGGGGCTCTATGTCACCAGAAACCGAAAACGGACCAAAAATGGGCTCCATTTTTCCATTGAAATTTTCAGAAAATGACTTATAACTTTTGATTAAGCTATCGGATCGGGCTGAAACTTTGGCACCTGGTTGTGACCTCTAGCTCTACCTTTGGGCGGAGAATCAGCGTTCGGCGGTGCCTAGTTTATTTTTGCGGTAAAAAAGACAATGTAAATTTTCTTTTGTGACACCCTGTATATCGCCATGTGTCCGTCGCTGTGTGTCAACCAACGAGGTAGAGGGACTTAAAGCGATAAACCGGGGTTCCGGTCTGTACACGAAAGTGACCCCAATAAGGCCGTTGCCATTGTACGTAAATTTGACCACTCGCCACGTGACCAAACCAAATACGTGACGCCACAGGAAAGATGGCAGCGCCCAGGCAGCGGCTGGCCCCAGCTGGGCCGGAGCATTGGCCTGAGCTTGTCGTATGCTTTGTTCGTTGTCGTTCGTCTCGGCGAGCTGATTTCAGACGCAGAAGCCATCGTATGAGGCCGGTCGAAAGCGACTTCGGAGTTCAGCGTGGAGTCTGACGTAGGTGTAACATGAAAATACGGAGGAACGGTCTGCATTTCGATGGTGACCGACGGGGATATTGCCACGGAAGAGACAATCTGCCCTATGTTGCTCGGACCTCGGATCGATTCGGATACCGCTAGGATAAATTTTAAGGCGACGCTTCTGTGCTCTCGTTGACCATCGGGATCTTCGATTTCTGCAGTAAAGCGTGTGCAATATGTTTGGATACACAGTTTAGTGACGGCAATTCCGCGAGTCATGCTTGGCAGTGTGCAATCGTGGTGCCGCTTCGTTCAAATGACCGGAAGCTCACCTTGGTTGTGCGGTGCGCCGGAGAGCTGCCTTGAAGCTTGTAGTTCCCGTACCGTGCTAAATGATACTGTATTGCTTCCCAAATTGTTCCGGCGTAGACGTGGACTTTCACGGAGCACAGGTGTTGCAGTTGGTATTGATTCCGCTGGTCTGTTACAGGTTTCGTCGACACAAAAGTTTCATCAACACTCGTTACGCGAATAGCAAGCTGTATGTACATTTCATCGCGCGTGTTACCTACCCAGTCCACCCGTTCACGCCGCTTTGCGACGACACTCTGCAGCGGCTCATTACCAGAAAAGTGGTCCCACATCCATTTCAGTTCCGCTCGTCCACTGCAGTCACTAAACCCCGAAAAAGAGGATTTATTCAGACAGAATGCCACTGAAGCAATGCAGCTTCTTTAGTGGTCAGGGTAGTCTCTCTTCTGACCGTTTTGTTATATTATCACGGATGCTTGCTCCAGTCCTATTTTCTATCAATATTTACTATTCTGGAAAGTTCCAGGCCATGCTCAGCTGTCATCGTATGTTCTGGTGAAGGTGCTGCGCACTTCACTCTGTGTGGACCCAGGCGGCATAGCCGTGTTGCCCAATAACAAGCCATGGGTGGCAGATTATCCCGCGTCTTGAACTCCCGGCGAGCCGTGAACCAAGTCCTATCCCGAGCCCGGCACAAAAACCGCACGAGCGAGTACCACAAGGACGAACCTCGGAAATACACCACAAAGAACCTGAAATCTGAGCCAGTCGCTGCTACCAGCAAGAACCACCGGAATTCGGTCTTTTCCAGAAAAACCGAAGCTGACTAAGCCAACAATGGCAAACCTGTAGCAGCAAACCTCATCCGCTCCCACCACTGTTTGCGTGCCCGTTGCACCTCACGCTCCGATGCCCCTTCACGCAAGTTGTATGAAAACGTCGAGGGCTGGATTGAACAATATGACCGTGTCGCCCGACACAGGGGGTAGACGGACAACCAGCTCCTGCAGAACATATACTTCTCGTGGAAGAAATTGCCAGGCACTGGTTTGAGAACCACAAATCCTACTTAACGTCGTGGGTAGTTTGCAAGATCGAGTTGAAGTGCACGTTCATCAGCCAACGTTGACGAAAGAGAGCCGAATTACTGATTCTGTCCAGGACGCGGCCCCAAAGAGAGCGTCACCGCCTTCGTGGAGGATGTTTTGCGCTTGATCGAGCACCCACGCCAACTTTAATGCTACAGAAGACAAGAAGCTAAGAATCCCATGTCCCTCATGTGAGGGACAACACCTTCGGCAGCCTTGTTTGCAACCCCACGACAACAGTCGAGGGGTTCATATCACCGAGGCTTCCAACAATAAATGTACACTGCACGCCCGAGTCTGTCAGTATCAACAACTCCCCAGCGTCTCGACACTCGAGTCATCCAGCTGCAACTTCGACACCAGCCTCCCAGGCATCCGCGACATCATCCACAACGTTGTCCGGGAGGAGATCAGGAAGCTACTTCCCGCCATCAGTTTCCCGGCTTTTATTTTGATTGTCGAGATTGTTTTGGAACAAGTTCGATCGGCATTTCAACTGGAGACTTCTTCGAGCGAAGCGACATCTGACGAATCGAGGGCGACTTATGCCACGATGTCACGACGACCGCCACCGGCTACCCGTTGCTATTCAATGTCAATTCAACGAGACACCCCAACGTCGAAGCATTCCCGACATCGGGAAGAACCAGTGTAGGTCCGCGCTGAACAAAGTACACCGAGCAAAACGGAGGTACTGCGATTGGTCGACAGAAAACCACTCTGCTACCATGGCATGAGGCCGACCATGTCTACTGGAGGTGCCCGTAAAAATGAATAAGCCTGCAATGGTGCAAGCCGAACGACCCTCGACCACGTCTCGACGGGCGTCCGCGAAACATTGAGTATTATCTTTGCAGCCTTTGCCCCTGGTGCCGACATTACCCCAAAGCTCCTGATCCCCTTCACCTCAACGGGAGGTAAGCACGACAAAGCAGGTGAGCGGCAATGCAAGGACAGTTGATTTGGTGTCGGTTGTCGTCCAAGGACAATACCTAACAATTTGCTGACACTAATTATCTGTGCCCATGCCACGAAGCACACAATTTCCAACTTTGAGGCAGAATGCCGCTGAGTGACTTGAATAAATAGAATGGTTGGTTGTTCTCAAAAGTGGACTCCAAGCATCACCAGACTTCACTTTGACACACGAGACTTACACAAGTTGCAGTGGTCGCGGGATGCAGAAGAAATCGCCATTACGAAATGAAAGTGAAATGGCTTGGACAGCACACAAACATTGTTGCCAGCTATCAAGTCAACGGTACAGCAAAAGGCACAGCCCCGTAAGCAATACATGCCCGAGCTTGCTGTATTGATGCAGAAAACTACCGGGAAAATTTGCGGATCAGAAGCCAGCTCTGCAGCTTCAGTGAATCAAATGTCGGTGGCCGCACATGACGTATGATTACAAGACGGCATCAGTCGGTCAAAGTTGGCACTCGACCAAACTGAACACCGACGTGCCAAGAGCGTCATCCGACAACAAAGAGCGCAGGTACTACGACTGAACACCTGACACAAGACCGTCGCAGAAAGAACTCGTTATGGAACCATTTGCAAAGAACCAATAATTATGTAATCAAGTGGAAATAAACATATTTGATAGGCTAACCAAATAAACATATTTCCGCTCGCCTTTACACCTACAGAGTCTATACACAAAGAATTGTGTCCACCACGCGGGCTAGACCTTTTGAGTACGCTGGCATCTCTGACCGCTCAATATTAATTAATGGGACATATCGGACTAACAGACTGGTTGCATTGGGCTGCACTCGTTCAACTTCTCCTGAACATGTGGCGCATCCGAACACCAACTCCAGTTATGTGATTATGTTATTTATTAATTTATTCCCTCCAGGGAAATTTGTGAACCTTTCAGAGAGGATACTTAAAACTACAGATTATGATATAACACTAAAGCACACTGCTGTAACTTGTTAATTACAAAAACAAACACATCTCTGAGCACTAGTTTAATATTATGTGTAAAGCAGGACACTTCCTATAGACCGACACGCGGAGCGGCTCTGTTTACCAACACGGCCGGAAGGCCGCGCATGCGCGGTAGCTATGTGCGCAAAACGACCCGGCTCTCCGTGTTTTCGCCATTGAGTTGTGTGGCGTGCGCTCGTTGTGGACGTTGTAGGGACGCTTCTAGCTTTATTTGTGAGTCGTATTTCCTGGCAACGTATGTCGCATGCTATGCCCGAATATTTGAGCTCGCTACCCGAGCCTGAACGGCGGCGGTATCGAAACAAGCTATGGGTGGACGGCGTTGCCTACGAGGATCCGTACGCCGTAAACAAGGCCTGCTGGACTTCCGACGTGAAGTTGCTGCCACCGAAGTCGACGGCTCACGTCGTCGTTTATTTAGTTTTTTCTCCGAGCCAGTTCACGGCCGACACGGAGCATGAGTACAAGTCTCTCGATGCCTACGATTACTTCGAGTCGGTTTCCGCACTGCCGGTGGGATCAGCAGACTGTGGGTCTACGGGAGTGTATTTATTAATTAAATAAATACACACAATGTCTTCAAGTCAAGGTATGCTATTTTTCCTACTCTCATGACCAGAAGGTAATACAAGCAGTAACGCTTTGTCCGTTCTGCAGTCTTGGTGGTAACACGTTACAAGTAACGGCGTTACGAGGAACGCGTTACTTTTTTCAGTAACGTAGTAACCTACTCATTACCTTTTCGACACAGTAACGGGTAACGTACTTACGTTATTATTTCAAGTAACGTAGTTACGTTACTCGTTACTACAATTACACTTCAATTTTTCCCGTGTTTTTGGGCGTCAAGACATGTTTTTCTTTCTGTTTTTTTTTCGTGAGTATTTAGGTGAAACCGTAAAAAGAGATAAAGTAATTATGTTCAGTTTCTGCATGAACGTAATGTTTCTTGATATATGAGCTTATGCATACCTGTATCGTCAAAACCGTAAAACGTGTTAAGTTATAATTTATAACGTAACGCAGAAGTAACATGCGTTACTCTTTATCGGTAGCGGTAACGCGTTCCTTTTATTTTTAGGCGGCGCGTACCTTAGATTTGCAAGTAACGAGTAAAGTATTTCGTTACTTTTTTTCGGTAACGCCTACAACACTGCCGTTCTATCGCAAATCCCCTTCTGCTGGGTAGCACGGGCGTAGCGAGCCTCCGACAAGCGCTTGGCCGGTGCTTTGTGCGCGAACACCGTCGGAACAAAATCCGGGTGGTCTCGATCAGACGACGGTTTCCCTGCACATAAGCAAGCCTCGGGACGGAGATTGAAATGAAAGCCGCAATTGCCTCCAAGAAAGTGCTTGCCGCGCAAACGGTCGTTCGCGCGAGGCGACCATAATTTTCGATCCACGGATATTATCCACCTTCTATGCATTTCAGAGTCTGCCAGGAACTTGTAGAAGCTCACTCCGCTACTTTTCTTGTACATTTCGGTGAGATTAACGGCAACACAGCTTCGCGGCATGCTGAAATGCTATGACGCCCATGCGAAACGTGCGCCCTTTTGCCCACACCCCCCGGCTCCGGCGCGATTGCAGCGCCGCCGCAGCGCCGTGACGTCAAGTCCGCGTGTCGGTGTATACGTATGACACTATAGACCTTTTGCAAAACCCCATCAAGCAACACGACTGTCACCTTTTTCTTTTCGGCGTAAAGCATACGAAAGGACCCCAGTTCACGTCGAACGCAAATGCAGCATTCGAGTCCAATAGGCGCTCAGCCGAGTTCACAGTGACAGCAGACATAACATTCTTGTCGAAAAAATGCCCAAAGTATGAAGGCCTTGGGTAATTATAGTAGTAGCTACTGTAATTCGTTTTATCACAATTCGGCAAACGGCAAAGGCTACAGTCTCGGTGAGTCAATATGCACGTTGGAGAGAGGCACATAACAACATATTATTAGAGTGCTCGTCCACACATACTTGTCACACACCTCCACACCGTCTCTCTGATTGGCTCTAGGGTGCTGTGGTGGTTGCTCTTTTCAAGTTACGGTGATACAAAGTATAGGCAGCCCGCACTTTTGAAAAAGTTGATTGAAGAGACCGAAAGGATGTGGCAACATTTCTTAACAAGACTGCTCTTCGGGCAAGGGATGAACACAAATATGAATTTTCATGTCCAGGTAATTAAAACAAGTAAATAAATGACCGACTAATACAATGCATTTTGGATGAAAAAAGTATTGCTGCAATAATTCCTACGAAAGATAAAAATGTGCAGTTAATCTATGCGTACACCAAAGTGGTTGCTCTTATAGCAAGTTGAATAGCTTTGAAGCAGGTGCCTGCAACGATTTATTCAACCCCACATTCAATAAAACGTCATCTTCGCAGCTGAAAATTAGTGTGCACTTCGCACTCACAAGAAAAGAAAGAAAAGTGATCGAATATAGAATCGTCGATTAGCATAAAACGTAAAGATCGCAGGAGCTTCCTCGCTAAAAGTTGGCTGTGATTATGCAGTTACCTAGGGCTGAAACGAATTCCCCTAGGTCCTACGTCCAACGCATACATTTCGCGTCGATTCTCAGAAATTCCAACGTTCAAACAAAGCTTAGAGAATGCGAAAATTGCATGCTAAAAGCACTCAAGGTTCTATCGATCCCTGAACACATCCGGGAATCCGAGCACCGGTAAGGCGATACGGCTGATGCTGTCTCACAAGCGTTAATATCCAAATGATCAAGTGCGATCTTGCGCAAAAAGGCTATAAAGTCTCATTACTTCATGATTTCACATTATACTTGCGTCAGCGAGCACGAAAAAGCCCGAAGTCGTCGGAAAGCAGCTGCACATAACGGCTACCGCGCACCGAACCAACTCGCATCCGACAGATCTGGGGGCTGCCATCTTTTTGATGACGTCACGGCTCTCGTGAGGTCACGTGACGAGTGGTCACTTTTGCGTACAACATGGCGGTAACCGAGGGGGAGGGGGGGCACTTCCGAATTTATGGTTTATCACTCCAAGCCCCTCTACCTCGTTGGTGTCAACCAACCTCCTTGGTGTCAACTGATGTTTATCTTCTCACGCGGCCACTTGCCGCTGTTGCCAGGCATGGTGTAGTTAAAACACAACTATCAGCGCCACGTCGGGGCGCTGCACTTCAGCTATCATTCTAACAGCAGTGCTCTTGGTCCATTACTTTTTCTAATTTTTATGAACGACTTGCCAACTAATATTTTCTCACGCATGCGACTCTTCGCGAACGACTGCGTCATCTATCGCTTCAATGACTCCACGACTCCGGTTCGGGTAACTCCGTCGGAGTCGCGACTAAACAGACTTTTGAAACAGTCCTGGGTGGAGTAGGTGCCCTATATTTGAACTTCGGGTTGTTTTATTTAATTATTATCTATCTTGTGGGACATCGCAAAGTGGCAGGTTGCTGTGGAAGCAGACCAAGCGGACGTTAAAGTGATCAATACAGCGTTACCTTCTCGCCAGAACTGGAAATAGAAACTAACGAAAGCTCGCTGGGATTCCATTTCCCATGTATTTTGTCAATAAAGGCAACATGGGCGTTATTTTCTTTACATGACACTACAAGAAGCTCGTTACTTGACACGTAAACAGCGTCTCGGTAAGGATCATGGCTCGGAGTGGGGGGGGAGGCGTTGTCCCCCCCCGGATCTCACCAGGGGGGGCACGAGCCCCGATACCTCCCCCCCCCCTCCCCCCCCCCCCCCCCGGTAGTCTACGCCTATGCACACAAACAATCCACGGAACCCTAGCCATAAACAGCTTCGCTGTAAAAAGATATACAGAAAAGGAAGCGGTTGGCACGTGTGTCTAACCAACAGCCCACCAATGGTCCTTGCGTCCACCAACACCCACCAATCGGCACGAATTTCACAGGCCCTACTGAATCGTCTTACACCACTGGACGAACAGGGCCTACCTTCTTCGTCTCGCATAATGTTGTCATCGGCGAAACTTCCATCAGGTCCCAAGCCTCCGCTTTGAGCAGGCTGCATGGCTCTGCTTCTGGGTGAAACCAAGCACCTGCTCAAAATGAGAGTTCACAATAGAGGCGCTGGTAGCAGCGTCTTGCAGAGCAGCAACAAGTGGGAAATAATCTATTTTTCTTCATACTCACTGCACCTTGTACCCGTCACGCTGTAATCATACTTGCGTCAGTAAGGTCGGGTGCGAAGGGCTCCGCCACGGGTCTCGATAAGTTGTCGGCTCTCCCGTGTTTCCGTAGAAAGCCAAGAGGGCCATCTCAGTCTTCGTCCTACCCGTCGCTGCACCGTACGCCCGCGTCCTTCCATGGTGAGCTTTATGAAGACGACGAGGATTGGCTACAGCAGTACGAGCGAATGCATTCGCTCGTACTGCTGTAGCCAGTCCTCGACGTCTTCATAAAAGTCCTCGACGTCGAGGACTGTAGCCAGTCCTCGACGTCATAAAAGCTGACGCCGTACGGAGTCAGTTTTTATCCAGCGCTCGACTCTGGGTTCACGCCGACATTGGAAGCCCGCGACGCTTTCCTGTGTTACCATACGTTATTCTCTTTTGTAGCCGACATCTACCTAAGCCTAATAATTGTCAAAACGAGAAATGACATCGTCGACCACTGTAGCGTGTATCTCAGTGAAAAAAATGAAAGCCGTTTACAACTCCCTGTAACGCCGAATTAGAGCGCAGCTCTTGAGGAGGAGGAGGGAAGGGTACTGGGGGGTGGGTCAAGTGACCTCGGGGGCGGGGGGGTCACGTGACCTTGGGGGTCACGTGACCTTGGGGCGTCACGTGACGTCGCGGGGGTCACGTGACCTGGGGCCACGTGACGATACCGATGACGTCATCAGTAGCGTCACTGATGACGCCATCAGTGATGATGATGACGATGCGGATGCCGGTGACGTCACTAATGACGTCATCAGTGATGATGACGATGACGATGCGGATGCCGGTGACATCATCAGTGACGTCACTGATGACGTCATCAGTGGCTATGACGTCAACGGGGGGTCACGTGACCTCGGGGGTATCCCCAGGTCACGTGACCCCAGGGGGTCACTTGACCTGGGTAACCATCGTGACCCTCGTGAGGGTAACCCTAGTAACCCTTGTGAGGGCAACTCTCGTGACCCTCGTGAGGGTAACTCTCGTGACCCTCGTAAGGGTAACTCTCATAACCCTCGTGACCCTCGTGAGGGTAACCCTCGTGAAGGTTACCCTCAAGAGGGTTACTAACCCTCGTAACCCTCGTGAGGGTTACGAGGGTAAGTAACCCTCGTGAGGGTAACTCTCATAACCCTCGTGACCCTCGTGAGGGTAGCCCTCGTGAAGGTTACCCTCACGAGGGTTACTAACCCTCGTAACCCTCAAAAGGGTTACCTTCACGAGGGTTACCCTCACGAGGGTTAGTAACCCTCGTAACCCTCGTGAGGGTTACAAGGGTAAGTAACCCTCGTGAGGGTAACCCTCGTGAAGGTAACCCTTTTGAGGGTAACTAACCCTCGTAACCCTCGTGAGGGTTACGAGGGTAAGTAACCCTCGTGGCCCTCGTGATCCTCGTGAGGGTAACCCTCATGAGATTAACCCTCGTCACCCTCGTAACCCTCACGAGGGTTACGAGGGTTGCGGTTACGCCGACGCCGACGGCGACGGCAACGCCGACTGCGACGGCGACGCCGACGGCGACGGCGACGCCGACGCCGACGGCGACGCCGCTCAAGCCGGGAACGGGCCCCTAAGAGCTGCGCTCTAAAACATTGTCAGCAAGAAAGCAAACAATATCTTCTTCTTTGATGACAAGTGTTTTCCACTGATATAATTCCCACAAGCGTCCACAACGTCGAGTTCTGTTTTGACAATATTAGGCTTTGGCAGGGAGCGAGCGAGCCGGCGGCGTCGCCTCCGTCGCCCATTGTTCGCCGCCGCCTAGCGGTAATCGACGCAGAATGGACCTTTTTCCAGTAAGGAGTGCCTCATGACGGTTTCGCCGCCTACTACAAATGGAGGGCAACCGGACTCGCCTTCTCCCATAGGAACAGATTAGTGTCGCAAGAAAACAGTGCCCCCCAAGAATGGCGAAAGGGCGGTCAAGGTCAAGGGAAAGGGGTGTGCGCGTGCGCAGACGCTTACTGGAAAAAGGTCCGGGCGACGGAGAAAAGCTCACCGGAGAAAAGCTCACCGCAAAACCGGCAGATGCGGAGAAAAGCTCACCGGCCTTTGAGCGGATGCGGAGTAAAGCTCACCGATATTTTTTTAGCTTAGCTTGATTCTGCGTCAAACGTGGCAATCACAATTCGCATTCGTCACTTCATTAAAAATATGTCCTCTTTTTTGTAATATTCTCGAAGTTCAATGGGCATATTTACCAATTCCTCAGAAATTACTAATCACCCATTCTATAAATTAATGAAGCCGCAAGCATAAAATCAAAACATCGTACACCGATAAAAAAGGCAACAATTTATTGAAAGCTGACAGCGCGCCGTCGCTAGCTCTGTCAGATAAGGAGGTTCGTTCTTTGCGAGCTATAATGAATAGCGGTGTGTGAACCGGTTTAGCTCCAAATATTGTGCAGTGCCTAATATATAAGAAGGTGTTTGTTGATGTAATCAGTGTCGGCTACGCTGCTTTTTTTCTGTTAATTTCACTAACAAAACTTTAGTTGCGAAAACAGCTTCGCTTTTCGTGTTTGTTTTCTTCACACCGTCGTCGTCGTTTGAGCGGTTTTCATCATGTATAACGTTTACCAATTCGCCCTATTCGCTGCATAACATAAGACTACTACTTCTATAGGTTACGAGTAACAACGGTGCCATTGCGCAGCTCCGAAGGTCATGGGTGACTTACCGTAGAAGGGCACTCGGTATCACACAAAGGGAACGTGTGAAAACACCAGCACGAACGGCTAGAAAGCGTGCATGTCCGTGGACGAAAGAAGCCTCGATATCCTATTGACTGTTTTATCCTGTTTTCAAAGGTGAACAAAAGCTTCAAAGAGGATTTCAGGCACCGCGTTGTTGCGCATGCACTTTTGAATTTTCGGCAGTTACAGCTTAGATTTTTTAGGTTTTAGGCAGACATCATTAAATTTTTTAACTTTTTCGTGTTCTTCAAGTTCATAAAGTTTTTAGTTAAGCTTTCGTTGCCTCGAGAGTTAGCCACAGAAAACACTTGCCCGCAATTATTAATTTGGGAGCAATATACCCAATAAGCTTAACAAATATTACAAAAAAGACATTTTTTTTACAAAGCTGACGAATTTTAATGATTATAAATTGATATATGTTACGCATTATCCAACAGCCTCCATATAAAAAGAAGAAAAAATATCGGTAAGCTTTTCTCCGCATACGCTCAATGGCCGGTGAGCTTTTCTCCGCATTCGCCGGTTTTGCGGTGAGCTTTTCTCCGGTGAACTTTTCTCCGGTGAGCTTTTCTCCGGTGCGTTTTTCTTCGGTGAGCTTTTCTCCGGGACGTATTGCCAACGAGCTACACTGTGGCCAATGAGGCGCTGTTATTATGACGGCATTTAATTGAGTTAAAAGGCCGGAAAGCTTTGCCGTGGCACATATTTTTCAACGGTAAAGCAGCTTTATGAGTAAGACCAAAAATGTAATGTAAAACAATTTTTTTTTTTTGCAGCAAGGTGGTGTGATGGGCGAGTTGATATGCATTGAACACGGTGATAAACAGCACACAAAGGACAAAGAGACAGTAGAAGAAAACAGGACAAGCACAGTAAAGGAGTGGTCTGCTTTGCGGACTAAACTCGGTGCGCCTGGGAGCGTAAACAACGTCAAATTATGCGCAAGCATAATATATATATATATATATATATATATATGTGTGTGTGTGTGTGTGCGTGTGTGTGTATGCGTGCGTGCGTGTGTGTGTGTGTGTGTGTGTGTGTGCGCGCGCGTGTGTATGTGTTCTTCGATTGAGCAATGCTGACAATGACATTTTTTGTGCACTGAATAGCTTTGACAGCGAGAGGACGACTGTTTTCTCGAAATATGTGGCTAAATCAAAATGCCCGTGAGATGTCCGCGTTGTTCCACATCGAAACTGCAGACATCGCCGATTGTGGCTCCCCTCACGTATCTATAGCAATTCATTTGACCGTAAGTTTGAAAGTAAAAAGATAAGAAAAGTATTTCCGCAAAACGTCGGCCTGACTGTTTTCGTGCATTTCCAACCGTCGGCGTCAACACATCATCACTGTGTCGCTCTTTGCTCAGACAAGTACTCATGAATTAGAAGATCAATATCACTTTTATCGTCTAGGTTGGTGTCAAAGAGTAGTGCATTCCGCCATGCCCGCAGTTTTGATGTCAGCTTTAGTTGAAAAATTCACAGGGTCTCTTATGTTATCTCTCAGACGACTTGAACTCAAAAGCCCAAGCGCCGATCCCGGTAATAGCGAACTTTCGAAGACAGCGCTCCCTCGGACGACACACTTTTGGCGAGTTTTGCTAGACCGTGCTTCCCCCTCCGCTAAGCCCCTCCGCTACCCGGAACTCTACAGCCAAGGCCATCGGCGCGCAAGCTCAGTGGCGGTTCTTCGTAGCGGAGGGTTACCGAAAGGGGAAACACGGTCTACAGAAACTCTCTAATCTCACGGCATGTCGCACGCCAGCTCTTCACCGCTACTCGAGCGAGAGTGTCCTCCTCTTTAACTGGGTTTGCGCCTCGCGCGCGCCTCCGCCGATTCTGGCACGACTAACGCCATTTCATGGTCCAGTGGCGAACCATGGGTTTCGGTACCTTTCGTGTCGTCGACATGTTTTCGTTCAAGGACTTTGAAGGTCGACTGAACGACATGACATATAAGGCTTTCGCCTTAATAAGAAATATGAGAAGCAGCGGCGATTGCTTGTTAGTGCGAACTTTGTCGACCTTTGTATAGCAGGAACACTACTTTCCGTGCTCCACATGCGTTTATAATCAGCTTTATTTATCCTTTTTATTGCACTTCTTGCACTTGTCCGCTGAAAGGTCTGATTACTTCGGAAACCGACGCTTCTATATACATTCATTAGCCTGTTCCAAAACGATCAAGTCCAGGGTCTCAAAATATTATCGTGTTCGGATTGTCCGAATTTCTTTTATTTGATTATTGACTGCTTCCACAGCGCAAGCAAAAACTGGGTATAAGGACCACGCTCATTTGCCACTGAGATAATGACTCAAGTCGTGCTGTTTGTTGTCAGGGAAACGCGCTACTGAACGCGGCCATTCTCCACAAAATGATTTCTGATTCGTTTGGAATTCAGCGTGGGTGTCCAGGTATTTACATCTCCACTAGAAAAAGAAGCTAATTACATATGCTTCCTGAAGTTTAAAGCACAACGCAAACTGCAATGTGAAAAACGCCACTCGCAATTACGCACAAGATTCACCCAAGTCGGGCGGCACCCAGTCTCAGAGCTCCGACGAAATATTGATGTTCATTAATCTTTATGAAATTGCAGACTTGTGCCTATCTAAAATACTCTACTCATGATGCTGTATTTCCAATACTTTTTTGAAGTATCTTGGTATCTTGCAAATACCTTTGATTGAGAGTATTTGATACTTTATTTTAATTACATTTCTGAGTAACTTGTACTCAGAAATACTTTTTTTACATTCCGTCAGATCTCAAATACATTTTTTACATTCCGCCCTTTTCCGAGTTTTTCGGTATGAAGTGAGGTGGGCGTGGCACGAGCAAACGTGAACATTCTTTCGAGCAACCAAATCTTGTTGCTAGCTCCGATTAACTACGGTGACTTTGGTTGTGCTCGTGAAAACACATAGCTGTTTTTGCCGATTGTGACTAATATTTCCGCCCAAAGTTCGTACCATGAAGGTTTTCCTCTCGCCTTCCCAAAGGCGCCTTTTGTTTTCTAAAGTTTCCTCCGAAAAATCCTCAAACAAAAGGGGTGGTTTTACGGGAGTAAAGATTGCCACACTGAGGCGCAACGCAGACCGGGAAACGACCTACGTCCTACGTCAACAATGCAGACTAAAGTGTCAAGAAAATAATGATAAAAAAATGAGAAGTAGACAAAAAAATAAGACTTTTTTTTAGCTTGTATAGTTAACCCCACTCCGGCAAAACGTCGAGGTTTTTTCGGTTTTTTCTTTTGTCGTCAGTTTGTCACTTAAGCGCGAAACACATGTACGACGAAACCGTCCGATCCGACGTCCGACCGCGCAATACGACGGTCGGAGGCGAGGGTTTTCAACGCTCTGCGATGCTACGAAAACCCTCTCGCCCCAAGGTCATTCCGGCAGTCCGCACGTCGGATCGGAAGGTTTCGTCGTACATGTGTTTCCCGCTTTATTCCTCTCCCAAACACTGTCAGTAAGCGAACATTGATAAACGGAGAACAGGGCAAGAGCAGAACTAAAAGCTGGATTATAATGCAATTAAATGCAAAGGTGCAAGCGAGCTAGACAAGAATCACGAAAATAATCCCTGGAGAAGGGGAACAAGAGGGTCAATGGACAAACACAAAACTCCAAACACAGCTAGATGACTGATGCGCGACCGAAAAAAACCCGCCTCGCCCGGGTATCGAACCCGGGACCTCTCCGTTACAAGTGGAGCGCTCTACCGACTGAGCTAACCAGGGGTTAGACGTCGCTGGAGCAAACGAGTATTATCAGCCGCCACCAGTCTAACACCAACAAGGGTGAAGCTTGCAATTTAAGGCTATGATTATAATGCAATTAAATGCAAAGGTTGCATTTAATTGCATTATAATCATAGCCTTAAATTGCAAGCTTCACCCTTGTTGGTGTTAGACTGCTGGCGGCTGATAAAACCCGTTTTCTCTCAACGCCTAACCCCTGGTTAGCTCAGTTGATAGAGCGCTCCACTTGTAACGGAGAGGTCCCGGGTTCCATACCACGACCAGGAGGATTTTTTCGGTCGCGCACCAGTCACCTAGCTGTGTTTGGAGCTTTGTGTTTGTCCTTTGTCCCTCTTGTTCCCCTTCTCCAGGGTTTATTTTCGTAATTCTTGTCCAGCTGGCTTGCACCTTTGCATTTAATTGCATTATAATATTAACCTTAAATTGCAAGCTTCACCCTTGTACGTGTTAGACTGGTGGCGGCTGATAAAACCCGTTTGCTCTACTGAGGTCTAACCCCTGGTTAGCTCGGTTGGTAGAGCGGCTCCACCTGTAATGGAAAGGTCCCGGGTTCGATACCCGGACCAGGTGGATTTTTTTCGGTCGCGCACCAGTCACCTAGCTGTGTTTAGAGCTTTGTGTTTGTCTTGTAGAAATATGAACTGCGCAAAGGATGAGGACAGTGGTAGAACGAGTACGACACACGGAGCGCAGACTTTCAACTGTTTATTTGGCGCAGACACAACACTATATATAACAGCAGCAATCAGTTTGCTGTGAAATAAGGTTTCAAAACCGCAAACTGATTGCTGCTGTTATATATACTGTTGTGTCTGCGCCAAATAAACAGTTGGAAGTCTGCGCTCCGTGTGTCGTACTCGTTTCTACCTCTGTCCTCGTCCTTTGCGCAGTTCATTTATTTCTACAAATCATGAACCAACTAGCCCGCCAAAAGGTGTTACTTGTGTTTGTCCTTTGTCCCTCTTGTTCCCCTTCTCCGGGAATTATTTTCGCCACAAAAGCTGGATGGACCTCTCAAAATCCCAACAAAGCGTCCCCCAACGTTGAGTGCCTTTCTGAACGCAACTTACTTGAAGAAGGTGCGACCACCGCCGTGCCTATTATGTGGATTCTCTTTGTTATCCCTTCACTGATATCCGTATCCCAAGTTCGTTTGTAGTGAACTCCGCATATAGAGATAGTAGTTAAACGATGCGCGTCTAAGGTACGCTGCAGGGAGTGATATTCAGCGATGTCACTATAGCTAAAGCGACCTTTTTATTTCTGTCCCAAAAATGTTTTGTAACATGTGTCAGTGATATTGCCACGCGCATTGCCGAGCGAGTGCGTGGCCGAATGGTTACCGCGCTTGGCTCCCGCGCGGAGCCACCGGGTTGATTCCAGGGAGCGGACTCCTCTTTTGTTTATTCTTCAAATTGACATTCTTGTGAGTTTGAGAACCTTGTCATGTGATCGAGTTACGAATGTTCTACGCACCGAACGTTCTACGCCGAATGTTCCAGAAACCCACGCGGGTACAAAAAGTGCTCCGCGTGGCGGTTCGTAGTCAGTCTCGTCCCAGCGCTCGATCCTGCTGTTTTCCCGACATCGACGCCTGCGACGCTAGCCTTTCTCTCTTTTGTTTTGGGCACAAGTTCGCCCCATTAAACGTTTAGTTTCTTCAGTTATTCGCCGCCTCATCGCTTGTCATTCGTGACTATATCCTGCTCCTTATAGTTGGACTGCATAAAATAGCCCTACGATACTTCTTTTTCCTTTCTGTTTTGTTTTGCTGCGGGCTATTAAACCATTTTGGTAACCCAGATTTGCGCAGCTGTATTGGGCAGGGTATCGAACTATAGGCGGCGCTCTGACCCCTTTGTTGCCCCCACCCTCGGTGTTTACTCAACGCAAGGCCTGCGCACATGCCAACAGGCCTTATGGGCATGTCCATGTCATCTTCTACAATAGAGCGCAGGGCACAGTTTAATGTAAAAAATACTAACAATCGACGAAGCGACGTTAAAGACGGACCAGCAGAAATATTCTTCCGCCTGGCGGAAAGTCCTCCTCGCCCTCTATCTTTCTTGTATTGTAGCACGGGGAGGCGAGGGGAAAGGTCCCCTTTTGCGCCGGCTTCTTCTGAGAGGATAAGCCGAGAAAATCCCCATTTTGAGCGACGGGCGATGGGTGCGGCAGCAGCGACCTCGTGACTTAGAGGTATGCCTTCAGATCCTATCGCGTAATCTGCCCCATTTTTTGGCGCTCACCAAGCCTAGCTTCTCGGGTGTAGGTTTTACGGAGCTGCAATCACCGAATTTCAGCTGTCGAAGGTCTTTGGTTTAGCCTGTGGCAAAATAAACACATACTTGAGAGTTGCGATGCATCCCCGCACCCATTGAAGGAACGTGTCATGGATATTTTTGGTTCATCAAGGAGCTCAAAAGACATGCGCGAGAAGTGGTGACTTGAATATGTAAGGATGACTTACATCTTCACAAAACATTCCATCTTTAAAAAAACGGCTTATCACGCTCAAACCTGCCTCAAATTGGGATCGATGGAAAAGAAAACGATGCACCAGGCGCGGGAATCTTCTAGAAGTTCTCTGTTTTCTAGCAGCGAGCACAAATTATTGGAGAACTTTAGCAGACTATGTTTTCAGGCCACATATATTTAGCGGAAGCTCGCGCTGCCACTTCGATGCATTCTCTGAAGCACGCGCCTGAAGTGGCAGCGGGCCTTTGAAAACGATTTACTAAAATGCCCTGTTGTGTGCCTAACTCGCGGAACATGATGGCCAGCAAAATGTATGAAATTCATATTTACACATTCCCAACAACCACCTGAGGTGAGAGGGCATCAAGGGTGGAGATCAATTTTAGAAAGTTTTAGTGGGTCACTTTTAGCCACTTAGATAACCGTACGGTCCGTACCCCAGAACGAAATGTAAGCTAGATTCGCTCTTTACATTCTTTATCGAGTGTGGCTATGGAGCGGAAAAGACAATATTAAAACCCTTTTTGGCGAGTCCAACGTGTCGTGTTATGGTTCAACGTTGCTTGTATCGGTACCATAGCACGGGCCGCCACTTCGAAGTATTTGTGTGTCTCAAAGAAACTAAAGCAAAAGCAGACAATTTTTTTTAACGTGACACAGAATTGTATTCAGCATTGTAAAAAACTTTTAGGTACCCTACGCCACGCAGTTAGCACAAACAAACAATCGCCGATGTTTCCCACTTTTTTTTTTTCTTGTTAGAACTGAATGATGTTTAGGAAACTGTTAATGCGAGTATCCCAGCTAAGCGGTGGAGTTTAGTGCGAGTCGATAGATTGCTGGGGAAAATAGCAAAAAGCGCCGATGTCGTGTTTGCGCTAACAGTGTCGCGTAATGTACGCATACCGCTGCACAATCAATGCTAACGGAGTGAATCAGTAAATTTAGTGGCCCCCAAAGAAGTGGTGTTATTTTGTTTTATTTTTATGGTTGAAAAGTTGTTATTTTTAAACAAGCAATTCGGTAAAAAGAGTGCTTCCGTTGGACACCAACTTACGAGGCATCAATTTGTTCTACACTAAATTCTGCATGGCCCTTGCGTAAAAATGTCAATATTGTGTTCATGCTAGCTGTGTCACGCACAGTAAGAAGACCAGCTCATTGCTCGAACATTTAAACAAGGCCTTTCTTACGTTTCCTTACGCCAAATAGACGTTTTGCGAGTACGCTCCATTACTGGTGGTTCATAAAATAACCTACGTTGTTTATTTAGAGGAAGGAAGTGGTGGTGAGGGGGGGGGGGGGGGGGGCGGATTGAATACAAAAGACGACCCAGGGAACCTCGACCTTTGTAAATATTTCGCTCAACTTATAATCCTGAGCTAATTAAATCACTTTTGCTTTGACTGTTTTAGAACTTGTTAACAGTCGCGCTAAAGGCCAAGATGAGCGAAAAGTCAGATGCCAATGTTTATTTGAGCAAGAAGCTTATATATGCGAGATAGAACTGAAAAAGCGTACGAGTGTAACCGTAGCTATCTCCGACCAAGCCTGAACCTCACTTTTTCGCCATTTTATAGAAAGTCGTTTTATCGAATGAACGGACATTTCATCGAACGCCGTTTCATCGAATCGCTAAGGGCCGTTTCATCGAATTTCTCTGTTATGGCTCTGTACCGAGTTTTGGGGCATAACAGTGCTTTATAGATGTTTCACCTTGCATTTGTTAAGACTAAGGTAGTCACTTGTGAAATTGTTTTGAAGGTGGTGTCAAATTACTAAAGATAAAAGCAATTGGCATAAAAAGAAATAAAAACAATTGGGTATGCGACTTACTGAAAATCTTTACTCATATACATATATGACTGAAACCACGACGCTGCAAATAAAGGACAGACACTTAGAACACTTTTAAGTGTCCGTGCTTTTTGTTTTCGCCTCATTTTTAATTGTTTTATGTGACATGGAGAGGGGTCATTGTTTCATGGAGGCTTCTTCTCGAAGCAGGAAATGTTCACGATGGAACTTATCTCGTCACTGCACCCAGTGATATAAAAACAGAAACAAAAGAAGAAAAAAAAGGAGAGAATTAGATGAAGTTGTGTATAAAAATCAAAGTAAATTCCTAAATATTACACACTGTAACGTTGTTCGATGAAAAGGCGTTCGAGGAAACGGCTTCTTTGAAACGGCGTTCGAGGAAACGGCGTTTGATGAAACGGTGTTCGACGAAACGGCTTCGATGAAACGGCTTTGATGAAACGGCGTTCGATGAAATGGCGTTCGATGAAATGTACGGACGCACTTATAGCGGTACGCGTGCATTACGTGGCACTTTTAGCCCGAACGCGACATCGGCGCTATTCACTATTTCTGCCCAGCAACATGTATTGTCTAGCACTGAGCTCTGCCACTTAGGTCGGATAGTTGCATTGACAGTTTTCTAAACATAATTTATTTCTAAAAAACAAAATTAGAAAGACCGGCAATAGTTTGTCCGTGCTGTGTGGCAGTATACCTAAAATGTGTTTGCAAAGACAAATTACGAACGCGTATCATGTTAAAAAAAATCGGCTACATTTGATTTATTTATTTTTTATTTTTAATGCCTCAATAATACTTTAAAGTGGCAGCACGTTCTATAGCACCGATTTAAGCAACTTTGAACTATAACACCAGACGCTTCGATAGCTGCACTCGATCAAGAATGCTCACAGAAAGGTTATAGCTTATATATTGTCGTAGGGTGCGGTTATCAAAGAGCTAAAGACGATCCACTAAAACTTTTTAGTATCGACACACACCATTGCTGTCTTCTCACCTCATGTGGTTGCTGGGATGCGTAAATATAAATGTCTCGTACATTCGTTGGCCATCATATTGTGTAAGTTACGCACATAATATTTGTGCTCGTTGCTAGAAAACAAAGACCTTCTAAAAGATGCCCGCGCCTGGTACATCGCTTTCTTTTCCATCAATCTTAATTTGAGGCAGTTTTGAGCGCGATAAGCCGTTTTTTTTAAGATGGAATGTTTTGTAAAGATGTAAGTCATCCTTACATATTCAAGTCACCACTTCTCGCGCATGTCTTTTGAGCTCCTTGATCAACCGAGAATATCTATGAAACGTTCCTTCAATGGGTGCGGGGATGCATCGCAGCTCTCAAGTATGTGTTTATTTTGCCACGGGCAAAACCAAAGACCTTCGACAGCTGAAATTCGGTGAGTGCGCGGGCGCAGCCTTGCAGCTCCGCAAAAACCTACACCCGAGGGGATAGGCTTGGTGAGCGCCGAAAAATGGGGCAGATTACGCGATAGGATCTGAAGCTACCTGTAAGTCACGAGGTCGCTGCTGCCGCACCCATCGCTCGTCACTCAGCATGGAGATTTTCTCGGCTTATCCTCTCAGAAGAAGCCGGCGCAAAAGGGGACCTTTCCCCTCGCCTCGCCGTGCTACAATACACGAAAGAAAGAGGGCGAGGAGGAATTTCCGCCAGGCGGAAGAATATTTCTGCTGGTCCTAAAGGAGGACCAGCAGAAATATTCTTCCGCCTGGCGGAAAGTCCTCCTCGCCCTCTTTCTTCCTTTTATTGTAGCACGACGAGGCGAGGGGAAAGGTCCCCTTTTGCGCCGGCTTCTTCTGAGAGGATAAGCCGAGAAAATCCCCATTCTGAGCGACGGGCGATGGGTGCGGCAGCAGCGACCTCGTGACTTACAGGTAGCTTCAGCTCCTATCGCGTAATCTGCCCCATTTTTTGGCGCTCACCAAGCCTAGCCCCTCGGGTGTAGGTTTTACGGGGCTGCAAGGCTGCGCCCGCGCAATCCCTGAATTTGAGCTGTCGAAGGTTTTTGGTTTAGCCCGTGGCAAAGTAGACGCATACTTGAGAGCTGCGATTCATAACCGCACCCAATGAAGGAACGTTTCATAGATATTTTCGGTTGATCAAGGAGCTCAAAACACATGCGCAAGATGTGGTGACTTGAATATGTAAGGATGACTTACATCTTCACAAAACATTCCATTGTCAAAAAAAAACGGCTTATCACGCTCAAACCTGCCTCAAACTAGGATCGATGGAAAAGAAAACGATGTACCAGGCGCGGGCACCTTTTATACTTCGTTTCAGCTTCGGTCCGAGCGCGGCCGATGTTACGAACAAAAGGGCCAATCAAACAGCGTAAAGAGCGCAACGTCATGGCGTGCTCTCTGCGCTTGATAGGACTAGCCGGCGGAGGAGCACGCACAGAGAGACGGCGAATACCGGCTGGTCCTATCAACTGCAGAGAGCACGCCATGACGTTGTGCCTCTTTCGCTGTTTGATTGGCCCTTTGAATCATAACATCGGCCGCGCTCGGACCGAAGCTGAAACGAAGTATAGAAGGTCTCTGTTTTCTAGCAGCGAGCACAAATTATTGGAGAACTTTAGCAGACTATGTTTTCAGGCCACGCTATATTTAGCGGGAGCTCGCGCTGCCACTTCGATGCATTCTCTGAAGCACGCGCCTAAAGTGGCAGCGGTCCTTTGAAAACGATTTACTAAAATGCCGTGTTGTGTGCCTAACTCGCAGAACATGATGGCCAGCAAAATTGTATGAAATTCATATTTACACATTCCCAATAACCACCTGAGGTGAGAGGGCATCAAGGGTGGATGTCAATTTTAGAAAGTTTTAGTGGGTCGCTTTTAGCCACTTAGATAACCGTACGGTCCGTACCCCACAACGAAATGTAAGCTAGACTCGCTGTTTACATTCTTCATCGAGTGCGGCTATGGAGCGGAAAAGACAATATTAAAACCCTTTTTGGCGAGTCTAGCGTGTCGTGTTATGGTTCAACGTTGCTTGTATTGGTACCATAGCACGGGCCGCCACTTCGAAGTATTTGTGGTGTCTCAAAGAAACTAAAGGAAAAGCAGACAATTTTTTTTAACGGGATACAGAATTGTATTTAACATTGTAAAAAACTTTTAGGTACCCTACGCCACGCAGTTAGCACAAAAAAACTATCGCCGGTGTTTCCCACTTTTTTTTTCTTCTTAGAAGTGAATGATGTTTAGGAAACTGTTAATGCGAGTATCCAACCTAAGCGGTAGATTTTAGTGCGAGTCGATACATTGCTGGGGAAAATAGCAAAAAGCGCCGATGTCGTGTTTGCGCTAACAGTGTCGCGTAATGTACGCATACCGCTGCACAATCAACGCTAACGGAGTGAATCAGTAAATTTGGTGGCCCCCCAAAAAGGTGGTGTTACATTGTTTTGTTTTTATGGTTGAAAGGTTGTTATTTTTATACAAGCAATTTGGTAAAGAGTGCTTCCATTGGGCACCAACTTACGAGGCATCAATTTGTTCTTATACACTAAATTCTGCATGTGCCTTGCGTAAAAATGTCAATATTGCGTTCGTGCTAGCTGTTTCACGCACAGTAAGAAGACCAGTTCATTGCTCAAACATTTAAACTAGGCCTTTCTTACACCAAATAGACATTTCGCGAGTACACTCTATTACGGGTGGTTCATAAAATAATCTACGTTGTTTATTTGGAGGAAAGGAAGCAGTGGTTAGGGGAGGCGAACTTGAATACAAAAGATGACTCTAGGGAACCTCGAACTCTGTAAATATTGCGCACACCCTATAATTCTGAGTTAATTACATCACGTTTGCTTTGTCTGTTTCAGAATTTGTTAACAGCCCCGCTAAAGGCCAAGATGAGCGACAAGTCAGATTCCCCTGTTTACTTGAGCAAGAAGCGTATGCGAGATGGGGGGGGGGGGGGGGGGGGGGGGGGTTCTGAAAAAGCATACGAGTGTAACCGTAGCAATATCCGACCAAGCCTGAACCACACTTTTTCTGAAACCGCGGAGCTGACTGCTTTCGACGACTTGATAAAGCAAGCCAAAGCCGTTAATAAGTGTGACTCGTTGTCAGCTGTGATAATCAAGGCGCTGCGACGATTCCTTGAAACCTTTCATCTATTAAAACAAATTGTGCAATAAATCCATTGCCATATTATGCTTGCGATGATCTTGTAGCGGTATGCGTGCATTACGTGGCACTGTTAGCCCGAACGCGACATCGGCGTTTTTTACTATTTCTGCCAGCAACAGGTATTTTCTAGCACTGAGCTCTGCCACTTAGGCTGGATAGTTCCATATCAGTTTTCTAAACATCATTCACTTTTAAGAAAACAAAATTAGAAAGACCGGCGATAGTTTGTCCGTGCTAACTGTGTGGCAGTATACCTAATATGTCTTTGCAATGACAAATTACAAACGCGTTTCATGTCAAAAAAAGATCGGCTACATTTTTTTTTTTTTGAATGCTTCAAAACTACTTTAAAGGGGCAGCATGTGCTATAGCACCGATTTGAGCAACGTCGAATTATAACACGACACGCTTCGATAGCCGCACTCAGTAAAGAATGCTCTCAGAAAGGTTATAGCTTATATATTGTTGTAGGGTACGGTTATCCAAGAGCTAAAGACGATCCACTAAAACTTCTTAGTATCGACACACACCATTGCTGCCTTCTCACCTCATGTGGTTGTTGGGATGCGTAATAAATGTCATCTACACTCGTTGGTCATCATGTAGTGCGAGATACGCACACAATAATTTGTGCTCGCTGCTAGAAAACAGAGACCTTCTACAAGATGCCCGCGCCTAATGCATCGTTTTCTTTTCCTTCGATCCCAATCTGAGGCAGGTTTGAGCGTGATAAGCCGTTTTTTTTGAAGGTGGAATGTGTTGTGAAGATGTAGGTCATCCTTACACATTCAAGTCACCACACCTCGCGCATGTGTTTTGAGCTCCTTGATCAACCGAAAATATCTATGAAACGTTCCTTCAATGGGTGCGGGGATGCATCGCAGCTCCCAAGTATGCGTTTATTTTGCCACGGGCTAAACTAAAGACCTTCGACAGCTCAAATTCGGTGACTGCGAGGGCGCAGCCTTGCAGCTCCGTGAAACCTACACCCGAGGTGCTAGGCTTGGCGAGAGCCAAAAAATAAAGCAGATTACATGATAGGAACTGAAGATACCCGTAAGTCACGAGGTCGCTGCTGCCGCACCCATCGTCCGTAGCTCAGAAAGGGGATTTCCTCGGCTTATCCTCTCAGAAGAAGCCGGCGCAAAATAGGATTTTTCCCTTCGCCTCGCCGTGCTACAATACAAGAAGAAAGAGGGCGAGGAGCACTTTCCGCCAGGCGGAAGAATATTTCTGCAGGTCCTCCTTTAAGTGCCGGATCTATCCTCAGAGAATGCGAGCTTGACCCACTTCGGCTTTTGTGCGGAGCTGGGACCCTGCATGCTGCATTGTTCATGCAGGCCAGGGTGGAAACAAAAGAGCCCTTCCCCCTCACCGGAGAACACGAACTCCAGCCGAACGCTGACGCCGCGTACGGTTCTGTCGGCCGAGCGCTGAACCATTGTATTTGTTGTCCCCATCCGTTTAGTTCTGAAGTTAACCGCTTGGGGCGTCACGGTCGTTCCTCATCCCCAATAAGGGTCGTTGTCACTGACGTCGATACAAATTACGCAATGCTGAAGTATCTTCAAAAGTAATTGAATTACATTTCAATGTATTCGTACTCTACTCAAGATACTTTACAGTGAGAGTAACTTGAGTAGTATTTTAAAAGCTTTATGAAGCAGGTATTTAGTAACTTAGCTTAAAGGCCGACGACCAGACCCGAGATTCTGCAAGGCAGAAGATCCTCCTCCCTATGGGGGAGGAGGAAAGAGGCAACAGTGGACAGGGTAGAAGAGGGAGAGGAGGAAGCGAGGGAAAAGTGGAAAGCGCGAAGTGGTCGTTGGTCTTTAAATACTTTTATCGAGTATTTTGTTCAACACTGTAAAAATTGTCACCGTGTACTAAATATCCACACGTGATTATGTCTGCGAAATATTTGATCAAGACATTACTTTTTTTCGAGAAAATTATTTTTTTAAGTTTACGCTACACCTCCGAATCGCTTGCTGCCGCTTTACTGGTAACGTGACGTCAAATGTGACCGAGAGCAGATACTCCACGGCATTTTGCGTTGTAGTTTTTCGAGGAAGGAGCGCCGCGTGGCGGTTCGTCCGCGAGCTGCAAATGAGGGGCAGCCGAATTCAGGACTCCGCTCGTCAAAACACATTGACATCGTGCAGTTGGCGCCCGCGGGAGCCGCCGCTGGTCACATGGTAGGCGCCGCCGCCGCCGTCGCAAAGTCGCACCGCCTCCCCACACTGAGCGTGGTGCACCCAAGGAGTAGTGCACCGACGGTTGAACGCACTGATCTCTGACAGTTTCTGGATCGCGCTTCCCCGGTTGGTCGCTGCAGCAGAGGAGTGCAACTTTCTATAATGCCCCTGGAACGCGAATTGGTAAACCTGGCGTTAAACCATGAGAGTCCGCAGTGCCATTTGTGTTCCCTGGTATCCGGAGACTGTACGGAAATCAACATGGCTTCACAGCGATACCAAAACCGAAACCGCACGGCAGCGCCATTGAGCTTGGATTGATGGGTGGTAGCTTGCGCCACCTAGAGTCATAAAATAAATATTGTAACTTTTTTTGCTTATTTGGTGTGTTGCTTAGCTAGGGTTCTGCTGCTTTGCGGCTGGTTTTCGCGTTTCAATGCTGGTTAATGTGCGTTGAAACGCACACAAGCCAGCACTGAAACACGAGACCAGCAGCAAAGCAGCAGAAACCTAGCAAAGCAACAAAAGTGACACATACACAAAAAATATGCAATCTTGTTCTTTTGCATTCATTTTTATTCAACAGGAAGTAGAAAATACAGAAAAAATTTCTCACGATTTTGAACACAAGAATTAAAGAAATGAACAACAAAACAGGATAAAACGTTAAGGTTACGAGCGACAAAGGTGATGATATGCGTCCTTGCAAAAACACTTGGCTAAATTTACATAAACTCTCTGTAACTTTGTGATCTTTTTCGAGCTTCTTGGCGTATACTCACAAGCCTTGCGCCGTTCAGTCACAGACGTGGAGCCTAAAAAAAAAAGTTGAATTGAAAAACGGAGCTTCAAGTTGAACACAGCGACACTAAATACTCGTGTCTCCTCCGTTTTTCTTCTCCTCGAGTTAAATGCATCCACACTAAATTGACAATCATTTCGAATTTGATTATATAAGAAAGCGTGAGTAAAGACCGACGACGGTGTCTTGCAACTAAAGGAAACTAAGCAAGAAGATTAATACAACAGGAGCTCAGCTCTTTTGTATCGAGTCTTCACCGATAACCTGTATTCGTTTTTAATATTATCACTTATATTTAGGAGCGCGTCACTGCTAAGCGAAACGGGAAACCAGTACGGATCGCTCCATCGCTCATCCTCAGTTAATCGAAAAATATTTAGGCTCATTTTCACTCCTCGTGAACAGACGCGTGAATCGCTGACAACCATCCCAAATAAACAGCTCACTGCAAAAAGTTTACCATTTTTTGAAGTGAGCAAATGTGCTCGATCTTGATATTACATAGAAGTCGCCAGTTATTTGACAATGACATCATATCGCGGTGAGTGAACAATGGGAATCCTAAACAATGATAGGATTTGGTTTTGTGATTTGAAACCATCGCAGCTATTGCCAAAATCAAACAATTAATACTCACTACCACTGCGACAGCTAGGTTCTGTTGCAAACATTTAATCAGAAACTTGAGCAAGAGGAGAAGACCAAAAGAGGCTACCTCACGTCCACTGGAACTCGAAACCTCGAAACCATTGGTGTCCCGGCATTCGACAGTCATCGTTTCCCCACTTGGCACAGCAGGTGGTGTGGTGATGACGAAAATCCATGCTTGACCGCATTACAAAAAAACGATTTTCCACGAAAAAAGAAAAGAAAGCCGGGCGCGCACGAACGCGGCACGAATCTCGCGCCGCGACGTACTTCCAGAAGCGAAAGAGCTCGCGGGATCGCGTCTCTCGCACGTTCTAACAGTCCACCGACTTCCCGGCGCCAGCGGCCAGCGCATCTCGAGGCGCGAAGCGCGGGCTAAGAGGGGACGCATTTTCGGAGGTCGATACGGGGCAGTGACGTCCGTGACGTCGCTGCCGGAAACGTAAAAACAAACAAGAATAAATGAATATTTTTCTTTCTTCTTTTTTTACGTTTTGCGGAGAGCTTGTGCGGGTTGTTGTGTCCAGTGTTGGGCAGGGGGATGCGGCAGTTGCGGCGTGTTATTGTTGCAGTGCCATGCGCTAAAGAACAGAGGCCAGATTCACGAAACCATCTTACGCCAAAAATGTACGAATGACAACAGCTCCGGAGCCGTCTTTCTACGATCAAATCAACACGACCGACAACGTCGCTCAGTTACTTGGTCGCGACGACCTACGGACTTTTTTTTTATTTTCTACTTGTTCTTCTCGCGGGTCCCGATTTCAAGCAGCAAGAAAAAAGAAGGAAGTACTCGAAATCGGTCACGGCGAACACGAACGCTGGATCCTCAAACACCAGGGAAAAGCTACAACGGCAACGATGACACCGACCGAGCGAGCTCGGCAGAATTTAGGCCTAGCAGGCACTCCGACTCGGCGCAGCGTTGCACCGACGGTCCTTGGCCAAGACCGTCTGCCCACGACCGGCTGGCTTGCTGAATAGAATACGCGCCCGCGCGACCCTTGTGGACCCTTCCCGTATTATTAAGGGGCCCATCAATTCAACATGGCGGAAAAGAGGGGGATAGATTTGCGACGCCCGTAGACCGGTAGCGTATAAATTAAGCCAAGCGAGTCCTCTGTTTGTTGCCGTGTGCGAGATGATCATCACTTCAAGCCAGACCTACGGTGATGCTACAAATGAAGTGTTCAAGCCAGTCGAAGCCAAGAAATCTTGCCATATTCAAGATGTGTGCAAGTGTTCGACGTGGGCTTTCTCACGCTGGTGCAGCTGTCATCAAGTTGAACTGAAGGTACGCGGGTCCAGAAAAAGGTACATATCAACAATGTTCGCGCGTTGAAAATATAATGCGTACTTTATCTAAACCGTAATTGATCGATCTGCGGCTACAAACATTGTTGTTGACATTGCTTAGATGATGTAGCCACTCAGGCCTCGCATTAAACGGTGCTGCGAACTCTTCGGTAGTGGTTCTGGTTAATTAAGCTAAAAAGCTGTTGGATGGGAAGTATGACAGCTACAGCATACAAGGGACTATCGAGGGCTTTTTTTTTTTTTTTAAGTCGACTTCACAGTTAGTTGCGAAAGGGAGTATAAGCCTTAATTCCTTCCCTTCAGACGCCCGCTTGAAGAAGGTTTGGCAAACTAAGTTGCGGATCGGCAAGCCGATCACACCGTCCATGCGCGTGTGCAGTCGCCATTTCACCCGCTCAGATTTTTCCTGGTGCACTCTCGGTAAGTAATGCCAGTTAAACACAACTGTCAGTCTACTTGTCATAAATAAGAAGGCTTGCTCAACCGCATCCATGCCACGATGTGCCTACCCGTACGAAAATGTCAGATCGGAACGGTTCCAGTTTGAATCCGCGGGGTTCTAAACTTGTGGACAGTTCCGATCCGCGCGATTCTAGGTGTAACCAGTCGGATCCAGTGAGACGCAACGCACTGGAATCGCACGGTGATCGGTGAATCCGATCCGCTCCCCTTGTTCCGGGAGGGTCTGCTCCCAGCCAGCGGGCGCGCATATGCTTGACTGGAGGAGGGGAGAGGGGGGATGGGGGGGGGAGGGGGTCGGCTGGGTCGGCGGAGAACTTCCGCGGTCTCGCATGTCACGCGCATCCGCTACGCGGGCGCTGCGAGCTGGCGTTCTCCGCGCGCGCGCCAGGCCAGCCAGGCCAGCCAGGCTTTGTCTCGGAGAGTTTAGTTTGTTCTTCGCTCTCGTTGGATGGTCGGTCAGCGCTCGACCGGCGGTGACGTTCGCGCTGCGAGCGCACGATACTGACGCGCCCATCGTTTCCCTGGATGGATACCCACTGACCTCGGCTTTGAATCTTTATTTAGTGTGAAGCTGCCGACCTATTGCACTTTGGCTCGGCATCTGGATGTGCTTGGCGCTAGTGTGCATGGTGACAATGCTTGGACAACTCGGATACCGCTTGCCCGCCGAAACTTCCCGATGCACTCCAACACTGGATACTGTGCTTGTGCGTGCTGTGTGTGTTTTCCGTGCGCTGTGTTTAATGACGACGCCTGGACGACCGTGTGCGCCGCAATAATTACCGCTGCGCTCACCACTGGACTCTACAAAAGTCTTTCGTGCGATGCCCTTAGCCGTTACAAGCGAGAGGTTGTCGCGATTTGAGACCCAGTCCGCCTGGGTCTGAAATCGCGACGATCTCTCGGTTGTAACGGCTAAGGGCATAACACGAAATTCTTTTGTGGAGCCCAGTGGTGAGCGTAGCGGGAATTCCGGCGGTGCACCGCCTGGGTTTAACATTGGGGCTGGAAATGCGCGGTTTCAGGCTGGATACAAACTGGTGCCCCAATTTTGGGTCTAGGCGGAACCGGCATTTTTCATTCCGGCCTGAATCTGACATTTTCGTACGGGTAGGGAGTGTTGACAGTGTGGTTGAGCCAGCTAGTTTGTCCAATGAATAAGACCGCCTGGTTAGCCAAATACACTGAAGAAAGATGTAAGCATTAATCAGTGTTCAATATTATATCCAATGGTTGGTACACATCATGACAATCGTGATATCATTTAGTGTGAACTTCGGGAACTATCAAACAGTTATTTCACTATTTTCAGCGATCCAGTCAACACAAAAAAGACGGCTCAAAAGAAAAGGAGCTGTCCCTTCAACGTCTTGCCGGTAGGAACACATGAGAGAAGAGCTGGCGCTGCTCAGCTGAGAGCACAAGAGGCCGTGCAGAGCGGGGGAGGCCTGCAACACGACAGGATGTACCTCGTGAGTCTTTGCAATCACTATCTATTATATAGCACGTTCACCTTCAGGTTTCGCTGAAGCACCAATGTAGTTCCATGCCAATAGTTAAGATATCCTATTTCTAACTTGTAGAACTTGCTAGGAATTCACCACCACCACCACCATCATCCAGCGACTGAAGTGGAGACCAGTGCAAGGGCTACCTGAAGATTTATAAGTAGCCGAAATGCTGTTTGAGCTGCAGCTGGCCAGACCTGTTCAAGAACCTTTGGGTCAGGGAGAAGTAGCCCAAGACAAGGCAGTGCAAGTCAACACTTCTACTGCCTCAGTGCAAAACCAGAGGTTGTCCGACCTGCTCACCACTGACACGTCTGTCAGAGCCTACACTGGCGTGGAGTCAATGGCTTTATCCAATGCCATTGTAAGGTGTGCCGAGAAAATTCATTCGCAAACGTCTGAGCTCACTATGAGAGAAAAGGTGATCCTCGTACCTACAAAAATTAAGACAAATTTAAGTTTCACATGCTTAGCTATCAATTTCAATATCAGCAAAGCATCCACCAGTCGATACTTCCACACCACACTGCAACTTCTCAATCAAATCATGAAAGCAGCCTTGCCATGGCCAAGCAAAGACGAAATCGTCAATAACTTACCCAGATGTTTTCAGAACTTTGCAAATGTAAAGGCCCGTTCACACATTTGCGTTCGGAGCGACCACTATGCTTACGAACAAATGCAACCGCTGCGACTTCAACGACAACTGTGCGCGACGTGTACACACACATGCAACCGCATGCAACCATACGAAGCAACAGCCAATGAGAAACGAGCTTCAGCTCTTGCTCCTAGCCAATAGGAGGCGACCCAGCTACGCTTACAAACATGGCGGACGGTTTCGTGCCCGACGCGGGGTAGCGGGGTCCTCACCGGAGCAGCCCGAGGGTTCGGCTACGGCGTACAGTCACGAAGATCTGCTGTGCGCCTACAATAGCTGTGTAAAGGCTGGTTCAGACATCTAAAACGAACCCGCTATCCGCGACTGCGTCCGTTGTGACCAGAGCGACCGCAACGATCGCTCTGCGCCGCGCGTACACTCCTGCTACCACTGCAACAAGCGCAGCGGGTCGGCAGCACGGCGACCGCCTCTCCGTTGCCGTCAGCTGTTTCAGCGGTGCCTCCAAAAAGAAGGGGACGCGCTGCCACTCACTTGCGTAACAGAAAATAGACAGACTGCCTTCTATGACCTCAAGCTTTATTACTCTTTATTTCAGGATACGCTTGCAGGGTAGTGCATTAAAAAAACAAAAAGATGCAGTACGCCGTCTTGGACGATCACGGCTTTAATACACGACTTTGCCAACAGTACAAATCTCGCCACACGCCTTTTTTACGATTATAAAAGACGATGTAATCTTAGCAACGATATAGCAACGTAGAAATATAATTTGACAGACGATGCGAGCGTTCAGGATTGCTAACACTAATCACCTTTTTCGGGCGATGAAAACGAGTAAAAAATTCGCATCCTTTGTACGGTACGCACCAGTAATACCTTGAACTTGAGCACACGCAAGGAATGCGCCAAAAAAGAAATCCGGGTGATGTTTGAGGACACAAATGCTAAGAAAGCACCACTGTAGTCGAAGTAAACAAACACGACGGCACGGGCGTTTCTGCTGTCTTGAGAGTGCCGCCACGAGATCGCCGCACAAGTAGGTGGATCTTCCCTTCTAGTACGTGCTGGGTTATCCTAACGACACACGACGAAAATTCACAGTCAAGGATAGCCCTTTTACGGGGAACGATGAGACTTTACCACACCGTCCTGCCGACGATCACCACCGACGCCATGTTTGCAAATAGAAGGAGCCTGGAACGACCGGCATGCAACGCGCGCGACCGAGCTCCTTGACCTGTGATTGGTCTGTCGCTCCCGTCGTTCCCGAACGTAACGAAAAAGTTCAGCCCGGCTCAACTCCTTGCGTTGCGAACGAACACGAACGAAACGACCGTTTGGCGCTTCGTTGCTATGGTAACTTGTCGCTCCAACCGGTTGCATTCGTTCGTAAGCGTAGTGGTCGCTCCGAACGCAACTGTGTGAACGGGCCTTAAGAGTCGTCCTTGAGGGCACGGAGATCGAAACCGACAAAGCAGCATGCCTGGCCTGTAGAATATGGACCTACACACACTACAAGGGAAGGCACACAGCAAAATTTCTAGTTGGTGTTTCTCCCGCAGGGCTGATCACGTTGTTGAGTGATGGTTTCGGCGGGAGATAAGGCAACAGTGCAAAAGTCGAACATCTTAGAAAAGCTTAATTAGTTCACTGATTACGTCATGGTTCATAATGGTTTTTACATAGAGGACGAATGTAACAAGTTACGGATAGAAATTATCCAGCCTCCATACTTGCGCAATAGAAGTCAATCCTCTTCAGAAGACGCCACAAGGACTGCAAGCATCGCTCATGCACGGGTTCATGTGAAACGTCTCATTGCTCGCTTAAAGATATAAGGGGCCTCTCTCATGGACACTGGTGCTTGTTTTGGATGATGTGATAAAGGTCGCAGCAGGCATTGTGAACTTATCCTTCTCCATACTGGCCGAAGACAAGTTCTAAAAATGCTCTGCTGCTTTTTTTTAATTACCCTCGCGTAGTACATGAGAGCAATGGTTTTTACTCAAGCTGTGCGTGCGGATATAAATATGAGACATCTTCGCTTGCAATGGCTATTCACTCCGTTATGTCGGCTGGGTTTTAGTTTTGAGTTTGCCGTGTATGTGGGTTTCTCTAGTCAAACGCTGATGCAAACGCAATAAATTTCGTGGCCAATTTTCGCCTCATGTTATGTTTGTTCCACACAAAGGGCAAAACCCCTCTCTTGGGAGAATCTCCATTAAAAAAAAAAAAAAAGTCTTGAAAAAATGTTTAGGGGATGTTTATAATCTACAACCTATACAAAGCAACTTTTTGTCAAAATAAAAAGGTCAGGCAGTAAAGGGATAACCCCGGTACAAATGCTGTGGTAGGTACCCTGGCCCCGCGACTCCGCCAAACTTCTCTAGAAGTTATATTTAACATTCATATAACTAGATGTGTGTCCAATCTGTAAACAACACCATACATTTGAATAACAGAGACGTAAAATCCTTAAACCAATACTATCCGCCATATTTGTAATTTTCAGTGTACGTATTTGTATATGAAAACCTATTTTTGCCCTAATAAGACATTTTCAAAAGGAATCGTCCAATCTACAATTCAGAGGCAAAAAGAAAATTAACTGTGTACATCTACCATTTAGCATAAGCACCTTTTGCCATTCATTCTTGAGCACACTGAAATATCAGCTTAAGTTGCACTTGTTTTAAAAGCTCTGCCCTGTTCTGTAAAAAAAAAAAAAAAAGTTAAAAAAACTTCACCTTTGTTGTTCTTCTGACATTTAATACATACTTTATTTGTCAGCAGATCACACACAGCACATGTCACCGTGGCACATACAACTCGAACGACCGATGAGGCTATTGCTATTACGATAAAGCTTCCCACGAGAGCCAAAAGGAGGCTTGCAGGAGTGCACAGAACATCGAAATGTGTTTGGCGCTTCCGGGGCTTGTTTACATTATGCGTAAAAACAGGATGGTCGGCGACCAGCTGATCGCCATATAGCACCGAGGATAACAATGTTTGAAAAGAAATAAAAGTAAATTTTTTTTAGAAAATTGATTCCAAACTTGCCAGTTCTTCGAAATTTTCGTTTTTCAGACACATGTAGTGCATTATATACTTATCGCAAAATATTTAAATTATGTTCAAAAGAAAGAGCCTAATTGTAGCTTTACGGTGGTATAAAGATCATAAAAATATGTTGATTAGGTCACACAGCACAGCTTGCTGAACTTCGTCAAATATCGTCGCAGAGAGGCGGTTTGACAAATAAAAAAGTAATTAAGAATATTATGACCTAGACGCCTAATTAGCATGAAAAAGCCTATGTCTACAGTGTTCCCAAAAAGTTATATTGATGTAGCGTAAAAAGTAGAGAAAAGCGATGGAGTCAAATATGGCACCTCCGATAAGCTGGAAAAACGACAGTTTCCACCTTGGCCGCTTCAACGGTCCATAAGTTGAAAACAAAAAAAATCCGACGAAATTGCCGTTTGCGTCTTTTTTAATATAGGAATTGCCCGAAAACATTTTTTTTGTCTAACATAAAAAATCAACCCTAAACCCGTGCCTGAGTTTATAGATGAAATCACCTAAGTATTACTTCCACATTCCTAACATTTGCTGCATGTTCCTTCGAAAATAATTAGTTGTAATTTGTAATGTACTAGGCTGACTGACATGTTGAGCAACTCAAACTACGCGAAGTAAAACCTAATGTATTCTTCATTACGTATTCACACACCTTTATTTCAGGCAAAATGCTCTTATAAGGCAGGCCTTTCAGGTACCTGCAAGCATGCTGTGGCTGCATTGCTGTTCATCAACAGGTATTTAACTTTTGTAGTTATGAAAGGCAGGCAACATACTTAGTTTCACAATATTTTATTCACAAACTTGACTGATTTGGTGAGCACGGTGATTGATAATGCAATTTTTATCTGACTGTTTTCTTTCTGAAACAACTTTTTTTACAATAAAAGCTGTTGGTTGTTTGGGATTCCATTTTGCCCAATCACAAAGCTCCTGCATAAGGTCGTGCCTGTCCCCTTGGGGGCAATGTGTGTGTCACCGTGGTCACCCCTGAGTGCAGAAAGGATAGAGGAAACACAGTGCCTGCATGACCCTGTGTTACATTTGCAGGTCAAAACAGCCTGATTTCAGCGGTCACACATGCCGGGTGATATTCGTAAGGTATAAACAATTCTGAAAAACAAGTCCGCCTCTGTGGATAGTCCACACAGCATAAAACTGAACGATTTTGAAAAACCATATGTATAGTCCACACCTGTAGATAGTCTGCAGAGCCTAAAATTTCAACTTTTAAACATGTATAGTCCGTGGACTATAGTTTAACAATTACGGTAGTAGCATTGAACCGGTGTAAAGTAACTCAATTCCGTGAACAAAAAAGTTTTTGCGATCCAAGACTTTAATCTAATTAAGCATTGTAAAAATCTACTTATGCATTGCATATTCACTGATGTTTGTTGTGGCTTTAGACTGCCTTCCTGTAATGATGCAGAGGGGTCAACTGAACGTTGAAATAAATATATTTAAGCAGATCTAGATGCAATGTCCCTTGAAGTCACGTGGTCAGGGAAAAGGGGGCGGCGGGGAAAAGCTCACCGGAGAAAAGCTCACCGGAGATAAGCTCACCGGAGAAAAGCTCACCGCAAAACCGGCAGATTCGGAGAAAAGCTCACCGGCCTTTGAGCGGATGCGGAGAAAAGCTCACCGATATTTTTCTGGCTTAGCTTGATTCTGCGTCAAACGTGGCAATTTAACACAATTCACATTCGTCACTTCATTAAAAATATGCCCTCTTTTTTAATATTCTTGAAGTTCATTGGGCATATTTACCAATTCCTCAGAAATTTGTAATCACCCATTCTATAAATTAATGAAGCCGCAAGCATAAAATCAAAACATCGTACACCGATAAAAAAGGCAACAATTTATTGACAGCTGACAGCGCGCCGTCGCTAGCTCTGTCAGATAAAGAGGTTTGTTCTTTGCGAGCTATAATGAATAACGGTGTGTGAACCGGTTCAGCTCCAAATATTGTGTAGTGCCTAATAGATAAGAAGGTGTTTGTTGATGTAGTCAGTGTCGCCTACGCTGTTTTCTTTTGTTAATTTCACTAACAAAACTTCAGTTGCGAGAACAGCTTCGCTTTTCGTGTTAGTTTTCTTCACACCGCCGTCGTCGTTTGAGCGGTTTTCATCATGTATAACGTTTACCAATTCGCCCTATTCGCTGCATAACAGAAGGCTACTTCTTCTATAGGTTACGAGTAACAACGGTGCCATTGCGCAGCTCCGAAGGTCATGGGTGGCTCACCGTAGAAGGGCACTCAGTATCACACAAAGGGAACGTGTGAAAACACCAGCACGAACGGCTAGAAAGCGTGCATGTCCGTGGACGAAAGAAGCCTCGATATCCTATTGACTGTTTTATCCTGTTTTCAAAGGCTAACAAAAGCTTCAAAGAGAATTTCAGGCACCGCGTTGTTTCGCATGCACTTTTGAATTTTCGGCAGTTACAGCTTTGATTTTTTAGGCTTTAGGCAGACATCATTAAATCTTTTTTTTATTCTTCAGGTTCAGCTTAACAAATATTAGAAAAAGGACGTTTTCTTTTTTACAAAGCTGACGAATTTTAATGATTATAAATTGATACATGTTACGCATTATTCAACAGCCTCCATATAAAAAGAAGAAAAAATATCGGTAAGCTTTTCTCCGCATACGCTCATTGGCCGGTCAGCTTTTCTCCGCATCCGCCGGTTTTGCGGTGAGCTTTTCTCCGGTGAGCTTATCTCCGGTGAGCTTTTCTCCGGTGAGTTTTTCTCCTGTGAGCTTTTCTCCGGGATTCGGGAAAAGGAGTGCTATTACCTAATTTGCCAACAGCACACCAATGGGCACGATCAAAACCCACCAATTCAATAATCGGTTTTCCACCACAATATTTATTCCCGTGTAATCACCAATTCGGCTTATTAAAAGTCTTGAGGATTTAGCCTATAGCACACCCATTTTGGATCTGCATCATCACATGAACATGTTTGCAACCAAGTTATGCAACGAAACTACCATATCGGCACATTTTTAGCAAACTGAATGGTCCCACCTGTTACACTTTTAGCATTGGAAGCAAACCAATTCACAATACCACCGTGGCATACATCGTGCCTAGGATTAGTGCCGCATGTGACAACAAAATATCTTAACTAGGGGAGCAAACCTAATCAATCCTGTTGATTAAAATAAAGCACCTATATACGGAGAAAATTATCAATAAAAAAAGAGGTCACTCGAAAGGGAAGCTTTCTCGCTGGACAAACATGACTTTTTATTGGACGTTACGCAATGTAAGGCCGAAGACAAAGCGCGCGAAGGCACAGAGACGCGGCACTTCGGCGTGCCAAGGAAGCTTTGAACACGCCGCCAGACCCTTGATTTCGACGAGTTGTGCCTTTTTCCTGCGACACTGCGCTTTCGTAAAATTTTCCACGTGTTCACAACGGCAAGTCTCAACAATACACAGAGTCTTAAAAAACTTCTTCGGCGAATGACGACGAACGAGTAGAAAACGTGTTTACAGCACGCTGGAAAACCGCAGCAAAACGCTGGCAAAACCGCAAATCGTATCCCAACGAGGTTGCGTCCGGTGGCTTCACTTGCGGGAGCGGGAAGCGCGATCCAGCAATTGTCATTGAGATCAGTGGTCAGAAGGAGCTCGTGTGGCTCGTTGATAGTTTCTGGCCGTTTTCCAAAACTCACTCGATCTAACTCTAGGGTAAAGGTGGTTATGGAAAACCTACCCGCGTCCAGCGTTTCTCTATTTTTGTTGTCACGTGACATAATCCGCCAGTGTAACTCGGAATCTTTCGAGTAGGTTTGGAACGCAGCCTCGGCGTATCGCGCTCTTGTACGCTATGCGCCGTTTAGTTGCTGCGCTCGGAGTATGAAACTCGGAGCGTCGGAGTAGGAGTAAAGGAGTGCCGACTTTAAGTGCCCATTAAAAGATGTGACAGGGAGACTCTGCTTCATGTAATGCAGGCAGTCATGCATGACGTCCTCTACATTTTTCTTTCATTTTTTTTTTATTTTTACTTTTCTCACTTGGTAAAGTATCTGCTAAATCGGTTTTATAGACACTGGCTTCGACACACCGAAGGGTCCTGTGCACGCTGCCTACATTAGAAAGGCTTGGAGAAGTGACTGTGAAAATGTGACGTTAAACGTTATTGGGCCTCACATCAGCATTTTTTTTTTCTAACTGCTTTGAAAAGATGAGGGTTGGCCCAGCACTCCGTCCCTTCAATGAGGAGGTGCTCAGAGGCCTCTTTTTCATCGCGAGAAAATTGCAACGTCTTCTGGCCCAGCGCAAGATCATTGATCCTGAAGATGTCGAAGCTCATCAAGATCATGACGTCACACTGGAGAAGGTAGAGGTACAGCTTGGGAGCCCCCCGCTCCCGAGCTCTTGGGAAAAGCAAGTACCATCGCCTCCGGAATCTTTGGGTGCACCTCATTAATCTCATCTGTGCGCTGGCGCCCAGTGTATAATCAAAAATTTATCTGTGCGCCCTGGTACCCACACATATCGATAGCTGGTGCTCAGTGGATAAATAAGAATTTATCCACTCTGGTCACTACCAGAGCTGGTGAGAGGATAAATTTTTCTAACTATTCGCACAGTTGTGTTCGAAGACCCTACGTAGTATTAGCAAATACGATAAAGGCTAGTGCTGGAAACTCCTTCAAAAGCCCGTGGAAGTAGTTGCGAAAGACGACAGTGGCACCTCTATCGTACCTACAGCCTACGGATGTGGACGATATAATCTATTTTGTAAGCCCCATTTTGTTTTCCCGAATTTTGAAACAATTCATTACGGTAGTGCCCTTCAACCACAGAATTCACTGATCACAACTACGGTGATAGCTAAATTATAGGGTAAAAATTTACGACATTTTAGGTACCATGCCACCAGCACGCTTATCCTACGTTATCCAGGGGATTAGACACGTTTGGGACGTCTCTTTCAAGAGACGTCCCGAACCTTTCCCGGGTGGAGGAATTTTCCGCCTATTCAGAACGAAATACTGTTAGCGCGAACAAACGATCGCCGGTTTAACCAAAGGATCTCAGCAAAGTTCTAATTGCTGCGGAAAGAGCTCATTTGGGTCTATAATGCAGGTGATAAAAATTTCGTCCTTGCTAATACTCTCTCGAAGTAAATGAGGAAAAAGCGCTAATGTCGTGTTCGCGCTAGCAGTGTCGTGATGTGTACTGTGGCGTCCTGCCCGAAGATGCACGTCTCTGGCAAAGCATTTGGCAAAGAAAGTACGATAAATAGTATGTGCAACAGAATAAATAAGGAGTACCGTAAAGAGTTAGCCAAACAGTACTAAACAGTTGGACCCCTGCGGAACGCCAAGCCAGCCAAGCGCTAACGCTGCCTGGGCTCCGCACTCCGGCAGCACGCCTGCCACACGTTGCGCCCTCTCGCGGCCGTCGATCCGGTCATCGATGAAAGAACCCCCCCCCCCCCCCCCCCCCCTCCGCTGTGCAGGAGAGTGGAGCCTATGAGATGTAAACAGGCAACTTCTTGCGCGAAAAAACAGAGTTCCAACAAAATACATGCCTTTGGCGTTTATATTTGAGTATACACCGTAAAGGTAAATATTTATGTACTTAATCGCACAACTCTGTTTGAAAGTAATTGATTTTAACAATTCATTCTGTATCTTTTGCTTGCTTAATTGAGTAATACTCAAGAATGAGTTCCAAGATATCAAAAATAGAAAAATTATTTGCGGCACTTATATAATTTTTTTGTTTATGTGGAAACACTACATACTTTGTATTAAACCTACAAATAGACATGAGTTATATTATAAAGCTGTTTTACTGTTTTCTGAATTCGTGACGGCGGAGGGCGTTTTGCACGTAGTACTTCGGTTATTGCAAGATGGCTACCGCCGTGTCGCCTGTGAGGTATCGTTCCAAGCTTTCGTTTTATCCAAAACAAGCAAAACAAATAGCAATGAATGTGCTAGGAGTTCTAACGAAAGAGGCAGGAAAATCTGCAAGCACTACGAGCATCTTTCAAAGAACGGCGCAGCTCACTGCTGTGAGTGAACGGGCGCTATATAAGTGGTCTGCCGAGTTTCAGAAGAGCGGCAGAGTGTCAACTCCGCAAACGAAGTCCAGAGGCGGGAAGAACTGTGAACGAGCGAAGAAACTCGACGACTTCGACCTTGGTGTTCTGAGAAGAAAGGTGCACGATTTCTTCCGCAGGAATGAGATGCCAACGGTTGCGAAGGTGAGAAAGCTCTTCAGTGAGAGCGACGACCTACCGCAAGTCTCGGTATCTACGCTAAACCGAATGCTTAAGAAGCTCGGCTTCAAGTACCGCAAACGAAGTAGAAACGCGCATCTGATTGAGAGCCCTAACACCATACAGTGGCGATGCAGCTACCTCCGGCAGATCAAAGAGTTCCGCAAAGAGGGAAGGCAGATATATTTTACGGACGAAACCTGGGCAAGCGCTGGGCACACGAAAGATCGTGTCTGGGTAGACACAACAATCGCAAGTTCAAGTCAGGCCAGGCGTTCTGGACTTACTACCGGATTGAAAAATCCAAGCGGTAAAGGTGAGCGACTCATTATCACCCACTGCGGCAACGAACAGGGCTTCGTAGATGGTGCGGGAGAAGTATTCCGAGCGCGGAAAGGTACGGGTGACTATCACCAAGAGATGGACGGTCCGCATTATGAAAAATGGTTCAGCGAGAAGCTGCTCCCAAAGCTTGCCCCCAACAGCGTAATCGTCATGGATAATGCACCCTATCATTCGGTGAAGATTGAAAAAGTTCCGCGGATGTCGACACGAAAAAGGGATATTCAGGACTGGCTTTCCAGAAAGGGTGTTGCGTGGAGCAATGAAATGGTGAAGGCCGAGCTACTGCAGCTTGTTGCAACAGTAAAGATTCAGGGCAACCAGTACCGTGTTGATCAGATGGCTTCCCTGGCTGGCCACACAGTTTTACGCTTGCCCCCTTATCACTGCCAGCTCAACCCAATCGAACTGTTTTGGAGTATGGTGAAGGGGTATGTGGCCGACAAAAACAAGACGTTCAAGTTTGTCGATCTTGAACCGTTGGTCTTGGGGGGCTTCGCTGAAGTAACACCTGAGAAGTGGGCACAATGTGTTCGCCATGTCATGAAGGAAGAGGACACCATGAGGAAAGTTGACCACATCATCGATGACGTCGTCGACAGTGCCGACAGGATACTGATCAACCTTGGTGACGAGGACTCTGAACGCTCTGAGGATGATAGCCCGGAATACGCTAGCATGTCAGATGATGACCTGGGGTGCCAGCCTTTGTAAGATTTGTAGCAACATTTGTAGCCTTCATAGCTCACTTGGAATGCCCATATTTTGGTTATTTATTATTTAGCTCAAATACCCTCAAGGCAAGTGCCTTGAACAGGCATGAGAGCTGTAAATTATCAACTATAAAGTGTACATATTAGTATTAGCATGTTTAAACAAAACATTATCAGTGATGTTTGTAATACTATAGTGACTAGAGCATAGTTGTAAACCCGAGACTGGGGATACGGACAAGGGACAAAACACAGAACGACACGGACGAAGTCTCAAACGCAGCTACAAACTTTATTTCACAGGACAAACATATATGTCACTCGCCACCCTTTTTCCCTTCCTTTTCCCAAAACTCTACCCCTTCCCTCTTCCTTTTCCCAGGCCCCCATACATTCCAGTCAAAAACAATTTATTGAAGCAATGGTGAGGGTGCAGGCTAGCTGGTGTAAATTGAGCATAGTTGTAACCCGAGACTGGGGATACGGACAAGGGACAAAACACAGAACGACAGGGACGAAGTCTCAAACGCAGCTACAAACTTTATTTCACAGGACAAACATATATGTCACTCGCCACCCTCGTCCCCCTCTTTTTCCCTTCCTTTTCCCAAAACTCCACCCCTTCCCTCTTCCTTTTCCCAAGCCCCCGTACATTCCAGTCAAAAACAATTTTGATGGCGCCAACTCCAAGTTGCCGACAGATCCCGTGTCAACTGCCCACACCGCGACATCCCGAGGTCACTCCGGCTCTCCCAAACACAGTCGCAAAGACGCCGACAGAACTCTTTCCCCCCACACACACCGTGAAACCCCGAGGTCATCCCGGTTCTCTCAAACCAGTCAGCCGCAAAAATTTTTCGGCTTCCGAACTTAAGTGGACGGACGTGTGACTAATGCATTCGGGAGACGTCTTTATTCTAATGGTCTCTCTCACTAATCTTTTCATGTCGTTGTTTTCTTTTTCTACAATCTTTACGTCTCCCCAGGCTGGAGTGCAGTCGGCACATTCATTCAAATGTTTAGCTATTTCCGAATTCGTATCATTGTTTTTTACATTTCTTTTATGTTCCGATAATCTGTCATTCACACATCTTTTGGTTTGACCTACATAAATGACACCACATTTCATTGGTATCTCATACACTACACCGATCGCGCATGCTGTAGACTTCTCTCTGTGCGCCCTTTTACACTGGTTGGGTGTTCTCAAAAATGGGGTCAACCTGTCCAATCTGAAATCCCTCTCAAAAACTACGTCGGCGCCGAACTTCTTTGCGCACGCCTTTAAGTTGTGTGAGACGTCATGGTGGTACGGGATAACCGCCCAACGACCCCGCCGGGGCTCTAGACTTCCTTTATTTCCCGAAACTATCTTTTTTATCTGTCCAATTATGCTATCACCCGAAAACCCAGCATTCCTCAGTCGACACATCTGCTTCTCCACTGCCTTACTAACGTAGTGTGTGCAAGATCGGTTTAAGGCATTGCCTAATAATGATCTAATAATGCCGCATTTAACTGTCCTGGAGTGGCAACTCGAGCGCGGCAGGATAGGTTTCGGCATGAGTTTTCCGTACTCCCAGCATATACCATTTTTCACGTGAATCTGCAAATCCAGAAACTGCAAGCTCCCAGCTTTCTCTCTTTCTAGCGTAAATTCCAATTCTGGCGCGGACGTCCTGACTATTCTTTCCAAAGCTCTTCCCAGCTTTTCTTCTGCCGTACACACTAAAATATCATCGACGTAACGTCGGACAAAACCTACGTTCTCTGGCGTTCCTCCTAGAAAACTCAACACACTGGAATCTAGACTGTTTAAATAAATCTCCGACAGAATCGGCGCCACCGCTGACCCGATACCCCAGTCTCGGGTTACAACTATGCTCAATTTACACCAGCTAGCCTGCACCCTCACCATTGCTTCATTACTTGTTCCTGAGGCAGGCATCGTCCCATTTTCTTCGACCCAGTTGTGGCACTCGTCACCAGTGGCAGTGTATGTGCAAACGTTGCTGACTTTGTGCAAGTTGGGCCATCGTTTGGCTGAATTAGAAGCAGATGTGTGTTTCTTCGGGATCTGCCTAAGAAAGAAGCATGTAGACCCGACTATGTTTGGACACCTTTCGTCGACCGGCATCCCGTGGAGATACAAGAAAAGGCTGCTCAAGGCTTACAGGAACTGCACAAGCGACTTAATTGGCAACATCCGAGTTGTGTGTGACCAGTTGTGGGGCAACGTCCTGGGACAGGACTTCAGAAAGGCGAGGGACTACAAAGATTGGACTGGACTCAGGCGGATTGACTTCGAGAGACTCTGGTACGTGAAAAGAAGGCTTGTACTTGAAGGCATAGGTGCACGCAAATCGAACACGGGATTCGCCCCCAAGAAGAGCAACATTGGCCAGGGCAGCGCAGCGGAACATGGGATTGTCAATCCATGTGAGGCTGTGTTATCGGAACGTGCAAAAACGCTGTTGATGAAGGGTCCTAAGTTTTGTGTCAATGTCAAGCCATCGCGCCTTGATGTTTTTTCGAATATCCAGACGGTCTCCAGGGCGATTGATGTTGATGAAAGACCTGCTTTTGTTGATCAGGCACTTGACCGGATGGAAAACCTAATGAAAGACGATTATCCAATTGAAAAGAGAAACTTTCGGGAGGTCCGAATGGTTGAGAGAGAGTTGAAAGAAAAATCTTTACAGTTGTTGCAAACGGATAAGTCGGGAAGTTTTGCTGTGCTTCCGTTTCAAATGTTTAGAGAGAAGGCGGAGTGCACCATGAGAGGCCTATTTAATGAATCTGACAAAAACTTGACACGACTGAGGGGAGGTATTTGCAAAGAACTTAAGGAGTATGAATTCGACCAATTAGTCACTAGAATCAGAGGCGCACAGCGTTCAGAATTGACCTTTTTCAGAGATTTCTGGGCGCATGCGCCGACTCTGAGAGAGAGGGAGGAAAGGGAAAGGCGCCATTTTTGGTGGCTCTCTCGTCCGCTCGGTCGCACAGACAGTGCTGGTTCGGCTTGACTCCTCCGCTATTCTCGCGGCTTGGTTTCAAAGTCGTCGCGCCTCACCACCGCGCAGCTGTACGTTGAACAAATAAAAGCAAAAATGGTTCGAATGGAAGCCTTTATGGAGTTTCAGCAGCCTTTGTGGGGGGTGCACAAAAAGACTCGATGTCAAACACCCCGCCCTTTTTGCCCTGCTTTCAAAAGCCTATAGGACGCGCATCCCCCGTGTCAGCTGGCTGGGTCATCAATGTGGCGGCGGGACATTCTGATTTTAACTAATACAGTAAATCTAAACATGATGGTAAACCAGAAACTGGGACAGGAAAACGAAAGCGCAAAAGGAGGCAGAACATGAATAGGCAACGTCTCTTGAGACGATGCCTGTTCTTTTTTTGCGTTTTCCTTTTCCTACACCAGTCTCAGGTTTAATGCTTGAAAATGAGCGTGTTGGTGAATAGATACGAATACATGAAAGGATAAAAGATCAAGGACACAGGAATTCTCAAAGAAGTCCTGTTTCCGTCCCTGTCCTCGATGTTCTATCATGTATTCGTATATCAAGTTTACCGCCATGTTCAACTTACAACAGCTCGCCTACACTCTGACTATTTGTCCGTTAATAGTAAATGTGCACGCGAGGTTGTGTGACGTAATCATGCCGTACATGGTATTCAAGTAAAGAATAACATGATAAATCTTTCCGTCCTTCAGGCGTGCGCTATAGACATTCGCGTCTTACCATGTTAAAAGAGAAGAAAAATCACATAAAAATATCAGTCGCTGGCAAAATATTTAAAGCGTGCAAGACGAATTTAAGCCTTTCGGAGACAGAACCCTGATGGAATGCCTTGGCAACCAACCGTGAACTCCTTTGTTTGCCGGGCTCACTTTGTCGAAGGTTCGTAAACGTGCTGAATTTAAAGAGAGATTTTTCTAACATGCCGTTCCTTTCTTTTTGTTCGTGCAGGCGAGCCTTCGCGATATCAGGACCGCCCGAGTTTGTTTACACATTCCCGAATACGGTGATGCTCGTGCGTTCGTGCGGTACACAGGACGGCGAAGTGACGGACGCAATAAGCTCGAATAACTTAAGCGATCGAGGGGAGAAATATCAGCTGCTTGTAGTGGCCGGGCCTTATAAACGGAGCTCACAAGCTCCGCACAGGGTAGATGGTTGGGGCGGTATCGAAACTGGTCACCATTACTTTCCTTACATGACACTCTGCGACTCTTCCTTGAAAGCAGACCCCACTTTAAGTAGCCAATTGCAAGACGCGATACCGAAGTGACGATTAAGTGGCTCCGAGTCGATGGTAGGAACTGATGGAGCGTCGGATGTCTACGCACCCTTGAAGGTATAAAAACGAACAAGGTCCTCTGTATCGTAGACAGTAGCTTTTGTTAATCCTCCAGGTCGTCCTCAGCCATTTCGAAGAAAATATGCACGCGAAACGAAGACAGAAAGACACGTTCAGAATGGGGAAAGACGGAACAACGCCACCAGTGTAGACACGTAAACACATGGACCGGGAGGAACGCCAGGCCTGGCGCAGACGACGGAGAGACGGTACCAGAGCCACCAAAAGTGTTTCGAGCGATTTCCGCGAGGGCGCGCCACGATCGTGGTCGAACTATGAAAAAGGTCCATTGGGCATCAAATTTTTTCTGAAGGATCACAAGCCGGAAATGCCATTACGTGCTGTAATCAATGAAAATGGAACGTGGCAGAAAGTTGTATCGGGGTTCATCCAGAAGGGGTTTTCTTTTGTGCCGTTGGCGAACGCGTTATCGCTCAGGAACACTGCGGAACTAATCGAAATTTTGGGGGAACATCACCATGAGCGTCGGTTTGTTTTTTCAATGGACATAAAAAACTTATACTATTCCTTGGAGAAAAATCTCCTGATGGAACGGGTCAAAGACCACCTGGAGCTAAATCTTGTAAGATTTCAGTCTGGAGCAGGAATTTCGGTTGACAGTTTTTTACGTATTTTAGACTATTACTTGCAATCAACAGTGGTTGAGTACAGTGGACGAAAATATATTCAAAAAGAGGGTGTATGTATCGGGTCAGCGGTGGCGCCGATTCTGTCGGAGATTTATTTAAACAGTCTAGATTCCAGTGTGTTGAGTTTTCTAGGAGGAACGCCAGAGAACGTAGGTTTTGTCCGACGTTACGTCGATGATATTTTAGTGTGTACGGCAGAAGAAAAGCTGGGAAGAGCTTTGGAAAGAATAGTCAGGACGTCCGCGCCAGAATTGGAATTTACGCTAGAAAGAGAGAAAGCTGGGAGCTTGCAGTTTCTGGATTTGCAGATTCACGTGAAAAATGGTATATGCTGGGAGTACGGAAAACTCATGCCGAAACCTATCCTGCCGCGCTCGAGTTGCCACTCCAGGACAGTTAAATGCGGCATTATTAGATCATTATTAGGCAATGCCTTAAACCGATCTTGCACACACTACGTTAGTAAGGCAGTGGAGAAGCAGATGTGTCGACTGAGGAATGCTGGGTTTTCGGGTGATAGCATAATTGGACAGATAAAAAAGATAGTTTCGGGAAATAAAGGAAGTCTAGAGCCCCGGCGGGGTCGTTGGGCGGTTATCCCGTACCACCATGACGTCTCACACAACTTAAAGGCGTGCGCAAAGAAGTTCGGCGCCGACGTAGTTTTTGAGAGGGATTTCAGATTGGACAGGTTGACCCCATTTTTGAGAACACCCAACCAGTGTAAAAGGGCGCACAGAGAGAAGTCTACAGCATGCGCGATCGGTGTAGTGTATGAGATACCAATGAAATGTGGTGTCATTTATGTAGGTCAAACCAAAAGATGTGTGAATGACAGATTATCGGAACATAAAAGAAATGTAAAAAACAATGATACGAATTCGGAAATAGCTAAACATTTGAATGAATGTGCCGACTGCACTCCAGCCTGGGGAGACGTAAAGATTGTAGAAAAAGAAAACAACGACATGAAAAGATTAGTGAGAGAGACCATTAGAATAAAGACGTCTCCCGAATGCATTAGTCACACGTCCGTCCACTTAAGTTCGGAAGCCGAAAAATTTTTGCGGCTGACTGGTTTGAGAGAACCGGGATGACCTCGGGGTTTCACGGTGTGTGTGGGGGGAAAGAGTTCTGTCGGCGTCTTTGCGACTGTGTTTGGGAGAGCCGGAGTGACCTCGGGATGTCGCGGTGTGGGCAGTTGACACGGGATCTGTCGGCAACTTGGAGTTGGCGCCATCAAAATTGTTTTTGACTGGAATGTACGGGGGCTTGGGAAAAGGAAGAGGGAAGGGGTGGAGTTTTGGGAAAAGGAAGGGAAAAAGAGGGGGACGAGGGTGGCGAGTGACATATATGTTTGTCCTGTGAAATAAAGTTTGTAGCTGCGTTTGAGACTTCGTCCCTGTCGTTCTGTGTTTTGTCCCTTGTCCGTATCCCCAGTCTCGGGTTACAACTATGCTCAAAAACAATTTAGATGGCGCCAACTCAAAGTTGCCGACAGATGCCGTGTCAACAGCCCACACCGCGACATCCCGAGGTCACTCCGGCTCTCCCAAACCAGTCGCAAAGACGCCGACAGATCCCCTGCCCACACACACACCCCGTGACACCCCGAGGTCATCCCGGTTCTCTCGAACCAGTCAGCCGCAAAAATTTTTCGGCTTCCGAACTTAAGTGGACGGACGTGTGACTGATGCATTCGGCAGACGTCTTTATTCTAATGGTCTCTCTCACTAATCTTTTCATGTCGTTGTTTTCCTTTTCTACAATCTTTACGTCTCCCCAGGCTGGAGAGCAGTCGGCACATTCATTCAAATGTTTAGCTATTTCCGAATTCTGATCATTGTTTTTTACATTTCTTTTATGTTCCGATAATCTGTCATTCACACATCTTTTGGTTTGACCTACATAAATGACGCCACATTTCATTGGTATCTCGTACACTACACCGATCGCGCATACTGTAGACTTCTCTCTGTGCGCCCTTTTACACTGGTTGGGTGTTCTCAAAAATGGGGTCAACCGGTCCAATCTGAAATCCCTCTCAAAAACTACGTCGGCGCCGAACTTCTTTGCGCACGCCGTTTGTAGCTGCGTTTGAGACTTCGTCCGTGTCGTTCTGTGTTTTGTCCCTTGTCCGTATCCCCAGTCTCGGGTTTACAACTATGCTCAATTTACACCAGCTAGCCTGCACCCTCACCATTGCTTCATTATAGTGACTAGTCGTTTCTTATCACATGATTACTCTAAAAAATCCAGCATATCTGCACTAAAATCTGCTCTCGACCTAATTGGGTTTTCATATTGTCTGAAAGAACTAATATCTCCCGTCTTGTCACCTTCCACAAACTATTCGTTTCCCCCTCCTCTTTTCGTGACCTTTATGTACAACCAGCATCATACATTTGCATACGCGTTGACATTAACCTAAAAATTGGCCCATTATTTCCGAGGACTAATAAATTTAAGAACTCCCCACTGGCTCTAGCCATTCAACACTAAATTTTTTTTCTTCGATTAATTGTAAATTAAACTAATAACTATAAATTCAGATATCTGTGCAAGGAATACCTCCAAGCTGTTCAAAATTTTCATGTTTAGTTATCACCACCTGTATATCCTACATGTATAGTTTTAATCTGTCGTTGTCAACATTTATATGAACCATGTTTCTAATCAGCTGTTTTGATCGATTTACCTGCTCAAATTTGTCCTCCCTCATATAACATACTTTCGATCTACATTTGATGGATAATAAAATAAAAATTACTTATGTTGTGCTTTTCATATTGTCAATTGTTAAGTTAGGTTCTTTTGCATTGCCCCTTGTGCCAAGCAGTTACGTATCGAATCAAGAGATGGTGCGCCGTGTCCAGCATGTTTTTCTCTATTCCCTATTGCACCGCAGTTCGGGAAACTACAGACGCAGGAGTTGCGCAAATGCGACATGGGATAAAAGGTCTAGACATCAACCCGTGTTTTTCTTTTACGGCCAGCCAGCATGATCAACACATACAGCTGTAGAAGCAGGAGACTTAAGAATGTCCACAGATTATGGCAGCTGCAACAAAGATGTCTAACCCAATTAGGTGCTTTTTAATAGGGTGGCAAGCTAAATCAACCAATGCAGCTCAGATAACGACAGAGGAAAAGACGCAAACATGTGGCATGGGCGTCTAGACATGAACCCATGCTTTTCTTTTGCGACAAGCCAGCATGATCAACATATACAGCTGTAGAAGCAGGAGACGTAAGGATGTCCACAGATTATGGCAGCTGCAACAAAGATGTCTAACCCAATTAGGTGCTTTTTAATAGGGTGGCAAGCTAAATCAACCAATGCAGCTCAGGTAACGACAGAGGAAAAGACGCAAACATGTGGCATGGGCGTCTAGACATGAACCCATGCTTTTCTTTTGCGACAAGCCAGCATGATCAACATATACAGCTGTAGAAGCAGGAGACGTAAGGATGTCCACAGATTATGGCAGCTGCAACAAAGATGTCTAACCCAATTAGGTGCTTTTTAATAGGGTGGCAAGCTAAATCAACCAATGCAGCTCAGATAACGACAGAGGAAAAGACGCAAACATGTGGCATGGGCGTCTAGACATGAACCCATGCTTTTCTTTTGCGACAAGCCAGCATGCATGATCAACATATACAGCTGTAGAAGCAGGAGACGTAAGGATGTCCACAGATTATGGCAGCTGCAACAAAGATGTCTAACACAATTAGGTGCTTTTTAATAGGGTGGCTAACAAAACCAACATATACAGCTTAGAAAACGACAGTCGCAAAAAGTTAAAGCAAGTGTGGCATAAGATAAAGCTATGTCTAGACATCAACGTGTGTTGGCAGGCACGTTTTTAGCAGGCATATTTTACCACCGAGAGGAATGCCGCAAATGGGCCTATTTCAATTACACAAGTAGTTTTGACAACAGCCAAACCCTGCAATTCCTTGTTAATATTAACAGCATCGCCCTTTGAACTAGGCAAATTTACCGGGATCTTCAGTACAGCTGTGGGCGTCAGTGCCTCAGTTGCAGCGTCACCACGGACGTGCATATACAGTCGCTCAAATGTAGCAATACCCTGTTGCAGTTAGGACCATCATGTAAGTGATTTAGCGAGCGACAGCGGGAACGACGAGAGTTAGCGACGAGCGACGGAGATTTCTCTCTGTCACTCGTCGCATGCCTCGGTTTTTGGATTTAGAAAACGTTGCTGATCGCCTTGGTCGCTAGCTCCCGTCGCTCTCACGCGGCTTGCCTCGTCGCGCGACTGACCGAGCGACAGCGAAACGGGTCGCCGTCGCTTCTTTCGTCACTCGCCACATCACTTACATGCGATTTATACTAGAAATCAAACGACATTTCATCGACACGTTACGTTTTATCGCTTTTTCGCGCGCGACATAACCTTGGGAGGGGGCATTCATGTCGCCGACATCAGCAGACTTCGGAGGCCCGATTCACTGAAGCGGCGGGGCATTCCTCCGATTATTAAGCCTAGTTTGCTTAATGCCGGAGCCACACTAGAGTGACAAACAGGAACAAAAGACACTGACAAACCTCAAACGCGTTTTTAATGTTTTTGCAGCTCGCAGATAGTGCATCATGTCATACCCATTTTCAACAGTGGGTGCCGCTGCCGCGAGCACACGACAAGCAGACGAGAATGCGTCGCGAAGTAACACTGGTAACACTTTGTATAAATGTGTTATTCCGCGCTCGCCCTCCTTATTGGTTGCGGCCACCTGTAGCTTCCACAGCCCTGCACAGGACTTCTGACTAGGAGTATAGAAAGCTGTCTAGGAGGTATTGGCTCGCCACACTGCCGAAGGCTAAATCCGGTTAAATCCGCTGAAATCGGCTGAGCAACTTTACTCGGATCTAGATCGAGATCTGGAGCGGGAGCTAATCCAAAACGACCAGTGGAATTCGCTATAAAGTTGCGTTGTCAAACTGGCTGGTGAGATGAGAAAGCAGGGCTGCCAGACAAGCAGCAACGTCCAAGACGGCGGAATTTACCATTTTTTGCGTTAAAAAATGCTTAACCTATCGCAACAAAACTGGTGGCTATAGAAAAGTAATCATTTAAACCTTGTGTAAATTATTCAAGCACCTTAAAGGCCGACGACCAGACTCGAAATTCTGCAAGGCAGAAGATCCTCCTCACCATGGAGGAGGAAGAAACAGGCAACGGTGGACTGTATAGAAGGAGGGCGAGGAGGAAGCGAGGGAAAAGTGGAAAGCTCGAACTGGTCGTCGGCCTTTAATGGGCTCTTGCGACCTGATTTAGGAAACAAAACGACCCTTTGCCCCATAGACTCCCAGCAAAATTTAGCAATTAAATGGCGTTCATGTCCCATGATCCCCGATCTAGCAGCTGCACCCACCCTCACTTGAGCCTCCCTATTTTGTAGTGTGTAAGCTAGCTCAATCTAGGGCAGCTATGGGCAATGGTTGTCTTAAAATGCAAAGCTGACAGATGAACGGTATCGCTCTTTGCCACGTGCCGTCTGCACGACAGCAGCCAGGATGTCATGATTGGTTGCACCGCATTTACATCAATTGTTGAAAGATTATTAAAAGGGGCAGCGCTCGGGGAGCGCGAGGGATTTTGCCTGAACCGCCACCTCGACGAGATGTCTCCTTGACCGGACCTATTGACGGTTGATGCCCCAAGTCGGAATCACCGGGGCCGTTCCACGGCATAGAACACGCTTGACAGCTCGGTGAGTTGTGCCTTACCGGCCACCCTTCGTCATTGGTAGTCAGCTTTAGTCAGTTCGCCCAATGTGCGAAGAAACGAAAGCAACAGCTGTAGCACGGTCGCACAATGCGTGTGGAATAGTGCCATGACGTCCCGAGGGCGGAAGTGCGACGTAGTTAATTATCATACCCGTCGTGGTTGGCGTCGTGGAGCCACTGACGGCCGCCACCAGTGCTCGGTGATCCGTGAGGTGGGTGACCGCGGTGGCAGTTTCTAAAATCATCCAACATTACGCGTAGCAAATGGATACTGCCAAAGTTGGATTTCGCCTAACGCGAGTAATGTTTGAAAACAAGTCTTTCAAGCAGACGTCACGGTGACTCGATCTAGCAGTTTCACCCACCCTCACTTGAGCCTCCCTATTTTGTGGTGTGTAAGCTAGATCAATCTAGGGCAGCTATGGGCAATGGTTGTCTTGGAATGCAACGCTGACAGATGAACAGCATCGCTCTTTGCCACGTGCCGTCGGCACGCTTCGCTCTTTGCCACGTCACGTCCGCAATTCTGGGCTGGACGCCAGGGCTTCCTTCGCTCTCTTCGTGCGGCACGGCAGGCGGGAAGTCCCGACTTTCCTCACCTCACGACAAGAGAAGAGGGTAAAAAAAATTTCCCCATTTTTCGCGCTTGTGGCGAGGGCGAAATCTCTGCGAAGTGTCGCCCGTAAGGCTATCGCTTTAACATCGCTTTAAAGATGTCTTGAGCTGTGGTCCAAAAGTTTCAAGAAGAGAAAGTGAAAAAAAGCCGCTTACAACTCCCTGTAACGCCGAATTAGAGCGCAGCTCTTGAGGACGAGGAGGGAAGGGTACTGGGGGGAAGTTCAACTAACCAGGGGGGGTGACGTGATCTTGGGGGGTCACGTGACCTTGGAGGTCACGTGACCCCCCCAATGCCGAAGACGTCATCACTGACGTCACTGATGACGTCATCAATGACGATGACGGTGCGGATACCGATGACGTCATTAGTGACGTCATTGATGACTTCACCAGTGATGATGACGATGACGATGCGAATGTCGGTGACGTCATCAGTGACGTCACTGATGACGTCATCAGTGATGATGACGATAACGATGCGGATGCCGGTGATGACATCAGTGACGTCACTGATAACGTCATCAGTGATGATGACGATGGAGATGTCGGTAACGTCATCAGTGATGATGACGATGCGGATGCCGGTGACGTCATCAGTGTTGGTGACGATGACGATGTGGATGCCGGTGACGTCACCAGTGACGTCGCTAATGACGTCATCAGTGATGATGACGTCATCAGTGATGATGACGATGTGGCTGCCGGTAACGTCATCAGTGACGGTGACGTCATCGGGGGTCACGCGACATCGGCAGGGGTCACGTGACCCCCGACGACGTCATCGTCACTGATGACGTTACCGGCATCCACATCGTCATCGTCATCATCACTGATGACGTCACCGGCATCCACATCGTCAACGTCATCATCAATGATGACCTCATCATCACTGATGACGTCATTAGTGACGTCACTGATGACGTCACCGGCATCCACATCGTCATCGTCATCATCACTGATAACGTCACCGGCATCCGCATCGTCATCGTCATCATCACTGATGATGACGATGACGATGCGTGACCCCCCTGAGGTCACGTGACCTCGGGGGGTCACGTGACCCTCCTCGAGGTCACGTGACCTCATGGGAGTCACGTGACTTCGGGGGGTCACGTGACCTCGGGGGGGGGTCACGTGCCCCCCACGAGGTCACGTGACCCCGGTGGGGGGCTCGCGCGGTGCATTATGGGACATTTCCCATAATGTACCGCGCGGTTACGCCGACGGCGACGGCGACGCCGCTCAAGCCGGAAACGGGCCCCTAAGAGCTGCGCTCTAAAAGTGAAAGCCGTTTACAACTCCCTGTAACGCCGAATTGGAGCGCAGCTCTTGAGGAGGAGGAGGGAAGGGTACTGAGGGGAGGGTAGACTCCTCCTCCTCCTCCTCCTCCTTCTCCTCCTCCCCACATTCTTTAATATGCTCCGGGGGGTCACCTGCCGTCGGGGGAGGGGGTCACGTGACCTCGGGGAGGGGGTTACGTAACCTGGGGGCCACGGGACCTGGGGGGCCACGTGATTTCGGGGGGTCACGAGACCTTGGGGGTCACGAGACCTTGGGGGTCACGTGACCTTGGGAGGATCACGTGACCTTGGGAGGATCACGTGACCTTGGGGGCCACGTGATCTCGGGGGGGTCACGTGACCTTGGGGTGACCTTGGTTACGCCGACGCCGCTCAAGCCGGAAACGGGCCCTAAGAGCTGCGCTCTAAAAAGTGAAAGCCGTTTACAACTCCCTGTCACACCGAATTAGAGCGCAGCTCTTGAGGAGGAGGAGGGAAGGGTACTGGGGGGGTGAAGTGACCTGGGGGTCACGTGACCTTGGGGGGTCACGTGACGATGCCGATTATGTCATCAGTGACGTCACTGATGACGTCATCAGTGACGATGACGATGCGGACTCCGATGACGTTATCAGCGATGGTGACGATGACGATGCGGATGTCAGTGACATCATCAGTGACGTCACTGATGACGTCATTCGTGATGATGACGATGTGGATGCCGGTGACGTCATCAGTGACGTCACTGATGACGTCATCAGTGATGATGACGATGCGGATGCTGGTGAGGTCATCAGTGACGTCACTGATGACGTCATCAGTGATGATGACGATGCGGATGCCGGTGACGGCATCAGTGACGATGACGTCATCAGGGAGGTCACGTGACCTCGGCGGGGGGGTCACGTGACCCTGGGGGTGGTCACGTGACCTCGGGGGGGTGTCACGTGACTTCGGGGGGTCACGTGGTCTCGGGGGTCACGTGACCTCGGGGGTCACGTGACTTTGGGTGTCACGTGACCCTGGGGAGGGGTCACGTGACCTTGGGATGACCTTGGGGGTCGCGTGACCTTGGGGTGACCTTGGTTACGCCGACGCCGACGGCGCTCAAGCCGGGAACGGGCCCCTAACCGCTCATTCACACTGGAAGCGGATCCGCGTTCGCAAAGCGGTTGCGAACGCGGTTGTATAAAGATCCAGTACAAATGCACGCGCACTCGTGGACATCAAGTGCGCGTGCAATTGTACTGGATCTTTATACAACCGCGTTCGCAACCGCTTTGCGAACGCGGATCCGCTTCCAGTGTGAATGAGCGGTAACCCCCCATTCACACTGGAAGCGGATCCGCGTTCGCGAAGCGGTTGTGAAAGCGGTTGTATAAAGATCCAGTGCAATTGCACGCGCATTTGATGTCATCGTGTGCGCGTGCAATTGTACTGAATCCTTATACAACCGCGTTCGCAACCGCCTTGCGAACGCGGATCCGCTTCCAGTGTGAATGAGCCCTAAGAGCTGCGCTCTAAACGTCGCGGTGTAGGAAGGATGGGTAGATGCAGCGAAACGGTCGCATCTTAAAGGGGCCCTGCAATCAGCGGCCTAGACTTTCCACTTTCCCGGGGGGGGGGGGGGGGGGGGGGGGGGGTGCTGAGCGTTACTTTTTCGCCAGAACTGGACATTGAAGCTAGCGAAAGCATGCTGGGGTTCTATTTCCTTAAATAAAGGCAACGTGGGCGCTATTTTGTTTACATGCCACTACTAGAAGCTTGTTACATGGCACGTAAGCAGCGTCTCAATTCCGTATTTCGTATTAAGGATCATGGCCCCGGATCGGGGCCATGATCCTTAATACGAAATACGGAATTGAAATTGCCCGAGCGGCATCATGCAGCAGACGACGCGGCGACGTCACGGCGACGTCACGGTGACGTCGCACCGCCCACGTGACCCGCTCCGGCCAATTCAGAGAAAGTCCATCTCCGCTGCGTATAAAAATCGTCTGCTTTAAACGCCATTTCCTTGGAAATTGCCTTCTAAACATTTTCACGCGCATCCGATATTATGAAAACTTTGATAAAGTGTTTAGTGCTTTACCAACTTCACGACAAACTAGTTTCGAAAAGTGTAAAGTTGTCGTTTATTTCTTTAATCTGCCGTGTTGAGCCGATCTTCATGTCCTGAGTACCACGTGACTCGCGCCGCGCTGCTCTGTCGGCCATGTTGTAGGCGAAACACGCGGATCAAAGGATTGCGCTACTCTGTTCCGTAGGAGCTATATAGTGCTCTAGTTTATTCTTGCTCCGGACATAACTTTATCATTTATTCCTGTTTTTGTTGTTTTACGTAGAAAGTGCGTGTTTATTCTCGCCCCGAGCGCGCGACGGTGGAGCCTTCTTTGCCGAATCTTCGAGATAGTGATGCACTCCAGATAAGAGGCCGCCCGCGACCATAGAGATCATACATACTAACTCTAGAGGAAAAGGTCCGCCATTTTCCCATACATTCTGGCTGCCGCAAGCGGCGGATCATGCAGGCAGACCCTCGGGGTCCCAAACACGGTTACATCATCAGAGCAGTTTCGTGAACTTCAACAATCCACGAGCTTACCGGTAGAAAGATATTCGCGTTCCTTTCGAAGCTTTCTTTTTGCATAGCGCGCAGATGTACGGCCTCGCGTTAACGCTAAACTAAACCATATACCCGGCTTCGCCGGTGGGGCGCGGCTGGGCGCGGTTGAGGAATACGAAACTGCGCAACCACCAGATTTCCGAGATTTCGACAGAAGGGAATTTAATGCAGCGTAATGACTTTATTGCTTTTCATAAGCGTTAGAATAGCTCAGAATTTAGTTTACAACGTTAAATTATCACTGTTTATATTGCTGAGAGTGTTCACTCTTCGCGTTTACCATGGCAACGTTGCTTTCTTTCTTTCGTGTTCTGTCGCTCTCTTTTGCGATCGTTCACTCGGGACCCCGGGTGTCGGCGCACGGGATTTGCCACTCCTCCTCACCCACCTTTACCTCCCTGCCCGCGACCTTGTCGAGTCAGTCTCGCCCCAGCGTTCGATCCCGCTGTTACGCCGACTTCGACGCCTGCGACGCTCTATTGTTTTCTTCTGTTTCCTTTTTGTTTTCGGCACAAGTTCGCCTTATTAAACGTTTAGTTTACTTCAGTCTTCCTCGCCACATCACTTGTCATTCGTGACAGTATTTCAGATCAAAAGGAAGCAAATGCTGTTTATAAAGCACGGAAGCAGGAAATGACCCGTCGACGTACCCGCTTTCAAGCGGTGGCAAAGGCGGCGAAAGGAGTAGTGGGATCAGGCTCCGACGAGCGGCGAGCGTAGAAAGGTTCCGGATTTACGCGGCGGCGCTGCGGTCGTATACGGGCTCGAGGATCCGACCGGTTCCGAGCGTTCCGAAGGCGTTCGGCTAGGTTTGGCTTGCGGTTTGGCCTGTGACAGCGCGAAGCGGGTCCGTTCTGAACTGATCTTTCTTTAGCCCGTGTTTGCTGTCGTTTGTGGCCAATGAAGTGTCATGCCGAATTAGTGTTTAATCGCGCAGCAAATGCAGTGCGAGCCGCCCTGGCTGCCCGCTACACACAGCCTATCCAGAATATGCTTTAGTGGCGCCCTCTCGAGCCGTCGGTCGACACGGTGTGCGGCAGCCGTGAACGCTCGCAGTGCTCACTACCCCTCCTCTAGTTTACGGCAACGTAATTAGATTAGCTCAGTTACGGAACTGCTCATAGACACTGCATCCACGAACAGTGCTCCCCCCCCCCCCCCCCCGCCCCCCTCACTCACCAGGACTCACCCGGTGCTGATTCGGTGTACTGGAAAGTAGCGACAACCTTTGATCATGCCGCAGAGCTCAGCGGTAGGCCGGTGTGTGGCACGTGACCTTCTCCTAACGCTCCGCCCCTTTGGCAGCCATGAAGGATCCAGCCAGCAGATTTTCCCGTGTCTCGTGTGTCTCGTCGCCAGCTCCGCCGCAAGCTACGCCGGACTCGCGTTGCGTCGGACAGACCCGGACTTGCTTAGACGTTTGTGCCAGTTTTGCTCTTGTCGTTGGTCGTGTAGCTTTTCGTTTATTTTTGTAGCTGGATGTCCGTTTCGCGTTTCGCCACGGATTGCGTTGTCGAACGGCCGATATGCCCGGTTGCTGTGCCGTGAACTGCAGCACGCGAACAGGTCATGGCACGTGACCATGGAGAACAGAGTGAGTGTGAATCACACCGGCGAGTTCTTGATATGCGGTTTTCGGGTGGAAAGAATATGAGTTTCGAGTCACGACTTGTGTTCTGGGTAGTTGGGCTCTCATATGTCATGTACAAATAAAAACCTTGGCGAGCATAAGTACACTGTCAGCCCTCCCCTTAAACCTCTTGTAAACATTCAGTGTTGTATATGTATATATTAGCGTTGTATACATAAATTTCAGATGAGGTTTTTTTTTGTAATAATACTTTTGTGTACTGTATTTGTTGTTAAAACTGGCTAGTGTGAGACCTTCTTATAATTTTATGCTTTGCCTGTTAGATTTGTCTAGTGACTCCTTTTAATAATTGTTCATCTATTGTCTTTGTTGTAAAAATTGTACCTGAGCATGTGTATAAGTGCTTCCTTTCACTGCTGTCTTGGCTATGGTAGTCTGTGGTAATTTGAAAATGAATATATGCCACATATCTTAATCTAGAGTCAGTTGCCTTTTCTCTGCAATTTTTTTCCCCATTCTGGTAATGACCAAAACCAAAGTTGGATATTTTTACTTTCAGTAAATATAAAGGAGGCAAAACTTTCTAACTGTGATGCTATGTAATACATCATATGAATAATGTGTCACGATCTTTTTTTTTTTTTTTTTACATAGCTTGTGCTTATGTTTATTTATGGCATATAACTGTAAAATTTATTAAACCTAAAAAAAGTGCTTGAAGTTACGGCACAACCGAAGGAACACTAGTTTCCAACGGCATTGCAGTAGTATGGTCAGCCGACACCACCGATTCGTAAGTACAGAAGGGCTTTACAGATCGGAATACAGTAGCACTACATAAACGTCAACCGTACCCCCCTCCCCCCCCCCCCCCCCCCCCCTCAAAAAAAAAAAGGAAACGAATTTGAAGAGGAGTGACAAACTAGCCCCGGTCGAAACGAGATCGACAGTAATGATCGCAATAGTCCGCGTCCTCGATAGCTCATGCATGTTTATCTACGGTATGATTGCTATAGCGTTTCATGCTCTTTTTAGCGCGGAGGCAGCAGCAATCGCAATTCGCGCTTGTAGTCGTTAAGCTCGTAAAAGACTGCAGGATCTAGAAATTCTCGGGATTATGTGGGGCCGAATATTATTAAGGCTTTCTTACGTATTTAATCACTGACAAAGACGGTGCTTACAACGCTCGTGAGAACCATATCGTTGCATTGTTACTCGTGGAAATAAAGCTGTGTTCTATTTTCTATGCACTCAGTTCTGTGAGCTTTATCCGAAGGTTGAAAACGCTGCCGTCACGTTGAACTTATTGTTTCTTGGTGTTTAACACTTCCTTGGCACTATGCGATGTGAGAATGTATCAGAAACCTGCACTTTCGAATACGCAACGCGAAAGATTGTGCTCTCTGAATGCGCGGAGAGGACACGGCCGTCGTCTGCTAGTTCTCCTTCTTGGTACCCCCTAGGCGGCGCGCGCGGCGCCAAAAGGAGAGAAAGAGAGAAACGTAAAGGGTGAGGAGGAGAGACCTTAAAGGGGCACTGACACCCCAAAGGTCGCATTTATTTTTATTGTCTAAAACGATGCAAGTTGCAGTCATAGACACGCAAAAAAAACCGCATCGCGAAAAAAAATTTTCCCGCGCGCGCGCGCCTTTTTGTTTTGGGAGTGTCTACATCCACGCGCGGGGATGTAGCCATGTCGGGAGGAGATAAGGCTCCATCCACGCCCTACGTCACTTCCGGCGCTCACGTCACGTTTTTGCGAGGACGGAAGCAGTTCTTTTTCCGTCTTCTCTCCGTCCACGCTGTGCTCGGTGGCCATTGCTCCTTGGGTTCCTGCCGTGCGCGGACTGCTGTTCCTGCCTGGTCTTCCCTGAGCGGGTTTATCTGAAGTGTTTTTTTTTTTTTTTATTGTTTTCTTGGTCAAGAAAACTTTGTGTATTCACACGGTCGCGCTTCTGATATGCCTCCAGTTTTGGTTGCCGGGGATTCGATGGTGAAATACTTGTCCCAGTATTTCACATCGAATAACCGGGTGGCTGTCGAAGTGCGAGTGTTTAGTAACATTAGGATCAAGGCTTTGCTTCTCAAAGTGTCTGACGCCCTGCTCGATTTTGGCACAAACAACACCAGCGTTTGTGCCTGCGCGTACGTTGACAAGTACCGTCGGCTGGCTGCTCAGATCTTGGAACGCAATCCGACGACGCAGATCGCTTTTTCTTCCGAGTTGGGAGAACAGGTTCTTTTCGGTTGGAGTGTCAGCGTAGGCAGAGTGCAGTGATCCAGGCGTAGAATGATCGGCACAGAGAAGTGAACTGGCTCCTGCAGGAGTTCTGCCGCAAGAAGGGCTTCGTGTTCATCGGTGATCTCGGGGACGAGTGGCATCTGTGCATCGGCTACTGTTTTATTTGTCATGAAATAAACTGTTTCTGGAATCTTTTACCCAGTTTTCTCGATTGAATGCTCTCAATAGGTTTGTTATTACTGAGTCTAATGCATGCTTTCCCTTCTCGCACAATCTTTGCGAGATAGCGAGCGTGCGCGCCAGTCAAGAACATACGAAGCGTGTGCTCGCACTTGTCCCCTTCGATGCACATAAGCTCGCACTACAACGCCTTAACCAAATTAAGCCAATCACATACACGGCGAAGCCTCGCCGCCTTGCCTCAGCAGCGATGTGCACATGGGCGAAGGCCCCAGAGGCCGCTGCCGCGCCAAGCCAACCAAGCCCACAGCACATGGCTGCAGGCTGCACGCCCACACGCACGGATGGCACGCACGCTGCCCACACGTGTGTGTCACTTCTGGACAACATAAATATAAAGACATCTACGAAGACTATTTTTATGAGGCATGATATTTCCTATCAGTGTTAGAAAACAGTGAAACATTGATAAATTATCTAAGAATTTGTAAGGTCACGTGATATATTAACTTTAAAACAACAATAAAATGTAACCTCTTTATTTTTAGATCCTATGTTTACTTGTAAGAAAGCATAATATGTACATAAAAACAAATTATCTCTTTATGTTATAAGTCACGTGACCTTTTGCGTGGATGGAGCCTTATCTCCTCCCGACTTGGCTACGTCCCCGCGCGTGGATGTAGCCTCGGCCTTTTGTTTTTGGCGTTTGATTTTCCCGCCTCTCGCCTCCTCGCTTCTTTTGATCGGTGACGTCAAAAATCAGGAAATTTAGAAGCTTTGTAGACGACATCTCTATAACATTTAATTACGGCAATCCTAAAACATGTTTTTTTAACGCAATTGCGAACGCACTACGGCCCTTCTTTTTGAAATACCAAAAATCGGGAGTTCGTTGTGGTGCCGTCTCCTGGATTTGTATCCTCCAACGGAAAACAGGCGACACCGCTCAAAACCGGTCCGCCGCTACGCCGCCGCGCACTCCTTTCCTCCTCGCTTTGGGTCGCCATGGCAACAGCAGAGAGTGGTGAAAGGAAGTCGACTCTCAGGTCTCCGCAATTTTTGACGTCAAGGCACCGGCGCCGACCGCGCGGGAACTTCGAATTCGGCATTTGGAAATTGTTTTTTTACTTCACAAATACTGAATTCCCAAATTTCAAATTTTGAGGGTAATGTCCCGGCATCGTTTTCAATCGTTTCGGATAATAAAAAAAAATATGATTTTGATGTGTCAGTGCCCCTTTAACCCGGTGTCGCTCGACGCGCCGCCAGACGGCTGCTTTGATAACTGAATCGGAATACGTACGTTTCAACGTTACTAGAAACGTAAAAACCAATGGAAAAAACTCTTTTTGTAGTAACTTTCATTGAAGTTTAGTACAAAATGAGTGTGATGTTTTCTAAAATCTTTAGTTTGCAAGGTTTCGCAGCACAATTAATATTGTTTTTTTACAACCATGCCTCATCGGTGATTTCAGGTAGCGGGGCCCGACCTTGGCGCATCTTAACTTGGGTGGTATTTCGCGGCGCGTCCGCTGGGGAGTCGTCGGTGGCACCCCTGTAACTCTGTTTCGGCTCTAAATGGCCGATTGAAGCCAAAATAGATGTCACGAGCGGTTCCTCGAGTGACCGCTGCGGGAGAAATGGCGGTGTTGTGATCGCCATTTGTCGCTTCAGCTGTGCTCTTTGGACATGGCCTCCGAGATCCCGAAGCGCGCGAACGCTTCTCCGGCCGTCCCATTCGTGCCGAGAGGGCGTAATTGGAAAAAGAGAAGGAGGCGGCGTGTCTCCGCGGGGAGGCGCTCCCAGCCCAGTCATCGACAGCATGGAGCGAAGCTGAAGAGTTCAAGAAAAAGTCTTGTTACGTCGAGTTACTGCAACTTCTAATTAAAAATGTTTGTGTATTGTGGTAGAACGATGAATAGCTGCTCCGGGGACGTAGATAGAAAATTTGTGATGCTTATTTAATTTGAGATATTCATCTGGACATGTTGCGGCTAGCGCTACAAGCGCGCCTTTTGATATATTTGATTGCAATCTGTAGCACGTATAAAACTAAAAAAAGAAAAGCTTCGTATATAAGAAAATTAGTACTTCCCTAAATAAAAATATTCATGCTGCAATATATATATATATATTTTTTTTTTTTTTTTTTTTTTTTACTTTCGCACGTTGTTTGGCGTAGCTTTTTGAGCCTCACGAGGTTTGATACTATATATGAAGTCCGTGTTGTCCTTGTTTTAATATTTTTAATATAATGCAACTTTTGCGGGTCGTATTGCGGTGTTTGCTTCAACTAGAAGTACCTTTAAGCCGAGGTCACACTGCTTATACATTATATAAACGACAGTCTGTAGATATCAGTCACCACAATATGCGTGGTTCAAACGCTGCGTGCCAACTCTCTAATTGAACTGCCTTGCGGCATTCGAAGCTCAGATCTCGTGGTGACTCGAGTGTGAATCTGTTCGCAGACTGTCTTTTGTATGATGTACAAGCAGCGTGACCCCGGGTTTGGGGAAAAACCTTTGGGTACAACCATAGAGTTATTATAATGTACGCTAGAGGTTCAACTGGCGCTAGTGTGCTGTTTGCAAATTGAATCTGACAGCAAGCAGTCCGAAATTGACTTCCGGTAATGCATTTCTACAGGAAAAAGCGAGTGCATTTCCTCCCTGCGCTCGATTATAAGAGCAAATATCACGAATAATTCGTACCTACTAGGCACATTGGAACATTTCCCAGACACGCAGATGAAATAATTGTTCAGTTACGGCGTTTTTATTTTAAAATCGTGGCATGAAAAACGGTGCTAAAACCGCTTCGTACATGTATTTATGGGCACTGTCGGACACTGTTAGCGCGAACACGGCGCCGGAGCTTTCCAGCATGGGGGTATACACCTTTCCAAAAAACGCTCCTAGGCCGCCGCCATGTTGCTGATCCTGATGCGTCTGGTGCGACTCTCGCGCCCCCTATCAACTAGAAATTTTCTGCCACTCTCTGGGACTGTGAAGATCCGCTCAGCGCGGTCCTCTACGTACGTTTTTGCGGTTTTGCATTCGACGTTTTCTCGCCTATCTTGAAAGTTTCCACTTATTTTTTTTATGCGTGCTGAGTACCCTTTTTGTGTTGTCTTCCATTGTGAGAAATAAGGCTGCTAAGTGCCTGCCATTCAAGCTTTTCTGCTCGTCATTCAAGGGGAAGGTGAAGGACGTTGAACGGCCCTCAACGCGATTTTGCGAACATTGTTCTCCCCCCTCCCAGAGATAATCCGCGTAGAATCGTCAGTTATCTCCAAAAATAGTTGTCCGGGTTGGGGTGAGAAATGGGTCAGTCGCATTTGTTTCTTTGCCTTGGTGCGGTTGTGAAAAAAGGAAGCTCTCCCCGAAACGTGCCCCAAAACGAAGTCATCTCAGATTCCGTGCGATCGTCAAGATGTGACTGTCGTCGACTGTGACTGTGTTATTTGAGATCTTTCTCAAATAAATTCTTTTCGGATAACGCTGCATCGTGTGGTACGTACGATATATTATTCGAATGTTAACACTTCCTTAATTGTATGTCCGTGTCCTGTCCATCGGTAAACACGTTATTTGTGAGTGTGAAAAATGCATGCCTTTCGGCCCTCTTCTGTTGCAATTTATTTTTGACAGCAAAACGCTTTGTTGTTTCACATGCGGCGAATCCCGCTGCGCCGTCAAAACTTATCGTAAGAAAAAAAAAATAACTAGAACTATACATTCCAGTCGCATTCGTTCTGTCGCGCGCATACCCCAAAAAAATAGTTAACAGTTCTTTTTTTTTTTTGCTTTTTTTTTTTGTTTTTTCAATTGTGGTACAATGCTTTCTCAATGTTCTCGGGAAAATACATGTACCATGAAACACAAAATATAGCGGGAAAAGGCGATAATTTAGCCGCCAGCAGCGTTTGAAACGGTGCCTACGCAGGTTGCGCCTATTGAAATCACAGTCCACTCGGTTAGGGTTAGGAGGGACGCCGGTGAGAGTCTAGCCTCAAACTCAGTGACTGGGCTCGAAAACGGATTGTTGCCCCTGGGGTCGAGTGTTTTTTGGAAAGGTGTATAGACCGACGCGCGGAGCGGCTCTGTTTACCAACACGACCGGAAGACCGCGCACGCGCGGTAGCTATGTGGGCAAAAGAAGCCCGGCTCTCCGTGTTTTCGCCATTGCGCTCTACGGCGTGCGCTCGCTGTTGACGTTGTAGGGACGCTTGTATTTTTATTTGTGCGTCGTATTTCCTCACAGCGTATGTCGTATGCTATGCCCGACTATTTGAGCTCGTTGCCCGAGCCTGAACGGCAGCGGTATCGAAACAAACCGTGCGTGGACGGCGTTGGCTACGAGGATCCGTACGCCGTATAAACAAGACCTGCTGGACTTCCGACGTAAAGTTGCTGCCACCGACGTCGATGGCTCAGGTCGTCGTTTATTTAGTTTTTTCGCCAAGCCAGTTCACGGTTGACACGGTGCAGGCGTACACGTCTCTCGAGGTCTACGATTACTTCGAGTTGGTTTCCGCACTGCCGGCGGGATCAGCAGCCTGTGGGTCCGCGGAAGTGTGTGTATTCATTAATTGATTAAATACACACAGCGTCTTCAAGTCAAGGTATGATATTTTCCCTGCCCTCATGACCACAAGGCATGACAAGCAGTAACGCTTTGTCCCTTCTGCAGTCTTGGCTGTAACAGGTTACAAGTAACGGCGTTGTTGGTAACGCGTTACTTTTTTCATAACGTAGTAACCCACTCGTTACGTTTTCGACACAGTAACGGGTAACGTACTTATGTTACTATTTCAAGTAACGTAGTTACATTACTCGTTACTACTTCCTAAGTCTTAAAGAAATTACACTTCAATTTTTTACGTGTTTTAGGCGTCAAGCCATGATTTTCTGTGCGTTTTTTCTCGTAAGTATTTAGGTGAAACCGTAAAAAGAGATAAAGTAATTATGTTCAGTTTCTGCATGAACATAATGTTTCTTGATATCTTACCTGTATCGTCAAAACTGTAAAATGTGTTAAATCATAATTTAAAAAAGTAACGCAGAATCAGAAGTAACGTGCGTTACTTTTTATCGGTAGCGGTAACGCGTTCCTTTTATTTTTAGGTAACGTAGCTCAGTAACGCGTACCTTTTATTTGGAATTAACGAGTAACGTATTTCGTTACTTTTTTTTTGGTAACGCCTACAACACTGCCGTTCTGTCGCCGTTCCCCTTCTGCTGGGTAGCACGGGCGTAACGAGCCGCCGACGAGCGCTTGGCCGGTGCTTTGTGCGCGAACACCATGGGAACAAAATCCGGGTGGTCTCGATCAGACAACGGTTTCCTTGCACATAAGCAAGCCTCGGGACGGAGATTGAAATGGAAGCCGCACTTGCTTTCAAGAAAGTGTTTGCCTCAGAAACGGTCGTTCGTGTTGGTGTTAATTGCACCATTTCGGTGCAATTAACACCAACAAAGCTTCGCGGCATGCTCAAATGCTATGACGCCCATGCGAAACGTGCGCGCTTTTGCCCACACCCCCCGGCTCCGGCGCGATCGCAGCGCCGCCGCAGCTCCGTGACGTCAAGCCCGCGTGTCGGTCTATACACCTTTCCAAAAAACACTCGACCCCAGGGGCAACAAACCGTTTTCGAGCCCAGTCACTGAGTTTGAGGCTAGACTCTCACCGGCGTCCCTCCTAACCCTAACCGAGTGGACTGTGACTTCAATAGGCGCAGCCTGCGTAGGTGCAGTTTCAAACGCTGCTGGCGGCTAAATTTTCGTCTTTTCCCGCTATATTTTGTGTTTCATGGTACATGTATTTTCCCGAGGACATTGAGAAAGCATTGCGTCACATTTAAAGAAACAAAAAAGTAAAAAAAAAAAATCTAAACTATTTTTGTTGGGTACACGCGCGACAGAACGAATGCGACTGGAATGAATAGTTCTAGTTATTTATTTTTTTCTTGCGATAAGTTTTGACGGCACCGCTGGATTCGCCGCATGCGAAACGACAAAGGGCTTTGCTGTCAAAAATAAATTGCAACAGAAGAGGGCCGAAAGGCATGCATTTTTCACGCTCACAAATAACGTGTTTACCGATGGACAGGACACGGACATACAATTGAGGAAGTGTTAACATTCGTACGTACCACACGATGCAGCGTTATCCGAAACGAATTTATTTGAGAAACATCTCAAATAACACAGTCACAGTCGACGACAGTCACATCTTGACGATCGGACTGAATCCGGGATGACTTCGTTTTGGGGCACGTTTTGGGGAGAGCTTCCTTTTTTCACAACCGCACCAAGGCAAAGAAACAAACGTGACTGACCCGTTTCTCACCCCAACCCGGACAACTGTTTTTGGAGATGGCTGAGGATTTTACGCGGATTATCTCAGGGAGGGGGGAGAACAATGTTCGCAAAATCGCGTCGAGGGTCGTTCGACGTCCTTCACGTCCTTCGTTTCGCGTGAATGTCGAGCAGGAAAGCTTGAATGGCAGGCACTTACCAGCCTTATTTCTCACAATGGAAGATAACACAGAAAGGGTACGCAGCACGCATAAAAAAAATTAAGTGGAAACTATTAAGAGGGGCGAGAAAACGTCGAATGCAAAACCGCAAAAACGTAGGTAGAGAACCGCGCTGAGCGGGTCTTCACAGTCCCAGAGAGTGGCAGAAAATTTCTAGCTGATAGAGGGCGCGAGAGTCGCACCAACCGCATCAGCATCAGCAACATGGCGGCGGCCTAGGAGCGGTTTTTGGAAAGGTGTATACGTGCCAAGCGAACGAAGGACATGTGGAAAATCAAGAGAGACGGCAAGAACTACGCAGTAACACTGGATAAGTAACTCCTTGTGCTTGCCGACGATCAAAATAAATTGAAAGTCGCGTAATATAGTTTGATTTGCAATAAGTAAGTACTGCTTTATTCTTTCTGCTCATGAATACATGCGAAGATGCTTGTTCTGTGTTCAAATCATCTCCAGATCTTTGCAAATAGAGGGAAGCCAGAGAACAGGTGTGCGATAAAAACTGCCCATCATAGGAAATAATAGGAAAATACACCTTTCGTAGCCCACGTACTTTATTATTTACGTTTCGAACGTTTTTTTTTTAGCCACTCGTAAAGATGCACGACGGGGGCATTTTCATATAGTGAGAGGACAGGTATATTAGCAATATATAAGCACCAACGGAATGCTGGCGAACTTTGAACACACTCTACATTCCTTTCGATTGCTATTTTGCTTGGAATCGTCGCTCGTTTCTATACCTGCCATGAAACAGGTTTGGGTCTGAAATACAGCGAAGTTTAACATCGTTCAGTGGTAAAGGGAAAATGCTGTAACTAAAGCCATTACACTTTCGCAATATTAATAAAGGTACATACTATCCGGTACAACCGCAATAACAAAAGTTATTAATGTTATTTTCCGGCGACGAGACAAAATTCACGCGCGTTTTCCCATAGGAATACACAGGAAGACTGGAAAAGTAGACTGCATGCTGTCTGCTTCAATTTGCAACCGGAAGTCCCGTAGACACTAGCGCCAGCTGAGCCTCTAGCGTTTATTACAACCACCTCGCAATGATTTCGCCATTTTTTTTTTATAAACCTCGTGATAATTGTAGGTACTCATTGAAAAGGTGGGGCGTTATCTTGTAAACATCTAGTTTTTCGCACATGTAGCACAGACCACCGTATTCCGTAACGCACTTTGTGATATAACTTAATTGATATGCAAACAAACAATGGGATCTCAGGAAAAAGAACTCTGGTTTATCCGCTATCGATTTCCGACAGCCGGCGCAGCCCGAACCGAAGCTAACTTTCACGGGCACGCTGCGCTTTATTTTAGCCCAGTATGAATAGCTCACAAATTGCGCGGCATGGCAGCTCGCTTGCAACTGCTACACATAGGTTGATTACGATGCTTATGAAACAAGAATATAGATGGCGCTTCGAACGACGGTTGACGGATTGAAGTGAGTGAGGGGGGGTACCCCCCTCAGCGGGAGTTCCACAACTGAGGTAATCTAGTAACGTTGGTTTACGGCAACGTTATTAGATTAGCTCAGTTACGGAACTGCTCATAGACGCTGCATGCACGAACAGTACCCCCCGCTCACTCACCACGACTCGCCAAGCGTCGCTCGACGTGCCGCCGGACCAGAGCCGGACGGCTGCTTTAGTAACTGCAGCGTATTCTATGGGAATCAGGCACGGTGAAATCGGGTCGGGATCGCTGGAATCGCTACGTACGTTTCGAAGCACGGCGTCTAGATGGCGCTTCATCTCTGCTCTTTGGAACGCACAGTTATGAAACGAAAATCTAGATGGCGCTTCGAACGACACTTGGCGGATTGAAGTGAGTGAGGGGGGGCAGAGCCGTATATGTAGAGAGTTTGGAAATGAGGAGGCGCCATTGGCCGAAAGCGGGCTGGGCGTGCTCCAGGGCGTCTTCAGAAATTCGAATGTGACCAACCAGAAGCCGGAAATAATACCCTGGCGGTGGTCGCGAGAAACAAACCTGATAACTGCATTAGAGTAACTCTCGATGACTGAAAATATGGTACACGTGATGTTTCAATCACGCTCATCCAAAATGATGGTGGAAGAGCGCGACTAGCGAAACGGTCGACATAATCCGTACGCCAAGCGCCGAGGGCCGGGAATCTGCCGTCCGAGCAGTCACACTCTGTCTGAGAAAAACAGAGCTGAGCGGCGCATTCGTTTCTTACATCTTTCTGCGTGATCATGATCAAAACAACACGTGACCCTATTATCAACCACGAAGAGTTACTACACTTCACTCTTACGCGCTTATTAAAACCATTTACGAACATATACCTTTGATCAGAACTGTTTCTCGCTACCACCGCTAGGGGATTCTTTTCGGCTTCTGGTTGGTCAAGAGAGCATGCCAAGCTAGAGCACTATATAGCTCCTTCGGAGCAGAGTAGCGCAATCTAGAACGCCGCCTCTCGGCGACTAGCGGCGAACGCCCGGAGGTTCCAACTGCGGTCAGAAATGCATGGAGAACGTGAGACAATCGCTATTTCTTCAGTATTGTGGGGGTGTACGGAGTGGAAATTGTTTTTGACATAATAATGGAACATTTTAGAATAATTTGCGCTAAGTTTTGTGCCCCGCAAGGAGCTGACTTTTTTTGAAAAATTGCTTGAGCGGCATCATGCAGCAGACGACACGGCGACGTCACACCATTCACGTGACCCGCTCCGGCCAACCCGAAAAGCCCATCTCCGCTGCAAGCAAAAATCGTCTGCTTCAAACGCCATTGCCTTGGAAATTGCCTTCTCAAAATTTGCACACGCATCCGATATTATTAAAACTTTGATAAAGTGTTTAGTGCTTTACTAACTTCACGGCAGACTAGTTTTGAAAAGTGTGAACTCGCCGTTCATTTTTTAATCAGCCGTGTTGTATCGATGTCCGTGTATTCTCCCATAGGGCGGGTCGCCTCCTGGAACCCTGAGTACCACGTGACTCGCGCCGAGCTGCTCTGTCTGCCATGTTGTCGGCGAAACACGCGGATCAAAGGATTGCGCTACTCTGCTCCGTAGGAGCTATATAGTGCTCTATGCCAAGCCTCTTTTCGAGTCTGCCTCACGCCCTGGCTTTGCCCGCACCTCCCATTGACCAAACTCTCTACATATACGGCTCTGAGGGGGGGTACCCCCTTCCGCTTGAGTTCCACAGCTGAGGTAATCTAGTAACGTTGGTTTACGGCCACTCAAGCGACCAATGACGTCATGAAGGAGGTTATTTTTTGCTTGTTTTTGTCATTTTAATTTGCCTGTAACTTTTAAAATAAAGCGAAATTCGAGAAAAGAAAAGTTTCATTAAGGTACTACGTTCAGTGCGCTCAGGTTCGGTGCAAATTAAGAACTACTCAATAAGTCGTTGCAGGGTTATGTGATTTAGTTAATAAAAACATAAAACTGACCAGTAACAGTTTTTTTTTTTTTCTTTAAACATGCGGTTTCACGCGGCTTTTGTGCTAAAATGCGCGCAGAAATCAGCTGCTCCGAAAATAAAGGTTTAAAAAATATAGAAAAATATGCAGGGGTATTTAAAAAATTTCCAGCGAAACAGTACCTAAATTAGGCAGATGAGTACGGCTAGAATTGGTGCGAACCTCTGGCTGATCCTGCAACACTGACACGAAAAACACGCGAGCCATTTGAATCCGATCCATATCCAACTGAATCCGAAACCAGGTTTTCTGATGAACGAGAAAAGTTCTGTCGCCCAGCGCGGTTGTCTGCATCCTTCGCTTGCGCTGATTTGGGAACGATTGTTTCGCGCGGTTTCGCGCGGGCTGCTGCTGACCGCGAACGACGTCGGCATGACAACGGAGCAAGTAAATCTCTGAGCCCAACAAGTACGCTGAGAGCCGCGTCGTTCACTGCAATGGATGTGAAAGTCGTCAACGCCAAAGTGGTGGTACTTGGATCTCAAGGTTTGCGTTTGCCTGGAGTGCATTTTCCTCTCCTTCTTGCCACGCCTTTAGGCGTCGTTGTGCAGCTCTTTGTTAGCGCGTGTGCTTGAACCCCTCATGTGTCGCTGTCGCTCGTAAAATGGTGTAGGATTTTATGACTAAACGCTGTAGTTGCTGATGTCGTCTTATGTTTACATGCGAAAGTAACCGAGCGAAGTGCGAATGCCGCGCACGTCGATTTTTATCTCTCCAAGATTAGCTGCTCCGTCCACGCACTCCTCGTTCCACTTAGGGCCCTTGCTCTGTCGTGGGTCCTATTTTCTGAAGCATGAGCGCTTTGAGCAAGTTTCTATCGGCTTCTGGAGTGTTTATTTAATCGGGAAGTAGAGTTCCTCCCTGTCTTGTTTTAGATATAGCTATAGAGTAAAGCTATACGCGCTGCGTAGTGCACTTCGGCCGGAAATGGCTATACGCACTACGCAAAACTCGTATAGGCTCTTTGCATTGACGTCACATCGCATACTTTTGAACACCATGTAAAAGGAGGAGAGGGAAGCTGCTTTTGTAAGAATTTTGAGTGACAGGTTAATCTATAATCTTCTGGGAGAATAGCGACGCCTGTGAAAATCCGGGCGGCTTAAAGGAGGATCTTGATAAGTGGGGAGCTCCTTCTTCCCCTTTTCTCTGGAGGTCATCGGAAATGACGTCATGTGCAAGCCACGTATAAAACGAATGGTTACAACGAGTTTTCTAAGCGGTAGCATAGCATAGTGATAAGGTGTCTGCTTAATACGTAAGTGGACGCGGGTTCGATCCGCGGTGGGGGCTTACTTTTTTTTCTCGAACGTTTTGTTTTGTCGAGGCATTTGGCGATATTTACGATGAACACTGAAAGAACGGAACTTTACAGAACTAAATTGTATGGGACTCCCTTTCCGGAGGTGCGATCGGGGACAGCGGGGCTTGGGTTGCCGGCTGGACGCCGCGAAGCAGCGTGTACGGGTTACGTTTTCTAATTGTAGCCGTACACTGTCGCTGCGAAGCGGTGTGGATGCAGGCAGGGGTGTGCGTTAACGAGCTCTCCAGTGATACATGCGCCGTTCGAAAAGGGTGACCCAAGCGGCATGAGCTTTCTGCGTAGTGCGTATAGCCATTTCCGGCCGAAGTGCACTACGTAGTGCGTATAGCTTTACTCTAACTAATAAGGGTCAATTAAGAAGGTGAAATTAAATTACCCGGTGCCTTGTTCAATTTTCATTTAAGGGGAGCACCGGTGAAATATTGATGGCCATAGGTTTTTATAAAACTTTTACCATGCTCTAAATATCCACTCCTAAGTATGTCTATAAAATATCAAAATATTAATTTTCTTTTGAGAAAACGAATTTTGAAATTTATGTGTACACGTCCGAATGGCAATAGCTCTCGCTCTATTGGCAAAACCGAGCAACGGTGGCGCTGGGATCGATTGTGCCGTCAAATGTTGTACCCGACAGCAGACACCCCCTCCTTATAGCATTTTCGATTGCAGTGATAGTGAGCGTCTGTAGTCTTGCAGGTAATGTCTGCTTTAGGCTAGTCATGGCATCTGATGTCAGGTGGGGGAACTGGTGCTGTGCTGTGGAGTGCAGTAACAATCATAAAATAGCACAGCATTTCGATCGGAAATCTCACTGATTTCCTATTGAGAAGTCTGCGACAGAAGTTGGTGCGAGCAGTCCGACGCAAATGCTGGTGCCCAGTATTCTCGTCACGCGATCAAACAGTTCGCATTGTGCTAAAAAAAAAAAGAACCTTCTATATCATTTTGCTTCTGAAGCATCATCTGGGTCCACAAGTCGGCAGTCCGCAAGTGTAGCCGTGGCAGGTTGTCCCCGTGGAGGCAATGACAGCGGATCAAATGTGATCGGCGAATTGTCTATCATCTCGTGCTGAAAATCTTGATACATTTGCTGATCATTGCTTGACTCGGACAAGCTTGATAAACCATAGTCTATTTTTTCCCGCGGATGATTGCGACAACCTTTTGGTGGCTTCTGACGCTGTGCAAGACAGGCTCAAGCTGCCCTTGTGCTGACTGCTGATGTTTATACATCATCTAACGTCGCAACAAAATGGCAGACAAGTAAAGTTGCAAGTTAGTTTCTGTTTCAATTTTATCATACTTCTGCAATTAAGAATTATTTAAAGAGTTGGGGAAAATTTATTTTCTGCTCTAGGCTCAGTTTCTTGTGCTCTTTTGGAAAATATATTTAGTTGAAAACGTTAAAATTGATGCCGGAGCTCGCCCCTCTAATGAATTGCTGGCTACATGTTTCTTGGCATTAAAGTGATTATTGTTAGCCCAAATATTGCACTGCCACAACAGATTATGTTGGAAAATATTTTTAACATATAAGGTATGTCAAAATAGCCTAAGTTCCATAATGAGTCTTTCGTAATTGGTCACTCCCAGTCAGACAGTTGAAGAGTGCTCACTGCAAGTATTCTAGTTAAGTAGATTTCTCTGCAGTAGGTTTATCGTGCCATTTCTCTAGTGTTTTGTCATATAGTCTGGCTACATGCTTGTTTTCCTAGTACCCTGGATGTAAACAGCTTTTTCTTCTTTGAAACAAATAAAAAGCTACTATCTACTTCAGCCCTGGACAGAAATCACAATTTACATGGTCTTACATGCAACATGTCTCCCTCTTAACACACAGATTTTTATGCGTTCTCGACATATGCAGCAAATAAAGTAGTGTGTGTGTTTTTTTGTTTTTTTTTTATACACAGCAATTTTAAAGGGAAGATGGGGCACTTCTGCATTTGAGAAAAACGCTTGAATTGCATTCATTTGACCTTTAGAATAACAGGTATCACAATTATATTTGAATGTGACGCGCCGGAGAGCCATAAGAGCAATTTCAAGATAGGGCTGAAGCCCCGCCACCCTAGCCTTGGGCAGCCAAAAGATCCGTTGGTGACGTCACGTACAGCGACTTTCTTTCGCGTTTTCTCGCGATTAACAATACTTGCGCAGCAAATGGTTCCGGTATTCGGGTTCAGGGGGTAAAAATACACTAGAATTCACTTCTAACTTGTTTTTTTAAAGAACCTCCGTAGCCTCCTACTGCAGAAAGCATTTGGCAATGGCATGCCTCCATTATTCAGCGTGCCAACCATTACTTGCCCTATAAATGTGTATGACAAGATTGATGTCAAGACCTAACAAGCTCAAACTTTCCTTGCATCTATATTTTTGTTGTCATTTTCACCAGGCGAAACTTTTTAAGTGTAAAACCTCTGTCAATAAGAAATGAGAATTGAATCTTCTGGCACCAACAGGGGCTGCCTTGATGGCCAACTGTCATGCTTGTTGCAGATGACCATAACTACATCATTGCTTTGCTTCACTGGTGCTCTCATCAGCTTACCTTGCCCACAAATTTTACCTTTTAAAGAGCACAAAGAATAAACATACTGGGAACTACTTTGTTTCAGTCAGAATGCATTCAACTGTAAATAATGGGAGCACTTTAATCTTCACCCTAATCTGAGGAAAAAGAAATTACCTGAAAACCAATAAGAATTGCAAAGGCAACAAGTTTTGCATGAACCCTGAAGCATCCCCGAGATGTAACTGTCAAAGGTAAACACTTCTTCCAAAACCATTCCCTCAGGGGCTATGTCTCTTCTGGCTTGTGTGAGGTCCACTGAATAACTGTGACATACACTGATCATATCCAAAGCATTATGACCACTCCTGTGCTGTTGGAGTGGGTGTGCCAAGCTGACGGTGCTATTCGTAATATCTACCAGTTGCGGGAGGTAGATACCTGCTGCTCAGGATTTAAGTGACTTCGACGATGAGTAGATCATGATGGCCTGATGGCCCAGAACAGGTATTTTGGAAACTGAAAACAGGGTTTCTAGCGACCGGGAAAACCGGGAATAGTCAGGGAAATTTTAATCACCGGAAAAAATCGGGGAATTGTCAGGGAAATTGTCAAAAAGCAAGCCCAGTCAGGGAAAACGAGCCGGAAACGCCATCGAGTGCCCCGAGCGAAAACTTGAGGACTTGGGGGCAGAAATAATATAGGCAATAAATTCTGCTTAGAGTGAGGCGCTGGCTCTCCTCCCCCGATGTAGAGTGTGCTATTAATGCAAAGAGAATCGAGAAATCCAGTTGAAGCCATGGATGGGATTGGATTGAGAGTGTGACACTAAACTAGATCCAGTTAGAGCTACTAGATTCAGTGACAAATGGGAAAGCTGCAGACTCCAATCCAATCCAAGCCTTATGACAAAAGTATCCGAAAGTGCACCTGGCAGCCATGTTGCCATTTGGTTATTGTTGTATGTGGTTGAGCGTCGTGTTTTCATCGTGTTTCCGGAAGGGGCCTTTTCACCGACGATGTCAGCGGCAAGAAAGCGCTCATTTAATCTTGGCTGGACGAACCCAAATATTTCGGAATATGCAAGTTAGATTAGGCCCGTGCAAGATAGTCTTCATTGTGCTCAATGGCTTGTGTTGTAATGTTATATATTTAACCGCCTCTAGGGTGGTCAGGGAATTTCACCTGAAATTGTCTGGGAAAACCTGGAAAAGTCAGGGAATTTCAAAAAAATAATTTGCTAGACACCCCGTGAAAAGCTTGTCTGATGTTCGCGCTAAACCAGCTAAACTCATTCATGGCTTCAGCCTTGCTTTATATCGCTAATCACAATGCCAAAATTGTGCTACAATGGTTCCAAGACCCTGATGATGAATTCCACTTAGTGTCCTGGCCGCCTAACTCGCCAGGTATCAATCCCATGGTGCACATGTGGGATGGGACTGCTTCCCAGCTCGTAAACCGCCTCCTCGTAATTTTTGCAGGAATTGTGCAACCTGTGCTTGAAAATCGGGTACAATTCTCCTCAAGCCACTTACCAAGGACTTAGTTAGAATTTGTGTCAAGATGCGTTGCAACTGTTTTGACCTGCCAAAGGTGGATCAACACGGTATTAAATGGGTGGTCATAATGTTTTGGCTAATTAGTGCACATACTCCCTAATCGAGCAATAATTTTGAGCTGTCCCCAATGCTGCCAAAGAGTGATGAGCATATGGAGGTATTTTGTTCCTTAAAAGACCACTAACAACCCCAACATCAATATTTTTACTTTTATTGTTCGAAATGATTGAAAATGTTCCCTGGGCATCATCCTTAAAAATGCTGAGCTTGAAAACAGCATATTGGGATAGAAAAAAAATAATAATTTCAGAAAGCCCGTTTTGAAATTCTTGCCCAAATCAATGACTTACTGTTGAAATGGTGCACTCCTCACTTTCTGGATGACTTCAAACCAGAAGTGTCATTTAACTTTCTTTCTTTCCGTCTCAACGACCATGGCAACCACGGGAGCATGCACCTGTTAATCGCATGTGTATTTCACTCTGCGCTTGCCATGTGCCCTTTTTCTGTATGGAGATGCTGCGTCACTTCTCAGCTTGAGTTCCTTTTTGATCAGTGTTCTTCCTAGTGGATACTTTTTGAAGAGGTAAAGAACAAAGCAATGTATTGCAGACTCTTTGAACGACAAGGGGGATAACCCAAACGTTTTGATCCCCCGACAATTGCTCATTCAAAATCCAAGAGGTAATCTGGCACCAAAAAAGAGGACACCTAAGCAGTTCTTATGAGTTGTGAATGCGAAAGCATGAATGTTGTTCTTCAGCTTCCTTAGTTTGTATGCAGTGTACTGGCACGGACGGTCACGTTTTGCTACTGCTGAGGTTGCGGCCGCCGAGGATACAGATTCTTCAGGCTTCGCCATGTTCCCAGGTGCCGAAAGAGCAGAAGCGGCTGCAGCTCTGGCAATGCGTGACACGAAAGCGGCGACCGAGCGCGGGCCATGGGGCACGCAGGTCACGGAGCCAATGAAAATTTATCCATCAAATAACTGTTACACACTACAGGCTTCACTCCATGGGACAGGGGAATTAAGGTGTCATTTTGCGCAGCTTCAAAAGCTGAGAGTGCCGGTTCAATTCATAAAACGGGTAACGCTTTCGTATTAAAAAAAAAAGTCATCCCAGTCGTCGCTGGCTTCCCAATTGTCTTCATTCCCCATGCTGCCCTAGGCACAGCTGCCGGGCATCACTAGGTTGGAAGTGATCAGAAAAACCCAGGAGACGGCCGATGCTTCGTCGAGGACACTTCTTGGTATATTTGCAGTTGTAAAATACATATGGCTGAATGTCAACAATTGTTACAGATGTGCAACTTGCAACACACCTAAATTTAAAAGAAATGCCTTCGTCTACTATTTTATCGCAAAAAAGAAACAAGGAGCAGCTCGGCTTGTGTGTGTGTGTGGGGGGGGGGGGGGGGGGGAGGGGGAGGGGGAGGGGGAAGGGGGGCATTTTTGACTAACTTTTTTGCATTCTAGAACTTTTTTTTTTTTCACAATCAAGTTTTTTGGGGGGGTTCTGTCACATGCTCTTCAAGCATATGAGAAAATAAAAAAAAGTATTAATGTTTGGGTTGTCAGTAACCCTTTAAGGCTGAGGCCCCATAACAGCCACCTCGAACAAGCGGTTTGTTCAACCACTATACTCTGTGTCACTAGTTGTGTGCAGTGCAGGCGAAGAGAGAAAGGACCAGCACTAGGAAGTTGGGATGGGAGAGGAAGGATATGGAAGGAGAGTGGAAAAAGGGAGAGCATTAGGAATGTAGAGAAGAGGTATTCCTCCTCTCCTCCTCCTCCTCCTCACCTGGCATTGCCTCCACTGGCGTGGCGCCTGGGCACGGATGTTCCGTCTCCGCTTTTAATTTCCTCCTTTCTGCTGCTTGTATGTGCGCGTTCACTGCATGCTCAAGTGCATCACACAATGCTACTCGTGCCCAGTTTGGTCAGCCAGCTCATCTATTCGAGGATGGCAAGCTGGCTAGCTTTTTTTGCTCTGATATAGACATCTGTTACCTGCAAAAAGCATTCATAATGTAAGTTGTCCATAATAACAAGACAAAGATACATGTATTTACCCACTTCAGTCCTGGAAATATTGTTTATATAGCAAAGTACCATACTAACGGGCTCCATATTAACAAGACGTGACTGTATGGGCTTGTGATCTGCGGTGCAGCAGGAAAGTATGCCAAGGTTCCTCCTTCCCCCTTTCCCGTGTGTTGAGGAAGCCTTCATGGCACTGATTCAGCCATACTTAATTACTATACCTGCTTGCCTCACTTACCTTACCTATGCTAAGTTTTAATTTTAAAATGGAAGATTTGTTCTTTTTCAGAATGTTCTGCACAAAAATTTAGTTGCAAGCACTTGGAAGTTGAGTGCATGCTTCTAGTCTGGCAGTTATGTAAACTATCCTATTCACTGACCAAATTGGAAAGCCTTTGGTGGCGGTTTGTCCAAAGTTAGTGAAGCACAGCCCTAATGCAGTGATATGGTTGCTGCGCCAAACTGCACCGAAGTGCTAACCCTGCTATATCCTGCTACATTGCCACAAAATGTGATGAATTTGGGCTAGTTTTGCACCAAAATGTAATTTCACTTTGTTAATACTGAAAAAGGAATAGCTGAGGACCCACTGCACGGCCGGGTCATTGCGGTATAGCTTTTCCGAATTTTCAGAACTTCTGATTATTGCCTTAAATGACATACTACTCGAGTAAATCTCCATATCAAATACTGACAGCATTCGGACGTCGTGCAATATTCTCATGCTTGTAGTCTGTTCTGGTGGGTCAGATAGCTTCATTGAGTGCTCATCTGACCGCACTCTGATGCACTGCAGAGAAGTAAAAACTGCAAAACAGGCATTGATATTTTTCATATCTTGCCTTGCTGCTGGGCCGCCATATACTTAGAGGAAATCCTTCTCCAGAGCAAGGTTGGAAACAGCACAAAAAAGACAAGGGACAAGAACGAGAAGTGAACGAACACAACGCTGACTGGCAACTGAAGTTTATTCCTGTGAGGAACAGAAAGGAAAACATAAAAGATGCAAGATAGATAAAACATAATCCACCCCCTTGAGGCACATCCGAGCACTTAAACAAATCTGCCGAATTTCTTAATGAAAGTCACTTTGTCATCCGCCAAAGCCACGGACGGGGCACTAACACACGTGTCCGCTCCATAGGTAGGAATAAAAAACGCCTCATCAATTTCTCTAGTCACTTTGTTGCAGTGGCGAGCCAGAATCTTAATCTCCGCGAGAGCCGAAGAACACAAACACCTATCGCAGTGAACTGCAAGGTGTCCCGACGGTAAAGACCGAAGGGAAAGGGAATGCTCCCTGGCTCTAACATTGACACACCTCCCCGTCTAACCTATGCACACCCTGCCACACGACAAAGGGATCAGATACACGACACCCGTCGCGCACGTAGCATACCGGGCTCAGTGGCTAACCACACACCGAGGCCCAGATGACCCAACACGATTAACTGCGGCGCAAAGACGGGACAACTTTGAAGGAGCTGAGACCACAACAGGCATGTCAAACTTTTCAGCCACCTGCTTGATCCTATCTGAAAATTTGTGTACATACGGCAGAACAACCGGCCTGGAGGGCATTCTTCTCCTTTCCCTCAAAGTCAAAAAACCTCTAAACACTTTGAGAAGTGATTCCGCAACACCCACAACCACAGCGAACGGGAATCCAGCAGAATGCAGCCTGCTGGCCTGAGACAAAAAACTTTTCTTGCAGCTATGGTGACAGGATTTCACCAGAGGGCTGTCACCATAGCTGTGAGAAAAGTGTTTAGAGGTTTTTTGACTTTGAGGGGAAAGGAGGAGAATGTCCTCCAGGCCGGTTGTTCTGCCGTATGTATACAAATTTTCACATAGGATCAAGCAGGTGACTGAAAAGTTTGACGTGCCTGTTGTGTTCTCAGCTCCTTCAAAGTTGTCCCGTCTTTAAGCCACAGTTAATCGTGTTGGGTTATCTGGGCCTCGGTGTGTGGTTAGCCACCGAACCCGGTATATTACGTGCGCGACGGGTGTCGTGTATCTGATCCCTTTGTCGTGTGGCAGGATGTACATAGGTTAGACGGGGAGGTGTGTCAATGTTAGGGCCAGGGAGCATTCCCTTTCCCTTCGGTCTTCACCATTGGGACACCTTGCAGTTCACTGCGAGAAGTGTTCGTGTTCTCCGGTTTTCACGGAGATTAAGATTCTGGCTCGTCACCGTAACAAAGTGACTAGAGAAATTGATGAGGCATTTTTTATTTCTACCTGCGGAGCGGACACGTGTGTTAGTGCCCCACCCGTGTCACTGGCGGATGACGAAGTGACTTTCCTTAAGAAATTCGGCAGATTTGTTTAAGTGCTCACACGTGCCTCAAGGGGGTGGATTATGTTTTATCTATCTTGCATCTTTTATGTTTTCTTTTCTGTTCCTCGCAGGAATAAACTTCAGTTGCCAGTCAGCGTTGTGTTCGTTCACTTCTCATTCTTGTCCCTTGTCTTTATTGCGCTGTTTGCAAGTTTGCATCATGAACCAACTGGCTCAACTTCACGCCTTGTTCCAGAGCAAGGCAAAGCCTTGCTCTGGAGAAGCATACTACGAAAGGCAAACTTGGTGGGTGCTGCTGTAACAACTCTACCTTGCAGTAAAAGATATTGAATAAAACTGTGGCTAGTACATTATATAGACTGTGGTATTCTGATGACTTTTTTTTCAAATTCAAGATTTAGCAGGGGTGCTTGTGTATTACTTGAAGATTTATCTGAAGTTTTCTATACTGTAAAATACTGGGGGAGCACCCACCCCACTTTCAGTGAAAACTGGGTTAATCTAGACATGGGTGCTTGTCCGGTCAAATCAGGCACTTGCCATATGATTTCCAAGTTTGAGAAATTTTAATAGTGGGCACTTGAACGAAGTGGGCGCTTCCGCGGTATTTTACGGTAAACTTATTTTTTATGTCAACTCTGGTTTGGTTATTGCCTTTAAATAGGTTCCATCTTTGTGGGGCAGAGGGAATTCAGAGCAAATTAAAACTCGATAGGGGGATCGGTGGCTGAGTGGCCTAGCGCACACCAGCTCGGTGCACGTGGAGTGAAAGATCACGCTGCAGAACCCAGGGATCCTGGGTTCAGTCCCCACTTATGCCTGTTTCGATCAGGATGATCATTGTACCGGCATGCGGTCGTGTATCACTACTGCGTGGTGCACGTTAAATACCCCAGGCTAGCGGTTGTACTGCACTGGCTATATTGCTCATCTACAGCTGGGAGACAAGTTGTCCGTTCAGATAGACTAAGCTTGAGGCTGTATAAACACACACACAACCGAATTTTATTTCAAAACTCAATTAGCTGTAGGAGTGGATGGAAACTTGGGAATAACCTTAACGAGTTCGACTGGATTGTTTCTAGGGCTTATTTATTGTTCACATGTCGATTTTTGTTACCATGAAGTCTCGCATATAATATTAATTTATGTTAATAATCGAACAACAAAAACTTTGTTTTATCTCAATTAATAATTGCACTTTTATTTAGGCCTTCAATGAAACATCAACTTGGGTGCTCAATATTTTTCTGTTCTAACATGATTTCCGTGGAATATACTATCCACTTTACCTTTGTCTCTCTACCTAAAATAACAATTCACAGCAGTATAATACTGTCCATCATCCAGCATATTATTGCCATGCCTGGGGCTTCTACGTGCAACAGCTAGTTCTGTGTTTGAGGGAATCAAACCTGCCGTGCAATTGTTGCTTACAAAAAGTTGCACAGAAGTGGGAAGGCCTGTTGAACAGGTCAACACATTATAATCTTAAGGTTGGCAGTGATAGGCTGAAAATGAAGTTAAAGATATGCTCCAGAAGTTAATTTTGCTGCTCCAAAAAGCGCTCCAAACTGACTCAGAAAACAATATTCTCTAAAATGACTCACATAAAGTTGCACAGAAGTGGGAGAGCAAAGTAGACATTGTCTTCTGATGAGTAGGCCAACACATTAATCTTAACTTTTGCAGTGGTAGGAACGAAAATTAAATGTAAGCATATGCTTGCTCCAAAAGTTTTCTTTGCTGCTTCAAAGTTGACTTTTGGCTGCTCCATAAGGTGCTCCAAAATTACTTGGACCAATCCCATCACTGCTAATGTTGTGATAACACTATAAAATCAATTACAGCTTCTTTTCTTTTATTATTTACAGGTGTGGGAAAAACAAGCATTATCGCACGGTACTTGGAGAAGAAGTTTGTCGGAGCAACATCGCCGACGATAGGGGCATCATTCCAGACAGTAAAAGTGTAAGCATGCTTTACCGGACATTAACACCAGTTCTGTGTTGTCAAGTTTCATCACCACATAAATCCGTATGATCTCCCTATACTTTAGGATGAACTGCCTAATCAGTTATAATTATAGCTACCTCTTTCTCTGTATTAGGGGCGAAGCTCCTTAGGGTCTAGCCTTGTCCGTCCGGCGTCCGTGCTCACATCGATCTTGCTTGTGCTCGTGCTCGTGAGCTCACGTGCTCACGTGCTCGTGTATGGCAAAAAATTTTTAAAAAATGATGGAAAAAAAATGTTTGCGCAGTCGACAGGATTCGAATTGGTGCGGGGAGACCCCAATGGATTTCTAGTCCATCGCCTTAACCACTCGGCCACAACTGCGGGACGAGTAGGGGGCTCTGAGATGTGGTAGTAACTCAAGAGCTGGGGATGTCATGGATGAAACGTTGCATGTAGCCGCTCGACGTATTATACAGGAGAGGGCGCTGCGGTCAAATGTGTATATAATCGCGTTAAACTTTGCATGCATTGGCTCAACATTTATGGACGAGAGGGCGCTGCAGTCAAATGCTCAAATGCGTATATAACCACATTCCATACCACACATTCTCTTTCTGACATGGATCAAAAACGAACGAAAGGATCGGCATGCTGCGGCTCAGCGTCTATGCAGACAAGCACAACCAGAGCTTCACCCCAATCAACATCATTCACCACGTGGAGATGCGGTCATTTTTTTAAGGATTCATTTTAGAGATTTTTTGCAAAAGAGGTGGGTTCTTTTTTATATCTGACTTGAGTTGTGAAATGTAACATAGCGGCTATCCCTTATATTTCACACCTGTGTCTGGACAAATAAGCAATCCCCTGACATTCACTTCTAAGCGCTTCACTTCATGTAACTTTGCTGGACAAAGTTTGTGACGATTGCAGAGTCAAGCTTACAAGACGTTAAAAGCCAACGTTGTTATCAGCTGCTTGCCCCCTCTCCAACACCCCTCTTTAGTACCTCTAGCAAAGAATCATGACTCTTCTTAGTTCAGATCAAAATTCATTCAAATTCATCTAAGCTGCACATTTCGTTGCTTTGAAATTCAGTACTTTTTTTTAATTTATTTATTTTGTGTCTAGAAACAGACAGTGCCTAGATACTGGTACATACAGACACTCTTCAAAAAAGCAACTAGCAAGTTAATAGAAAAAGTAAACAGAACATAGGGCCTGTACAATTGAGCAGTCAGGGCACTGTTAAAAGTGCACACTCCCAAAAATATCTACAACAGCACTGAGCACATTGAAACTACAGTCGAACCTCGATATAACGAACTTCAATGTAACGAAATCCTCGATTTAACGAAGTATTTTATTTTTCACAATTTCTTGCCCATAGACCCCATGTATTTTTAGTCTCTATATAACGAAGTCTATATTGCTGCTATTTCAATATAACGAAGCGCCATCGCCATAAAAGGCAATAAATAAATAGACTCTAAAAAATAACTTCGCAAAAAAATTGTGGTTAAAAAAAAATTATGCGCTAACGCGAGCGCTTGATAGGTTACTTCACGGGGACAGGCCTTCCAACGTTCCTCGGCTGCCCGAGGATGCGGCGCCGGTAGCGCCGGCGAGGCATGCGGCAAAGCGGATTCCGCGGGGCCGGCCAGAAAATGCCGAGCAAAAAGTTAACACGGCATAACAGCATCACCACTGACATTCACTGATCATCATAGTCCACTGTACCGCGGGTAGCGCGGGAGCAAACTTCAGCAAGGGAGCGACGTGATGGCGCGCGCGACCGCACGGGCAGTGTCATCTAGGAGAAGACCGAGAAGACCGATTATCGTCTTGCGAGCGTGATGTAAGGCTGTAGTAAAGCAAAGGCGCAAGCACACTGTGGGCGCAAGGGGGCAAGTAAACTGTGCGGTCAAGAGTGCTGTGTAGGTTGGAAACATTGGCACCGCCTAAACTAAACAGCTTTATTTTTCAACCGGGCGGTTCACTCACGTGCTTGCTGCCATAAAGAAACGTAAAGTTCTTTCTTTGGATGAGAAAGCAAACGTTTTGGACACCATCCTGAAGAAACTGCCGAGATCACGAGCACTTGGGAAGTGCTCGACGCAATGGACGTACTGAGGAGGTACACGGCGTCGCACGGGCAGCAAGATGCCGTGCAAGCGCTCTGGGCGCTCGAAGGCCGTATGACGGGTATGACGCCGCTGCTGCTGTCGGACAAGGCTCAAGCAAAACTCGCGGACTACTTTGCCCCTAAATAAATGTCATTTTCGGTGAGTTTTCATACCCGTAAAATGTTTCGGAATTTTTTTTTTTTTTTTGCATGCTAAAGCCAAATTTCGATTTAGCGAAATTTCAATGTAACGAAGTAAATTGCGAATTTTACCGACTTCGTTACATCGAGGTTTAACTGTATGTATTCTTCATTTGTAAGATAAGGGAAAGTGGGCAAGAGTATAGGGAGTATTCACCTGCGGCTTATGTGCAGGTTGCACACGGTGCATTCTGGGTACATTGTCATCTTTAGGTCCGACAGTAGACAGCCTAGCACGCGCGGCCACACGAGGACCAGTTGTACTACGCCACAAATCTTTCTTTGGTTTGATGATACCGGAATTTGCAGCGTCAGCATGGTGTCATGCTTGATGGTCGGCTGCTGCACCAACTCGCAGTGGAAGAAGGAGGAAGAGGAAAGCAATTGCTTGCAGACTTTGGTTGCTTGTAAATCCCAAGAGTCCGAACTCACGTCTGCGAGAAAGCATGGTTGCTTTCTGTGAGAAGGCAGCATGAATGGCTTGTGCGCATCAACCGGAAAGACCTCGACGAAGACGTCGACAAGTAGTACCAAGTGTGTTCAAGGCACTTCGTCTCGGGTAAGTGTCGCCACTTTTTGCTTTCGTTAGACATCAGTGGTAAGATTTCCACAAAACTTTTCCCGCCACCCGTTGCTGCTGCTCATCGTGACATGCATCGCTTGCATGTGGTTTCGACGGACCGAGCGACAGCAAGTCCTGTCACGTCGCTTCGTCTTGAAGAATCACTTGTATATAGCTCATACTTTAGGCCTAGTTGCGGTGAAAGTTCAATTATAACAAAGAAACATGCTTTAGAAACTTGGAACGTGAGTTTATCGCAGGAGTGGCAAAAAACCAGCACCGAAAAATATCTCTGTTCATGAGTTTGTTTCTGTCGCCTTTTAGTTGCCACGGCTCAAGCAAAAAGAATCACACCCTCATTGCGCTCCCCTACAGCTCTTTTTTCATCGATACCAAGCGACGCGACAGGACCCACTGTTGCTCGGTTCGTCGAAACCATATGTAAGTGATGCACGTCACGATGAACAGCAGCGACGGGCAAAGTTTTGCGGAAATCTTACCACTGATGTCTGACAAAAGCAACTGGTGCCGACAGTTACCCGAGACGAAGTACAGTGCCTTGAACACATTCAGTACTTGTCGACGCCTTTGTCGAGGTCTTTCCAGTTGATGCGCACAAACCATTCACGCTGCCTTCTCACAGAGAGTGACCATGCTTTCTCGCACTTGTGTGTTCAGACTCTCGGGATCTTGAAGAAATGGGAGTCTGCAAGCTTGCTCTTCTCTTTTTCCTTCTTCGACTGTGGTTCGGTGCAGCAGCCGACCATCACGCAGGACACAATACTGGCACTGCAAATTCCGGTGTCACCGAAACCAGAGAAAGATTTGTGGCATAATGCGGCTGGTCCTGGTGCAGCCGCGCGGGCATGGCTGCCTGCTGTCAAGGGCCCAAAGATGGCAATGTACCCAGGATGTACCCGCAACCCGTGGGTACATCCTGGGTACCCGCAATGTGCCCGCAACCCGCACATAAGCCCTAGGTGAATACTCCCTATACATACCATATTTACTCGAGCAATAGCCGCACTATTAATGAACAAGGCCCTTGTGTTTACTTATCGCAAAGCACATATACAGCCAATCATCGCGTTGCGCATAAATAACATAGCGAATAACTAGTTTAAGAACACGAGTCTCTATACGAATGCAACCTTCAAAGATGGAATCTTCGCGCGAAGACATTATCTCTGTCCTGTAAACCGCTGGAATCACGCTGTCGATCACGGTGATTGGCAATCCGAGTGCTCCGCAGAAAAGCGAACCCTCAGGTTTTCTTCATAAACAGTGCGGTTATTACTCAAGTAAATGCGGTAGAATGTTTTAGGATCACAACTGTTTGCTCGAGGGACAGATAAAGACAGAAGAGAAACAATACTGTAGTACAACCTACTCTGTGGTAAATAGTTTTTTACAAGTGGTCACAAAAATTGTGACGAGCTGCCTGTTCTGTTCTTGTTATGTCGTCAACATTGTTCTTATCCCTCATCTCATCTGGCAAGTGTGTTGTACACGTGACTTCTTTTGTTCATGAAAAGTAAAGCACACTCTCTTCATTGTTCGAATGAGGCAGTCGTTCTTCCCTTCGTGTCCTCAGGACACCAGATAAAGAGTGGCGAGGATTACGAAAGTACTACCCCTTTCGTCTGAACTGTGACCGGTGGATGGCCGCCATATTTAACCGCAGTCCGTAACAGTCACCCTTCCTCGCTATGCCGGGACCAACCTGCAAGCCGTGGCGGCAGTGGAAGCTCGCGTTTCTCAACTTTGTGGAAGTCGTCTGCAGTAATGACCACTTTGAAACGCAGAAAGGCTACTTTGCTCAATGCACTGGGGTCGAGGGACAACAGATATACTACAGCATGACACCAGCAACCACGGCTCAGCCAAGCAACGAAACGACTCAAGAGAAGGGTGACGGGGACGTTTTCGAGGAAGCACTCGCGGTGCTCGACAAGCACTTTTCGACGGCAACAAACGAGCTGATGGAGCGACATAATTTTTGTCAGGGTCAACAGATGCCAGCTGAGGCTTTTGAAGCCTGCGCTGCTGCCCTGTATGAACTCCCCTCGGATTGCAACTTCAGCGAAGCAGCTGATAAGGCTGTGCATGACCAGCTGTTGGAGGGGGCGGCATCTCATCAGATATGAGAGCACTTGCTCTTCAAAGATACAAGTCTCGCTCTCTCGTGCTGTCGACCTCGGCCGGCACATGGAAGAGACGCAACGGGAGCTTAAGGAGCTTGGTGGACACCCTGCCTTTCAGCAAGAGGTTGACAGGCCTCCAAGTGGAAGCACCGGCAAGACATCGAGTACATTGTGCTACCGCTGTGGTTCAAGTGCGCACCGCACGAATGCAAAGGAATGTCCGGCGAAGAAACAAAAGTGTCTTAAGTGCAACAAGCTGGGACATTTCACTTCTGTGTGTAGGCCAAGCCCCAATCAAGACAAGCCTCGGGCCGACGGCAGAGTTAAAGAATCGTCATAGGGCACGAATGGTGCCACCATTCTGCACCTCAGCCCCGACTACGTGCAAGACAAGGGTATCTACATCGATATCTACGGTATGTGGACGGCATGAAAGTGCGGTTTCTCGTCGATACCGGCTTGTCTGTCTCGCTTCTAAATAATTTAGGAAGCATTTTGCCGGCCGCCCGCTGACCAAAACTAGGACGATTTTGCTGGATTACTCAAAGAAGCACATCCAAATCAAAGGCTGTTTTCTTGTTGATGTCGTTTACAGGCACACCAGCACATGTATTTTGTTTCACGTTGTGGAACACGGCATGTCTCTTCTTGACCTGGATGCCATTGAGAACCTGCAGCTCGGTATTCACTGCGACACTGTTAGTTGTCTACAGACTGATGTGCAGTAGTCGGAGCTGCTGCCAGTTAACCTGCAATATGAATTTTCGGATCTCTTCTGAAGCAAACTCGGACTGGTCAAGGGCTTCATTCATCAAGTCAAAGTTTGTGTGTCTGTTCAGCCAGTCACCGCGAAGCTGCGCAGAATGCCTGTGACGTTGCGCGAGCAAGTATCTGCCGAGTTGCATCGACTCAACCACCTGGAGGTTATCGAACGCGTGGAAAGAGCGGAATGCATGTTGCGAACTGTCATCGTCCGGATGAAAGACTGCACAATACGGTTGTGTGTTGACTTGAGAGAGCTCAACAAGGCAGTTGTCGTGGATGGTTTCCATCAACCGCACACTGAGGAGCTACTGCACCAGCTGGTAGAAGCAACCAGGTTTTCAAAGCTCGATTTGGCATCGGCATACCATCAGGTGGAGCTCACGCTCGACAGCCGGGAGTTGACAACATTCGTCACCCACGATGGCTGTTTTAGATTCAGGCTTGTTTGTTTTTGACTTGCATTGGCAGCAGCCGCTTTTTGAAAAGTTATGTCGGTGATCTTTTAGGAATGCAGAGGAGTCCTCTGTTACATTGAAGATGTCATTGTCTGGAAAAAGACTTCCACTGAGCACCAGGAGAACTTGCAGGAGGTTCTGGTGCGAGTTGCAGAAGCTGTACTCGAGCTGAATGAAAAGTGCATGTTTGCTTTGACGTGGACCAGCTCTCTTTTCTGGGGCATGTAGTGAGCAAGGAGGGCCTTGCCCCTCTGCATTTGAAGGTGGAGGCCATCATCAAGGTGCCTGTGCCAAAAGGGTGTCTCAGCATTGCGATCGTTCCTGGGACTGTCGGGTTATTACTCACGTTTTGTGCCATATTATGCAGATGTTGTTGAGCTGTTGTTGAACTGCTCCAAAGGCTTCTGCGGAAAAACAAAGCATTCGTTTGGAACATGTCGTCACAGAGTGGTTTCGAGAGGGTCAAGCAGGTCCTGGCATCGTACGACGTCATCCACTTGTTCGATCCAGATCTTCCAGTGGTGGTGACGACCGATGCATCGACTACAGGTCTGGGAGCTGTCTTGCAGTGGTAAGGGGAAAAAGAACTGAAGACCGTGGCTTTTGTATCCAGGGCACTGACACCTGCCGAGCAGAAGTACTCAGGCAGCAAAAAGGACACTGTGGCCTGTCTGTTTGACATGTGTACCTTTGACATGTGTACCTGTGGGGAGAAGGTTCTTGCTCAGCACTGATCACCAGGCACTGGTGACGTTGCTGTCATCTGGAGGCAACGGCAGAAGGCTGCTGTGGATTGCAGGATGGTCGGCCAGACTTTTCTACTACTAAAACTTTGACATTGTGTACCAGAGAGGTTGCAACAATGCTGTGGCAGATGCCCTGTCCAGGTTGCCCATGGTGTCAGCGATGGAGCTGGCCATGGATGAAGAAGTTTTCTCACTTGTGTCATCCTGCATGACCAAGGAGCAAGTACAAGCAGCGACGACCACGGATCCCACTTTACAGCTTGTAACCAAGTACCTCGGGACTGGATGGCCAGCCATGAAGTTGTTGGGTGAGAAGCTGATGCCATTCTACCAGCTTCAGAGGAACTGTCCGTTATGGACAGTTATGTCTTCAGAGGGGACAAAGTTATCGTGCTGGAGTCGCCGACCGCAGATTTGGTTTCCAACACTCATGAGGCACACCCCGGCATCGTGAAGACGAAACAAAGGCTTGAGGACAAGTTTTGGTGGCCACGGATGGACCGACAATTTGAGCATGCAGTAAGGAGCTGTCATCTGTGCCCAGCAGCTGACAAGTCAGCAAAACCGGCTGTCGCACCATTACAACTGCTCGCCTTTCCATAACAGCCCTGGCAAAGGCTGGCAATGGACATCGTTGGTCCGCTCAACCTGATGAAGGCAAGTCCCAAGTTCGTCATTACCCTTATAGATTACCATTCGAAGTGGCGAGAAGTTTGTTTTGCAAACACGCTCACATAACAAGGGGTGATTGCCTTCTTGCGAGCTGTGTTCAGCCAAGAGGGTGATCTGAAAAAACTCGTCACGGATAATGGACCGCAGTTCAAGTTGCAGCTCTTTAAGGACTTCCTGAAAGGGCTTTCAAGCACCGCGTCTCGTCAGTATATTACTCGCAGGCCAACGGGTTGGTTCGAAGTTTCAACCGGTGTCTTAAGGACTTCATTCAACTATTCATATTGGAAAGTCGCCTGCTGAAAAAAGCTGTCGTGGACTATCTGGGTGTGTATCGGTCTACCCCACACTCAACCACCTAACTGCTGCCCTCCAAACTGCTGCACGGTTGCCAGTCAAGGACCCGCTTGATATCCTGGGCCTGCCATGAGGGAACATCTTCCAGCAGCCAGCCTCGGATATGGAACGGCCACGTGGTTAGGTCCAAGCCAGCCAGCGTTCAGTGAAGCCATACATAGATGCCAAACGAGGTGCATGGACTTTGAAGTTCAAGTAGGGTGACTACGCGAGTGTGCACAAGCTTACAAGTGTCGGAAAGGGACAGCTGTCCTACTCCCAGCCGTTAAAGATTGTCAAGCAGCTGGGTCCGGGCACGTTTCGACTTGAAGACAGACGGAGTTGGAATGCGTCAAAGTTGGTGTTACTTCCCAGGGAATGCCTTGCTGGCAGAGGTCAGCAGCGGCTACACTTGCTGCCCATTCCCGGAGGCAGAAGCACAGACCCGTTTGGAGAGTCTGTGGAGCTCAATCCTGGAGACCAAAGCACAGACCCGGTTTTTGGAGCTGTGGAGCCCGCAGTGACGACAGCACGACAGCCGGAGGCCATGTCGCATGGAGCACAAGCACAAGGTCTCGCATCCGGCAGCAGGCTACCATCTACGAAGTCACGATGAATGCCTGCACATTTCCAGGACTTTTGCATGTGAAGCAACTTTGCAGTTTTAATTAAGTTCCTGTTTTTACTTGTTTTTGTTCTTAGGAGGGGATGATGGTGTGTTCTTGTTAAGTTGTCAACATTGTTCTTATCCCTCATCTCATCTGGCAACTGTGTTATACACATTAATTTTTGTTGCTCATGAAAAGTAAAGCGCACCTCGATCACTGTTTGAATGGGCAGTCTTTCTTCCCTTCATGTCCTCAAGACACCAACAACGCTGCCGTTGTTTGCAAATTCATCCTTAACAACATTGATTCATAGGTAAACAAAATCTGGTGACCATAATGACGGTCATGAACACATTTTAACAAATAGGAACTGTAGTCACTCCTAAACAGCTCCAAACAATAATGCCAAACTCAACTTTCGAGCATACATTAAAGGTATAAAGTTTAGCAAGGCATGATGGCTCTTCCAACTTATGAGTTATACAAGAAAACGACCCAATAAGGTGCAAAACACAAATAACCACATGTGACATATGTTTATTAAAAGTAAGGAAAGAATCTGCGTAGACTTCCGAATTCCGGAAGCAATCTTCTCGGTGAGAGGGTTCATCATCTAGTTTATTAACGAAATAAACTATACTTCATGTCAGCAACAAACTACAGCAATTTGGAATGTTTTATAGAGAGATAAAGATCTTTGACAAAAATATTGAACAACAAACATCCAAAAGCAGATCCCTGAGGAATTCTGGGTGAGATATGTATTATCTCGAGAAAACACCACCAATGCAAACTTAGTGCATCTAGAAATGTAGCTCAGAAACGAGAAACCTAATGATAGACATACCTTCCTATAGTGAAAGTCTATTAACTGCTAATATGTTGCGATTCCCAAAATGAAATGCTTTGCTCCAGTCAAAATAAACCATGCGAATATTCCCACAGTTCACAACTATGGGACCAACGTAACAGAAATGTGTTACTAAGCTAGTCTCAACTGACCCTGACTTAACAAAGCTATGTTGTGATTTGTTTAATATTTCTTTTAAAATAGCTAGGTAGGTACACATATAATTTACTCTTGAAAAGTTTTGAAAATCTAGACACTAAATAAGCAGGTCTTTAATTTGTAACATCTACCAAGCCTTCCGATTTGAAAATGGGCACTGTGATGGTTGATCCTTATTTTTCTGAGCAAATACCAATTTGTAATGACAAATTGATTTATTGCTCTGATGCTAGTAAAAAAAAAAAGTTCAGAACAGCTTTAACAATACACGGTTGTATGTTAGCAGGTTGTGACAAAAGTTCGAATTTAGAATGTCTAATTCATTATTTTACTACGGAATGATCGATGCTGAAAGTGGCAAGAGCATTATCGGTCTTCTCAAAAACTGTTATATTATGTGTCCATGGGTGAGTGTTTGCAGATTTTGTGTCATTCAGGAATACGCTTGAAAAACATGACAAAAAGGGCTCACAGACTACTAGGTACATTGGAATCGGTGCAAAAACCAGTATCCTTTGACAACATAATGCACTTAGTTTTCATGCCCAGTGCGTTATTTTTATATTTCCAAGCATTGTTGTCGTCCTTGTCGTCGTCTTGCAAGACGACGACAAGGACAAAAACAGTTACCCGTGATCAAGCGGCCGAACTGGCCTTGAAACGTCGGGCTCCGTATCAATTTTTGGTTAGAGTTTTCCTTTCATTCATTGTCATTCCTAACCAGGTGGATGTCCACCGAAAGGTTTACGTTTAAGTATAACCCTATTGCACTTGTGTTCAACCAGTCCCTAAATATGCCTGAGAATTTGGGCTCTTGTTCATACAATGCTTCTATACAAAATAAAGGCACAAAACTAAACAACAAAATTTATTTTTAGAAGATGTGGCTGACATGATAGCTTCAGTGCAATAAAGAAGTATCGTTGATATGATTTCCCCAGAAATGTCTTCTTAAAGGGCAACTACGGTCAAAAACGACGCCAAAATAAATGGCTGGTATCGCTTTAATGGCACAAAATATGATCACAGCCGAAATATTTTGCAAAGGGAAGCCACGTATTCCACTAAAACCGATTTTAAAGACCCGACCGGCTGCTATTTAGCGGGCAACAAGTGGGTTAGCTTTTAGTCAACGGACACTGGTTCAACACCCCCGTGACGTCGTGTCGCTGTGGAGCTGTGGTTGATTCCGCACTAGTTCCACACGTTGTACTGTGCACTGCAGCATCACGGTGACGTCGCGTCGTGGCAGTATGGCAGATGATCAGTGTTACCATCCCCCTAGCAGATTGTTTTGGTTTTGCCATATACGCCCAAAACCAAATTTTGAGCCGTGATATTTATGAAACTACACAATATTAAAAACCAGATTACACCTTGTAATTCAGGGACATAACCTGAGCTAAAAAGAGTCATAATCTCGAATTTAAAAATTTTGACTAGAGTTGCCCTTTAAGGCCCGTTCACACCCTTGCGACTGCTAGCGACCTCTTAAACCTGGGTTCCTTAAAACTTCTTAAACCAGAGAACACACCGGCGCCATCTATTGGGAAGCAGTGTAAACTCGGCGGTCCGGCATATTTGTTTTTATTTCTCGTGCATTATCCTTTCTTTTTTGGCTCGAAAAACTTTTGTCAATGTTATAAACGAGCCTTTCTATGGGTATTACGCACATTTGACCTCGGAAATCCCGCAAAACCTTCGCTTTTGGGAAATGCAGTTCTAGGGTCACCGCATAGATGGCGCCACAATGTCAGTGTGTTCCCTCATTCTAGAAACATTTAAGAAGTTGTAAGAGATCTCGTCTCTCTCAGTCGTACTCGGTCGCAAGAGTGTGAACGGGCCTTTAACCCTTTAACCTCCCGGCCCGAGCTGCACTCGACATGGAAGGTTGTGCCAATATCGCCGATGACGAGTCACACTCGTCCAGCCAAAATGAGGGTTTGTTCTCACTGCCAAACACGATACAGGTTCGTCCATCGGCTTTAGTTTCAATTTTCAACACTGGAGGGTAGGAGAGGTCGCGCAAATATAGCGTGTTTTCGCTTTTGGCGCGTATCTAGTCTTTGCAACAGTGATCAGAATCGGCAGGACGCTTGAGTGATGCCGGTGACGGCCCTCGGAAACGGGCTCTCTCTTGCGGCAGTTTGAACAGTGGCGACGATGAAGACATCGAATTTTTCTCTGGAAGTGAGTCGGACATGGATTTGGAATACGAAACGGACTTAGACGACGTCCACAGTGACGAAAACGACGACGCGCTGGGTAGTGTTCGAGTGTGGCAACACGTAAACCGCGTAAACTCTGAAAACCCGCCGCCCACGCCTCCGAGGTTTCCCGTTTTGTGCAGTGCCTGGGATTCTGCGGCAACCCACTGACGAAAAAAACATTCTCGGCTGGTTCGAGGTTTTCTTTTATTGGGACCTTGTCATTGTGACAGGGACAAACCGCTACGCGGTCCCGCATTTCGCAGCGCGGGGTTCTTTATGGAAACCGGTGGACCGCGGAGAGATGATACTGTTCCTTGAGCTAATAATTTTGCAAGGAATCGTTGGCAAACCGCAAGTTGAGATCTATTTGTTAGCGCTAGTGCAGAGAAACGTCTAGGCACTTGATCTTTTGTTACGGTGCGTATGTTCAAATAAATACTGCGCATTTCAGCACGTGTTATTTTATTACTCTTACATGCACCGAGGGAAAGCTTCCATAAAAATCAACTTTTTCTTTTAAAAGTTTTGTGTTAATACCAATCAAGTAATGTATTTGTAATATCAGAACGACGTAAGAAACCATATGTAGAAATGAAATTTGGGAAAGTTTGAAAATTTTTTTCGAAAATAACTTGGTGGTTAAAGGGTTAAAACTACTGTGCAGCATACATTCAAGCAAAACAAGATTGGACATGGCAACGTTATTGTACCCATCACATCTAATACCACAAAGATGATATACCACTGACAAAGAGTGGAATTCAAGTGTAAAACTTTTATGCTTTCCAGCACTGTCCTTACTTTTTTCATGTACAGGTAAAGGTTGGAATTAGTTGTTGTTGAATATTTGTTCAACTGCTGGGATTGGCTGACCTTACTGTTTTGTTATAGGCTATAATTACAGTCATGCATGGATAGTGATTTCCTTATGTGGGTTCAGCTATAATGTGTATTAGAAGGGTTTGTAATATTTGTTGGAACTTGCACCGTTTCTAGGACTATCGGCAATGTCCGGGTCAGCATGCAAATATGGGACACCGCAGGGCAGGAGAGGTTCAGAGCAATGGTAAGCTTCATTCTAGAATGAAACACTAGTCTTCTTTCCCACTGTGATCACTAAAAACTGAACTAATTACTGAACCAAATTTTTCCTTAACTTGGCTCAGGAATGAGTGATGTCTTCAGCATGTCTTTGTTTCATGCTTATTTCTGTATAACATAAACAATTATGAAATAAAGCACCCTTCAAGTACTATTTATCATAAAGACATAGGGGTGTCATGCCTATTTTTTTTTTTTTTCAGTTGAATTCATATATGTGGTAGCAAAACATGTCCATCCACCAAAATAAATCTTACATACAAAAAAAAAATGTTTTTGTTAAAAAAATTGTCTGAGGAGGCGGAACTGATTTTTCTGATTGCGCGCAGACACAAATATTAGGGTCACAGGAATAAGAAATACATTTTCTACAACGTAAATATTTTTCTGTATAAAGCGTGCCAATTACTCAACCTGAAGCAGTCAGATTTTAGTTTATTCAAGTTTATATTTGAAGTGAAATGACATGACAAACTTGGCCTCTTGTGAAACTCTTTCATATTTATGCATATTCAGTTTCTAGGCAGAAACGTTTTGTACAGAGGATTTCATGCTTTGTTCACTTTTAACAAAATAGTTACGCTCAACTATTCTGTTTTTTCGTATTGCACCCGGAAGTTTCGAAATATTGAAAAAGTCATAATTGTGCTATTTTTGTGCGGAAATTAAAAATAAATAATCATCCTCAACTTTCTTTAAGTTTCTTTTGATGGACTGTTAGAAATGGGTAATTCAAAGTCTGCAAACATGTTGTTGCAGTCAGCTACTGTTTCAGGCTTTCTGGCGCATTGCCTATTGGTACTCGAACACTACATCCACAGTGGCCGTAGTTGATCGGTTTATATCCCAAACATGATGAAGCATTATACAAAGAAAACGAAAGAACCTGTGAGTTCCCTTATTAGTGATGTGTCTGATATTGCGTATGGAAACTGAACTTTGCAGCACATTCAGTCCTTAGGATGTTTTGCTTGTTTGATTGCACTGCACTGCTGTACTTTCCCAGGGTATGCATTATACTCAGTCTATAATTACAATAGATTGTAGCGGGCATTACAAGCTATGTCAGCCAATTTAGTGTATTGAGTGACAACGCATCACTGCACCCCTCTCAAAAATCATGTGACAGTCACAGCGTTAAATTGACTTCTATAGATCGTAGCATTGTCTGTGGTCCATCGTAAGGTAAAACGGAGCATATGAGCACGAGACGTTAGGAATCTTACGCCCCAACCAATGGCGGGCGTGGCGAGGGTGGAACAATAGTAGGTTCTGTTTAAAAAAGAAAAGAAAAAGGGACGAAGAAGTAAAAAGCTAGTTAGCGTCCTTGGACCAGCGTTGCACCTTCGTGCAAGTGACGCCCCTGGTGTTCATAATGCCACTGCGCACTGGGTGATTGTCAGCAGTGCACCCGGCTTCTGCGCTGGTGGACGGGGTTGATCCCTGGCATTGGTTGCCATACTTTTCAAGACCATTTAGCGGTTGTGGACTGACTGACCTACACATTTATTGCTTACGCCACTCCTGAGGTTGGTTGGCCGTATAAAGCTACCGCACTGAAATTAAAATTAAAAGCAGTTTAGAGGAGTAGAAAGAAAACAGAAAATGGTGGAAACGCAAGTATTTCACGGCGTCTCTATTCACCATATAGTTTGTTTCATCTTCGGTTGGAGCACAGTCGGAGGCTCAAACACACACAACCGTGAAGACACATACTAAAAGAGCACACAGGACACTCGCCACCCTTGATTGGTTTAGCCGATAAAAGAACGCGTACAGAAAGATTACAAAACACTATGATGTCGCGCTTTTGAAACTTTGGTCTTGTTGGCTCGTAAGTCAACTGCGCTTTGACTTAAGGTGAAGCAAAGAATTGAAATCGCTTGTCAGTCACGCTGGCCCCGTCGTCATCTGAATTTCCGGACGAGGTTGGCAATGTCGGGAGCTAAAAATTTTGAGAAAAATTTTCGAATTAGTAGGATAACGGCTACTGTGGTAAGACAGAACCAGTTTTTTTTGCTCCTGATGATATCACATGATTATCATGTCTACCACATGCCTCTGTGCCTTGGCTACAGTGTCCTGTGGCACTTGTGCCGCTCACGTTAACCTCCACCGCCTCGTACGAGGGCATGTGCGTTGAGTTCCATCTCTTTGCACGAGAGTGCTGGGAGCAGCAGCTGACATGGGGGAGCGCCTGGATCAGTGTAGTTGACTCTTAAATTGTGCTCGGTACTATCTATTGCAGGTGGACCTTCTTTGGTCTTTGACTGTAGGTTGACCTCTAATATTAAAAAGCTGTGCCGGAAAAGGGGAAACAAATGTGGGTCTATATCACTAGAATAAATACAGTTATCAAGATAGTTCCCGAGCAGCAGTCAGCCGAAAGGGCTGCGAACTTAGACTGAACTTTGGTTTCAATGCCGTTGAAGTGGTCACTTTTAAAGTATGACTGCAGGTTTTGATAATATTTTCGGGTGGTTGTTCTTGCAGTGCATCATATTAGAATGTTGAGTTTGGTAGGTTCATAGAATTTGGGGGTACATATTTTTATTGATAGACATTTTAGTGGATATGCTGGTTTTTACTGGCATTTTTTAGAAATTATAGTTACAGGCCCAGTTAAAAATACCCATTGGGTCCAATTGGATTTTCCAATTGGTACCAATTGCCGAAACCATTTGTGTTTTGGAACGCCCCGTTGGAACAAATGCCAATTGGTTCAATATTACCAATTGGCTTTTTTACAATTGGCACCATGACCAACTGTGTTTTGGAACGCCCAATTGGAAATATACCAATTGGTTTTTTTCCAATTAGAATCGTGACCGACTGTGTTTTGGAACGCCCAATTGGAGAAATACCAATTGGTGTGGTTCTGAAACGGAAGCACACCAATTGGTATTTCTCCAATTGGTCTGAAATTCCCATTAGAAAACAGCCAGTTCGTACATTTCTAATTCAAACTATAAAACAATTAGAAAGATAGCTAGCAAGAGAAATTGGTTTTCTGGTGCATTAGCAATTTACACAGCCAAAGGTAGGACTCCCAAATGAAATTTCAAATTGAGCATGTCTCACATAAGTATGTCCAGATATGCCAGCTGGATATGTTTCTAACAAATAGGGTTTTACTATATACAAAACATTTGAAGCCTGTTCTGAAATAACACATTATTTTAGAAAACGCATCTTTTCTAGTCTTTTTTTATGAGTTTTTTGCAGTCACACAAAATGGTGCCAGATACCTTTGCAAAATATAAGAAACAAGCAAAATTATAAGGAGCACATTTATTACAATAGAAAAAGAAACATTAAAACCCAGTTCAGACCAAAAATGATTTTTCTTCCTTCTACCGAAAGTAGGACGATTCCTAAGAGACGCTATGACGTCATTCAGCGTTTGTTTAGTGTTCCTCCCACAGTGATGTCATAGCGTCTAGAAGGAATTGTCACCTAGTTCGGGTAAAAGCAAAAAGAAATTTTTAAAGTGTTCAAACTAATGGTCGTCCATGGTTGCATCCTCCTCTTGAGCAGTGTCAATAGCAGCAGCTTGCAGCCTAGAACGAAAACAGGCAACAGAAATTAGTAACCCAGGAACGACTGAGATCCAGCGTTCCTATTCTTTTCCAAGCTGTGTCACATCACCAATGTCCTATGGTACTAGTATATGCATCTATGCAGCGTGACATGGGACCTCAAGCTACTTGAAGGGCACATTATGTACGAGTTTCAAGATGCCTAGCTTGCATTTGTTTATATCAAGAAACTGTGCATTCGAAAGCAGACATTTTAACCAAATTGTTCAGTAACTGCACTTTACTTTGTCTGAGCAAAAGAGAAAAAACACTAGAAGGAAAGCACTCATTTAGTTTATCAATATGCAACAAGTTAGGCCGTTACCTTCTAGCAGGAATGCCAGTCGGTATCATGACAGGGGTAAAACATGAAAGCAGAGAAATCAATGAAAGCTAGAGAATAATAAGGCTTCAGTTAGTATGGGCTTCTGAATTATGATAGTGATCCAAGGCTTGTCGAAAATTTTAAAAAGGATAAACCGCTCACAAGTCTAACACCTGGCAGCAGAAAGTTGTGTGTTGTCCATTCAATTTGTTAGTTTTCTGCCATCTTAAGTTTCTACATCAAAATTAGTCCATTTTTACATACCAAGTGAGAAATTTTATATTTTGTTATCAGCTGAGAGGGGATCCAAAGCTTTGCAGTCAGTCGAATTTGGGGATTTTACATGCCAACCAACGACGAGCACCTGGCACGCCCCAGCGGAGGTCTGAGAATTAATTTGGACCACCTTGGCATCTTTTGACATGCAACCGAAAGCTCGGACACACGGAGCCTTCTCCGCAATAGGCCTCCGTCAAATTGCGGGCACCTCGGCCGGGATTCGGACCCGCCACCTGGGCATCCGTAGGCCGGTGCTTTGCTTTGGAGCCACAGAGGCAGCTTAAGGCTTTGCAGTGCGACCATTCTTTTCAACAATTTTGACTGCAAAGAACTATTCGTTCTGTGCACACTGGATCTCGGAAAGGATACAATTGTCGTTATTTGCATGTGTGAGGCTAACATGCCCTTGATTGCAATGAGAACAGAGCTAGCTTTATTCTCACAGCTATCCGAATTCAAAGGAATATTTATGATAGCATGCTAGCTGCATTCTGCACAATGGAAGCATTTAATAATTTACAAATATTGCAAGCAACACGTGGCAATAAAAAGGGTGTTAAGAGCAACCTAAAGAAAAACAGCCAATATATTGAAGGCTCAAATACTGAATGAGGAAATAGTGAGACACTAGAAAACTGTTTGCTACAATGGAAAGCGTTTTACAATGCACTGTGTGCACTGCACGGCAAACTTTTTCCGTAACGCGAACGTGCGGCAACAGTTCCAAACATAAAAGCAGTAGAACAAGCAAACTTGGCTATAAGAACACTTTAGCAAACACGGTTGACCGTGAAAATATTCAGAACTTGCTTCAAGAGTCTGAAGGACAAAGAGCAAAAACCCCGCTCACCGCAGCTGCCACGGGACGGAGTTGCTGGTTAACCCCAGCATGTTGCGGTTCCCCCAGGCTTTTCTTGGAGACATTGATTGCAACAAGACATGTCAAATGTTGGTAAACTTGATGAAAATGTCACATTTTCACATCCTCCTACTCGCATCCCACACACGTGTTCCCAGAAAAAACAAACACCTATTGGTGTCACTAGCGATGGGGCGTTCTAACTTTGAAATCAAAACTAGAAGTAAAAAAAAAAAAAAAAAAAAGAATTGCAAACTTAAAAAGTTATAAGATTAATAATAAAGTATTTATTTATTTATTTATACATATATATATATATAGATAAAGAGAGAGAGAGAGAAAACGCAGAGAAAGGACAACAAAAAATGAATAAGAGTAATATGAGTTCGCCAGTGAGCAGATTCCTTTGTTGACGTTCCCCGTAGAGCACTATATAGCTCCTTCGGAGCAGAGTAGCGCAATCTAGAATGCCGCCTCTCGGCGACTAGCGGCGAACGCCCGGAGGTTCCAACTGCGGTCAGAAATGCATGGAGAACGTGAGAAAATCGTTGTTTCTTCAGTGTTGTGGGAATATACGGAATCGCAATCGTTTTTGACATAGTAACGGAACACTTTAGAATAATTCACGCTAAGTTTTGTGCCCCGCAAGGACCTGACTTTTTTTAAAAAATTGCCTGAGCGGCATCATGCAGCAGACGACACAACGACGTCACACCATTCACGTGACCCGCTCCGGCCAACCCGAAAAGCCCATCTCCGCTGCGAGCAAAAATCGTCTGCTTCAAACGCCATTGCCTTGGAAATTGCCTTCTCAAAATTTGCACACGCATCCGATATTATTAAAACTTTGATAAAGAGTTTAGTGCTTTACTAACTTCATGACAGACTAGTTTTGAAAAGTGTGAACTCGCCGTTCATTTTTTAATCAGCCGTGTTGTGTCGATCTCCATGTATTCTCCCATAGGGCGGGCCGCCTCCTGGAACCCTGAGTACCACGTGACTCGCGCCGAGCCGCTCTGTCGGCCATGTTGTCGGCAAAACACGGGGTTCAAAGGATTGCGCTACTCTGCTCCGTAGGAGCTATATAGTGCTCTAGTTCCCCGCACCCTTGAAAAAAATTCCATATTTTATCCTAGAGTTTATTTTTGATTCAGAAGAGTAAGCTCACAATCTTTCACTGCCAAATTATTCTAGAGCTCCAATCTCCAAGAATCCAATTGGGATAACTCTCCCAATTGGTTGCTTAATACCAATTGGAAAATTAATTTCCAATTGGAATGGCCAATTGGTTGATTAATACCAATTGGAATATATATTTCCAATTGGAGTGACCAATTGGAAAAATGCATTCCAAGTGGAATGGCCAATTGGTTGTTTAATACCAATTGGAATATATATTTCCCATTGGAGTGACCAATTGGAAAAATGCATTCCAATTGGAACGGCCAATTGGTTGTCTTCATACAATTGGATCCCACTCATACCAATTGGTACCAGTTGAAATTCCAATTGGACTCAATGGGAATTTTTAACTGGGGGTTAAATGAACTACTGAGTGGAAAAGAGGGAGCGGGAGTGAGGCTTCATCTCAACTGAAGTGTTGCGCTATGCTTCGTTTTTCAGCCATTTTTTATCATTGTAAATGGAAATCTACTTTGACCTGAGTCTTGTTTCTAATAAGAAGGCTGTGTAGTTTGTTGCATCCTATCCACTCTTATTGCAAAAGGAAATAGGATAAATAATGTGCTTCAGTATCATTATCAATAGATGACCTCATTTAGCGATGCAGTCACTTTTTAATTTTGAGATGTGTGCTAACTTGATGTTGGCATCTGCTCCAAAAGTGTCATTGACTGCTCCAAACCAATATTTTGCCTTCTACAAAACTGCTACAAATGATTAAGTTCTGTTTTCATCACTGAGATATGTGTTTGAGAGGGTTCTATGAGCATCTAGGCTTTTCATTTTTCAAACTAAAGAAAAAGGAAAACCAACTTAATGTTCAGTTGGGCTAGTTGGTTCCTGACTGGATAGAAGGACGGGGACAAAGTAAAGGAGGTAACGACAACACGGAGCGAACACGAACAGCAACTGGACTTTACATACAGAGAAAAGGGGCCATTTCAGCAAGTATTTGCAATGTCAGAGACCTGCTCGGCTTACTATGAATGATCTAAGAACGATGAACTACTAGTTGAACTATAAATGTTGCGTTCTTCTCCCAGATGATCAGCTACTAGCACCCTCAGATTGATCAAATACCGTTGGGATCCTGTATAATTTGCTGACCTCTATTGAAATTAGTAAACACAACAGATATAGTCACCCACCCATCCGTCTGCTTTGATGAATGTTTTGCTCGCAGATCAGTATAGAATGGCAATGCATAATAAATTGTAGATGTCTATTGGTGGCTCCAGGGAAACTTTTCTACCTCCTTTCACAGTTTCATGCTTTGGCCACCAGGGGCTCTGAATTGTCTATGCGGTCACAAATAAACGGCTCTGCTTGTTTGGCACCTTACACTTTGGTCACTTTGTTCCATTACAGCTTCATGCAAAAACCAAGAAGATGAAAGGCAGAAATGTGGCAATGTTGCTTCTGCGCACACCACACTGCGATGGCTGGTGATGGGCTGGTTCTGAATCATGATGTAAAGTCCGTGCTCCTGTAAATCTTGTAAAAATACTTTCCTCGAGTTTAGATCTTGGTCAAGAAACTGGTTTTCATATAAACCGGGTTTGAGCCAATTTTTAGAAAACATAGAGTAAGATTGGGTTTTAGCCACAAACAATGAACCCTATCAACCAGTTTAATAGCCATCTGCAAATGGTGGATTTTGAGTTTGAATCAAATTCAAAGCAAATAGTGGTTTTGGCCAAATATTTCCTCATTGGATATTGAATAGTTTCTTTAAGCCTTTCATTACTGTTGTACCATGTTTGAACAAAAATCCAGCTGAACTCATGAAGGTTGTTCCCAAGTTTCCACTTGTCCATTTCTTAGCTAAGTTGAGTTTAATCTACCGTAATATCCCGAGAAATAGCCCACCTAAAAGCGAAAGCAAATCAGGTGAAATATGGAGTAAACTAACTTTCGGTGTGTAACCAAAAAAAGTTGTGAAACAATGCCAGCTTTAGATTCTGTGACCCGCAAAACTTGTGATTGCAGGGAGGGGCAATGACCCAAAAACTACTGTCCTTCCCAGTCAGCAATGTTTGTTTATCTCCCGTCGTGGCTAAGGAACACCATTTCTGCTGACGTCACCATTGGTCAGGGCCCTGCAATTATTAGAAGTGGGTTGTCTTTCTATGTTTACAAAAAATAGCAAATCCTGCCAAAAATAGGGGTGGATTATCTTTTGGGGGTGGGGCATCTCTTGAGATATTACAGTAATTATATTTATGAAGTCTGGACCCAGAAAGTCCAATGCCCACATTGTGATGGCTAGGAAACGACAAATTTCAGATAAAATTAAACCTATAGGGATGCCCAGCTATACCTAATTGAGGTGTTTTTTTTTTTATCAATCTTGCTATAAACAAATATCCTTTCTCCAATCTTGAATTTTTAAAAAAAAAAAGAAAGAAGGTTCTCGTGTGGTGAGCACAAGTTATTTGACCATCTGCCCGTATTTGGCCATCTGCTTGCATAATAGCCACAGTTAAGTTCTTAAAATTTTACTGCGATGCAAGTATTAAGGTTTACAAAATTTCCGCTTATTTTAAATACACCAGGTGTGTGCATGCACCATCCCCGTTTGAAGTGTGCTTTCTCCTATGCACACAACTGCGATATTTATGCTTTTTGGAGTGTTGATTGTGGCTGATTAGCCCCGTTAAGCGTGCTTCTTACCAAGCACCGGTGCACTGCGGAGAAGCAACACTTGCGGGGCTACCTTTCGCGGATATTGCTTGTCCACAGTGCACCCGTTCTCGGCAAGAAGCGTGCTCAATGGGGCTAATCCTCCGCGATCAGCACACTTAGAAAAATATGAATATCTCAGTTAGCCTTGAATCGAATATTGAATATCGTATTATTCGAGACTGCTATTAGAAAGTTGGAATATTTGCACAACACTACAGTTCAATCATTAAACAACTAGATCCCTTTCACATTAAACTGGTTGTGTATTTCTGATGCCATATGGGTATGTCATTTTCATTTGAAAGGCTTCATCACATCCAGTATTGCCATTAATCGCATTGGGCTGAAATATGTAGGTTTATGCGACTGTTTTGTGCAATTGTCGTGTGAATCACTATAATATAACATTTTCCTTTATGATTTCAGGCTCCCCTTTATTACCGGAAAGCCAACGCAGCCATCATTGTGTATGACATCACATCACCTAACAGCTTTGAAGCAATGAAACATTGGGTGACAGGTATGTGTACAAAAATTCTTTGCTATCTTTTCAGCAGGGTGGAGAACAAAAATCAGGGCGATTTAAATCGTGATTTTAATCACACAAGTTTTACAGTGGTAATTAAAATCAAATTTTTTCCCGCCAAAGTAATTGCCAAAATATTATTTAATGTCTAGCATTTTCTGCTTTCTGTGTACATTTGTTTTGTATTTAAATCAAATAATCATGAATCAGGGAAGATTTTTAGCAGGCTGAAGAGAAGCAGAAAGTGGTGCTATCAAATCGGAGTGTTTAGTTTTCTTTATAAATTCCACTTCATTTGTCAGTTGCATACCGTCCTCTGCAAGCAAATCAGAACGCAAAAGAAAAAAAAAATAATGTCCTGTAAATCAGAACATGAAAGAAAAAGCAAACAAAGCTTTTTTATTGACTAGAAGTATCGAACTGCTTTTGTTTTGGTATAGTGCTGTTTACATCAGTAAATTTTGTTAATCAAATTGTAATTTAAAGGTTTACATTTTAAGTAATTCTTTATTCCTTATTGTTTTCAGTGATTGGATGGATTGATCATCAACTTGCCATGTTAAAAAAATACATCTAGTGATAAAGAATTACTTGTGCCAGCCTATAGTGCTTTAAATCAAATTAATCTTATTTAAATCAAAGAAATTTGATATTTTTATGGATTTCTTCATGTATTTTTCCATTCTGCTTTTCAGTGCTTAAATCAATATTTAACTTTCCTATTAGAGGTATAGAATCTTCGTGTATTTCCAATTTATTTTTGAATTTCTGTAACTTGTAAATGGGCATGTGAGACTCTAGTAACCAAATAAAGAAATGATGGTTCAGCAGTTGGAGCGATTCAGAATGCTATAAGTGAAACTAGTTCCGAATCCCAAGTAACTTTTTTTATGTTGCTGATGCGGTCATATTAGGCCAACAGCAAAACCAAATTGGCCATGGTCTGCAGTCACCATAACTGGTGTTCGTTATGAGAGCCCAGAAGTTTTATTCAGATATGAGATGGGAACAGTCTACAGATTTATGGGGAGTGTGAGTGAGGTTCATTTGCGCTGAAGTACCAGAATGAGTCGCTTGCTCTTTTTCTGCCAGTTTGGACTCCAGGTGTCAGTGCTCTCACTGCCCAACTCTTTGCCAACACCATCATTATGAAATGCTCTTGTTAGGTCACTGATTGGCACTTCCTTTGAAGCAGTCTCATAGGTGCTCTGAAGAGCTTCTTCGTCTTTTTGTGACTCCAGCATGATCCATCCCAGGGATGGCAAAGCTGCACCTCGCAAGCCGCATGCAGCTCTTTGCGTGTTAAAGTGCGGCTCTCAACTCCCTCCCCAACCCCCCCTCCCCCTCCCTCGCCTCCCCCCTGTTCACACGAGCACTTCCTTAAAAAGAGAACTGGAACGCGTTTTAAATCAAAAGACAGGTTGCGGTTTGGTAGTCTTGTGCTACTGCTACTTTACTTGCAGTTGGACTGCTTTTGACTTAGATAGATTGAAAGTAGTTAGAGTTTCATTTATTCTCTGAACAAAAGGTTTGTCCCCCTCCCCGCAGCTCTTGGAACTTTCGAGGTTTTGTTTGCGGCTCTTAGGCCAGGTAAGCCTGGCCACCCCTGATCGATCCATTTCATGAAGTTCTGAAACTACATATTATCTGAGGCAGTTGTTGCTTCTATATTCAAAATCACCCTTCTGCAGCAACGAAGAGAAAGCTTGGGGGTTGTGGGTTAAGCGGAGCTAACAGCTTTTTATTATTGCAGCAAGCAGTTGTGGACTTTTACAGCAGAGCTGTTAAGGGCTACTTTCCCAAGGATTGTGTCCGTCAGCAAACAAATAATGATGCAGAACTCTGGACAGGTACTGCCATCTATGAGTGACTGCGGCAACCAGACTACCGGCTTGCCGGTTGTTTTGTTGCCGCCGTCGAGAAGAGACCTCCTGCTTTATGCTTTTTTTGTAAACTAACCGTTAAGCCAGTGGCATCTTTAGATTTGATTTGTTTATGTGTCTACTTTGGGCCCTAACTTGACAGGATAACAATAATTCAAATGACATCGTCCCGCCTTACTGTAAAATACTGGGCGAGTGCCCACTCGAAATTCCGAGATATTCATGAAAAAATGGAGGATGAGCGCTTGTCCGGTCATCAATTCTACATACCGTATTTACTCGCACAATGAATGCACTCGCGTAATGAACACACCCCCCAAGTCGGCTATCAAAATTTCGACTTTTTTTTTTTCACTCGCGTAATAAACGCACCCCTAACTCGGATGTCAAAATTTTGACCCCCTCCCCCCCCCCCCCCCCCCCCGCGCACGAAATGAACGCACTTTTTTATCCTGGTGCAGCGAGGTTGCGAATGCATGGGCAGCGTGGGCGAACAAAACGCCTTGTAAAAGGCGTTAAAAAAATTCTAAAAGATCCAACGGAAGCAAGAAAAAAGAACATGGAGAGGAGCTTTTTCTTTTTGCACGGCGCAATCTAGACTTTGGTGTCGCGCGCCGCCGCGCGCAAGGAGGTAAGAGCTTTGCTCTAAGCGAACGAAACAGCTTGCGAAAGGCGGCAAAAAGAAAAACCCACGGAACTAAGAGAAAACAAACACAAAGAGGAGCTTTTTTTTCTTCTTTTTTTTTTGCACAGCGCAGTTTGGTTACGGGGGGGGGGGGGGGGGGGGGGGGGGGGGGTTTCGAGCGAAAATGGATCGACGAAGCGAGATCACTATGACGCATGCCATTTCTAGCGCGTACCAGTGAGTTGCGGGCCACGTGTTCGAGACCCCGTGTACTAAAGTGTGTAAAACCGTCATTAATGGTGTCCTCTGCACTGTGTACTGGAATGATCTGTCAGGATTCCTTCGTTATATGGGAACAGTCCCTGTAAAGTTTAAGTTTTGGTTTCATTGAACATTGTAGCCCCGACAGTCTTGGAACTGTCGGGACGTGACTCCCGTAATGAAGGAAGACAAAGCCATTTGTACACAAAAAAAAAAAACTCTTTATTAACAAAAATTACCTAAAAAGGAAATACACTGCAGTAGAGAGAAAAAAAGATATATTCAGCTGAAAAGGGTTCACAATAACGGCACGGAATTCTGAAAGACATCCCAAAAGGAAACTCGTCAGTTCAAGAAGAAAATTGTCAGTTCACTGTCTTGCCGAGTGCTTGGGTGGTGAGGTGGCGACAAGCCTAGGGACAAGGTTGATGCCTGTGGTCCTGGGGTGGAGGTTGAGCAGCATTGGCAGTCGGAGTGGTGAGACAGGAGGACGGTGCTACCTCGATCTTGACAGGTATCCGCGAGAACACACACACACCAGCCTACTGCAGAGGTTCGCTACTTGGAAGAGCCGTAGACCCAGGCCAAGGAAAAATCGGGAGTCGCTCCGGTCTGTTGCCCGACAACCTTTTACTTTCGCAGCCTGCTGTCTCCGTCATGGTCTCGCTTCCCAAATGCTCTGAATGTCTGCTTTCCTCTCCCGCCGTCGCCTTCGCACATGCCGACTTCGGGGGGCACGTGTGGCACGTGCGTATTCAAAGCCACACACGTGTGACTCTCGCATACATTCACTCGCACAAAGGCCCAGGTCTGCCTAGCGAAAGTCCTGCAGCTGCTTAACAGTGCTTGTCGTCTGACTTTTGCATCCTCTCGTGTCTCGTGGCAGAGCTGCGGAGGAACGTGGAGGAAGCCATAGGAATCTTTATCGTGGGGAACAAGTGCGACCTTAGCAGCCACCGGACTGTCTCCCAGGAGGCTGCGCGCAAGTTTGCCGAATCCATCGGAGGGAACTTTTTTGAGTGCTCAGCACTGAGCAACGAGGGTAAGGGTCTTCTTTTTTTCTTCTTTAAAGATTATAAATGGGCTGTTGTCCCTAGCAGTGTGTTCATAAAATGCGATAGATTATGGAAGAACTAATCATGTCTTAGTATGAAGGTTTTCAAACTTTTCAATGCCTTCTCTGATAGTCGAGGAACCCTTCCCAGCCTCAGCATTGATGCATTGAAGCAGTTCGGAAGCTTACAGATCTTGTAAACAATGACAGACATACTAGGAAGTGTATGGCTTGTAGTTATGCAGTGATGGTGGCTTAGGTCTGCTAGCTCAGTGCTGAAAGGGCAACTCCGCTTTATTTTTGTAAATACAATGCAGTCCTTTTCTGTACCGCCTAGGAAAACCACAGGTCAAATATTACGACCTAGTTCTGTCTAAACGTCTCTTAAACGGTCCGGAAAACTTTGGAACATGCCAAGTTGCCGAAATTGACTGACTCTAGCTAGTGAATTGAAGCTTCTCCAGGCAAGCGTGACAGGTGACGTCAGCCAGGGGCTCCGGAAGACAATTCTGATGGGGGGGGCAGGGGTCAAGGCTCACATCCTTGCAGTGCAGATTCCCCTCCCCCCAACTTTGAAGATCGTACGCGCGGAAAAACCGAAATGGAGGAAGCGACCTTTGTTTAGCCGAAATCTTTTCTGAGTAACAAAAAGAGATCTTCAAAATCTCTAGCACGCAAGAGCGTTTCCGTGGCCTCTCCTGTCACACCGAAAAAAAGTATGAAAATGATTGACGGATGACAGAAATGCTTTTCGGGTCTAGGCGTCGTGCAGAAACTTCAAGGGGCACCTCCCATGCTAGGCCAGCTCTGAACCCTCTCCGGCCATTATGGGATCAGTGCGCTTAATTGGCACAGTATTGGCATGGCTGAGCTTGAAAGAGCCGATCCCAAGCAAAACTCGTCAAAGAGAGTGTGCAGTCCCTCCAAGGACTTATGCTCCGGACTGCTGTTCGTCGAAGCGCACTGCCAGAGACCAATTTCCCGCGGCAAGAGGTTTTACGGTTGGGGAGGCTTATGCAGAGCCAGAGGGAGGCCTCCTCCTTCTTTCCGATGACAAGGAATGGTAGAAAGGTGCCTTTCCTAAGCTGCCCCCATCCCGCTGCCAGTGACTAAGATGTGACCAATACGCGCGCCTCAAGGCTGGCTCAGACGAAACGTTTACTCCAGCACTTAACAGGGGTATCAGCTTTACTACCAATTCTCGTCCTGACAAAACGTCGCTGTCCTTTCTTATTCCGCTTCAAGCTTGGGAGGCGCGGTAGCATGTTGCTCTGAGTACATTAAGGGAGGGTTGTGGGTCGGCCTTCAGCGTCGGGGGGGCATGACCCCTACGAAAAAAACATGAGGGGGGCGGACGCCCCCCCCGGTTCCGGAGCCCCTGACGTCAGCATTTCCTCTCGGAGCTCAGTGGTGTCCATGCTATTGGTGTACGGCACCTGCGCAGCGCGTTTCTTGGGAGCCGTCCGGCCGTCCCACCGTTACCGCCATTTCCCGCATCACAACTGCCGTCATTGTCTCACTGCTTGTAATAATTGTCTCTTGGAGTTTCGTTCACACTATGTGCACAGACTGATGTGACAGTTATGCTGGCATCGTTGAATGTCTTAGACGCCAAAACGTGGTGAAGAGTGCAGTGCAGACGACACTTGCACCTGTCACTCGTCTGCTCCAATCTTGTCCGTCGTTGCGTAGAGGATCACGTGACTTCTTGTGCCACGTGACAGCCATGTTGTTGGCAGCCCGAGGCCAATGTTGCCAAACGGTGCTGAAGTTTCGGTTTCAATTTCTGCTCATGTTTAAAGTAAGATCTAACAATACTGTCGAGACCGGTTATAACGAAGTCAACGAGAGGCGGAAATCGCTTTGCTATGTCCGCTTCTTTGTTATACAGAAACTCATAAAAATAACATGGCAAAAAAAAAAAGATAACATGGACTTTTACAAGCACATGTCTATCGAGCCTGCAGATAGTGGTCGAGGCTTGCCTGCACATGTCCTCTGCGAGATCAAAGCCGCTTCTCGCCAACTGCGAGAAGTTCCGATCAAAAAAGTTCCTGCTATGTACGGACCATGCCGACAGCTAGCTGTGACGACCCCGTGGAGGACGCCAGCGGTGGACGACATTCTTCACGTTTATGCGCACTCTGTCAAGGAGGGCACGCTTTTGATTCAAGGAGCCTTCATCTTCCCCGTCAAGGTGCCGGCGGTGCCGGGACTCTCCATTGTTGAGTGGTGATGATTGGCCGAATCGGTGCTTGAGCGAAGTAGAGTTTCGCGCAAGAGAGACCTCACCAACCAGACGCTAACACGGATCCCGAAGCAAACAAAGAAGTGCGCATGGCACCGAGTTTGCGCTCAACCTTGTCTGTCGTCGGTACGGAGAGCCTTGATTAAAGAGATAAGGCAACTGCTCGGTCGGAGTCACGTGGTTTGCGGGCCACGTTTGCAAAACGAGCAGCTGCAGCATGCAAGGAGTCAAAACTCGAAAGCTTCTACAAACGTGTCCACCTCTCCGCCCAGTTTCCTCTCCACACTGGTCACGCAACAATCAAATGCAGGCGTACTTACTGTTCCCTCTCTTAAATTTAGGCTCTCTCCGTTACTAGCGCTCCGAACGCCCCTATCGGCATGCCACGACGGCTTCTCCGCGTGCTATGTGGTAAAGCCACTTCCCAGATAAGGAGCGGGACGCAGACAACGTTACAGAGACTGCCGCCGATGACCTCTCCAGCATCTTCTGCAGCCTGTTCTGGGTGGCTTCTTGGCCGTGGCAGTAAAGTGCAGCGGCCAAGTAGACCAAAGTATGTACAATCTTCGGCCTTAGGAGACCGAAGATTGTACATATTAAGGGGGGACACTACCTGGGAATGTTAACTTTTTAACCACTCACTCAATTGGCGTGATATTTGGAGGAAGTGTTTGTAGCCATATAGAAGGAGGGCATGCAAAGTTTCAGCCCTGTGAACCAATTTTAAGGGGGACTATAACCCCGAAACAAAGTAAAGCAGAAGCTTTGCATAGAATCTGCTCAATGAATCTATCATTGAGAAGTGGTGTTGATAACCAGACATTTCTCTGGTGGGTAACATACTGGAATACCTGTTGCCAGTTACTATGAAACAAAATTTTAAAAAATATGCATCGTTCAAATAAAAAAGAAAAATTTATGAAAGCATTTTTTTTAAAACATTTATTAAGTTTTGCAAATTACAATTTTTCATAATAAAGGAACATGAAAATGTAAAATCTAAGTTCATAGTAACAGGCTCAATAAAATTGTGGCATACAAGCCGCAAATATTAAGTCTCGATAGTTTCATACTGAAACGATAGTTTTATTAAGGTGGGATTTGCTGCCAAAAAGCTGAACTGAGAAAAACGCGTTTGAAATTTCAAATCCACTTTACTTAATTTTTTCAATTTCTTTCCTCAAAAGAAATGTCTGGGGTGTCTTCATGTGACCTAGAACTCTCCAGCTCCATATGCTGGCAATCCTCCTCTGCTCATTTGCGATGGCTTCGAGTTTGCGTTATTTCTGGGCAGTCTTAGAGATGCCCAGTGCCTTCACCTTGGCCTTCAGGATGTTCTGCTGGGTTGCCTTTCTGGTGTGCTCCTCGTGGTGGCTTTTGGGGCACATGTCCATCTTGTTGAGGATCCTCTCAAAGCCCATGGGCTCCAAGTTGTATGCGAGAACAGCCATGGCCACAGCAATCTCCACTGTCCTCAGCGATGCAAATTCCATCTTGGGGCATCTCTTCCAGATGAGTGCGTTGAATGACTTATTCGAGTTCTGAATCTTCTTAGCACTTTTGAAGCATGACAGCTGGTTGTAGATGGGTACCAACTCCTCTTCCCTCGTGAAGGCTGGGTGATACGGTTGTGGCACAGACGGTTTCCCAGCAGCAACCAGTGCGTTGTGGCAGTTGTAGTGGCACCACGAGTCTTCTCTGCTACGGCAAGCCACATGCCATGGTGCTTCATTGATAAGAGTATGAGTGCAAGAGACTTGCGTACACACCTTCCTGCATTTTGGTGATGTCAGGAGCGTTGTCTTTTAGAGCAGTCGCATAATAGTTTGTTAGCTTTCTCATTGCGACGTTAGTCAACTTCCCCTTCTCTCCAAGGCCTTTCTTGCTCTTCAACTTTTAATGCGAAAGCATTAGCTGTCCCATAAAGTGAAGCCGGCAAACGGCACCTAAATTCCCATTGGCTGCAACGTGTCATATGTGGCTCCACAACATAAACTTCATCGTTGCTAAGGGGCCAGCCGAGCAGCTGGCAGCGCAGTGCAAAGAGTAAAACACGTGAAAAATTTCTCAGGGAGGTATCTGTAAAGAAAGTAAATTAATGGCTTTGAAAAGAAAATTTCGTACATTTCAATTTGGATAAGAATCGAACCTGGACCTTCGAGTTGCGAGACGAGCATGCTTTCTCGACGCCACGGCGGCTCCACAGTTCCGGCTGACTACAGCTGTGCCTAGTGCGTACGTCATGCTTTCGCATTTCCACACATAAGCAGTCTTAAGTGTCTCTGCCAAATACTTTCCATGCTACTGTACATCCTCTTGGCCATGTGGTTGACACAGTCTTCCTTCTGAATGTTTTTGTCATAGAGGCCAAGACCAGCAATGTGCATACACGCCTTGCTGTCACCATCATTTAGCATGGTGAAATCCTTCAGCTTTCGGAGCTCCAAAGATTTGCTGAAAATGACTCCTGCAGCTGCAACCTCCATAGCGTTTGACGATCCTCCGAAGTTCTTTTGACAAACATAACCTTCTGCACCCTCCTTTGAACCCATGTTGCATCCGTGACAGTACTTGCTGTGAACGGAGAAGTCAAGCACCAAACCGGTTGTCACTTCAATGACTACGCTAACCCCGAAGTTCGACGTGTGGCCGCACTTCTGCCAGGTAGTGTCATAACTGTCGCAGGTTTCGAGCAAGTCATCTGCATTGTTGACATGGTCTTCTCCATCCTCAGACACTGAGCTCCTGTCACTGCTGTCGTTGCCTCCTGCATCACATCGCACACTGCTGCCATGGACAAGCCTCCTCTGCAGCCTTCTGATAGGTCTCTAGATGCATTGGCGATGGAGCATTCATGCCCCTGAAAAGGTTGTTCAGCTTTGTGAAGCTGATGCTGCAGTTGGTTCTGACGACACAAAGGCACGCGGGAAGCTTGCTCTGCCGTGTCTCTCCAATGGCCGCCGGCTGTGGCGTCGTCAGAATGTCCTTGCAAGCTCCGCATACGACGACAAACTGAAGATTGGCTCCAACGTCTCTTTCCTTCAAGTCCAGTTTATTTTCACAGCAATTGGGACACAGCAACGCGCTCACCAATGTCTTCACGGCAGGCACATCCACGAAACGATGCCCATCGAGCACCACGTCGCGAACTTCGTCAGCTGGTTTTGGCTAGTCGGCAGGTCGGTCCAAAAGCGTGATCTTCCGCTCGAAGGTCGTTAACTCATCTGCTTCCATCGATGCTGAACCACTTTCGGGATGTGGCGTAGAAGAAGAAGCCTCCAGAAACGGTGACAGGCAGGACGGACCGGGCGACATCGCCGACGGGGCCGCTTCAGGAGCTTTAGAACGTCAGCCAACGGCTGTGATTCTCGATTTCGTGAACCGAAAGCGTTTACCGAAGCTTCCGTGCACGTAAGCTTTACTCAGCAACATTTTCAGAACGAAAAAAGATAAGAAAGATTAAAGCGAAACAGCGAGATGTAGCAGATTCGACGATAAAACGTGGTCCGAAGCGTGACCGTTGCTAAGATCACGTGATGGCTGAAAAGCAATCGTGGCTCTAGTTCCTGCTTTTCGGTCAATAGGAAAATGAGTTCCATTAAATTCTATATTATTTTTCCCAAGAAGAAGCTTTCGCGACGGGGATCTTTTCGTGCACACATACCCTCAACCCGTGTTTACTACTTTACTAAAAAGTCAGAAAAACAACCTTTCCAACGAGGGTATGAATGCCACGCTAGGCATCGTAGGCACAGCGCTGTACCGTACCAAAAACCGGAGAAATGGTGCTTTTCTCACGTCCTTTGCGAGCGCGCCACACCTCAGAGCATCGTGGAGGCATTGAAAATGTTTATTTTCTCGGTAATTACAGCACGGAAGTTTACCGAATTTCGCCTACTGCTCATTAACAGTTAGAGGTGCCAAGACTGCAACATTCGAAAAACACATTTTTTTTGCCAAAAAACGGGCATTTTAGGGCAGTGTCCCCTCTTAAAGTACTTGGGCACATCTGGACCCTAAAATAAGTATGAAACATCCACCCAAAGTTTGCTAAAAATTCGAGCAACTTAAAAGCTCAGGTGCTCGTTCGGTTGGGCGGCAAATAGTGAGATAGCGACCGACAGTGCAACTTACAAAGTTAGAGTAGGGCTTGTTTGTTAAGAAAGCATCACATGTGTGAACTGTGACATATCCAGCTGTGTCTCATGAACCCAAAAAATCTTTTCTGTGCTACAAATTAAATTTTTATGAATGTCATTTTCTCGATTGTGCATCCCGAAACTGCAGAAGTTTACTCGAAAAGCTACTCCAACAAGTGAAGGCGTCACGGTGATAGCCCAGTGAGTGCAGGTGTTTACGCTCTGCTTCGACACGGCGAACCTCGCATTCCCTCTTTTCGGAAGGTGTCCCAACCTTGTGTGAGCTCAACATGTACTCGCACCACAGCCAGGGAAGCACCATAAGCTTCTCCAGCTATGCCACTGGATGTAGATGACCGATTCTGTGTCTCCACATTTTTGTGGAATGCTTCATTCGATTGGTACAGCTTTTAAGGAATACGCACAACTTACTTGTAGCACTCAAGGCATTGCGATTAAAGATACATTGGCCTCCTATTAAGATAAACACGAATTGTCCTTCAAAACTTGCTCAGCCAATCAGATGCTCAGCTTGACAGCTGTGAACGAACCATTGCCGCGTGCGTGGTGGAGTTGGCAATGCACGTGGCTACTACGCTGAGGGATATGATTGAAATCCCACTCGGTCCGTATCTTTCTTTTGATAATTCTGTGCTCTTCTGTAAAGTTCCAGCCCATTCTCAGCTGTCATCGAGTGTTCTGGTTCGCAAGATTCCTGAACATAGCGCGTGTACAAAGGCAGCAATAACGAGCTGCGCCGGGACAGTTGCCCTTCCGCCGCAGAAGTGTGGTAACTTTTCTCTTTAAGTTTTTAGGCGCAGGTTTGCTTCATTAAACTTTTGTTTCCAGGTTTACACTTGCCTACTCGTTTTATTCGTGACACTGTCAAGCTGGGTATATCCTAATTATGGTTGCATGATAAAAGCAGACTGAAAAAGCCCTAAAATGAAGATATTCTGTCACGCCCACTTGTAACTAGTGATGGACCGAATCTGCCGAACTTTTGCAGGAAAGTTCGGCAAAGATTCGGCAAAATTCGGCAAATGTCTGTGCACGCGCGAGAACGCGACGGAGCCTTGGATTGCAAATGGACGCTGTGCAGTCGTGCGGTTACTAGGTTACCATCGTGCAGTGTAGTTCAACCAGCGGTTACGGCGCGGTGTGGGGTAGGCAACACGGTAACTGTGCGTTTCTGAGCCAGTGTGGTTCTCTTCAACATTTTCTGCCTCAAGAATAGAAGATCGACCAGTAATTTACGCAGTCCTGGCAAGTGGCAAATGATGCGGTGAATTCTGAAACATTGAGACATTGACCAACAATTACTTTAAAGCACTCCTCGCAATTATAACAATTCTGTTTTCGGCTCAGAAGTACTGTGTTCCAAAACAAAATAATATTGCTTTTTCAATTAGTGTTACTTGTATTTCGCGATGTTCATGTATCTGCATAAAACTAAACAGAACTATAATGCTCGACGTTGCACATCCCACATTTACTCTCTCTATCTTCCGAAACGTTCGTGTGTGTCCTAACACCAGAAACAGGCATTTTAAAGGTTAAAAACGAGACCTTGCGAATATGGGACGCATACTTTCATGCAAAGCTGACGTCAAGTGACTCAAATCGAATAAAAAGCATATTTGCAATATTATTATTCTCTTTTCTGGTGAAGGCTCAGCAACCGTTGCATTCGTTTTCGCGCACAAAACGGTGACTCTTAGGGAAAGCAAGAACGCAGCGTTATTGCCTTCATTTTAGCAATGTACGCACTCATATGCAGGTTTGCGCTGATGATGCCTCAAAACCGAAACTCTCGTAGCGTGATTCGTGACTGTGCCACGGTTGCTTCTACCCAACCTCGTTGTCACGCCACTTCTGCAAGGAGCACTAAAATTGCCAGTAAACACAACAAAAATGACACCGATACAATTACCTTGCAAAATATCACCTTATTTAGTAAACATGTTGCATTTAAGTTAAGAAAAAAAGAAACATAAAACCTTTTCTTTTCGCCAGACAAAAACGAAATATCAACGAGTCTGGTAACAATGTATTTTTGCCGAATCTTTGCCGAATCTTTAGAAAAGTTCGGCAAAAGTTCGGCTTTGCCGAATCCCAAGATTCGGCACCGAACTTTCGATTCGGCAAAAGTTCGGCCCATCACTACTTGTAACGAAGTCGGTTATAACGAAATAAACGCTATAGCAAAGCGACCACGATTTAGTGAAGGAAATTGAGCGGCTCCTGCAGATATAGCGAAGATAAATATTGTTATGCAGTCAAATCTCATCATATTGAACATGGATATATAGAATTATTGCTTATATTGAATCGTTGTCGAACTATCATAGGAATTATGTGCATTCTACATTATTTTATATCGAACTGTCGGCTAAAAAAAATGGATATACCAAACTCGTCGGAAAGCGTGCGCTCCGGAGACAGGCGGCATGGCAGGCTTTCCCGTAACACGTCGGAGGATAGCAGTGGCGCAGCAGGCCTTTGCAGCTCTTACAAGCGCATGCCTATGGTGCCGGAAGCACCATTCAGACCCTGCATCATATGCAGACGGCTCAATTTCTCCGCAGTTTGTTCCGCCTCGGACAGGCTCAGTCGTACCTCTCTTTTCGTGCGCTTACAGACTCGACTCCTGCAGTCTTGCAATTTTGTTCCTCTGATGCTGTGTCAGCCGCGCGTGGCGTAGTGATGCCAACAAACGTGTAGAAACTTACGTCCCTGACGTTTGCAACAGCTTGAGATCATCTGCCGCGTTAAAAAAGGAGAAAAGTTCAGCATTGCCAAAGCGTACAACACACCGCGAAGCACTTTGAGCATACTACTGAAGACGAAAAGCGACATCAGCGCAAAGATTGAACGAAGCAAGCACTCCTACGCACGGCATGTTCGGACACCGGTCTTCGAAAACGTGGAAAGGTCACTGCAGAAATGGTTTATGGACACGAAGGCTCAGAACGTTCCGGTGTCAGGGCCAATGCTTCAACTGAAAGCAAAGGACTTCGCATTCGTCCATCGAGCAGAAATATTTACCACAAGTAGCGGGTGGCTACAACGACATTGTTGGGAAGACGGTCTCGGGAGGAAGCGCGGACGCCAATGTGGAAAACATAAAGGAGTGGCTCAAAAAAATTCCAGGAGGACGCTTAAGAATGCTTTTGTGTAGGAAAGCGTAAGCATTATAGTCCCACAAGAGAAATGTTTTCGAGTAATCTTTCTACGTGTGTTAAAGTTTATGACGACGTATACGACATGTCCAGGACGATATCCTAGAGATCGAGGCCAAGTACGGCATCTCGGACGACGTCAAGGACAACGTGAAGGACGACCTCTCAGACGGCCTCAGGGACGACTTCTAGGGCAACCACTAGGACGGTCTCGAGAAGGATGCCTAGAGGACGACGTTTAAGACGACGTCGAGAACAGCGCCTAGAGGATAACCTCTAGGATGACCTCTAGGACAATGTCTAGGACGACGTCGAGAACGACACCTAGGGGACGACGTCTATACCTTGTTTCACCTTATGTCCGAGCGCGGACGATGTTACGAGCCAAAGGGCCAACCAAACAGCGCACAAAGCGCAACATCATTGCGTGCTCTCTGCGCTTGATAGGACTAGCCGGTGGAGGAGCACTCACAGCGAGACGGCGAATACCCGCTAATCCTATCAACTGCAGAGAGCACGCCATGACGTTGTGCCTCTTTCTCTGTTTGATTGGCCCTTCGGCTCATAACATCGGCCGCGCTCGGACCTAAGCTGAAACAAAGTATAGGACGACCTCAAGGACGACGCCTAGAGGATGACGTTTAGGACGACCTCTAGGACGATACTAAGGCGTCGTCCTTGAGCATACGATTGAGCGGCACATACTTGATGACATATTTTTAAGGCCATCTTTCGGGCACAACGATACCGCTCTCGTAATGGGACAAGTAAGGCTTTCGCCTTAACAAGAGAGGCCCAAAATTCTCGCAAGATATGAGCAATGCAGATCCTCAACGCTGATGAGACAGGCCTGTTCTGGCAAGTGGTTCCGTGACAAATGCTCGACACCCGTGGGAAGAAGTGTTATGGCGGTAAGCAAAACGGAGCCCATACCACAGTTTTCTTGGCTGCCAACATGGAGGGCAGCACTAAACTGCCGTCCCTTGTCATCAGCAATTTTCAGACCCTCAACTGCATGCGCAACCGCAACAATATTCCTGTGATGTACACACAGAACAAGAAGTCATGGACGACGCACGATACCTATCAAAAATGGCTCGAGGATTGGGACGCGGAGCTTGCAGACAAGCATTTCAAGGCGTGCCTAATTGTTCGGCAGACCACACGAACGTGCCGCTCAAAAACATAGAGTTCAAGTTCCCACCGCTGAACACTACATCAAAACTACAGCCATTGAATCAGGGTATAATTTGGACGTTCAAGGCTATTTATAAGCGAAGCCTGATCAAAACGTTGCTCCTCATGCTGCAGATGAGCCAAGACCTCAAGGTCAACCTCTTAGGTGCCATCCAATTGCTTAAGGGGGGGACACTACCCAAAATGTGAATGTTTGAACCGCTTGTCTGATTTAAATGACATTTAAGGGTTTGTTTCTGTTGATTTTGAGAACATTTGTGCCAAATTTTGTTAACCTGAGTGAAGTAGAAAAACAAATCCAAATGTTCAAAAGTGAAAGTGGGTGTGTCTGCATAAAAAAAACTATTGTTTTGAAATTACTTATAAATTTGTTGTTTTCATGTGTTATATTGCTTTACAACAATTCAGAGCAGATAGCTATGGAGCCATATTTCTATATTATACCATCTTTCATGAACAAAAACCACATAGACACAAATACTGTTTTTTAGATTTCCATCCTTTGTCCAAAATTTTAGTTCTTGAGCACGAAAAATGACAAAAATAAAATATACTTGCTCATAGCTATCTTCCCCTTTGAATTTCACCCCAGAAAAACACATAACATTGAATCCAAGTTACATAATAACAAAACAATAGTTTTCCTAAAGTGAAATTTATGCAAAAAGTGGAATGTAGAAAAATGTGGTTAAAGTGCTTCAACCTCTACCTTTTCTTTAGCATCAGTGGGCCGAAAATAGTTTATAAAAAATTAACTATGCAGTGTAAACTAATGAAACTTTCTGGGAAGACCCTTTAGATGTTGGTGGATGTTGGTGGTGACAAATGACATTTGTCAAAATCAACTTTGTTTGCAGAAATTGTTTTTTTTTTTTTGGTGGAGGGGTAGTGTCCCCCCTTAAAGCAATGGTGAACCGAAATTTGGATTTTAAAAAAAAATGATGCTGGAGATGTAGGCGGAACGCTACAATCCCTACAACACTACTAGTAAGGCGATATCTCAAATGGACGGCCGTATTTTTGGAAAAAGAAGTCGAGATTGAACCAGGCCGACGAGGCGCGTGATGCCAAGATACCTAGTTTCCTCCTCTCTTCGCTTCGCTCTCTCAAGGCAGTGAGGCGGAGAAGACACGAGGCCGCTCCCTCTCCTTCTCTGAGAAACATGACGGCAACATTCCTGCCAAATGTGCCTCTTTTTTTTTTAAAATATGGTTATCCCTTTGAGATATCGCTGTATGAGTGATGTTTTGGTGTTTGTAGCATCCCGTTGCACGCTTTTGCCACGTGTTTTGGGGAATCCAGATTTCGGTTTAGCATCCCTTTAAGGCTGCATGGAAGAATGTAAAGCAAAAGACAATTGCCAACTGCTTTCGGCATGCTCAACGAAACGTGGAGCGAATTTTTATGTTTTGTGGGTGCTGTACCGGAGAACATGACCATCAACGATTTTGTCGGTAATGATGACAAAGCGGGGATCACGGCCGAACTACGGACGTGGAAATCAACGCAGAGGTCACCCGCGAGCTGGCTTTAGAGGGGATGGCTACTGAACCTGGCGCTTCGAACGCCCAGGGCCTTTCTTCGCTCCCGACTTCGAGCGAAGCTATGGCCGCTGTGTCACTTTTACGCTGCTACTGCAGCGCAATAGACGGTGCTTGTAGACTGCTTGGAAGCCATGGAGCAGGCCGTAATAAAGCATGGAGCAGGCCGTAATAAAGCATGCGGTCAACTCCAAGAAGCAGTCTATGCTGCGGCAGTTGTTTTTTTTTCGCCGGAAAAAAATAACTCATCTTAACGCTTCATGTGAGTAGGCATTTTGGCCGTTTGCATTTTAGTGATTAAATCGCGCGGCACTTCGACGCGTTTTTTGGTGTGATTTTATATATTGAATTTTGGTTACATTGAATTATTTCACGGTTCTCGCACTGTTTGATATAAACGAGGTTCGACTGTAATTAAAAAAAAGTAATTGAATTCAGAAAAGTTCCAAGTCGTAGAGCGCCGCACTTTGCTGCTGCGACCGAGCAGCTATAACAGGCAGGAGACAAAGCTGAAAGACTGCCGGCAGCAGCCTCTGCGTCGTCGTCTGCTCCCCACTCCTCACCTGGGAAGCGACTTTTCCGTAATGCACACCGAGATGCCGTCATGGCATTCCGATAGAGGTATTTGGAGCGCTAGCGACACAAGGGGCCGACGTAAAGGGTCTAGATTTAAAAAAAGGGAGCAACTCTAACTATGGAGAGCACTTACAATTTAATGCCAGGCACCTCCTGGGCAGATTGACGCAAGTGTGCTCGCATTGGGTTGTCTGGTGGCAAGAAAACCGAGCGGAGAGGCGGAGACGTTTGCGAACGATCAACGCTTTTGACTTCTTGCACCTCGTTTTGAAAACGCAACCCATAAACTATGTGACCCCAGCCAAGCTGTTGTCCCCTTTAAATCGACACTTTATACCAAAGAAATGCGGACTTGAGAACAAACTTTCTGCCGTGCGCACGTCTTTGTTTGCTTTGTGTTGTGCGTCGGCGTCGCTGGTCGGCGTAGTCGCTCTCTGAGCGAAAGTTTCTCTGCTTAAGCACCTGTAAAGCCAATTGCCGTCACTCAATGGCGAGTGCACCAAGTCCTGGCATTGCCGGCATTACGCAGAATAGTAAGGCAATCTCCTTGAAACATAAGCGCGCCATCCCCGATGGGGTGCGCATGTATGTAAAAAATGCCACCCCACTGCCGATGTCCTCTGCGGCGGCCATCGCAGCTATCGGCACGGTCCGTACGTAGCTCACAGGATCTTCTTTCAGTCAGGGCTTCTTTTCACAGTTGGTGAGAAACAGCTCTGATCTAGCAGAAAGTGCGTGCAGGGAAGCCTCAACCGATTTTTATAGTAACCCGTTTTTCTTTTTCTTTGTGTGTGTGTGTGTGTGTTACTTTTATGGAGTTTGATATAGCAAAGTGATTTCCGATTCCCGTTGACTTCGCTATAACCGGTCTCGATGGGACTTATAAAGAAACATTTACTTGCCATGCGAGAAACAAAATTAATTTTGTGTTTCATATGACTTCATATATGTGCATGTCATCACACATGCATTCTTGAAACATCGCGCATATTTGGTCTTCATTGAACCGGGAGCCCGAGTTATGTGTTCCTTTACAAAAGTTCATGTTCAGTTGTCGTCTAATGTCTTCGGCCTTGACACAAAAAACAGCCCCATTCATCAGGAAGTTGGCCTTCACACTTGTCATGCAAAAATTGTGCACCGCTGTATGCATTGTTTTTCGCTATTGTGCATTGTCACAATTGTTAAGCGTGTCCAGTATCTAGTACTTTCCACCTTTTACAGTGCCTGTCAATGCTCTCCTGGCAATTCTGAACTTCCGTTTCAAACTTTACTTTCAAAAGGGAGAGGCTGACATGTGCATCTTGACATCCTAGGTTCAGCTGTTGAGCATAGTCACGTATATATTGTAAAGCACATTAGAGCTTTAGTTAAAGCCTGCTCAAGCAGCGGGCAGCCAAGCAGCCAAAGCTTTGTTGCTTTGTTCCAAGTCTTAATCGGGTAGATCAGCGGCAGGTCATATCCTGTGGTAGCACAGATAGAGCAAAATTCAACCAAACATTCAAGGTTTGTTCAGCATGTTTTAGAATTTGGGTTAAGCAAGTTTAGCAGGAGCCTACTGTAGACCCTTCTCCTCTTTACTTGAGTGTTACTTTTTACATCTTCATAGTTATGGGTCTCTTTGTCGCTACAGTCCTCCTGTTCACGAACACTTTATAGAATGTCATCAGTCGTCGACTTTAGGGGCAAAGCTCCTTAGGGTCTAGCCTTGTCCGGTGTCCGTGCTCACATCGATCTTGCTCGTGTTCATGTAGGGCAAAAAAACAAAAACAAAAAAAATGATGAAAAAAAAAATGTTTGCTTAGTCGACAGGATTCGAACCTGTGCGGGGAGACCCCAATGGATTTCTAGTCCATTGCCTTAACCACTCGGCCACGACTGCGGGTCGAGTAGGGGGCTCTGAGATGTGGTAGTAACTCAAGAGCTGGGGATGTCATGGACGAAACCTTGCATGTAGCTGCTCAACGTCTATACAGGAAAGGGCGCTGCGGTCAAATTCGTATATAATCGCGTTTAACTTTGCATGCATTGGCTCAACGTTTATAGACGAGAGGGCACTGCGGTCAAATGCTTAAATGCTTATATAACAACATTCCATACCACAACTTCTCTTACTGATATGGATGAAAACGAACAAAAGGCTCGGCATGCTGCGGCTCAGCGTCTACGCAGACAAGCACCACCAGAGCTTCACCCCAATCAACATCATTCACCACGTGGAGATGCAGTCATTTTTTGTTGATGTCCACACTGCACATAGACCTTGTACGTCATTGAAGGGACCACGGGAAGCTTCTCGACAACTTCACCCCACAGCTTGCCTGCATAGCTTTCCTTTGGATGCTTTTAAAGTGCAGCTCTTAGGGGCCCGTTCCCGGCTTGAGCGGCGTCGGCGTTGTTGTGTCCAGAAGTAGACACACGGAACGACGAGGAAGAAGCGAGCTCGAGCGACCGACGCGAGCCAGCGAGCCAGCCGAACGCTGCCGTCTGCCGATACCGGAATCACCTTGATTGTAAATAGTTGTTCTATATGTACTAAAGGTTTATTCGTAACGGCTGCGAGTACTCCATGGTCTTAGAAACACAACAAAGTGGCGACGAGGAATCAACCTAGACCTGATCTACCAGGGCAAGAATCGACCGAACCAGGTACTGTGCATCATGGACGACCTATCGCGTTCGATTGGACCTTATGAGGAAGGAACAAGCTGGGACGAGTACGAGGAACGCCTTCAAGAGTATTTCGAGTTGCAAAAAGAAAACATCAAGACCAATCGGATGAAAGTTTCTGTTTTGATCACTGCCATCGGACAGAAAACTTACTCCAGACTTCGGGATCTTTCGTCTCCTGAGCAACCGAGCAAGAGGACTTATGAAGAGCTCGTACAACTCCTAAGTCGATTCTACTCGCCTAAGCGGTTAGTGATAGCCGAGCGCTTCAAATTTGGAAAGCGGGATCAAAGATCAGGTGAACCTTCAACCACGTATTTGGCAGAACTAAGACGGCTGGCGGAGACCTGTCAATTTGGAGACAAACTCGAGGAGCAACTGCGCGACCGATTTGTTTGTGGTCTCAATCACACGATGGCCCAGAAGCAGTGCCTGACAATTGAAAATCTGACTCTGACACGAGCTGTGGAATTAGTAGCGGGATTGGAAGCGGCTGAGGATCAAATGAAAATTCTCAAGGATGCGCGCGCCACCGCTGAAGACGAGGTGAAACAACTAGCAAGTACAAGCGCTGCCTGCTGGCGTTGTCTCAAAACCAACCACACTCCTCAAGATTGCCGCTACAAGGGCTACGACTGTGACGCATGTGGACAAAAGGGTCACCTGCGGAAAGCCTGCAAAAACAGCAGCGTGCAACAAAGAGGGAAAACGTCAAATCAGCGTGGAAAAGGCAAACGCAAGGGACCAGCCAAGAAAGGAAAAGGAGCGGTGCAACAGTTGAAAAAGGAAGAGAGAGCGGACGAATATTTAGTCCTGCGAACAAACGCGGAAATACTGACTGTACCACCCCTCAAGAAAAGCGTCTTTATTAATGAAGTGACTCTGGAGATGGAGGTGGACACCGGAGCTACGGTGACAGTGATTCCAAAGCGGCTGCAAGGAAAACTGAAGATTCGCACGCTGGAGCCTTTCAGGACCAAGCTTCGCACTTGCTCAGGACAAAGCTTGAACGTCTGTGGTACTGCGGATGTCCAGGTCACAAGCAATCAGAAGACCTGGACGCTGCCACTAGTCGTGATTAATGCAGAGGTGCCACCACTGTTGGGAAGAAATTGGATACAAGTCCTGGACGAGACATGGATGCCAGCACTCCAGGTGAATACTGTGAAAGATGCGCATTGCTTAGAAGGCATCCTGGCCGAGTGTCAAGAACTTTTCAAAGAGGAACTAGGGTGCTTCAAAGGAGTTGAAGTCAATCTGCAGCTGAAGCCAGACGCCCAACCAAAGTTCATGAAAAGCCGGAAAGTTCCCTATGCACTCCAGCATCTGATCGAAACACAGTTAGATGACATGGTAAAAAGAGACGTCATCGAGCCAATAAACTACAGTGAATGGGCAACGCCTACAGTCAACATTCCAAAGGGAGAAAAAGAGGTCCGGATCTGTGGCGACTACAAGCTCACGGTAAATCCACAACTTGAAGTGGACCAGTACACTCTGCCAACAGCCAGTGACTTGTTCACGACTTTGAACGGTGGGCAGAAGTTCACTAAGTTGGATTTAAGACACGCCTACGAGCAACTGGTGTTGAATGAGAAGTCTCGCCAGTACGTCACCATACACACGCATAAGGGACTCTACAGATACAAGCGTCTACCTTATGGGATCGCCTCCGCCCCTGCTATCTTCCAGAAACAAATGGAGATACTATTGGGAGGGATTCCAGGTGTCTGCGTGTTCCTGGACGACGTTTTGGTAACCGCAGAGGACGATACAACGCACTTAGAGAGACTGCACGAAGTACTAACGCGCATGAAGGATCGTGGACTTCGGCTAGCGAAAAAGAAGTGCCTGTTCATGAAAGACAAGGTGGACTACCTGGGACATACAGTTAGCGGTTCTGGAATAAGCACAATGAGGAAAAAGGTCCAGGCTGTACAGGAAGCACCGGTTCCCAAGAATGTGAGCGAGCTACGATCGTTCTTGGGACTTGTAAACTACTACGGACGTTTCGTGCCCAAGTTGTCTACGATTCTAAAGCCGCTCACGCTTCTGCTGCATGAAGACATGCCGTGGAACTGGTCACCAGAGTGCGACAGGAGATTCCAGGAACTCAAGGGAATCTTGAGCAGAGCCCCAGTGTTGGCTCACTATGATCCAGAGCTACCACTGATTTTGTCTTGCGACGCTTCCCCAGTAGGAGTTGGAGCCGTGTTAGCGCACGTGTATCCGGACAAGACAGAGCGTCCTATTGCTTATGCATCAAGGACACTTGCTCGAGCAGAGGAAAATTATGCTCAACTGGAGAAGGAAGCTCTAGCGATCGTCTTTGGAGTGAAGAGATTCCATGACTACATATATGGACGTAACTTCATCTTGGTAACCGACAACAAGCCGTTGGCAACCATCCTTGGACCCAAGAAAGGCATTCCAACAATAGCAGCTGCAAGATTGCAACGTTGGGCAATGCTTTTGTCAGCATACCAATATACAATGGTCTGCAAGAAATCAGAAGACAATCTCAACGCCGATGCCCTATCTCGCCTGCCAATTGATGGACAAGAAGAAAAGGTGAACGACTATGCCACAAGTTTTTACATGGGACAGCTAGACCTGTGTCCAGTAGACACGAAGACCCTGCAGGAGGCAGGAGAGAAAGACCAACTGTACACCAAGGCACTGAAATTCACTCAAACCGGATGGCCTGAGAACGTAAGTCCAGATATGGAAGTATACTTCAAGAGGAAGTTGGAACTTACGGTGGAGGAAGAATGCTTATTGTGGGGCCGAAGAGTTGTTATTCCAGAGGCATGCCGAGAAAGAGTACTGCACGAGCTTCATGCGGTACATGACGGCATTGTGCGCATGAAGAGTCTGGCAAGACTGCATGCTTGGTGGCCCAACATAGACAATGACATTGTCAGAACAGTCGAAGAGTGTTCTCTGTGTCAGAAGTTTCAGAACCAACCAGTTCAAGAGTATTTCCACTGGCCGACACCCGAACAACCCTGGGAAAGACTGCATATTGATTTTGCTGGCCCGTTCCTAGGGGAAAGGTTTCTAGTTGTCACCGACGCCTTTTCTAAGTGGCTAGAAGTGGAAATAATGTCGAGCACGATTGCGGAGAAAGTCGTGGAAGCTTTGCGGAAGTTGTTCGCACTGCATGGACTACCGCGAACTATTGTCTCGGACAATGGACCACCCTTTCATTCTGAGGTTTTCGAAGAATTTTTGAGGGGAAATGGAATCCAACACAAGTTTTGTGCTCCGTTTCATCCCGCAACGAATGGTGCAGCCGAACGAGCAGTACAAGTGCTCAAGCAAGGACTGCGGAAACAGACCGAAGGGTCATTACAAACGAAGCTTTCCCGAGTTCTGATGGCTTATCGTTGCACACCACACACATCCACTGGTTTCGCACCATCAGAACTGTTGTTCAAGCGGAGATTTAGAACGAGATTGGATCTACTTCACCCAGAGAAGTTATCGGAGTTTCAAGCTCAGAAAGAACCGAAAAGGAAGTTTGAAGAGGGAGACGGGGTTTTGGTGCGAGACTACCGAAAGGCAAAGAGAAGTTGGATTCCAGGCACGATTCTGAAGTGTCTTGGGAGAGCGCACTACAAGGTCAAGGTGTCCAACGGAGTTTGGAAACGACACGTCAACCAACTTCTTCGCCGACTAAGCCAAGTTGCAGGCACCGGGGAATCCGAGTCAGATACTCTGTTCAATCCCGAACCGGAGGAAAGTACATCAGCGGAACGTGGGAAACCAGATTTAAAAGCAACTGTCCCTTCTCCGGGTGCCCGAACAACGTCTGAAAGCGCGGAACGCCGATACCCCTCGAGAGCACGCAAGCCGGTGTCTCGGTACGGACTGTGATTAGTCTGAGGGAGTGTTGTGTCCAGAAGTAGACACACGGAACGACGAGGAAGAAGCGAGCTCGAGCGACCGACGCGAGCCAGCGAGCCAGCCGAACGCTGCCGTCTGCCGATACCGGAATCACCTTGATTGTAAATAGTTGTTCTATATGTACTAAAGGTTTATTCGTAACGGCTGCGAGTACTCCATGGTCTTAGAAACACAACAGGCGTAACCAAGGTCATCCCAAGGTCATGTGGCCCCCAAGGTCACGTGGCCCCCAAGGTCACGTGGCCCCCAAGGTCACGTGACCCCCCTGAAGTCACGTGACCCCCCCCCCCCCCCAGTCACGTGACACCCCCCAGGTCACGTGACCACCCCCAGGGTCACGTGACCCCCGCCGAGGTCACGTGACCTCCCCGATGACGTCATCGTCACTGATGAAGTCACCGGCATCCACATCGTCATCGTCATCATCGCTGATGACGTCATCAGTGACGTCACTGATAACGTCACCGGCATCCGCATCGTCATCGTCATCATCGCTGATGACGTCATCAGTGACGTCACCGGCATTCGCATCGTCATCGTCATCATCACTGATGACGTCACCGGCATCCGCATCGTCATTGTCATCACTGATGACGTCATCGGTACCCGCATCGTCATCGTTACTGATGACGTCATCGGCATCGTCATCGTCACGTGACCCCCCCCAAGGTCACTTGACCCCCCCCCCCCCCAGTACCCTTCCCTCCTCCTCCTCAAGAGCTGCGCTCTAATTCGGCGTTACAGGGAGTTGTAAACGGCTTTCACTTTTTTTTTGTTGTTTTTTTTGTCTTGTGGTTGGACCTGAATTAATGTTAGGAATGTGAAAATAATTGGAAAATAATAGTCCTCGATAGGAGCTTTTTTTTTTCGGAAAAGCAGTCTTCCTCTAGCAGTCTTGGATAGTAGTTGGTGAGACACTCTTCCAAGTCTCATGAAGTATTTCTGCCCTATTGGACATTGATTACAGTCCATGGCTTCAGTTGCATTTTAATCAGCCGTTGCTGAACATAGTGCTTCCGAAATTGCAACATTGCACTCTAAAGCCACGATCACATGAAGGAAGGGGCTGGACATCTTTGTTCGTCAGTACACGGAAAACACGTTTTCAGCACGATTCTGTCATTGAGGCAACAGCAACTGTCGGGAAACATGTTCTTGTTGTCCGGTAACCATCTTCATCGACTCGTTCTCCGACAGTCGGAAAACACCCTGTCATCTGCATTGACGGCACGGCAAACACGAGAAACACTCCGCCATCTTTATTTTTACTTCGTTCATGTGCGGTACGGCATCACTGAAAATGTGCCTCCACAAAGTGCTAGTGCATTCGAATGGCCAGAAATGACTACAGGACGGCATCAACTTAGAAATCTCGGCAGGGGAAGTGTTGTTCACCCTCTATTTTATCAGCATGCTCTTTATTCGCTGACGAAGCAGCTAGTCCTAACTGAGTAAGATGACATCAGTTATTTTTATGATCTACGCCACCATATGAAGTGGTTCTGCGTGTCATGCAATTCCCATTTCTAGGAAGGATTAGCACTGGTTGTTCCCCAAACTGGTTTTTGGAGTGCAGCATTTAGCTGAACTGACATTGTTTAAAAGCTGCAACACTGACACGGTTTGGAGTTCACAACGATCAGTAGAATAAACCTTTTTTTCAATGCTGTCTATTTGCTTTTTCCGCCTTCTTTGGGTTTGTTTCATTTCCTAAAACATCTGAAGATTTTGGTACAATTGGGGTGCCTAGCACTGGCCATTTTCAAGCTCCAAGCATCGTCAGTTGTGATCGTCAATGGCCATTTTTATGCCCCAAGTTGTGTATCACTCGCTTTCGTCATTGAGTTATGTTAACTTTTTAAGCTAGTGACAAGGCACGTAATTTTATTATTTTAGCTATAAAGTCAACTGGTCTGTCAGCAGTTTTAATTCCCACGACCGTTTGAATGTTCACGCCGTAACTGTGACCCTGTAAACAATTATCTCAGCTGCACACCACCTTCGAATATGGTTAAATACCATTTGCCAGGCATTTAATTAGTCAATTCTTAGAGGAAAAAAAAAACGCTGCTCAGTGAGCATTTTGTTGTCGAAGCTATCTGTGTTGTCGTGTTGTTGGCACCAATTCGCTCATACGCCGATCCGAAAAATGCATGTTGTCTAGGGTTACCAACTCTTCAATTGAGGAAGTCGGGACAAGGGGGGGGTGCAGGGTGCAGCGCGCAGCGCGAGGGAGGGGAAGGGAGATACAAAGCGGTTTATACAAACACGCGCCCGCCGCGATTTACAGCTTGCCATTGCTCTTGCTTGCTAAAGTGGCTAAATCCTCACAGCCGACACTAGACACCGCAGCATTGCTTCGTGTGAACTTCGTGTTTTGCAGCGTGGCGCGCATTGTTGGGCGTATGTTGGATCACATAAGATTTCTAACTGGACCGTCTGGGCCAAATCAGGGACATATAGCTGTCCCGACAGGGACGATGCGGGACTCAGGACGTTTTATGAGTCGGGACAGTCCCGCAAAATCCGGCACGGTTGGTAACCCTAATGTTGTCCAATGCAAGTTACAGCTGTTTTTGTTACCTAAAGCTGTCTCATTGAGGCAGCATTGCCACTGTTGCCTGTGTTGTGGTGATATTCTCACAATGCAACAAGTTTGTTGGGCAACAGAGCAATGGAGAATCAAGTTGACCAACTGTCGATGAACATATGTTGTTTTGATGTCTCCTCCGTGTTCCCTCAGTGTGACAGGTTCTTAATTGAAAGCAAGAAAATGCAATTAGGTGGCGAGGACTGCAAATGTACATTTGTCAGACATTGTCTGACAAATGTCGGACAGATGTCTGACAATAACTCTAGTATTATCCAAGCATGTGTGATTGTTCAGCAGCCACATGGCAGTGACACTACAGGGTAGTGCAAAAGCCTCCATTCACAGGTGATGTCATGAGTTGACACCAAAAACTACAGGAAATATTTTATATGTGTATAATATTGTCCATAATTCACTTTGCCACATGCGCCGACTAGTCATGACATACCATATCTTCTGGGCTACAGTCCGCAGGCTATACACTTTTCCAAGAAACGCTCGACCCCAGAGGCAACAAACCGTTTTTGAGCCCAGTCACTGGGTTTGAGGCTAGACTCTCACCAGCGTCCCTGCTAACCCTAACCGAGTGGACTGTGATTTCGATGGGTGCAGCCTGCATAAGCACAGTTTCAATCACTGCTGGTGGCTAAATTTTTGTTTTTTCCCGCTGTATTTTGTGTTTCATGATGTATGTATTTTTCTGGGGACATTGAGAAAGCATTGTAACACATTTGAAAATAACAAAAAAGCAAAAAAAAAAACTAAACTATTCCTGTTGGGTATGCATGTGATAGAATGAATGCACCTGGAATGTTAGTTCTCTTCTTTCTTTTTTCACTATAAGTTCTGATGGCGCCGTCCGATTAGCCGCGTGTCAAACAACAATGTGATCAGCTGTCGAAAATTATTTACAACAAAAGATAGCCGAAAGGCATGCATCTTTCACACTCATAATGTGTTTACTGATGGACAGGACACGAACAAACAATTTAGCAAATGTTAACATTCAAACAAGATATGGTACGTACCACACGAGGCAGCGTTATCTGAAAAGAATTTATTTGAGTAAGGTCTCAAATAACACAGTCACAGTTGACGACAGTCACATCTTGACGATTGGACGGAATCCAAGATGGCTCCGTTTTGGGGCACATTTTGGCGAGAGCAAGTGGAAACTTTCAAGAGGGGCCAAAAAGCGTTGAATGCATAACCGCAAAATATGGGTAGAGGATCGCGCTGGGCGGGTTTCCACAGTCCAAGGTAGTGGCAGAAAATTTCTAGCTGATAGGGGGCGCGAGAGTCGCACAGCCGCATCAGCATCAGCAACATGGCAGCGGCCTAGGAGCGTTTTTTGGAAAGGTGTATACATGTTTAAAAGTTAAAATTTCAGGCTGTGCGGACTATCTATGCATGCGGACTTTACAAGAACTTTGTTTTTCAAGATCTTTCATTATGACGAGACGTGATATATTTTCTGAATGGAAGAGTATGTTAATGATGATTTATGTATATAAATCAAGCTTTGTGAGCTAAGAAAGCAGACATTTGTCAAGGTGTGCCCTGTATAAAAAGATTTTTGTGTCGACTAAGCACCAGGTGCAAACTATCTAGGCAAAAACTTTTATTTTTGACCCCAAATTTGTCTCTGCAGCCTTTTTCCCGGAAAATATGGTGTATTCATTAACTTTGTAGATATTGTTCATTTAAAGGCTTTTAAGTAAACAACCTAGCTTACCTGAAACAAAAAAGGAAGATCATTATCATCTTACCTGGAAAGACTTTTGTGCCTGCATGTACAGTTAAAGTGACCACTTGTAAAACTTGCGCTACTTAAACAACAGCGTCATGCTTTCTTGTTGGCTGGTGTTTGCTGTTTCAACCGATTTGTTTTTGTTGCAAACCGTGCCAAATTGTTCTGCAAAATCGCATGCCGACTAGTACCAATTGCCATCCCGGCCTTGCTCTGCCAATATGTTACCTTGTATTGATTTGGCTTGGGTAGGCCTGAGTCAATCCTGACGCAAAACAAGGTTTCTAATATTGCTTGCCTTTGCAGGGAGTTTGAAGGGTTTAGAGCTCTTATGGAAAACTTCGGTAGATTGTTATCACCATCAAACAATGTTTTCAGTCTCCATGCCGCATTTTGCAAGGCACCTATGTTTTTACTTTTGCCTGTTTTGCGAGATTGCAAGCTGCAATATTAAACAGGAAGGGCTTTTTTTTCTTCTTTTTTTTTTTTCCTAGGTTAGTTGATTGATTTCAGTTCTTCTTTATGAAAACTTTTGTTGAAACTAAGTAGCATTCAAAAAGTTGTTCGTTGTGGAGAGAATTCTTATGCATTACCTTTTATGACTCGCTCATGGAAAACTGAGAATATTTACTGTAAAATACCGAGAGATAGCCCACCTAAAATCGAGAGCAAATCAAGTGAAAATATGACGTGGGCTAGCTTTCGGTGTTCAGTGAAAAAAAGTTGAGAAATGTATTCAGTATTCATTTCACACTGCTGCTGCTATATTTTCAATTTAATTTTAGCCCACTTTTAACAAATGCACAACTGCCTTGTGAGTATAACAAAAATAATTGCCACAAAGCTCAAATAAAATCTTGGGGAAAATTACCTAAAATTGATAACTCGGAATTTCAGCATTGCACGGATCATTTCGTTATCGGATAACTTTCTCCCATAAAGTTTGCGCTGCTACGTTCTCAGTGGATTCGGGTTTGCTGCATCACACGCTATGAGCGCACTTTGCTTGCTGAGCTTGCTTATGTGTGATCTTAACAACATTGCGGTTGAAGGGCAGAATGTGAGGAAAAATGGAAAGCTGCCATGGCTGGGCAAGATGTTGTGCCTTGCACCATCTGAGGGAAGCTTATGAAAAAATGTTTTATGTTCTTTAATGGGTGTTGCCATTGTGGAGCCAGGCAATGCATCTTCAAATCTGCGAACCTTGTCTTGATACTTACGAATTAGGCTTGAGGCAACTGATCCTGCTTCATCTGTAGAGTGTTGACTTAGGAGAACCTCATTTCACTATAACATGGGAATGACTTGTGAGAGGGTTGGGTAGCTGTCTCTGAACAGGTTAGCCGTGGCTTGCTCCAGAGATTGCAAGATTTTCACTGCTGCTGTCATAAGCCTGCACTCACACTGATGGCAAATTTGCGTGGTTCTCTCTGCACGCTCTCCAGCGCTCTTTCCAGGGTTGCGAGATCGGGTGATGGAAACGGAGTGTGGTGGCCTGATCGGCTGCTTTTTCCGAGGGTGCCCCTCCTGCTTAGAGCGCTCTCTAGCCGTCGGGAGTACAGAGTAGCGCAGGGATCACGTGGTTTTCTAGAGACTCGGCAATACCGTATTTACTTGAGTAATAGCCGCACTGTTTTTGAAGAAAACCTAAGAGTTTGCTTTTCCGCAGAGCACTCGGATTGCCAATCACCGCGATCGACAGCCTGACTCCAGCAGTTTACAGGAGAGAGATAACGTATTCCCGCGAAGATACCATCTATGAAGATTGCCTTTGTATGGAGAATCGTGTTCTCAATCTGGTTATTCGCTATGCTATTTATGTGCAACGCGATGATTGGCTGTATATGTGCTTTGCGGAAAAGTAGAAGCAAGGTCCTTGTTCATAAATAGTGTGGTTATTACTCGAGTAAATGCGGTACTTGCGCTGAGAGTTTCTACTGTGTAAAATCTCTCAGCTCAAGTTTCTGAGAGTTTCTACTGTGTTGAAACTCTTAGTTCCATGCTAACAAGCATGCAAAGCTTCCGCCGTTGTAGCGTGCTAGCTGTTCCAGCGTTTTGGCATGTTGTGCACAATTTCAAGTGGACCTAGGTTCCCATTCTTCGGAATGTCTATAGGCGATCACTGGCCTTTGCACTCCTTTTGATCGAGCAATAAGTGCTCTGGCTCTCGCACAAAGCCACGAGAATCCTACTACTCATTTCTTAGGCATCGCTGTTACACAACTGGAGTGTGTGTTTAAAGCACCGCACACTAGACCAGGGCAATTGTGCGAACGAAGAGGTGAAGTTTCTGGCACTATCAGTGACGACGTAAATCAGCATGGTACCTGGTGTTGGCAGCTCCTAATCCTCAATGACACTTTCGATGAACTGTGCCAGGTTTTTGGTCATGTGAGAAGCCATCATCTAAGTGAAAGCCAAAGCATGCACGCTTTGCAGCGGCAGTCTGCGGATGGCTCATTACAAAATATTAACCCATCTTGGACCTCCTGTACATGCTAAAGCCCCTCTATCCTGGGAAAAGTGGCACCATTCTTTGAACAAGCCGCCACGCACACTATTGGCCAGTCGTCACATGACATCTTGCTTTCGGTTTTGGACCTCCGGTCGCCGTTACTTTCCCAAGCTCTTGCTACGCTGCAGCTAACAGGCTGCCGCGCCTGTGGAAAAGTCGGTCGGAAAGCTTTTTAGTCTTCCCTCTGGAATGGAAAATGAACCTCGGAGGAAAATCTTGCTTCACCGAATCGGTTAAAAAGATTTCAACCCGACGGGAGCCGCAAAGTTATGCGATGTAGGTGCTCTCTATAAAGCTCACCAGAATGCAAAAAGTCAGCTGTTTAGAGTGAGTTATGCACTCCATTCCACCGTAAGCGCGAGTGATATAATAGCGATAGCCGCCTCGGTGGCTCCGAAGCGAGAGCGCCGGCCTACGGATCCCCAGGTGGCGGGTTCGAATCCCGACCGAGGTGCCCGCAATATGACGGAGGCTTATTGCGGAGAAGGCGCCGTGTAACCGAGCTTTCGGTTGCACGTCAAAAGATCCCCAGGTGGTCCAAATTAATCCTCAGTCCTCCGCTGCGGCGTGCCAGATGCCCGTCGTAGGTTTGGCACGTAAAACCCCCAAATTTGACTTTTGATATAATAGCGATCACAACACTGCCGACTTGGCATGCACGGTCGCCCGTCCCATGGAAGAAGTGTCGTTCATAACAGCCTGCTCCTGCTCGTGCTTGGATCATCGGTGTCGCTCCCACTCTTACCAGTGTGTGGGGAGGTGTGGGCCTACTCCTGCTGGTGCTTGAAGCATTGGTGTCGCTCCCACTTACAGGTGCGTGCGGAGGTGCAGAGTACGCTCACTCATCAAGTGTGGCGTACCTGCTCGCGTACCATGATTTGTTTCGCACAAGCTTCATAAGTTTGCAACGCTCTCGCGGCTGCGGATGCAAGCATGGGGATTTATCTGTACCCCGATTCAATATAAGTGCGAGCAAAGCCAGTGCGACAAGCACGAGTATGCTTTCTCTCTAGTTATTAAAAATAAGTAGTGAGTCATCTGAAATCATGGAGAATATAATTGCAGTTTGGCGGTTTGATATGATAAATAAAAACAATTTGAGATTCCTCTGAAGCCGAAGGAGCGGACAGGTGGCCATTGGACACTGACCTATAATGTAACTCGGTAGGGACGATTGGGACGATTATCCAAAGCACTTGGGATCTACGGCTGAACGAACAGATCTAAAGTGGCTTCAGGCCGGTCTCCACACGACCGGCATTGCACCGCTCCAGCTGACTGAGACATTGAGATGCTTGGGAGCATCCAGACGCTTGGGAACATCCAGAGGGTGCGTCCTTCGCAAACTGGAAGTTAGAGGTGGGGTAGGGAGGGTTTTTTTGGAGGAGGAGGGAAGGGAATGCGCCACTTTTCTTGGATATAGGGGCTTTAGTACGTTCCGCCTCGCGGCGCCCCACCGGCGGCCCAAGTGCACCCTAGCCCCTCTTTCCCCCACTGCATTTCGGTTGCTTGATGGTACGTCATGCCGCCGCTTCCTATATCCAGCCAATCCTGTGTGGCCGCTGTCTTTTATGCAGACACTAAGTGACCTTATCTGCCCGTCACATCGGGGAAAAGGGGAGTTTTGGGAATGTTCACCTCGTAAAGAAGTGCCGAGACGCTGCATTCACCGTCCTTTATTATATATAACCGCTGCCAGAAACACACATTTCTTCAAGAATCAGCGTGGCGGCAGCAGCAATTTGGGCCCATTTGTTTTTTTACTCGTAGAGATCCGGAGTGACTGTACGCAAGAAGGTCGTCCACGACAGCACGCTGTAGTTGAGCATGGCAAACCTCATTGTGTCAAGAAATCTTCCCTCTTCAACGGTGCTCTGCGGGTGCACTTTTTGGGCATTGAAGATGGAAATCATCTGCACCATTTGTTTTGCTTTAGAGAACATTGGTTTTGTTTTCAGCTTGCAACTTGGCTACCGACAGTTGTTAAAACTCGGTTTGCCCTCGTTCTTGTTTTTGACGGCATATTCACATTCATGACGCTCGTCCTCGAGTGCTTTGCACAAATCCACGTGCCTTTTTAGGCACGTCACGAGGATCATTGTCGCACCCATTGCAGTCTTCAGTGCTGCCTTGCATTTGATGCATCAAACTTTGGTTCCCATTGGTAGTTTTAAAAAATAGTTCCGTATTGGATTCCGGTGCACAATGCCATTGTTTTCATCGTTCACTGCCGCTGCCGTTGACACACCTACTATGTGGTCAAACACGGAGCACGTGCACAGTGATGCAAGCTTTCAAAGTTGAAGCCTAGAGTACCTTGTGCAGCTCTTAAACAATCTGGGCTGTTTTGAACCTTTTTTTTATGCTACTTATATCATGACTACTGCAGCAAACTCATTGAAACTGAAACTACTAGAAACAATAAAGCCTTAACTCCACTATCTGTTGGTGCCGAATACTTATAAATTTTCGAATGTCAGAAATTGGGCCTTAGCAAATATTCAATACTTTAATAGTATTAAATTGAAAATTCGATAAAATCTAATATTTGCACATGCCTAGGGGCTGTACAAGTGCTCACTGCTCATCTCGGAACTCAAAGCAGGGTGAACACTCTGTCTCCTGTACAACACTGTCGGCACAAACACAACATTTTTGATTTTACTTTGAAACAGAATTGACAGGTACCCAACATTACCCCTAGGTTAGTGCCCCGAATGAATACTTTCCACTATGCTAGTACTTTTGATGACAGCCTTCCTATTCTAAGCGAAAAACGGAGAAAACTGGCGACCGCTTTTTCATGCTAACAGTGTCATACTGTGGTCTGTACCCTTCATTTGATTTTCTATAGTAGTAGAATATATGACACCAAGGTTTTGTTGATTGGTTTTGCAGGTATTGATGACATCTTCAGGGAGCTTGCTCTCAGTATTGCAGAGGCAGAAGATAAGGCCAACACCACTGGGCAACTGATGAAGTGCTATTCACTGCCTCAAGAAGCCATGCTGAGTGGCTCTACCAGCGACAGCTTTGCGCTTTTAAAGACTATCAGGATAGACAAGCTTCCTCCCGAGTCTTCTGAACCAAAAGTATCACGCTGCTCTTGCTAACTCTGCAAAACGGTTATCTCGTGGTTTGGTTTTCTTGGGGTACATTTATTCACCACTGCTGAAACATTGCCTACTACAGGATTTGCCAGAATTTAGACTGCAATTCGTTGCCATGTGTATGTGGATTCCAACAGAGTTGTGGCGTGCACTCGGCTAAAAATGGGAAGAAGCTCAGAGAGCATTTCTACTTACTGGCATGCTCAACTAAGTAAATATTCTTGTTATAGAGAATGCCATATAGTAGATGGGGTTTACCTTAGCCATGTTTGTTTCATAAATTTTGTCTTCTGGGGGCCCATTTTTTTTATTGCAGTTGTTTTCTGCAAGGTTATCATAAAATTTGTTTGAGGGGCTGAATAATGAAGCCTCTAACGGGAGTCAAATAGCCTCATCTTCAACTGTGTTTGAGTGCAAATGCTTTTTTTATAAAAAGACTTGTTGACTGTCCTTGTAACATGGTGATCTCGGTATGTGTAGGCTCTATGAGGAATGAGCCCAGTTTCTGTATTATAAAATCTGTGGCAGGTTTTATTTTTAATTGTGTAAAGCTTATCATCATTCATATATGCAAAGATTAATTATGCTGAGGATGTTTGGATGTTACATATCTACTAGTAACATTTCGAAGTGCCTTGTTTACTTTCAAGATATGTAGATAACATTCTACTCTTGTAATTGTTACCTCGGTGTTAAGAGTGTGAGGACTTAACAATCATTTCACTTAGGGTGCGCCTTAAGAAAAACAATACATGCATAGTCTTTTTTTTTTTGCTATATCCAGTAAACAGTGGCAAGCGCGTGAAGATGCATGTATTTTCAGTTCACATTCTGTGCCATATTGTTGGATGTGGGTGTGTGAGGTGTGCTAGAGCGAATGAGGTGCACCTTTATGCTACATGTCTTTATCATGTTGTGTGACATGTTACACAAGGACATGCTTATGACAAACTATTTTGGTAATAACTTACAGTTTTAAAATAAAACATTTACCGTGAGATGTGTCTTGCATTTATATGATGGCCTTCAGTTTTGTGCTTTGTTTGTACATAGGCACTTTCCAAGTCAAGCCATCACAGTTTGAACAGTGCCTATAGTCAAATTATGGGTCTGACAGCTTTCACAAAATTATATAGCCTTATAACTAAACGTGCTCACAGCTTAGTACACAGGTGATAGAAAGGATGGGATAAGTTAAACATCAAACAACTAAGACATTTTCTGTTTATCTTTTCTGGTTAGTGTCAGGCAATGTCAAACATTGCAGATCACAGTCATTACAGCTGGTTGTCAGGCCTAAGTAAGCATCAAGACAACTTGTTTCACATTATCTACTTGCAGTTAATTTTTCTTGCACCATCTTAGCTAGGCAGTTAGCCACACCTATTAAGTGATATTTAAAACTTGTGCAAGCTCTTGTGTGTAGGCCTTTCGATAAAGAGAAACAGGTGTGGTTGGCCTCAAAGTAGTCACTTGATTATCTGATACCCTGTTTTCTCATCTGAGCAGATGCTTCTCACTGTTTCCAATCACAAGTCTTTAGCAGTTGCCAGTACTGTTCATATTCTTAATATTTTGTCATTATGCTGGTATATCATACCGAGAAAACATGTTGAACAGCGCAAAAAAATCTTGTTTTGTACACTGCAGGCGTGTGGTGCAGGTTGGAAATTTCTGAATTGTGGTTTTACCCTAGCTCCCGAGATTTCTATTTCACCAGAGCATAAATCTAATAATTTTAACCAATTGCAACTGTCCACCAGAAAAATGACCTAAGCTACAAATGAATATCGAAACCATTCTTTTAGATTCTGATGCTATGACCTGTTAGCATCTATTTTCTTCTGTCCATGTCTTTAAGCTTTTTTCTTCGAAAACATTGTTTTCCCCCTAGGTCTGAGGACAAAAGTTTTGCTATGCAACTCTGTGACAAAGTCAAGATTATCCAACTTGGTGGCATCTGCCCCTGACATTTTGAGACATTTCTAGTATACAATTCAAGGGAAGGAAAAGGAAATCCCCTTTCCATCTGCCGTTGCTTACCCTCTTTCACAAGATGTGTGCATTGCTATGAAAGGTACTGGTGAGAGCATAGCACCTGCAGTTGAAAAGCACTGAAAGGAGGATTTTCTTTAGAACAACAAACAAGATAACCACATTAAAGTGCTCCTTATTGAGCACCCCAAGTGTTGCTTTTGTACCCATTGGGAATTCTCAGCTCCCCCAGAATTTGTGCTACTTGTTACTACAGTTTTGCAGTGTCTCATATGTTTAAACATAATTATAATTATTGTTTAGGAAAATTGCTTGTACCTAGAACATGAATACCTTTATAGCTTTTGGCAGCTGAGAATAGCCCGCCAAAGAACTCTCGAATGCAGTAAAATTTTGCCAGCTTTTCGACTCTATCAGAAGAAAACTTGCCTCTGAGTTGTAAGCATATTGTTACCTTTTATAACACGTACTGGGTTAAAATAATTACTACAGTCCTCTTGTCATGTCTCCTACACACGGCGACAACTACAGGCACGGGTTCCCTCTCCCATTTTGAACACTGCATAGAGCTGTGCGCGTGCTTCTCCTCTCCACTGCATTGCCAAGAAACGTCGCCAAGTATAGCTAGCTGTTGACCCAACAAAACTGCGTTTAAACTTGATGTCAAGAACTTTAAAATTGTTCAAAGCTGTCCTCAGTTCGTTTTTATTTTGTTAAGAAACGGGGGTGGGGGAGTTCTGAAAAGGATAATATGCTACTGTCGAGAGCGGTTGTAACGAAGTCGGTTATAACGAAATAGCGGCTACAGCGAAGCGATCACAGTTGCCCATTCCCTTTTGCACTTTGTTATAACCTATGTCGGTTATAACGAAATAGCGGATATAGCGAAGCGATTTCCGATTCCCGTCGACTTCGTTATAACCAGTCTCGACAGTACTTTCGGGACCAACAATTCATTCTGAAAGTTTTTCTGTATATAGCCACCATTCCATCCCATTTGAAACTACCCTTGCATACATACATAAGTGTCTAGTTGGTTACCAAGTTTGACAAGCCTGTGTTTTACTTTAATTTTGTATAAGATTTAACTGACCTTATAAGCCGACTCCCCAGAAAGTCCGCTCCTTCTGGTTTATGTACAAGGTGCCACACCATAAATGGCTTTTTGAGCTGCTCAAGATCTCCCTAAAGTTGGCACCTGCATCATAAACTATCCCTTTCCTGAAATTTCATCTTCTCTACTTTCCTTTGGCACCAATGAGCAAAAGTTATTGGTGCTATCATCCATATTGATGCTCATGAATGCTTGCTTTCTATTTCTTAAGTTCACCTGAAGAGTTTCCTCTCTTTCAGGAGCATCAATTACCAATTACTGCACATTGAAGATCGTTGTGTCTGACCGTGTTCCTGGGAGTGGGCTTCCAATATCCTTGATAATGTGGATGCTTGGGCTAGTTGGTAATTCATGCTTGGATGGAACAGCGCGGATGAACAGTCACACTCGCAGGCAAACATGACACCCTCAACCATTAGGGTTGAGGGTGTCATTTTGCGTGCAACGCTAAAGACATTCACGAATGGAAATCCTGCAAAAGCTCGAACTGGTCAGTGCTGAGAGTGCATGTTTTGAGCCAGTGGGATTTTCAATATTGCGCTGGTGGTTCGAAGCCAGAGTGACATTTATCAGCCGGCCTCTGCGTCTACTAAAAAGTAACTATATATTGCTGTCGATCAAAAAACAAAAGATTTTCAAAAAAGTGGGCCAGGGACCAGTGTCGTAAAAAGTTAGAAAAAAAAACACAGACAGCCAAGTACAGCACGAGCAACTCGCTGTGTGCCAAGTTTGTCGTAATTTGATTTTTAGCACCCTGCCACTGTCATCTGCTAATATTGAATGTGTCGATTTGTGAGAAATGTTTGACCAACGTTGTGAAAGGAACAGGACTCTTAGTGGCAACCACTGGTCACATCACGGCGACTTAACTGTTAAGAAAGTGAGAAATAGCAGGAACCACGGAAATTCTGAGAAACGAAGATTAGCATCTATAGAAATAAGACATATTTTGCTACAGCTTTATTTTGTGTTGACCGAAAAAGCAGCCCGCTCCAACTGTCCGCAAGGCATGGGGGGCGGGGGGGGGGGGGGGGGGGGGGGGGGGGCGGGCGGGCAGGCATTGAGAATAGAGGAGTGAGGGGGGGGGGGGGGGGGTGTAGGGAAATCACTGCCGCAAGGATGCCGATTTTTTCAGGAATCGCATGCTCATTTACTTCTCTTGCCATTTAGCTCCATTACTTCCTTCACTGCATTGCGCAGCCACAGGTGGGGTGGAGGACGGAAGGAAATGAGCTTCCCAGTCACTTTGCCCAGGTGTTCGGTAATTTTGATGTATTGATGTTTATTGAAGAGGCACATCTTTGCAAGTTTTGTTGTGTTTCATTTAGTAAAGATTTAGAATATGGGGGCTCCAACACTCCCCCCGCACAGCTTGGTGTGTTGCACTGCGCAAGTGCTGAAATTCTGAATGTGCGCAGTGCGACACCCCAAGGTGTTCGGAGGACCCAAGGGCCCAAAGCGGGACCCCCTAGTCTAAGACTCTATTATTGCCAATGGTAAGGGCAGCAACACCGAATCCAGCTGAAGAAATATAATTTGATACGCGAGTTGTTGGGAATTCACTCAATGCTCGTGTCCGGATGCTTGGACTTTAAGAAAATTTGAAGTCTAAAAAAAGCAAAATTAACTCATAAATTTTAAATTTTCAACAAAAAAACCTTTGAAATACATCTCTAAAATTTCGATGGTAATGTAAAGGAGCAAGCGAGCTGGACAAGCACAAGTCACCTTACTCGCTCGCCTAGCTGTGTTTGGAGCTTTATGGTTGTCATTTGTCCCCCTTTTTCCCATTCTTCGGGGGCTATTATCGTCATTCGATAGTGTCCAGCTCGCTTGCACCTTTGTATTAATTGCATTATCATCATAACCTACTACTACTCAGCGTTAATTGTTGATGATTATGGGGGGTAGGGGGGGAGGGAGGAGGAGAGGGCCAATTGTGGATGCGCACCGGTTAAAATGCAGGCCGTTCACCCTTGGTGTTATTTTTGGCGGCAGCTGATAAAGTCTGTGTGCTCTACTGACGTCGCGAATCCCACCATGCAACACTGCGCGCGTTGCACGCTGGGAACCAATTGGTCAAGGATAGTGGAATGGCGTGGTTTCGGTTTCGATCAGACAGCCGCTGTCTGTACTCCTGCAGCCCAGCACGAACTTCGAAACCTGCATAGCTTCTTTACGCGCATGCGAACGTGCTTGCACGACCGGGGAACCAGCAGGGACGTTGTAATTCATCTTTCTACATTTGCCTACCTTTGCCCAAACCACGACCAACTCCCAAACTCTGGCACATCGGGAACCATGACGTACGACATTTTTGAAAACCGGAGACGACAGACGAAAAAGGGGATGACACACAAAACGTCTCAAATATGAGACGTTTTGTTTGTTGTCCCCTTTCTCGTCCGTCGTCTCCGGTTTTCAAAAATGTGTAACATCAACCAGCTCGCCTGCCTACTTACTTTATCTTCAACCACGTACGAAACAGTTTTTCTTTCGGTATCTCTCGGCAACGCCTACTGTATGTCTACTGTACTCGTGTAGGAAGTCGCAGCAATGAAAACGTAAGCAGCGTGTTCCGTCGCATGACAAAAACAAAGAAAAATGAAAGCTATTTACAACTCCCTGTAACGCCGAATTGGAACGCAGCTCTTAAGGAGGAGGAGAGAAGGGTACTGAAGGGAGGGTATACACCTTCTCCCTCGTGATCCTAACTGCTACTCCTCCCCTCATCCTCCTCCTCCACCTACTCCTTCACCTCCTGATCCTTCAACCTCCTCCCCTCGGCTCCTCCCACTCCTCCAGCTCCCTCCTACTGGGGCAACGCGCAACGTGACCTGGGGGGTCACGTGACTTGGGGTGGTCACGTGACCTGGGCCTTACGGTTACGCCGACGGCGACGCCGCTCAAGCCGGAAACGGGCGCCTAAGAGCTGCGCTCTAAAATTAAGTGGCAGCTGGTACCCAGAATTCTGCAGCACTCTCGCTGCAGCGAACAAGCGGGGTGTCGCGATTGGGTAGATCGCTCCACCGGAAATGGCGAGGTCCGTGGCCTTGGTTCAAGGAGGTTAGAGTACTAGGAAGGGGCACGTTGCAATATTGGTGAAGCCTAGTCATAAAAAGTTTAAACGATATTGTGCCCAGCATGACCGCAGATCTCTCTAGCGATTGGTGCGTGACAGGGCCGTAACCAGGGGGGGGGGGGATAGGGGGTTCTGACCCCCCCCCCCCCCCCGAAATTTTTTTCTGGGTACGGCCCTGGTCGGTGCACTTGCAGCCAGCCGATTTTAATCTCCACCACTGCGCACGCGCAGTGGTGCCGGTCGGCTACCGGATACCAAACCGGGACCGGTTCTCCGGTTTGCTGTAACTCTCCATTATATGCCACCGATGCACATGATTCATAGGCGAAAATAAGACAATAGACACTTTCAAAATGGCCGCCGTTGTCCCCGAAACCCCCCCCCCCCCCCCCCCGAAATTTTTTTCTGGGTACGGCCCTGGTGCGTGACATATGTCACGTGCGAGAGGGATGGTTGATTGTAGGAGGATTCCTTGCAGGCTTGCGCGCGCTCCGTCCGGTAGGTTTTATCAAATCGAAGGCTAGACGAAGGCTAGCGACGGTCACGTGATGTGGTCATGTTGGGCTGATAAGTGAGGAGAGTAAGGAGGAAAATGAGAAAGAGGCGAGGCGTCAAGGGAGCATGGCTTGTGGAGGCTATGCAGCTGACGTCATGCCCTCCTACCCTTCTATTCTCCATGCCCTGGTTCGATATCAGGACCATAGAGTTATTATAATGTACGCTAGAGGTTCAAGTGGCGCTAGTGTGCTGACGCAAATTGAAGCAGACAGCAACCAGTCGAAAATGTACTTCCGGTAATGCATTCCTTTGGGAAAAAGTGAGTGCATTTTCTCCCTGCGCTCGATCATAAGAGCAAATTTAATATCCCAAATAATTCGTACGTACTAGGTAGCTTGGAGCATTTCTCAGTCAGGCCGACAAAATAATTGATCAGTTACGGCGTTTTTCTTTCGAGTTCGTCGCATTAAAAACGGTGCTAAAACGGCTTCGTACGTGTATTTATGTGCAGTGTCGGACACTGTTAGTGCGAACGCGGCGTTGGCGATTTCCAGCATGGGGGTTAGGCGAACGAAGGACATCTGGAAAATCAAGAGCGGCGGCAAGAACTACGCAGTCACACTGGATCAGTAACTCGCAGTGCATGTACGATCAAAATAAATTGAAGGCCAAGTAATTTATTCCGATTTTAAATAAGTAAGTACCGCTTTATTCTTTCTGCCTTGGGCGAAGCTGCTTGTTTTCTGTTCAAAATATCACCCGCGCGCTCGATAGCTTTGAGAACAAGTGCACGATGAAAGCTGCCCGGCAGAGAAAACAATACGAAGAAACACCTTTCATAGCCCACGGACTTTATTCTCTACGTTTTGAAGGTTTTTTTGCGCTTATGCACGACGGGATCATTTTCATATGGTGACAGGACTGGTATATTATCAATATACAAGCGTCACCGGAATGCTGGCGACCCTTGAACATACTCTATGTTCGTTTCGATTGTAATTTTGCTTTGAATCGTCGCTTGTTTTTACACACCTGCTGCGGAACACGCGTGTCGGACTGAAATGTGATGAAGAAAAATGCGCTAACTAAAGCAATTACACTTTTACAGTGTTAATCAAGGTACATGCTATTCGGTACGACCCAAATAACCAAAGAGTTCCGTGTTATTTTCCGGCGAAGAGACAAAATGCACGCGCGTTTTCCCATAGGAATGCACAGGAGCACCGCAAAAGTAGACTGGTTGCTGTCTGCTTCAATTTGCGTCACGGAAGTCGCATAGACACTAGCGCCAGTTGAACCTCTAGCGTACATTATAATAACTCTATGATCAGGACCATGTAGATCTTTCCGGTCGCGCACCAGTCACCTAGCTGTGTTTGGAGATTTGTGTTTGCCCTTCGCCCGCTTGTTCTTCTTCGGGGATTATTATCGTTGAATCTCACCCGCTGAAACCACGAAAAACGAGCTCCGAAAATACGGAATCCTGAAACGGGTTCCACATTTCCAAGTCTCAAAAACACTGTTCTCATATAATAGAGATCAGTCGATCAGTGCTCAAAAACTTCACTGTTGTTGTCTCTCCTTCTCTTCTTTTTTTCTTTTGCTTCAGTAGGCGCGTTGTATATTTTTGTGACGTCAAAACACGGTTGCGGTCCTGTCCGGTCTGCTGGGATTTCTTGAATGTCCTAGAGCACTATATAGCTCCTTCGGAGCAGAGTAGCGTAGAGTAACTGTATATGCTCCGCTTCAAGCAGAGCCTATACAGTTACTCTAGAGTAGCGTAGAGTGCCTTCATACACACGCGCGCTTTTGCTTGAGTGGTGACATCTCAGCCATTTTTCCGCCCAATCGTTTTTTTTTATGCATTTTGAAGTGCGCGCAATCCGGTGTCACTCAGCTCGAGCGCGTAGCTTTGGTATGCATAGACGCCATCTTACCGCCCAAGTCACGCACCGAGTGCGCGAGAGCGTCACGCGCTGGCACATTCCGGACAACAATGGATGTCTTCACCCTGATACAGACAGACATCTAGGCACCCTAGAGTAGCGCAGAGCCGTTTATCGAGAGAGTTTGGCCATACATTGGTTTGAATAGGCGAGCATCTCGGGGCCAACCACAGGCCGCGAAACAGCCCCTAGCGGTGGTCGTGAGCTCTAAATTTGTGACACGACTAATTCAAGCCGTTTTAGCGTCGCTAGAGTTAAAAGGTGTAACTCTCAGTGACTGAAAACTTTGTGCGTGCGAGGTTTTCGTCACGCAATATTCAAGTGTAGAATAAACGAACGTGCGCTCCAAACCAGGGCCAACTTGCTAGAAACAGCGTCTCAGCTGAGACGGTGAAAGAAAGCACTGCCAAAGCCAGCGCACAAGCCGAGCGGGACACCGCGTCTCCAGGACGCTGTTCTAACAAGCCAACATCAGCAGTGCAGAGAAAGGCATGGACACGAACGCGTGGCTTTGGAAACTGGCTCCTACGCACGAGTTCACATACAAACAAAAGCGTTTTGCTGAGCTAGGTTCACGCGCCTGTACCTTTGTCTTCACTGCCGACATTTGTGAGATGGAACAGAGAGGCCGAGATTGAACGCCTCTATTTCACGCTTTGAATGTCGTTTGCAATATTCTGACGTCGCGGTCTCCTGATTGGTCGACGCTGTGTCACAAATTTAGTTTCCGCTCTAAGCGCGGGGGGGATATTTGGCGCTGGCGGCGGCCTTTGCTCCGCCTGTTGGCCAAACTCTCCCAATACACGGCTCTGGAGTAGCGCAATCTAGAACGCCGCCTCTCGGCGACTAGTGGCGAACGCCCGGAGGTTCCAACTGCGGTCAGAAATGCATGGAGAACGTGAGAAAATTGTTGTTTCTTCAGTATTGTGGGGATGTACGGAATGGCAATCGTTTTTGACATAATAATGGAACATTTTAGAATAACTTTCGCTAAGTTTTGTGCCCCACAAGGACGTGACTTTTTTTTAAAAATTGCCTGAGCGGCATCATGCAGCAGACGACACGGCGACGTCACACCATTCACGTGACCCGCTCCGGCCAACCCGAAAAGCCCATCTCCGCTGCGAGCAAAAATCGTCTGCTTCAAACGCCATTGCCTTGGAAATTGCGTTCTCAAAATTTTCACACGCATTCGATATTATTAAAATTTTGATAAAATGTTTAGTGCTTTACTAACTTCACGACAGACTAGTTATGAAAAGTGTGAACTCGCCGCTCATTTTTTAATCAGCCGTGTTGTGTCGATCTCCATGTATTCTCCCATAGGGCGGGCCGCCGCCTGGAACCCCGAGTACCACGTGACTCGCGCCGATCCGCTCTGTCGGCCATGTTGTCGGCAAAACACGGAGTTCAAAGGATTGCGCTACTCTGCTCCGTAGGAGCTATATAGTGCTCTAAGATGATGATGATGATGATGATGATGATGATGATGATGCGGCTTTTCCCTTTATACCGGGCGAGCTCGAAAAGTCTTCGTGCCCTAGCCAAAAAAAAAAAAACTATAAGCTATCTGTTCTAAATTTTCTTCCACCAGTGTTCCAGACGCGCTTTCGTCCTTCGCACGCACTGCATGGTAGAAATCTCATGCCTGTCTTGTGGAGGGTCGTCTGCTTCGCCCGTGTAGGGTTTGTTTGAGTCAGCCGTCGTTTTAAAGCCCAGTGCATATGCTAGCATCGCCTCTGAGTGAAGCCGGCGATCTACCAGTGGGGTTGGCAGCAGGCACTCACAGTAGAGCACTATGTGTTCAACTGTCTCAGGTTCTTCTCTGCACGCGCGGCACATCGTGGAAACCACCTTGGGGTCAAACCGCGCCCGGTATACCAGAGTTCGTAGAGCGCCCGCTCGCGCCTCGAACAGAAGGCGGCTGCCCAAGCTGTTGTCATAGAGCAGGGTTTCAGCCGCGATCAGTTGCTTGTTTTTACTGTACACCAGCAGCGTTGGCTTCGCTTGAGCGGCTTCAAACCACTGGAAGACTTCCCTCTCACGTACTCTGCTTCTCACTTTCGACTCCAACCTCTCGCCCGTCACTACCTCTAAGGGTTCTGTAAAGAAGCCATACTTTTTTTGGAGTTGATAAAGGCGCTTCTGCCACCTTGTTCTTGTCCCAGTCATGTGAGTGTATACAAAAAGTTTTTTGGCCCATCGGTTTCGATCCATGTGGCGGAGTCGTGTATCATAACTTATCTTGCTGGTGGCTTCCCTGGCTTCGAAGCTAGACCATCCTAGGTCTCCCTGGACGGCTTCGTTAGCCACATTTCCGTGGCAGGCCAGAGCCTGTCGTCCCACTGCTCGTTGTCGTCGCTCCAGAAATTCTCGTAATTCACCAGGGACGCACACTACAGCATTCGCGAAAGTCAAGCCTGGAACCATTACTGCCTTCCACACTTCCCGTGTAACTAGGAACCTATTGCAGCTCCAGAGACTTCTTTTTCGGAGGACGTTGGCCCCTCGCCCTGCTGACTGGCGAAGATGAGCGTAATGATCTCGAAGGTATTCCGGCGTATTGGCAAGGATGACACCCAAGTATTTGTACGAGTCCTCAAGTGGCACAACCTCGTCACCCAACTTAAGTGTGCAGCAAAGCGTGTCTTCGACCCCTGAGAACTGTACAAGCGCAGATTTTTTTGCGTTGAAGCCTAGGTGTCGCACAGCAGCCTCCGCAGTGCATATATCCAATAGCCGCTGCATATCTTCCGCTGTCTCAGCCATTAAAACGATGTCGTCGGCGAACGTGAGCCCTGGAAGCACCCAGTTCACCTCCTCGCCGTCCTCTAGGTGGGTTAAAGAGAAGCCCACTCTTGACTGAATTAGCCTCTCCTCCATCCCAGCCACGTAAAGCATGTAGAGGAGCGGGGAGAGTGGACACCCCTGTCGAAGTCCCCTAGTCACTATCACGTCTTCGGATTCTACCCCTTTCATTTCTGCCCTCACCTTATTGCCCTCATAAAGAGATTGGACGAGAGAAACACACTGTTGTGGCAGGTCTAGTTGTTCCAAACACTGAATGAGCAGTGAATGAGGGACACTGTCATATGCTTTGGCAATATCCAGAAAGCAGCACAGTAATTGTCTTTTCTCCTTTCTGGCTACCTCAATGCACTGAGTTATTGTGAACAGATTGTCCTCAAGTCGGCGCCCTCGACGAAAGCCTCCCTGTAGCTCAGTAAGGTGCCCAGCCTCTTCTGCCCATGCAACCATCCTCTCCTTGAGCATGTATGCGAATACTCTGTATATTGTGCTCGTCACCGTCAGAGGCCTGTAGCTGCGGAGATGTTGGCGATCGTTCCCTTTTTTCGGGATCAAGACCACCTTGCCGAGCCTCCAATCATCTGGTATAGATGCTGTGCCACAAAGGATGTCGTTTAGTATAGACGCGAGGTGTTGTCGGGCGTCCTTTCCTAGGGCTTTGAGTACCGTTGCCGGGACACCATCCAGGCCTTGGGAGGTGTTCTTCTTAAGGTGGATTAGTGCACGCACTACACTCACTTCACCGATTTCCCACCGGCTGCCGTCGGATGAGGACTCGGCTGTCCATTCGGCTTTTGTGGCAGTGGGCATGCACTCGGGAGAAAACATCTCTTTCAGGTACGTCGTGAGGTGTGCACCCAGGTCTTCTACTTCTTGCCCTGTGCACTCATCGAGGACGGGAGTCGATTGGTCTCGACCCTCCAGTGTACCCATGTAGCTCCAAAACTTCCTCGAAGCATCTTTTCCACTGGAGCGAATGTCAAGAACAGTACGTAGGTCCGCCGTCCTCATTTTTTCCTGGATGATCTGTTTGGCGTATTGCTTCCGCGTTTGATAGAGCTTCCAGTTTTGTGCGACCATGTGCTCATGCCCCATTCGAAGGGACTGGCGATGTTCCCTGTTTGCGGCCTGCCTAGCTTGAATCGCTGTCTTTACTTCAGTGTCCCACCAACGTTTCCTTCTTCTGCGTCCGTTGGGGCGCATTCTCGAATGCCGCTTGATAAGACGCTTAAGCACATTGACGTATCCTATGTAGCCTCCAGCCTTAATTCTTTCTTTGCTCTTCTCAAAAAGTTCCGCCACCTTTGCTGCAGCATCCTCGGTAAGGTAGGGCCGCATGGAGCTTGGCGGTATCTCCCTCTCCTTCTTCCAGATTGCCCTGCTGAAGACCAGCTTTAGACGATTGTGGTCGCTACTAACGCTGTGCTCCCCATCCTCGTCTATATGCACCTGCACAAGAAAACGTCCAATGCCCTGTGACACCAGGCAATAATCTATACAAGTTCTACTGCCTCTAGCACACCAGGTATATTGTCCTTCGCACATTTCCCGGAGGTTCACCACTTCCAACTGCAGCTCCTCCGCTAGCTTTTGTAACCGCCGTCCGTTGCCATCTTCCCACCCATCAAGCTCATAAATATGTCCGTTAAAATCACCCATGATGAGCACATCCTTGTCTTTTCCGACCTCCCGCACATCCCTTGCAACACAGTCCATGAGAGTTTCGTTCTCTATGTCTCGCGCACTTCCTACAGAGAGATATACCACACATAGCGCTACTGGCTTCTGTACCAGCTCGCCTGTCAGCCAGATGTGGTCTTGACACTTTCTGGGATCCCTGTGCCAAGGGGCCGCGCGGCGCCACAATGCTCCTACACCTCCTCCACGTCGCTGCCCCTCTTCACGATTGCACCCCTCCCAACACCAGCCCTGGTGCATCGGCGGTTCTTCGAAGTCCCGGAGGTGTGTTTCAGCCACGCCAAAAATGGTAATGTCTTCAGACTCGAGTGCGCTATACAATTCCTCCCACTTTTGTTCCCTCCTTGCTCCTTGGAGGTTTAAGAACCCCACTCTAACAGGTGTATGTTCGTCACGCTTGCGTCTCCGTCGTCTGCGCCTTACTCTATGACCCCGCTCCGCCCATTCCGCGTCTTCAACCACTTTGGATCGGAGTGGGCCAATGCCCCCTACCACTGTTCCCTGTCCCTCAGCTGTTGACGCACAATCTCTGTCACCATTGCCTGCAGGGCAGATGGGGACAGCGTCGGTCCACAAACTTGCCTGGTATGTTGCGTTGGTGGCGCTTGTGGTAGCATCGGCGTGATAAACCCCGGGAATCCGCCAGCTTCTTGTCGCGGTATCCTCGGCGAACACACTGACACCAGTTGGTCCATCAGTCTGGCGTGCGAGAATCCTTCCGGAGGCGGAAGCCTCTCTCTGCCAAGAAAGTGAGCTCGTGGCGGCGCTGCGTACCCATGTCCCCGGGAACAATCTGCTGAGCCGATGTCCTGCATCTGATGTCTTGGCCGTGGAGGCGCTGGCAATGCGCCCGTTGTAGAGAGGAAGAGAGTGCCATCCGGAACCCTTTGTTCGTGTAATGGAACCGGAGGCGCCCACGACATCGGTGCGACTCCTTGATGCTGCCATCTTTGATGGTGAGGCATTGACTTCGACTGATCTTGTGCACTCATCCTGCCTCTCGGCGTCTCGCTGGTTCCCTGCTCTTTTCCTCTTTGTTTTCCCGTATCGGCGTACCATCTCCCCCTTCGTCTGTCTAAAAAAAGGCTCGCCATCTCCGCTATGCGATGGCTTACTAGACTAATAACCTTATGCCCATAGAGCAGTTTGTCTTTCTGTAAGCCGTCGTTAGCAGCTACGTCCCTGCTGAGATCCACGAACTTAGCATGAATCTTTTTGCATAATACTTTTAGCTTGACGTTTAGCAACATCACGCTCGCTTGCACCACCTTGCCTTTGCTGGTGACTTCTGGGACAGAACAGATAGCCAGGGATGCTTTACGCCTGCTCCACTTCCTTCTGATGATTTCCACAACATGGTCAGGTTGGTCTCCTCGCAGTACATCATTCAGGCCAACGTGCAAAATATACATGCGGGAGACCATCCGCGCCTGGCGTTCGTATCCGGCAATCATGCTATGGGCATCCTCAGTTGTCGCCTTTCTGTTGAGCAACACCTCAACGCTTCGCTTATCGTCCATCTTTTCGATAAAAGCTTGGGCAATTCTCTCCACATTGCTGTCCCCCACAAGCAGGACTTCTCGTTTAACTCCGCGAGGAGGTCTGTCCTTCACTTTTCCAGCATTTGTCGTTCCCTTTGTCGCCGGGCTGCTTTTACTGCGCGAGCATGAGTTATCCTGCACTTCCTCTGATTCTCCTTGTTCCGAAGTTGTGACGTTTTCTGCACTTAGTTTGCAGACAGTCTGACTGCAGTCATCCACTGCTTCTGAACGTGTCCTGTTCACTATGTCCTGCTGTTTTCCATCCTTCCTGAGCAACAGCAAGTCTTTGTACTGTGTCAAAAATGCAAGGTCCTCCTGATCCTTCTTTCTTCTATTGTCTCCGGCGTCATGTTCACGGTTCTTTTCACAATTCACTGGAGTTGTAGTCAAACTAACCCCATCAAGAAGGCTGTCCAAGGCTTTTTGAAGCTCTTCCACGCGATGTTCTAATTCGGCCACTCGGTCTTGAAGTTTTCGAATTGTGGTTGTTTCATTTGGTTCACCTTGAGGAGTTGCACCCTCTAACCTCTGGATAATCCCGTTCACACTGTCTGCCAGCGCATCCATCCTTGTCCTGTGTGAATTGTGTATCTCATCTAAGGCCTTGCATGTTCTGCAAACAAAATGAGCATCTTCAATCTCTTCATGAGTTTCAAACTCAGTCTCTGAAATGTAGGCCCACCGTCCGCACCTGTCACAGCTTATGAGAGGATCCCCTTTCGTCGCACCTTTCAGCCAATTTAGTTGTGAAGCCTGCTTGGGGATCTCGTCATTCAGTCGACGCTGCGTCACCTCGACCATCGCCCGTTCTGAAGTAGATGGAAGCGGTCTGTCCTGAATCCCAGCAGAGGTAGACATTGTCTCTAGGGGTGTTGCAAACGCTCCCTCACAGTCATTGATCATGCTAGCACCAGCTTTGCCGTCGGTTGAGGTAGGTAGAAGGCCCACCGGCACCACCGCTTCTGCGCTCAGCTCGCCGTCGCTGTCCCGTGATGTCTCCTCCCACTGTACAGCTGTTAGCAGATCGTTGGAGACTTCTGTGGCGGCTTGTAGTCGCTCTAATAGCTCGTTTTTAGAACCAACCGTTGAAAGTCCCCTTGCTTTAAGCTCCTGTTTAAGATCTGCGACCTTCATCTTCATCTTCATAAGCCATAAGCTCTAAGTAGCGCAATCATGAACGCCGCCTCTCGGCGACTAGCGGCGAACGCCCGGAGGTTCCAACTGCGGTCAGAAATGCATGGAGAACGTGAGAAAATCGTTGTTTCTTCAGCATTGTGGGAATATACGGAATGGCAATCGTTTGTGACATAATAATGGAACATTTTAGAATAATTTGCGCTAAGTTTTGTGACCCGCAAGAACCTGACTTTTTTTTAAAAATTGCTTGAGCGGCATCATGCAGCAGACGACACGGCGACGTCACACCATTCACGTGACCCGCTCCGGCCAACCCGAAAAGCCCATCTCCGCTGCGAGCAAAAATCGTCTGCTTCAAACGCCATTGCCTTGGAAATTGCCTTCTCAAAATTTGCACACGCATCCGATATTATTAAAACTTTGACAAAGTGTTTAGTGCTTTACTAACTTCACGACAGACTAGTTTTGAAAAGTGTGAACTCGCCGTTCATTTTTTAATCAGCCGTGTTGTACCGATCTCCATGTATTCTCCCATAGGGCGGGCCGCCTCCTGGAACCCTGAGTACCACGTGACTCGCGCCGAGCCGCTCTGTCGGCCATCTTGTCGGCAAAACACGAGGTTCAAAGGATTGCGCTACTCTGCTCCGTAGGAGCTATATAGTGCTCTAGAATGTCCAAGACCGGCTTGGACATATGAATGTCCCGCCTATCCGTCCATTTTTAAACTTGCTCCAACAAATTGACTGGTGAAATTTTCACCTATCAATAAACGTCAACAACACAACACGGTTCTTTTTTTAAAACATCATTTGCGATTGTAGCGCCACGTATGCGAAACGTCGACCATGGGTAATTTTCTCGCAAGCTGTGCCGTTAGCTTAGCTGCCTTAGCATACTTTTTCCACGTTTTGTCGGTAGCCATGGCGTCTGAAGTTGAGAAGGCTCAGCGTGCTTCGAATACCGGCGACACTATATTTGGAAAAATTATCCGAGGTGAAATCCCAACTAAATTTATATACGAAGATGAACAGGTAAGAGGGTTGCGGAAAGCACAGTGGCAAATGCTTCTTGATGCGGAAACCCGTGAACCCCCTGTGAACGGGTCACGAACCGGTCCCTTTTTGCTTCGGTAGCTCACAGCTATTCTTCGGTTTCTTCTATCGATACAAATGCGTGGGTTGCAAACTAGCTTTGCAATTTATCAGTTTTGATTTTTGTGTGTGAGCGGTCTAACGTTCCAGAACTGAAGGAATTTAATCCGACTGGACTTTATCATTTGTGGTTTTTCGTTCTGAGCTTGCGTCACTGTTTAAAATGTCTTTTTTATTGCGAGATTTAAGTGTACTTCTTTAAAACAACCGGCAGATAGCCCATACACGTCCGTCGTCCCCCCTTTTAGCGTTTTGCTGTCATTTCCTTAACAAATAGTTCCTCTCACTTTGGCATGCCTTAGCAAGACTTAAAACGAAAGAAACACAAGAGGACGAAACAAACGCTAGAGCCTCACCCTCGTTGGTTCTGAGGGCCGGTCACTCAACCAAGATCACTTGTAGCTGGGGCGGATGTTCTACATAAAACGCTTTACTACATCTGCCCGTGCTACAGCTGTTACAAGCATTGCAGTTTAATTCTGACTAGTTTACTTTGCACTTGCGGTATCGTTTACTTGCTCCTTTTTTTATTTGTTTAGTACAGTACCCTCGGGCCCAGTGGGCATTACAAAGACGGTGAGTAGAAAGTATTAACAAAAAAAAAAAAAAAAAGAAAGCATAATCAAAGAATACAATATTCGAAGAAAGGTGTCCACTTGTGTCAGCCTTGAAGGATGAGACGTCTTCAGTGGAGGCGATTGAGGAGGGGAAAGGCGGTTCCACTCTGAGCTGAATGGCAACTTTATACTAGTGATCAATACGGGATGAAAGATGATCAGTGCAGGATGAATATCTCTTGAAGGGTTAGTCAATTGCCCATATTGAAGGCAAAATAAACATATAAAGTGTCCACGAAAAAAAAAAAAAAAAAGTGAGTGCTTTAGTCATTGCAGCATCGCCAAGTAGTAACCTAATGAAACTTTTCTTTTCTCGAATTTTGCTTTATTTTAAAAGTTATAGTCAAATTAAAATTATAAAAACAAGCAAAAAATAACCTCCTTCATGACGTCCTTGGTTGCTTAAAGGCTTATTCACACGATGCATCTTTTCAACGCGCCACAGTTTAGTGAAACCAAGATTTCGCGAAATCAGCCAGTTCACACGTGGAGTATGACGCGCGAAACCTGTGGCGTATTGACTCACGAGAATTTCGCCAAACCTTGTCATCTGCACCGGGAATACCAAGCGTTTCTCATCAAAATGATATGAAGTACGCACAGTGTGAAGAGACAGCCTGTTTTATTAATACCACTCAATGAACTTTGTCAGATTCGGCTCACTGGGTTTACTAGTCCTGCCAAACCCGGAAAAGACCGCGAACGTCAAAGAACAGGCAGATGATCTCGAAGCATTTCGGACATTTTTGCGCCGCTAATAAAGAAAGTTATTCCCAGTCACCAGGTTTATATCCGGTGCTTGCACTCGTCGCGACTATTGATGAATCTGTACCGCGCCACCAACCCGCACTCTAGGCGCCGTTCACACACCTGACGCTGAGTAGGACGTCGCCCGTACGCCCGTACGCACCGCTTCTCCGCTTGTCGCTCGCCATGTTTGTTTATTTTCTTTCGGCTTTGGCTCGGATACGGAATCGGCCGAAAATCAGACTCCTCCAAAAGCTCGCTCCTCCTCGAAGGTCAGACGTCATAGCAAAGTCGAGCGGCCATTGGCAGCGCCCGTGTTTCTCCTTCGGGTGATGGACAGGCCTCGGTGAGGTTTCAGCGAAAAATTGCTCCAGAAGCGAGGAAGACGCGCCACTTTTTTCGGAGGCGCGCCACTTTTTCGGTGGCGTTCAGACGGGGAATCTGTTTCCCGAAACCTAGTTTCGCGACACAAGATTCGCCAACAAGATGCATCGTGTGAATAGACCTTTAGTGGCCGTGAACTACGGGAGGGGTAGTGAGCTCAGCGAGCGCTTGCAGCTGCCGCACTCAGTGTTGACGGCGCAAGAGGGTGCCACTAAAGCATGTTCTGGATAGGCTGTATGCAGCAGGCAGCCAGTGCGGCTATCATTGCATTTGCTGCGCGATTAAACACTAATTCGGCATAACATTTCATTGGCCACAAACGACAGCAAACATGGGGTAAAGATCAGTTCAGAATGGGAGCCACTTCGCGCTGCCATACCGCGGAGCGGCCAAACCGCAAGACAAAGCTGTTTGCCGAAGGCCTTTGGAACGCTCGGAGCCAGTCGGATCCTCCAGTCGATACGACTGCAGCGCCGCCGCATACACCTGGGACCTTTCAGTGTCGGCGCTATCAGCGCCTGATCCCACTACTCTTTTCTAGTATGTGCCCATTTTTCCACCGCTTGGTGGCGGGTATGTCGATGGGTCATTTTTTGTTCCCGTACTTTATAAACTGCATTTGTTTCTTTTCTGATCTAAAATAGTGAACAAAAACTACCTTTATAAATAATTGAGATGGTTTGCGCCACTTATATTTTGTATTTTGACTAAAAAGAAGCTTTTAGCGGCTCTGAGCTGTAGTAAGCCTAGGACCAAAGACGTCACATATCGCACGCTTTCGGCACCGCGGGTCACCCCCGTCGGTGGAGGAGGTTTTTGTGTCGTCCGGTTAAAATATGATGCACTGATATTTAGTTACTGTATCCGTGCCCGCTGGCTTGTCCGAGCCCCAAGAGACGTGGAAACCGCAGAAAAGGTGGACGCTTCAGTATGATTGCAGGGCCCCTTTAAAACGAAAGAAACAAATAACACAGCTTTCGTCTCGTTTGAACAAGAGATGTTGGCCGTTTCTTTCAAATGCCCTGTTTTCGGCACTAGCTCCTTGCCTTCCATCAAGCTTTGGCTACGCGTGCACGCTCGAAACTCACGAGATGCCAACTTGTTATGGAAAGTAGGAGCCTTGCTCTGTGAGGACAACTGGGATACCTTCCTGTCATTCTTATTATGCCGATGACTTGAGCAACTTGACCGTATTGTTATTGTTGCAGCAGACTGTAATTGTGCTCATTTGTATTGCAGTGTGTTGCATTCAATGACATCAATCCTCAAGCCCCTGTGCACTTCCTTGTCATTCCTAAGAAGGCCATTTCTCAGCTGTCAACAGCAGCCGAAGCTGACAAGCCTGTGAGACACATTATTATTTATTTTTCCTTGGTGTTTCAACAATATGAAATTCTTCCCCCTAATTTTCAAGAAGTGCTTTTTGAGTGGGAAGTTTATTGCTCTGAATCCCGAACAAAAGTTCACTGGGTAGAATCTCACCAGGCAAAGGCTTACCCATTTTCCGCTCGTTCTCATTCTCATTCTCATTTCTCATTAACTCGGACGATAGCTTACAGGCCTAATAATGCACTGAAACAAATGTTCACCAGGCAGAATTGTTTTTTTGTTTTTTTAAATAACTTTTTGACATATTTACTGATTGTCTGTTTGTGGGGTCCCAAATATTATGGCGCCAGAAGAATCTGTTTGAACCATAGATTCTACCTTTGTTCTTATATCCCTCATGAGTAGGGTGACCAGATGTCCGGTTTTGGCCGAGACAGTCCTGTGGTCCGCTTCTGCCGTCCTGTCTTTTTGTCCCAACAAAGAATCATGTCCCGTTTTTGCAGGAGTGGATAGTTTCAAAATTGGCACCAAGCAATTTGAAGAAAACCAAAACTATGCCTAATCGTTACAAGTAGGGGTGTGCGAATACCGAATAGTAGTTCTCGAATCGAATACTGAATCGAATCAAGAAAAAAAAGCCGAATATTGAATCAAATGTCGAATAGTGATTTTATTTGTTGGAATTTTTCAGTGTGCTGAGAATGAGATTATCATGTGCGGAGTATGCACCTGTTGCAGAATATGCATCTTGCATGAAACAAAAGCCCTTGAATATATATATATATATATATATATATATATATATATATATATATATATATATATATATATACGTTATATATATGACCGAAACACATGTGTGTGTTCAATGAAGATCTTTGCAGGGGAAATATATTTAAAAAAGATTCTGGCGAGCGAAAAAAAAATAAAATAAAAGCAGTTGCTGTCGGATGTTGGGCACTAAAGATCCAGTTTTATGGCACAAATATCTATCTACCCTAAACGTCACAAAAAACCCAAAGTTACAGCCACGCATGCCTTTTTTTCTTCTTAAAAGCACAACCTAACACCGTGCCTTTTTTATTTTTTATAAGTATTTGTACATCTCAGAAAAGGGGCATTTTGCGATATTTGATTTTCATTTTAAGGAAGAAAAAGGGCACCCGGGATTTTATTTCACATAAATAAACAGATAGGTGTTAAATCAGAGTAAACAGGCTTAAGCAATATAATCTGAAGTAAGAAAAAAAAAAAAAAAAAACGTGGTTAGGTGGCGCAAGACACCGTCCAACTGCCGCTATGCATCCATTTTTCCGTCTATCCATCCTGTTCTAGAGAGCCTTGATTTAAAAGAGGGAGCAAGCGAAACTGAAACCTCAGAGACTGCTCCAGCGCAGATCGGTCGTAACTCGTAAGTGTGCATGTGTTGTGTTGTCGCGTGGAAAAAGGCAAGCAAACATAAGGGCGACGACGCCTGCCCTCCCTGCCCTGCCTGCCCGATCCCGATCGACGCTTTCGTCTTTTTGTCACCTTCTCGCAGTTCGTAATTCAAACGCGGCTATCGAACGGCTGGAAACTCTCTCGAATCTAGGCACACTATTTTTCCGTTCCGTTTCGTTCCGAATGAGAATTCGCGGCTTGCGGTTCCAAAAGAACGACGACGATAATTCGGCCACTCGGCTGGTTTCATCGGCGTGGTTAACGTGGTTTTCTTTCTGTCATCGTGCAGTCGCCAATTTCTGTGAGTGCGGCAAGTGTGTTTTACATCGGTGCTTCAATTTGAAACGAGGGGCTTTATTCGTGAAATGAATTAGGCATGGCGCGGGATTCCGGTCTCCCAACAATTCCTCTCTGGAAGCGGCGCAAACGGGATGTTTCGATTGTGATTCAAGGGTAGATTGTGTCACGATCGTGAGTAAATCTGCGTGCTATAAAGTTTGTGGCGTTCGTTACTTTTTTCTAACCTGTGCGTTAGATCTTTGTAGAATGGTAGGACCAAGAACTGTTTTTCGCATGGTCTGTCTAACATCACGGCGCTTACATCGAACATCACGGCGCTTACATCGGGAGAAAAAGGGCTTTTTTGTCAGCTCCGCGCCGACCGTGCGTCTTTGGCCGAATATATTGAATATTCGAGTGACCGAATACTAGGAATTCGATTTGCGAATCGAATTATTCGGGAACTTTCTATTCGATTCGAATTCGTATATTCGAGTATTCGCAAACCCCTAGTTACAAGTATATATTACAAAAATAACTGTAAGTACTTTAAGATATTTACCCAGAGGGTAAGATTTAAAACTGTTCTTGCCCACAAACACCTTTTCTCTATCAAAGACGCGTGCATAAAAATATTTTTTTGAGTTACTGGATATAGCACGCATGTAGAATCTCGGTTGGCAACACTACACTATTTTTCGATAATGGCGAAGAAACGCATGTCTGTGTTCAATGAAGATCTTTGCAATGAGTGTACGTTTCTAAGTTCAACAGAGTGTAACAGCAGAGTTATTTGTGAAATCTGTGGAACGTCTTTTGCTCTTGCGCACGGAGGCCGTAGCGACATCGGCCAGCACATCAGAACTCGGAAGCACAAGAACGCGTAGAAGATCAGGTCCGTGAGCGCCAGTGTTTCTTCGTCTTTCTTTCAATACTCTGATGGTGACAAAGTGACCACTGCGGAGGGGTTGTACGCCTACCACACCATCAGACACTGGCAGACATTTTGGTCTAATGACTGTACGTCGCAACTGACTAGAGAACTCTTCTAGCCCAAGTTCTCTAGTGCACATACAAAGTGCGAAGCTATAATCTGCAATGTCTTGGCACCCTTGTCGTTGGAAGAACTGACAGCAAGTTTCAACAATTGTTCCTACGTCACACTGAGTGTGGACGCGTTGAACAGGAAAGAGCTAAAGGTGTTTCCTGTGCTGGTGAGGTACTTTGATCTAACAAGTGGGGTACAAACAAGAGTGCTGGAGTTCTTTTTTCTCAGTGGCGAAACATCCGACCTCCAAACTTGGTATCTCAATTTGGTCAATGAGAAGTATTCCCTGCAGACCAAGGTTGCGGGAAACATGAACACAAACTTCGGTGGCACCAAGCTATTGGGACAGAACAATGTGTGGCGAAAGCTGCAGAGAGCTCTGGGGAGGAACGTTATTAGCATTGGCTGTGGTGCCTACATAGTGCACAACTGCCTGCAGTCTGGGGTGGATTGCTTGCCCTTCGACGTGGAGAGCTTCGCCGTAAAGATTTACAAGTATTTCCACATATACACCGTGAGAGTGGAAAAACTCAAGGAGTTCTGTGCATTTGCTGGCTTAGTGTATGCAGCGTCAATGGCAGCTGTGTGTTGACGTAGTATAGGATCTGGTCAGCGAATGGCACTTACATACAGCAAATAGTGTGGCAACATCCACTGAATAGGGCACCTAACATTTCAAACTCGAGAGGGGGGAGCCAGCAGTAGATGTTTAATATGTTATTCATATTAATTTTGGTGGCATAGCTACTCTTTTCCAGATGCCTTTTTAATTTCCATTCTTTTTGTTGAAGGCATCATTCTATGAGTAAAAAGCTGTAGAAAGAAAGCTGGGGTGGCTTGCTCAGAATGTGCAAGGTTTCCAGTAGGGTGCCCTAATTTGCTCGCTGGCTTACAGGGAAACTGAAGTGGTTCTGTATTTAAGTAAAACCACTAAAATCGTCTTTATTTGGCCTCAAGGATCACAAATATCAATATTATTTTTTGATTTGGTGCACAAAGGCTGCAGAAAGTCATTTTTAAAGTATCGCTTTTCGAAGCGTTACATAAAAGGAGTTTTCGGAATCTCTGCATTTGTGCATCTTCAGCGCCTATCAAAGCTATGCAAGCGCACACTTGCTATATTCAAACACGTTAGAAAAAAATCTTCACGACGGATGTCAGTGCAGGGAATATACCTGGCAAGCTTGCGATTGCACGCACTGCCCTCAAGAGGCACACACGCTTGGTGGCCAAAAGATCCTTTTATGATGTAACGACTGGTCGGAATTTTTTTTTCTTTTCTCACATTAGTTACATCTTTGGGGAAAATGAATGTGATGTTCAGATTTACTCAAAAATACTCTAAAATTCACCTCCACCTCCAGCTCGATTTTTTTTCAACAGCTTTCCTTTTAATCCATGGGCATTTCCATGCTCATCTCTTGCTCGCAGCCTTAGCAATCTGACCTTCATCCTCTATTTGAGAAAGTAACGCCCTGTACGGAGAGCATTCCGGTTTGTTTCAAGACAAATAACATTATCATCATCATCTATTTGTAAAACTTCTGATAATCCTTTGAGCTGTCCAAGCTTAGGTTGGGGACATTATTTGCAAGGTAAGAGGGAAGCTGCTAGCCTCTGGTGTGTTGCATTTGTAAAGTGCAGTCCCATTAACATTTACAAACGATTGCCAATCTTTTTATTTTTTTTTTAACTGAAAGTTGGCCATTAAAATAGTGCATTGGAAGGTGCTTATCTATGGCAACACCTTCTACAGTAAAATTGGTGTCTGTCCCAGCCTTGTGAGCAAAAGGCAAAAAAAAATCTAATCCTGTGCTTACTCGTGTGTCATGCAATGCGGCATTTCCATGGGCTGTAGTTCCAAAAATCTCCGCACACGCCACTGCACGTGTTGCATCATAGGGCCTTGTTGGCCATTGAGAGGATTGGAACAGTTTTGGTGTCAATCACCCCATTGATGAATTAGAGCATATCAGCACCACATGAAAATGAAGTGGACACTCTTGCATTGCACCCATTCATCTTTGTGAGAGCCCTTGCTGAAACCCACACCTCCAGTAGCCATAAGGACCTGTTTAGGCTTAGAAATGAGTAGGAGTATTTCCTGCTGCATCCCACACCTTTTTGGCAGCCTGCCTACCACTCCAGAGTGCAACATGGCCCTCCCAGCATGGAAAATTTAAAAAGCCTAAGACATTGAGGAGATGATGGGGAGCCAATTCTTTCATGTGCAGTCGTCCCACGTTTACCTGTGCACAAACTCCCGCATGCTGGGAGCCTGAAAAAAAATGGGCCCCAGAGTTCCCTTCGTATCTGTAGGTAACACCTACAGTATTATCAATGTAAGGAAAGTGGCCGATTCGAGAATGCAAGCACTGTATTTGTTCGTGACGGCATGTCGCGAAGTGAGGTTGACAAATCGAAACCGAAACTTAGTGGTCAACCAGTACCCAAGATGCTTGGCGCAGCATCATGCCGCTAATATCGCTTCAATCCTGAATGGGGTCTATTGAAACTTCCACCTTCCAAAAACAGGTTCTGCCTTGCGGCTGTTGTCAAAACTTTGTACTGAAAACAAACATTAGTTTACTTATTCTGCCAGAAACTTGACCACTTGTGCTACGAGAAATTGTCACTTTCCTTGGCGTCATTAGGTTTCTCCTACATTGACATCATTTTATGTATGAAATAATGTCAATTTAGGAGGAACCTAGCAATGCCAAGCAAGTTGAGTGACCCTTGTATAAAATTGCATGACTTTTAAGCACATTACCTGATTCATTTTGGTTGTTTCTATTGGGAAGAGGAGGTTGATATCCTCCTTTTCTGGGGACAGTTGTTTTTAAATGTTTACAAGTATGTTTTAGTGATTGTTGAACATACTCTGGGGCATAAAGATTGAATGATCCTCCTTTTCCGACAATAATTAGTTGATTTTTTTAGAGCGCAGCTCTTAGGGGCCCGTTCCCGGCTTGAGCGGCGTCGGCGTAACCAAGGTCACGTGGCCCCCAGAGGTCACGTGACCCCCCCCCCCCGAAGTCACGTGACCACCCCCAGGGTCACGTGACCCCCCTCCCCCGCCGCCGAGGTCACGTGACCTCCCCGATGACGTAGTGGTCACTGATGACGTCACCGGCATCCGCATCGTCATCATCACGGATGACGTCATCAGTGACGTCACTGGTGACATCATCGGCATCGTCACGTGACCCCCCCCCCAGGTCACTTCACCCCCCCAGTACCCTTCCCTCCTCCTCCTCAAGAGCTGCGCTCTAATTCGGTGTTACAGGGAGTTGTAAACGGCTTTCACTTTTTCCTTTTCTTCCCCCCCCCCCCCAAAAAAAAAAAAAAGACAGGAGGTGAGATGACCCTCGGATTTTGTGTGCCTCGGTTTATTTTCTCCCCGCTAAATGAAAGAGAGTTTGAGAGAATCATGTAGTGTGCTCAAGAGTTGTGTAATTCGTAAACTTAAGAATACTTTTGGCGCTTGGCCAGGGCACATCCTCCAGTCAGTTTCTCCGTTTAGCAGTTAAAATTTAGCGAGGCATGGGGGTGTGCCAAAGTGGCTTTCTAGACAGTACAGCTTGGTTTACCGTATCTCTTGCAGCTCCTGGGTCACCTGATGTATGTTGCCCAGAAGGTGGCCAAGGAAGTGGGGCTGAAGAAGGGCTTCCGCGTTGTGGTCAACGATGGTCCTGACGGCTGCCAGTCCGTCTACCACGTCCATCTCCACGTGCTTGGGGGCAGGCAGCTGGGCTGGCCACCCGGCTAAGTCCCGTGCAGTGCTCTTGCACTTCCACTTGCTTGGCGGCGGCTTTGAGAGCCAGGTCAATTCTGAGGTTCATTTAGTGTGTGAACCTTGAATTGGAATGTAACCAAGAATGAAGAATAAATATTTTATTCTTTTTTTTTTTTCACTAACCTCTGTTATCAACTAACTATCCTTCGTAGGAATTCGGTTACAGTAATAAAAACTGCGGTTACTTTATGAGTAATTTCTGATTCACTGCTCTTGACTAAAAGTGGTTGTAATGACTTCTCACCATCAAGTACAAAATTTGTGTTCCGGGAATGTAACTAAAAATGGAGAATATGTTTCTCAGTTATGTTACAAGGCACCATGCTTTTTAGTAATTCGATTATGGTTACAACAGTGATCACATTATGAATACTTTGTACTTACTAATTCACTACTTTCGACTAAAAGTATTTATTTACTTTTCAGCATCAGTAAGTGTAAGATACCTCTTCCTATTCTGTAAAACCAGGGTGTGGGCTCCCGTTTTCACCGAATTCTTTCACATTAGACTGCAGTGAAAAAACAATGCTATGCTAATCTTGGTGATGTAGCAAATAAAACAACTGACTCGTACAGGGGAACAGGTCTCTGTCATATTAATGAATGTGTAGCAGAAACACTAAATACAAGATGTGTGCTGTAGTGATGCGCAACTCGGAAAATTGACTCTCGATAGTGTCGAAAACTTTCGATAGTCAACTGTCTATAGTACTATTGATAGTCAACTGTCGATAGTACTATCGAATCGATAGTCAGCTGTCTATAGTACTACCGATAGTCAACTGTCGATAGTACTATTGCTAGTCCACTGTTGATAGCTAGCTCTCGGTTGACGTCATCGAAAGTAAACTTTCATAAAACTATGGAGTGTTCCGAAAATAATAGCACAGCACAAAAAGGAGATGACGACCGATATGCAGACCATGCTAGGCTCTGTGCAAAGCATGAAATAGAAAGAAAACTAAACATAAGGTTGCATTTTCATAGAAAAAATTTAGATAAAAAGAATGGTGCTTAACGGATTTGTAAGACTAAAAAAATATATTCAAGTTTTTTTTTTAGTTTGTGAAAATATTTGTTGCTGAAGGTATTTAGCATAAGGATTTTTTCACTAGTTTCTTTCACGCCTTGATTCTTATTCAAATTTGACATTACTTTCCTTAGTCTTGAACACATACAGGTGAAAATGGGCACTCTGCCACGGGCTATACTTATTTTCTGCTGATGTCCATTCAAAGCTAATTTTTGAAAATTGTTGACATGGCTAGGCTTGTTCGCCGTGATGTTACTTTTTGTTTGATTCTGTTTTGGCATATTTTGATAATGGTGGCCGGTAATGGTTTGCTGTTTGGTTAGGTTAGGTTGGGGAGCCCTTAAAAAAAAAAAGGCTGGGAGAGAGTGCAATAGTTTGCCCTGACAGGTCGCACCATCTGGTGCGCGACTTCCTCAACGATGAGTCGTCATTTGCGCCGTTGAAGACGCTGTACTTTCGGTAGCATATGCACAACACAAACAAACCACCGCTTTTGTTTTTGTTACAGTTTGCTATTTAAACGATACTGTGTGTTATCCGAACGTGTAAAACATCAAAAGCAACAAGCGCGAGGTCTTTGCTTTCCGTACACGAGGGGGGTACGCGGTATGGTAACAATGACGTTTGGAGTTGAAATACTGAATTTTTTATCTTTTTTATTTCCCGAGTTTTAGCGATCACTACTATTCGGTGATGATTTGTTGTTGTGCTCAGTCGAAACCGTCAAGACTGCATTCGTAGCTGTGTTTTCTTTCATGAGAAAACTCAAGCCCCAGCCGGGCGTGCGGCCGGCGGAAGAAATGAGTAAAATGGTGGGTACATTTTTTTGCTTTAATTTATTCGAGATACCAGAATAGCGTTCTGACTGGACTGTCTTTGTGGCACTTGATATTGTTACTTGGCGAAGAGTTCCAGAGTGTTATTCGCAGATCTTCCGAGTTGCTGTTTGTCATTTGACCGGTGCTCCGGTGCTGACTAGTCTAATTTGAAGCTGAGACATTGGGTCATCACAGTACGCATATTTATGTAAGGGGTGCGTCGAATACTTAGTTCAAGTACCGTCATACATCTAAACAACACTCTTGTTAAAACAAAACAAAAACTATATACCTTGAAACATTAATAACGCGCTTTTGAAATACACCGCCAACTTCTGGTCTGTGGGCAACAGGTTTCGCACCATCTTATTGTTCTCGTAACGTCTTAAATTTAGTGTTCACGTTGTGATACGCCAACTTGGCAGTCAATAAATTTTAATTAGCTTCTGCTTCTGTCCAAACAAATCAGTGTTTAGATATTTTGAACCAGCCACATATCACGGTGAATAAAGCCTTCCGAATCGTAAACAATTCTAAAAGGTTGGTCATGCAAATATATATTAATCAGATAGAAAATAAACAAAAAAAAAGCTTGCAAATGTTTACCAACAATAAAATAATGGGAATAAAATTAATATTACCTCGAACATTTCCGAGTTACCACGAAATAAAGCATTCTGCATGCATATAAGGCAGACGATCGAATGTTAATCACGATTAGCACACCGAGACGGAAGTCAACCCTTGTTGCGTGAGTGCCTTCTGCGTCAGAGTGCATTCAATTAATTACCAAGAATATGCCCGAGAAATTATGTCCACAATACCAAAAAAAAAGAGCTGAGTTCTACCTTAAACCAGTCACTACGTTTTCAATATATGCGAAGACGTAACGCGGTCAAACAAGCCAGCGCCACGTTTGGAAGTTAGCAACGAGGAAGGCGGCATGAGAAGTAGACGGCGCGCCGGCGACTGCCCATCGTTGCGCTTCTTTGCCGGTGGAGGCGCTGACTATCGCCCAACTGCGGCGCCTCCTAGACATGTGCTGGAATCAAAATCATTTTTTGTTTTGACTCTCGAATAACGATTCCTGCGTCCGTTAAACCTTGTGATTAAAAAAAAAAAAAAAGGTGTTCTCAATTTACTGGGTAATTTAAACTAGAAAATCTCAAGGTCCCGATATATTACCGAATTCGTTTTTAAAGCTCCGTGAATAGCTGAATACTGGGCAGGGCGTCTGCCAGAAAACCGAACCCTGTTTTTCGCACCACAAAAATAAACTAGAAATCGCGGAGAGCTCGAACTCCGTGAGAACGTAGCCCCAGTCGTTCGAGCAAGATGCCAAAGTTCTATCACCAACCGCTATCTTATTCAAAAGTTATAAGTAATTTCTGAAATTTTCAATGGGAAAATGGGGCCCATTTATGCCCGTTTTCGGTTTCTGAAGCCAAAGAGCTCCATGCATTCGAGAGCTCCGTCGGCCGCCATTGTTCCATTGCAATTTCCAGAAAATCGCTTTTTATTTTTGAATAAGGTGACGGTTAGTGCTGAAACCTTGGCATCTTGCTCGAACGGCTGGGGCTACGTTCTCACGGAGTTTGAGCTGCCCGCGATGTTTGTTTTATTTTTGCGGTGCGAAAAACGGTTTGGTTTTCTCGCGGACGCCCGGTACTTATGTATAATTTTTGAAAATCACTTACCGATGCGGGTTGGCCAAATGACTGGAAAATTGCTAAAATACAACCAATTAATTAAAAGGGTAAAGAAAACGAGCTGTCAAACTACTGTCCGATTTTAATAACTTTTCAGTGCTGCAAAATTCTTGAACATGTAATTGCAAAGCGCAATTGCTGCTTTTCTAGAAAAGCATAACATGTTGAGTCCCCATCAGCACGGGTTTTAAAGGGGCTATTCCACTACAAACCAGCTATTGCTTACCGTTCACGACTTTGCTTGCGCACTCAATGAATATTGTATTTCTAGATCTGGCAAAGGCTTTCGATACTGGCTCACACAATAAGTGGTATACAAGCTTATTTTTAAGAAATACAAAATTCTATATTGGTTGCGGAGAGTTGCAATGTTACATCTGGTGTACCACAGGGTTCAAGTCTTTCTCCATTGTTGTTTCTATTGTTTACTAATGATTTATGTTTAGATATTGACGTCAGCATCAAGCTGTTTGCCGATGATTGTATATTGTTTCATGTTATTAACTCCTGACGGCCAACTTAAACTAAAAAAGTGCCTATCTAGAGTCGCTGGCTGGTGCAGGGTATGTCAGATGTTACTGTGTCAATCATTCGTAAAAAATATCCCTACATTTTTCAGTACAGCTGCGCGAACATACACTCAACAACGTCCTTGAATACAAATTCTTGGGTGTTACCCTTTCAATCTGTCCTGGGAATCGCACATGACCTCTATTACATCAAAAGCCACTAATAAATTATGGCAGCTGAAACGTTCACTCAAATTTTCCGCATACTCCCTTATAAAACATTCATGCGGCCCACAGTGGAATATGCGAACGTCATCTGGGATCCCCACACTGGGGTGCTATGTTGCGCTTTTTGGACTCCCAGGAGACTAGGAAGAGGGAAGTGACCTCAACGACACAGCAAACGCAGATTGGGTGTTGATTTCGTTTTCTTCTGTCAACATCCAATCTGCGTTTGCTGTGTCGTTGACGTCACTTCCCTCTTCCTAGTCTCCTGGGAGTCCAAAAAGCGCAACATAGCACCCCTGCTGTTGAAAATAGATCAAACATCAAACTGGTCGAGTACCAGCGAAGCAGTGTTGATCGTCACAATGGCAAGCCTGCACACGAGATCGGGGCCTGCGCTCGTGGACGGCGAGCGTGGAGCTCGTTCACTTTTTTTTACTACCATTTTTTTTTTTCGCATCGAACGCACGTCGGAATTAAAGCTCTTCAGTTTTGTGAAGCTGCCACTGTTCCTGGGCCTTCATATCAACAATTTAGTGCCGAAACCCGGGAGTCAAGGGGCATCACACGAGGAGACTCGGCAGCGCAGTGGATCCCCATGGAAAGGCTGAAGACTAAAAGAACGATCCGACGCGCGCAAATCACAAGACTCATCAACGAGGCAAGTGCTCTCTTACAAAATCAAGATTCAACGATTAGCCAGATTACCACCGTGGCCGAAAGATTGTGCGCCAATAACGATGAGCTCAGGAGGTTGAACGAAGAGTTTGAGGGACACATATCAGATGGTTCGTTCGAAACCGAATTTCAGGCAGTCGTCCAATACGAAGATGAAGCGACTGCCACCATCAGTGCCCTCCAATGCAGAAAAGATCTCCTAGTTCAGATATCGTCTCGAGGGGCCCCTAGGGAACCTAGTCGTCACCCAAACGACACCCAAGGGACAAGCTGGAACTAGGTTACCGAAGCTCACCATTACGCCATTCAAGGGTGAAATATCAAAGTGGTCAGCGTTCTGGGAACAGTTCGATGAAACAATTCACAAGAACGCCAGTCTGTCCACCAGCGAAAAGTTCGGCTACCTTCGAATGTACTTGGGCGGAGAAGCGGAAGCAGCTGTGGCTGGATTACCAAGGACAGAGACTTGCTACGCGGATGCAATTGAGATCCTCAATCGCCGTTTTGGAGACAAGAAATGCTTGGAGCAGGAATATTTCTCCAGTCTGAGGCTGATTTCACCTGTCAAGTCAGCCAACGATACCTCAGGTCTACGAACGATGTTCGACCAGGTGCAAATCAATATACGAGGCCTCCAGCCATTGGGTGTAAATAAGTCAAGTTTTTCGTCGATGCTCTGCGATATTTTGATGCGAGCTCTTCCACGTGACATCGTCGTGAACTACCACAGAACCGCTCATTTGTCTGCGGCAACTGCCATGCCTGGCCCAAGCAGTCAGCCTGACCGCTCAGAACTGGATCGACTACTTGATTTTCTATCTATCGAAGTCGAAAGGCGGGAGAAAAGCGAGTTTAAGATCACAAAAACGAAGAGCACAAAGACCACAAGCTATGAGGACAACATAACTCGACGTGAATCGTCTAGGCCGACCTCATCGGTGCTCTACAACAGACCCTCACCACATAAAACGAGATGCTGTTTCTGCAACGGAACAAGCCATAGTTCTGCAGACTGTTCTTCCTCTCTTCCCCTGGACCAGAAGAAACAGCGTTTGACAAAAGAGATGAGATGCTTCAGATGCACTCTCAGTGGTCATCGAGCAAGAGACTGCAGACGAAAGATCAGCTGTGCCACATGCGGTGGAAGACACGCTAAGTCCATGTGTAACCCGACGCGGATCATAGCTAAAGAAGGTAAATCGGACACACAAAACAGCATGACGGTTTGTACTACATCAATTCACCGAGAATTCAGAGTCCGGAGCGGTACTTGTGCAAACCTTCCGGGCATGGGCTGTCAGCGGTACCTCATGTAGGTATGTTAGAGGTGTTATCGACGGAGGCAGCCAACAGACGTTTGTCACCGAGGATCTGTCAAGACACCTTCAGCTTAAGTGCGTTGGCTACACCAAGATGGCGCTCAACACGTTTGCTTGTGCTTCAACTCAACAGTGCAAGAAGCGTTGTGTAGTGGAGCTTGAACTTAGAAGCCAATTCAACATGGACGGATGCAAGATCGAAGCGATCGAAATCCCAGTGATATGTCAAGACATAGCTCCCTTAACGACGGATTCAGTCTTCGTAGCTGACATGGAGAAAAATGCAAAGTTTATTGCCGATCGCCTTATGTTTCCAGCGGTTGCCGCACAACCAGGCATCAGTATTTTGATTGGCTCTGACCAAATGTGAGGCTTTATGACTGGTGAAGTCACTCAGAGTAAGACCTGCAGCACCCTTGTTGCATTAAGCACCAAGCTTGGTTGGACCTACCAAGGACGAACATCCATCCTGAAGTCGCAAAAAACCCACTCGAACTTGGTCGTCTGTGTCCTGCAGATCACCGGTACAGAACAGGTTGAAGGCGCTCTCCGATCATTCTGGGAGTTAGAAAGCCTGGGAATCACAGATTCAGAAGACCAGATGTCAGAAACAAGCCAAGTGATGCGCCATTTCGAGCAGAACATTCGCCGGTCTGGCACACAGTACGAACTGGCACTACCGTGGAAGGACAATATAGGTGTCCTTAAGGACAACAAGCAAGTAGCGATGACGAGACTTAGGAAACTAGTAGGTCGACTCTACAGAACTGACTCTCTAATACTTCATTACGACGAAGCAATCAGAGAGTATCTGATAGCGGGTCACGCTGAAGTGGTACCGAACGAGACGACTGGTGAAGAAGGCAAACTATTTTACATGCCACATCGCGAAGTCATCAGACAAAAAAGCGCTGACGACACGACTTCGAGTTGTTTTCGATGCATCCTCGCACGCAGCTGGGTGCAAGTCTCTAAACGAATGTTTAGACAAAGGAGACAACCTGTATCAAGACCTTCTTAGAATATTGCTGCGATTTCGGGTGAGCCGCTTCGCCATAACCTCCGACATCCAGAAGGCATTTCTGCAAATATCTGTAGCAGAAAAGGACAGAGATGCATTCCGTTTTCTCTGGTTTCAAGATCTACCATCTTCGACCTTTAAAGATGAAGAGGTACAGACATGGAAGATGACGAGGGTTCTTTTTGGTGCAACCTGTAGTCCATTTCTTCTGACGGCTACGATCCTCCAACACCTGAAAAATCTGCCGACTGAAAAGGAGGAAGTGGCTGACGTACTTCGTAACTCCCTCTACGTGGACCACTTGGTTACTGGCACAGCTACCGAGGAGGAAGCCATCAAGTTGTACCATGACGCCAAATCTATTATGCAGAACGCAGGAATGACTCTCCGAAAGTGGACGACGAATTCACAAGCGCTGAGAGATGTGCTACTTCGAGAAGAGGCAAATCCAGAAAACACTACGCCTATCCTTGAACAAAGACAATGAAGGTTCTGGGAATTGTCTGGGATCCAGAGAAGGATGTCTTGAAGTTTGCGTTGCCAATTTTACAAAATTTCCTAGAGCTGCATGATGGCACTAAGCGATTTGTTCTACAAGCAACATCTATAGGATTTTCGATCCCCTTGGAGTCTTGTCGCCCTTCACAATCCGTGTGAAGACACTGTTTCAGAAACTATGGGCGAGAGGAATCACTTGGGACAGTGCTCTACCCGAGGATCTGAACAACGAATGGCACGAATGGTTTTGTGACCTGCCAAAGATGGATGCACTCGTCATCCCCAGATTCGTATTCCAAGCAGGACAGGGCAAGGACACCCGGATTCATATTTTCTGCGACGCAAGCCCAACTGCCTATGGAGCTACAGTGTACGTAACAACGAAGTCCTCGCCACCTGAACAACCTACACTTTTATTGGCAAAAGCACGGGTTGCTCCAATCAAGAAACACACTCTTCCTCGCCTGGAACTTATGGGAGCCGTCATCGCATCGAGACTCCACAAATATCTTGAGAAGACCATCCCATGCATTCCGTATGACTATACGTTGTGGACGGATTCTCTCATCACACTGGCATAAATCAAGAGCGACCCCAACAAGTGGAAGACTTTCGTGCCCAACCGATCGAGTTGCAGAAATACAAAGGGACACCGATCCTTCTCATTGGAGGTACTGTCCGGGAAGTGACAATCCAGCGGATTTGCTTACCCGTGGCATCACAGGTTCTCGACTGGTGTCGAGTGATTTATGGTGGTCAGGACCAAAATGGGTTGATTGACTGAACACGAAAATGAATGGCCTGATTTGAGGTCGAGTAACGAAGCGGAGATTGACTTGTTGAAAGAAGAGAGAAAAGCAGTTCATGTGATATTGCAAACAACACCACCTCAACCGCTGTTGGATCTGACAAGGTACAGCGAACTTTATCGGGCTTTAAGAGTGACGGCGTGGTGCCTTCCATTTCTGAGGAACTGCCGAAATGGCAAACCGTCAAATGGACCGCTGAGTGCCGAGGAAACCACTGCGGCCGAACTATACTAGATCAACAACGTTCAGAACAGTACTTACTCAGACGAGATGAAATGTCTCTCGAAGAAAGAAAATGTTCACAAACAATCGTCTCTAGCAGAGATGAGTCCATTTTTGGATCAAGACAATATCATCCGGGTTGGAGGCCGGCTTCAAATGCTGCCAACATCGGACAATGTGAAACACCCAATCATATTGCCGAGTGAGCATTACTTCACAACCCTGGTCGTACAGAACGCCCACTGCAAGGTACTTCACGGAGGAGCACGAGACACGTTGGCGCAACTCCGACAACGATTTTGGATTATAGGAGGGTGAAGATTGGTGAAGAAAGTGATCTTCAGCTGCTGTTTATGCAAGAGGTTCCGCCTCACGGCTGACACTGCCCCAATGGCTCCACTTCCCCTTGACCGACTGAAGCAAGGCGCGCCCTTTGATGTTGTAGGCGTAGATTTTGCAGGTCCTTTGTATGTCAAGGCAGCAAGCGGCAGTGTGAAGTCCTACGTTGCACTTTTCACTTGTGCAGTCTCGCGCCGTTCATCTCGAACTTGTTTCTGCAATGTCTACAGAAGCTTTTCTAATGGCTTTTCGACGTTTCACAGCACGGAGAGGATTGCCAACAACGATCTATTCTGACAACGCACCAACATTCAAGAAGGCATCAGAGGACCTATATGCGTTGTTTAGAGCGATGCAAGAAGAAGATTTTACGTCTCATTTTGCCAAGAACCGAGTAACATGGAAGTTCATTGTTCCCGGTGCCTCATGGTGGGGAGGCTGGTGGGAGAAGCTCGTGCGAACGGTAAAGACCACCTTACGGAAAGTGCTAGGGAGGGCATGCCTAACCTCTGCAGAATTATCCACTGTTTTGACCGAGGTTGAAGGAATAGTCAACTCCCGACCTCTAACAATGGACAGCACAGACGCCACGGAGCCCAGGCCGATAACCCCAGGAGATATATTGCTTGGGAAAAGATTGGCGTGCTTGCCCGACCCAACAACGGAGACGGAGCACCAATCCAAAAGAACAGACCTACTCAAGAGGATCAAGTACCGACGGTGCTTAACGGACAACTTTTGGAAACGCTGGCAGCACGAATACTTGTTGCAGCTTCGATCGGCGCACCATATGCAACCAGCTTCTGCGTCAACCCTAAGTGTAGTCGACGTTGTTCTCGTGCACTATAGTAATGCACCGAGACAATTGTGGCAAATGGGAAGAGTGTTGAAGACCCACAGAGGAAGAGACGGTAACATACGGTCCTGTCAGGTAAAACTGCAAAACGATTACCGACCGACCAGCTCAACGCCTTTATCCCCTGGAGGTCAGCGCGTGACTCATCTCGCGGTAGGGATAGTGTTGAAAATAGATCAAACTGGTCGAGTACCAGCGAAGCAGTGTTGATCAGAACGCACGTCGCAATTAAAGCTCTTCAGTTTTGTGAAGCTGCCGCTGTTCCTGGGTCTTCATATCAACACTGCTGTTAATATACAGAGATTGGAAATGATTGAAAGGAAGGCTCTACGATTTATCTTGAACACATTTTGGCGATATGATAAACCATCGGTATTAATAAAGCAAACTGAATTGACACGTCTTTTTGACCGCGCAACAAATGAGATTAAAACGCTCTACCAAATCATCACGGGTGATTTTCACATCACTACAGACAACCTCATTAGCTTTCACACTGAACCTACACTAGGGCCTCCCACAGAAGAACTATAGATAACTTCCAGATTCGCCTTGGCTGCTTCACGTATTCATTTTCCCCTCGAACCATATCAGATTGGGATAACCTGCATGCTAGCATCACTCACGCGAGCTCACTTGACAGTTTCCTGCTCCAGCTGAACCTCGCTTTGTGAACAGTTTGCATTTCGTTTTCCTACTTTCGTTTCGTTTTATCAGTGATCTTTGTTTTTGAACTTTGATAGTTTTGCGATAGTCGACTAGTCACTGTCAGCATCGGTCGAGCGATAGTCGAAGGGAATGTGCGGAACGGCGTGTACAGGACCAGTTGTAGTAGACGTCGGAGGTAACGCCGGTGAGCAACTGCGTTTCTCTCTCCCTCTTTTTCTCTTTGTCACGTCGTAGATGTTGCAGAGGCGAGGAGAAGCGTGATGGACGTTCCTCTCGCGCGGGATTTGGGGATTTTTGCAAAACATTTATTGAGTTTTGTCTTGAAATCACCAGTAATCACATTGAATCCTTTTGCACAGCAGTAATTCTACTTATAATTAGCTACTTTTGGTGCTAGGTAACTCTAACTAAACTGCATTTCAAAGGCAGTTTATTCAAGTATGCAAGGCACAGGGCTCAAACCCTGGGTGGTCCCTTTGTCAGGAAATCCCTGTGGCCTTGTTAATTCTTATAGTCTTGGTTTCTTTGCATTGGGAAAGCCTTTATGTCATGCTTAGTCAGTGTTTACTTCTACACGACATTTTTGTAGTTTTCAGCTGTTTGGAAAGAGAAGGCATTTTAGTACTGGGATGCTGATTAAAAACCATTGCCTTACTCTCATGAACATGTTGCTTTTGTGACAAGACAAGCATAAAAATGTGACTCATTAAAACAAAACACGTTCTGAGAGCATGCATTCTCAAATTTGAAGAACAAACTAGCCATTCCAAACAACATTTTTAAATGTTGTTTGGAACAAACAACCATTTTTTAAAGGAAGTTTCGGGTACCGCGCGCTTCGGTCCAGATGTTTGGGAACGGATTTGTTTTGATACCGATAATATATGGCTCGCGGTAATTTTATTATATATATATATATATATATATATATATATATATATATATATATATATATATATATATATATATATATATATATATATATTCCTAGCTAACTTTGGACACCATATTGGAGGGCGATGTTTAGCGCGTGCTAAGAACGAGCTTACATTAATAGGCTCCTAAGACGGGCCTAAGACGGGTGGCACGTTGCAGAACTGTGGATGCTCGCCGTCAGCACGCGCTCAGCAGTAGCGCACACAGCTATGGCCCCCTAGGTTTTTACCTTCATTTTAAGGGGTTTAACTTGCTTATCGTTTGCTTGGTGGTTCTATTGGGAAGCCCTAATATATGCGATTGAATGGTTTTGAGCTCTATTTTTATTCAGTATGACAAAGCGCGCACCTTGTTGCCATTTTTATTTGCATCTCGTACCCAAAGCCGCCGAATAAAAGCTCGCGTCATTGTCATCGCCTAAGAGCTGTATAGCTCAGCCCCGCAAGCGACGGACAGGAAAGCAAACTAATGCATTATACTAAAACCCGAGACACAGCACGTTGTCAGCACGGATAGATGACCGTACTCACACAACCTTTCCCATATGGCACTTCTTCTGCTCTTCCACTCATATACCGCAACGATGCGCTTCGTTGATGACCATTGCTGGATCGCGCATCCCCGCTCCGCGAGTGCGGCCACCGTTCGGCCATCGTATACATCTGGCGAAACTTCATTTTCGCTAGTGTTGCACAGGCTGGCGGCAGCGTGCTGAAAACACGTTTTCTACTCATTTATCGTCTTTTGCCGAAGAAGTTTTTTTAAAACTCTGTGTAAGCGCTAAAACTTGCCATTGAAAACACATGAAAATTTTACGAAAGCATAGTGCCGCAGGAAAAAGCCACAACTCGTCGAAAGCAAGTTCCGCCGGGCTCGCGGCGTGATCAAAGCTCCCTTGCCACGGCGACGTGCTGTGTCTCTGTGCCTTTGCACGCTTTGAAACCGATCAAGAATCGACGCCGTGTGGATGTGTTTTGCGAGCGCAATGGGCGTGAAGCCGTATGTGCCTCTGAAGCATCGTTTTACTTTACTCTGACGACTGTGTTTGTAATTTGCGGCACTCGCGGGCCAGAAACGAGCTTGATTCAGTGTCCAGTGGCACTGCACTGCATAAAGGTCAGAAATAACAAATAACATGTCATTACAAAAAACATAAAAGAAAAAAAAGCTTGAAAAAAAGGAATGAAGGGGGAAGTATATATCAGTGGTTGCTATTATGCTGGATTATCCATGGCTATGTTACAATTCTACAGCATGGCAACGCTATGGAGCAAGGTAGGTTTTCGAACGCAAAAGTAAATTGCAAGATCGAAATTTTTTTAAACGCGGCCCATGTCGTGCATAAAGGAGCGACGACGCCGTGCGCTTACGGCCCGGCGACACGCATCAAGAACGTCGTGGCAGGCCGTAAAACGGCACCGCAGCCCGTGTGCGTCCACAGGTCTCCAAAGCCGGCGGCAGGAGCTTCCGACGGCGTCCAAAGGGCGCACCTGCACTCCAACCGCTTATTTCGAGAGGCTAGGCGATAGGACGCATAGAAACGGCGGCAATGGCGGCCGCACAGGATTGTCTGGTTTAGAGAATGCAACGGCGTGAAGTAACACCTAGAAACCGCGAGGTGCCGTGGGGGCAGAGGGGCTAGGGCGTATGGGCCGCCGGCGGGGCGCCGCGAAGCGGCGTGTAAGCGTGGGCCAAGGTGGGTTCGTAATTTGTAATAAACCATCTGCATTTTGTCACCGCGAAATGGCGTGAACAAGGGAACTGGGGTGGGTTTACACGCGCTCCAGTGATACACCCGCCGTCTCCCCATTGCGCGGCGCCGAAATTGGCGAAGGTGGACGTCACCGACGATATTCGGTTGCTAGGTGTTACGTCAGGGCGTCGCTCCCTATAACCAGTCAATTCAGTGCGGCCTCCGTTGATATGCGTCCTATCACCTAGCCTCTCGAAATATGCACCTAAGCTTGCTACCATCTGTCGGCGCTTGCAGGTCTGTCCTAGCCAGTTTCCACGGCCAGTGGGGCTGTGGCCCATCCCGTGGCGACGTTGCGAACTTTGAATATTCTAGATGCTCCAAACCACTGGCGCTTCCCCGCTTGGTCGCTGCAGCGCGAGTGAAGCCACCGGACGGAAATCTTGCACGTGGACGTTTTGCGGTTTTGCTAGCATTGCAGAGACTGGCGCCAGCGTGCTGACACGTTTTCTACTCGTTCGTCGTTATTCGCCGAAGAAGATTTTTTAGATGCTGAGTAAGCGTTGAGATTTGCCGTTGTGAACACGTGGAAATTTTTACGAAAGCGCAGTGCCGCAGGAAAAAGGCACAACACGTCTAAAGCAAGTTTCGCCGGTCTCGCAGCGTGATCAAAGCTCCATTGGCACGCCGAAGCGCTGCTTCTCTGTGCCTTCGCGCGCTTGGCTACCAATCAAGGTTAGACGCCGTGTGAGTGTTTTTGGAGTGCAATGTGCGCGAAGCCGTATGTGCCTCTGGAGCAGCGTTTTACTTCACTCTGACGACTGCATTTGCAACTTTCGGCACTCGCTGTCCAGAGACGAGCTTGATCCAGCGTCAAGTGGCGACGGAAGACAAGCCGGGGGGGGAGGGGGGGGGGGAGGTACGTCTTTTTTAGAGCGCAGCTCTTAGGGGCCCGTTTCCGGCTTGAGCGGCGTCGCCGTCGGCGTCGGCGTCGCCGTCGCCGTCGGCGTAACCGCGCGGTGCATCATGGGAAATGTCCCATAATGCACCGCGCGAGCCCCCCACCAAGGTCACGTGACCTCGTGGGGGGTCACGTGACCCCCCGAAGTCACGTGACTCCCCTGAGGTCACGTGGCCCCCTCCTCGAGGTCACGTGACCCCCGCCGATGTCGCGTGACCCCCCGATGACGTCATCGTCACTGATGACGTCACCGGCATCCACATCGTCATCGTCATCATCACTGATGACGTCACCGGCATCCACATCGTCATCGTCATCACTGATGACGTCACCGGCATCCACATCGTCATCGTCATCACTGATGACGTCACCGGCATCCGCATCGTCATCGTCATCATCACTGATGACGTCACCGGCATCCACATCGTCATCGTCATCATCACTGATGACGTCACCGGCATCCACATCGTCATCGTCATCATCACTGATGACGTCACCGGCATCCGCATCGTCATCGTCATCATCACTGATGACGTCACCGGCATCCACATCGTCATCGTCATCATCACTGCTGACGTCACCGGCATCCACATCGTCATCGTCATCATCACTGATGACGTCACCGGCATCCACATCGTCATCGTCATCATCACTGATGACGTCATCAGTGACGTCACTGATGTCGTCAACGGCATCCGCATCGTCATCGTCATCATCACTGATGACGTCGCCAGCGACGTCACTGATGACGTCACCGACATTCGCATCGTCATCGTCATCATCACTGGTGAAGTCATCAGTGACGTCACTAATGACGTCATCGGTACCCGCATCGTCATCGTCACTGATGACGTCATCAGTGACGTCAGTGATGACATCATCGGCATTGGGGGTCACGTGACCCCCAAGGTAACGTGGCCCCCCCTGGTTAGTTTAACCCCCCCAGTGCCCTTCCCTCCTCCTCCTCAAGAGCTGCGCTCTAATTCGGCGTTACAGGGAGTTGTAAGCGGCTTTCATTTTTTGATTCGTTAGATGGTTTACAGAATACCGCGCAACAGCTCCTCATCACAGATCAGTGGTCTGGCTCATTATTAAACATGACATCATTTGAGTGCGGCTCGCCTAATTGTGATTGGTTAACAGATTGCACGCGACCATATGGGCCGCGCTTCAATGATTTTCAATCTCGCCGTCTTGTACTTTTGCCTTCGAAAACCATGCTTGCTCCACAGCGCGTTTCTGTTTCTGTGCTGCCATGTAATACATTAGAGTCGATAGCCATGGTTAATAGTCCTTAAGGTTGTATGGATATTTATACAGCGAGTAGTTCGTCAGCCATTTCAAAGTTGCGACGGGCCACTCGCTGTAGATTAGCAATTTAGCCAGTGCAGTACAACCGCCAGCCTGGGGTCTTTAACGTGCACCACGCAGTAGTGATACACGACCGCATGCCAGTACGATGCTCATCCAGATCGAAACGGGCAGGGGTGGGGATTCTGCAGCGCGAGCTTTCGCTCCACGTGCTCCGAGCTGGTGTGAGGTAGAGCCACTCTATATGGCAGCGTAGCTGCCAGAGTAGCGACACGACGCAAAATTATCTAGATGCACGACGTCAGAAGCGCTGATAGTGATCTCCATTTTGGGCCTGGGAGGTTGCCATGGTAGCCGTGCTTCTAGCGACGCCGGGCGGCAACCTTTGTAGTCTTGTTGATATCTCCATTCGTTCATTGAAAAGTGGTATAAGACGCTTGGCATCGCGGTACGGCAAGAACCTCTGGAGGAACGGTGCCTGTTTTTTTCCGAAAAGTGAGACGATCTGCAGCCCAGGGACTGTCGGGCGACGAGAGCTGCTATGGTATCGTACGTGCACGGGCAAGGCGAGTGGTTTTCGGCGCCGCCGGGATGGCGGCCGCTTCGTGGGACGAACGTACCGTCATAGTACTTTCGGACTTCGCTCCGATGTAACAAAATCCGATTACGCCGGCCGTGACAGGACGATTGGCTCGGAGAATGACTGCTGCTCGACTGCCCTATAGTGAGCGAGAATATATGTTTAGCATCATACTTCTTCAAGACCCGATCATCCCTTCAAGATGAGATTGTCTCACCGACTGGTGAGGAGCGACGTCGACGGGGTTCAACCAAGAAGGACGTCATGGTGGTCTCTAGGGAATTGTTGACGCCATCAAAAGAGACGGACGCCGGATATGAAGTGTTCTTGCCGACAGGCCAATGGTCGTTCGGAAGTTTACCGGCATTCAAAAAGTCAATATTTTTATCTGGTGTAGCACACATATCTGTGTTAAAGGGGCCACGAAATTATTTTTAAACATCTTCTTCCTTACCTGTAATGCTCAACTCAGAAGAGAACTGTGAAATCACGCAGTCGTGACATGCTAGGGCGCCGGTGCGATGACTCCAAGCTTTCACCGTGCTTTTGAAGCACACCGTAGAACTTGGCATTCGCAAGTCATCATAAGTTCCGTCAGGGCACTCATTCGCTTGAAACGCGAATTCAAATATCCATAGACGAATTGATTGCTGACGAGCGCATACATCCGAGCGACGCAGTTTTCGTGTCCCATGCGTGAGTTGGGGTCGGCTGACGCCATTTTGGCCTTTGTAGGCATTGTAAAGAGGATATTTAGAACCATACACACATGATGATAACGTCATAGCACATTGACATTAAGGAGCACTAAACGGGCCCAGCTACAAAAAATAAATATTACACTCGTAAGAAATTAATACGTATGTAACTTCTTAAATACAAAGACGAATACACCTCTGAGCACCTAAGTTTAATAGTATGTGTTGATGCATTGTCATATAGCAGTCCATTTCATATACGTCACTTGAGCAAACGCCAGCTTTTCACTTGAAAAACAAACCAAAAAACACTGCGATCAAATGCAAGCTATTGCAACGAAAGCAAGTTATATCGAAATCTTCAGAACTGCCAATTCGTAAAATTGGCAATTAGTAAAAAAGGTTAGAAATCGCAGGAGCTTCCTCGCTAAAAAATGCTGTGATTATTCGGTGACCCAGGGCTGAAACAATTTACCCTAGGCCCCACACGCGCCGTATACCTTTCGTTATGATCCTCAGAAATTAGGACTTTCAAAGGAAGCTAGAAAAATGCGAAAATTTTATCCTAAAAGCTATGTGTAGCGCAAGTTCGTCTGCTTCTTTTTGCAGGGGTTGTGGTGACGTCATAACGCCGAGATCTGAGTGGCTCCGATTGAAGGAGAGTGGGTAGACCTAAAAGCAAGCTGCCTTGAGGTCTATACCCACTATTCTTTATTTAGAACCACTCAGAGCTCGGCGTTCTGACGTCACCACAACCCCTACTAAAAGAAGCAGACGAACTTGCGCTGCGCATATCGTAAAATCGTTGATTAGTATACTTGGGAGTTGTGTGAATATTTATGCAGCGTGTACTTGGACAGATATTTCAAAGTTGCGACGAGTCACTCGTTGTAGATTAGCAATTTAGCCAATGCAGTATAACCACTAGCTCTATAGGTCTTTAACGTGCACCACGCCGTAGGGATTCACAACCGCAGGCCGGTACGATGCTCATCCAGATCGAAACGGGCAGGGTTGGGGATTGAACCCAGGTTCCCTGGTTGATTATTACAAAACGTAAACATCGGAGGAGCTTCCTCGCTAAAAGTTTGTGATCATGCGGTTACCTGGGGCAAAAACAAATTCCCCAAGGCCCAACATGCGACGTATAGATTTCGCATCGATTCTCAGACACACCAACGTTCAAATAAAGCTAAGAGGATGCAAAAATTGCCTGCTAAATGTCTTATCAACCCTTAAACACACCCGGAAACCCGAGCACCGCTAAGGCGATATTAATGATGCTGTCGCACAGGTGCTAATATCCAGAGCGATCTCACACAGAAAGGGTATAAAGTATCATTCTTTCAGATCTTCACGTTATACCTACGTCAGAAAGCACAAAGAAGCCCTAAATCGTCGGCGAGCTGCGGCACATCACGACTCCGCATACCGAACAAACTCGCGTCCACCAGCCCTGGGCACTGCCATCTTACCGATGACATCACGGCTCTTGAGAGGTCACGTGACGAGTCGTCACTCGGTTGCTACGGAAACCGAGCCAGCTCAGCTCGTTGCTATGGTACCGCGTGTGACCAATCGCGGTGAGAGGCGGCACAGGGAAAAGCGTGGCGCTACTCTGGCAGCTACGCTGCCATATCGAGTGGCTCTAGTGTGAGGTAATCGCTCGGCCACCGATCCCCCTATTTCTTTTCTATTTTTAATATTGAGTGTGTGCCATCGATGACCCACAATTTTGAGCATATTTGGTGGTTGTGTCTAAACCATAGAAAACGGTACGTGACCACGGAGGAGAGATTGAGCGCGATTCGAACCGGCCAGTTCTCGACCGAGAGTTTTCAGGTAGAAAAAAAAAACAAAACGAATTTTCAGCTTTAAATTGTGTTCTTTGTAGTTAGGCTCCCATACGTCATGTACAAATAAAAACATTGGCGAGTATAAATACCCTGTCAGTGTCCCTTTAAGTGTGGTTCACAGATCTTCGTTGGTTACATATTCAACTGAAACGGCCGTAACAACAAAGTCACCGGGACAGGTGTTCGCCGTGCACAGTATGTCAAGCGATGCAAGGGGGGTAGCTTCGCGAAGCATTTCATGAGTCACGGTTGTTGCGGTGTTTTGTTCGTTACGGTCGTTTCGGTTTTATGCGAACGCAACCGTTGCAGATGTGTGAACGAGGCTTTGGGATCAATTTGACACTTTTCAACATAGTGCCGCGCGCAGGGCCGAGCAAGCAACGCTCGGCCACGGACTTCTAGAAGGTTCGTGTTTATTCTTACTCGGGTCGTAGCTCTTATCATTTCGTCCAACTTTCTTGTTCTAGAAAGTGCCTGTTCATTCTCACCGCGAACGCTCGACGCTCGAACCTTCTGGGCCGAATATTCGAAAGGCTGACTCACACTAAATAAGGAGCTGCGCGGGACCTTGTCGGGTCAGTCTCTCTCTCGCTTGCTGTTACGCCGCCGATTCGCCGCCCGCTTTTCTGCAGTCTTGACGCTAGTCCTTAAGGAGGCGAAAGCCTTATATGTCTCATCGTTAAGTCGATCTTCAAAGTCCTTCAGCAAAAACACGTCGGCAATACGAAAGGTACCAAAACGTTTACGTGAGCACTAAGGTGGCCGCTCAATCGTATGCTCAAGGACGACGCCGTCCTTGAGGCTGTCTTAAAGGTCGTTCTAGGCGTCGTCCTTGAGGTTGTCCTAGAGGTCGTCCTAGACGTCGTCCTCTAGGCGTCGTTTTTGGCGTCGTCCTTGGGGATGTCCTAGAGGTCGTCCTTGAGGATGTCTTAGGAAATCGGAAACAGCGCGCAAAAAGACGAAGACAACGAGAGAAGAGCACAGGACAAGCACAGGACAAGACCAACTCCACTCGAACCAAAAAAGGTCAAGAGTGCCGCCCTAAAACTGTGCAATAGCCTTGAGCTGTCACAGTTGGAAAACAGCATAAGAAAGTGTAAGACAGGTAACTTGGAGGTGTTCTTTTCGGCGAAGACCCATAAGCCTGACTCGCCTCTTCGGGCCATTGTCACAAAGAGAGGATCTTGGCAAAAAAAAAAAAAAAAAAAAACAGCGCTTGTCCTGTGCTCTTCTCTCGTTGTCTTCGTCTTTTTGCGCGCTGTTTCCAATTTCCTAAGTCATGAACCAACTCGCTTGCATCGCCACCTTAATTGAGGATGTCCTAGAGGTCGTCATTGACGTCGTCCTTTAGGCGTCATTCTCGACGTCGTCCTCTAGGCGTCGTTCTCTACGCCATCCTAGAGGCCATCCTAGAACTCGTCCTAGACATCGTTCTTGATGACGTCCGAGAGGTTGTCCTCGGCGTCATCCTAGACACCGTCCTGGACGTCATCCTCGACGTCGTCCTAGAGATCGTCCTAGACGCCGTACTTGGCGTCGATTTCTAGGACGTCGTCCTCGACGTCGTCCTATACGTGGTCCTAAGCTTTAATGCGTGTAGAAATATTAAACGAAAGCATTTCCCTGCGGGACTATTAGCGACGTGCGCGATCAAAAGTGTCGCTGTGGTCGGCCTTCCACGATTCGCCGAATGCTGGCTATGACGTCTGAAAAGGATTTTTCATCGAAGGCAATAAGAGGAATGTGAGAACTTCAATTTTGATGGTGTTGGCAGTGTTGGTTTGAGAGCGCCATGATTCCAAGCTTCCACCATGCTCGTTACAAACACCATCAAACTTGTTGTTGGCAAGGTAGTGACGTCACGAGATAGGAGGGCGCCACAAAAACATCTCGCCGCTAATAATGCTTTCGCCTTCCTATAATGGTACCAATTTGAAATGTATTAAACTGATAAGGATAGATAACTGGGCAAGTTGGTAATATTTCATGTTGAAAAACAGCGCGACTGGGACGAGGACAAAAAGACGAAGTTGGTAATAGTTCATGTTGAGAAACAGCGGTTGTCTTGTGTTCTCTTCGTCTTTTTGCCCTCGTCCCAATCGCGCTGTTTTTCAACGTGTTTTAAACAGTTTTTTTTTTCTTCGGGGGGGGGGGGGGGGGGGGGCACGAGGTTGTTCTTTTAAAAGTTTAGTTTGTTTCAGTATTCGTCAACTCATCAGTTGCCATTCGTGACAATAGTCCCATTCGCGTTCGACACATCTGCCCCAACGCTTCACCAACGCGTGGATTCCGCGGAAGAAAACTGGTAACTCCGAAGCAAGGGATGCACCGCCGCTTTCAGCTCATCCCCTGTTTTGAACTTCATTCCTCCGAGAACTGTTTTGAGGGGTGGTCCGAACAAATTAAAATCACTCGGTACCATGTCCTATGAGAATAGCGGATGCGAAATGCACTGAAAAGTAGACCCTTGATTTCCTTTTACTGTCGCACGGGTCGTGGGCGCGCACCGTCGTGCTGCAGCAACACACCAAAGGTCAGCAAACCACGGCGCTTCGACCTGATCACAAACTTCAAGTTGTTCACGAGCAGGTCACAATACGACGTGCTGTTGACACAGAAGCCCCGGGGGATGTAATGTTCGACTATTGGTTCTTTATGGTCCCAGAAGACCATGAGCATAACTTTGCCCTGCGTCAGAACTGTCTGGAACTTTTTTGGTGCTAGTGACGAAGTGTGTCTGTCCCCGCTCTTTGTTTGCCCGCTTGCTCTCTGACTGACAATTCGTTGAAAAAAAAAATCTTTCTCAGCTGCATAGCGTTGAAGCAGTGTCTCGTGGACATTCACATCCACATCCACTCAGCCTTGATATCTGGCGTATAGGTTGTCTTGTTACCCATTTGGAGGACACGTTTTGGTACTACAACGTACTGTGAATCATGTGGTGCGCCAAAATGACTTATGTTCAATTCTTCGGTCATTTCATTGATAGTGACTATAAGCCTCGCTTTTGTGTACATGCCGTTAAACTTCTGATATTAGGGAGTTTTCGTAGACCGAGTTTCCCCCTCCGCTAAGCCCTCCGCAACGAGGAAGCCGCTACTGCGTTTGCGCGCCCATGGCCTTGACTGTAGAGTTCCGGGTATCGTAGCGCGTTGCGGAGAGCGTTGCGGGACGGCCAAAAACTATCTACGAAAACTTCCTATTGGGTGCGACATCGTCGAAGTGTGAGCCTGGCTGTAATGAGGTGCGTCAGTCATACTTGACCCTACGCTTTTATAATGCTTGTTCTACTCGTACACCTGTTGAAGTGACGTGCAAGAGTCTTTATACTACTTCAACATCCTACAATGAATATGCGCGCGCTTTTCGCCCTCTGCGTCTAAACGCCGGATTACTGAGCGCTGCTCCTCTTTGGTGCGCGCTTCCAGACTTGTGCTCGTTACTTGAAAAATGTAATGGATTACAATTACAAATCGGCGAGCCTCAAATGTGATGGATTACCGCTACAAATTACTTTCGCTGAAAATTAACGAATTACTTTACTCGTTACGTTACAAATTACTTTCACGTTACTTTTTTTTCGTGGACTTATCCAGAAAACAATAGAAACAATATATATAAATATATTTTTCAAACATTTTCCGCAACACTACTTTTCATTTCTCATACGCCCATATTATGGTAGTCTTTGTAGAAATAAAATATTGCATTTAAGAGAAAGAGTGTAGGTGCGCTCCGTTCACCTGTAAGCTGACAAGGCACCGAAAGCGGCAACCACTCCCGCAATCCCGGTAGCTTATGGCCACCGGAAATGATTCCTGGAATTCTGCAGTCAAAACTAGCGGTGCGCATGCTCAGTAGCAGCGTCTACCTCCGCTACGAGATTCGGAGCTAAAGAAGAGATCTATGAAAGCTCCCTTTTGACTCGGGTGTTTCGCCTGTTATTCACAAGAGAAACTTGGTTCAAACGCTACAGTGTGTCAACCAATGCAGAATAAAAGTGTCCCAGCTTACCTTGCTGTGTTTCTGTACATTAGAGTTTGTTCTTACTAATGACAATGTGTGTGCTTTCTTGGCAAGCAAAGTTTGCGCTGAAACTTTAGGTTTATATTCTCCTTTAGGCCCTGAATCTTGAACATCTCATTAAGAGATGGCCATGGAGACGACGGACACACCATGACCGAAAAGTCGACCAGTCAGAGAAAAAGTGGCAGTTAGGGTTATCGATCGTTCATCGGTTCTCACTTTCATACCAATATTCGTGGAGGCCATGCGAGGGGAGGGCATAGAGAGCGAAAGAATCGGTGGCCATCGGTCTCACAAAACAATAGAGGATCACGCCACTTTTACGCGTTCTCTCTCTCTCTCTGTCGGCATTCCTTAAATGGCCTAACCCCCCCCCCCCCCCCCCTTCCTTTTATGTTGACAGTTGAGTGTAAAGTGAGAATTGGACTCGACCACCATGGGGGGCGCAGACAAGTAAACAAGAAGAAGTATCGTCCGTACCCTCGAGGACGATGCTCTTAGTTTCGCTTCGGGCGCTTTTCAGCCGTGCCTCAAGAGCGTACTAGAATACAGTAGCGCACATCAAAAACAAGGAGAATTCGACCCCCTCGCGCGAGGCTACATCGTTTGTTACGCGAGTTGTGAACCCGCGAATAGGGAGTATTCACTGGCGGCCATAACTGTGTGTGCGACTGCTGAGCGCGTGCTGTCGGCGAGCTTCCACAGTTCTTTTTCAGCGTGCATTCCACACCATCAAGATTGCCGGTCTTAGCAGCCTATTAATGTGACCTCGCTCTGAGCATGCGCTTTAAAGAGCACCCATAAATATGGCGTCCAGTGAATACTCCCTATAAAGGGGGTACGGACCCGCGTTTGATGTCTGTGCAGGTGGCGGGAGGTGTCGAAGAAGTTGGAAAGGGTGAAACGGTGTAAAAGACAAACAAATAAACACGAAGAGCTTTCTCCTTCCCGGGAGAAGAAGAAAAACACGATGGATGGCGACGGAGAGCCTACTTGGCGTTGTCTTGCTTGACTTTTGTCTTTCGTATATTTGTACATGCCTTACCCCCTTTTTTAGTGGTTCTAGTGACCGGTCATACAAAAAAATCGTGTTTTCTTTTCGGCTATTCTCCCCTTCCGGATGTTTTCTATATTGTTGAACTTGTTCTCTTTATGCCGCTGGATGTTCTGCTCCTATTGCTCCAGTTGCTTTATTATGCTCATATTTTAAAAGAAAGTAAAGGGGTATCCAGACGAAGGAGAACTCCGCGGACGGATGTCGTGACGTCAACAACCCGGGAAACTCCGTCCTCGGCTCCGCCGCCCACCTGCGGAGCTTTCGTGCTGACAGAACGAAGCCTCCGCACCTCCGCCACGGAGGAGAACGGGGCCGCGATGCGTCAAAAAGTGATGACGTATGTCTCACGTGGTGCGCGATCCGCGGAGGAAAGTGGCGGATTTCTCCTTCGTGTGGATAGCCCATTACGAGTAATTAAAGTATTCCCTTACCAATATTTTGTAACGAAATTACATTACAAATTACTTCCGAAAAAAAGTAACGTGGGAATTGCAAAATTACTTGAAAAAGTAACAGATTACAAATAATCCGTAACTTTTAACGAATTACTTCTCAAGTCGGCACGTTTCTAAGGGGGCGGTCATTTTGAAAGTGACGTGGTGACGTGACATTTTTCAGCCCAACGTTGGGCAAGGGTGTACATCTTTAGGCACAGCAGTATATTGTGGAATTTAGATTTTGTATAACTAAATTGCGGTTATATTTTTACTCTGCCTTGTAAAATGGAACATATGGGAAATCCTTCGAACGTCTGGAAACGCTCTGTGCGCGGCCATCTTTTTTGCGTCGAGATTCATCTGCTGCTTGTCAATTTCGTAGGGTTGTCGATAACAATCGAAGGCTACTGCTCACCGTCATCGATCTTTACCCGCAGATGTGAGCTAAGGGTTAGTATTGTTTTACGCTCTTGCGAATGTGCGACGTGCTCGTCGCCCCGCCGGTCGCTGGTTTCTCGCCGCAACCAACATGGCGGGCGTACACTTCAGCTCGATGTTTTGCTTTGAGTGCCTGCAAAGGCACGGGGGCGGGCGCCTGGTTTTCGAAAGCGCTTTTTCTTTGCGCGAGTGGTTGTGCGAGCGAAGGATTCTTCAGAACTACGCTTTCGCACCCTGGCCTTTGGCAGCGCCGAAGCCAACTGGTAAGACCATAGCCTCCGAGATCCCGAAGCGCGCGAACGCTTCGGGATCTTGGAGGCCATAATGAGACGGAGCGTGTTCTTCGGCGCCCCACTAGATGGCGGTGTGCATTTCGCATATCGTCTATTGCCAACAAAACCAACTCTGATTTTTTTCTCTTTAACACCTCCTTTCGCAGTTTTTCTTTTTAATTAACACATCTCTTTCTTTCTTCCGGAAAGTTCTTGTCACTCCTAGAAAGTTTCAGTTCATTCTTGTCACCGTATGTTCCGATTTAGAGTATCCATGAACACAGCGCACTGCTTAGGAAGTCGCCCCTTCGGCTATCGCAGTATGAACAGCACTGTCTGTTATAGTTACAGCCAAAAGTTAGCCTCATTAAACGTTTATTTCCTAGTTCTAGATTCATCTGCTCGTTTTTGGTTGTGAAAATATTTATCGCACTTACCTCAGTGTTTTTTAACGATATTTTTGATGGGATCTGAAAGGCACTAAAAATGTTGCCTTGGAAATTTACACGACTTTTACTTCGAAAGCGTTACATTATTTATGATGTAAAATTTAGTCTAATCTAATTAATCTAAAACTACAAAATGTATCATCTATATACTTTGTCTTTTGAGTAGTATTACGTACATTTGATCTAACGCTGGCTTTAGGGGAAACAATACTTCCAATGTGTATCACCGGTTTGATGTTCAGGAACTGTCAGCAGCCACCATGGCGCGGTCGGGTGGGCGATAGACAACACCCAGACTTAAATGTCTGCTGACGCGGTGCTGGTGTATCACAGTCCTACCCTGGGTTGACGCGGAGTTTGCGTCCAATCTGCGATCACGGCTGATGATGTTGACCAACAGCCTCATGTGCAATATGTTGCCTTTGAGCCACTAAATGAGCTACGCTTCAGAAAAACGACGCCTGACCATATAGGCGCTTAAAACCATGGTTGCCAGTTATCTGAAGCTTTCTACGGTGGAAATGCTGCTTTTGGTTTATTTGATTGCAGGTTAATGTGAAGCTTGTGTCACAGAACACGACATGGGCTGCGTTTCTATGAATGCCTGTCTTCCCACTTGTTTCTCCCAGCCAGCCATGACAGCCTGTCTTCCCACCTATTTCTCTTCTACCCATCTACTACCAGTCAAAATAGTCGAATCTCTATTGGATGCGTTACGGTCGTATCCGCGTAAACGCACGCACTTATTTCGTGTGTAGACTGTGTTTGCAACCATGGCGTCCCAATTCGTACCCCGTGCGTTAAAGCAGGTGCAGCATGCGTGTGAAAGTGGCTTTGGTAGGCTTGAAATTTCATGTGCTTCCTGACACGAGCAGGAACATGGCGGCTGCCAGGTGCCCTGTTTGCGATCGTCTATAGAGCGACATTTGTAATGTTCTCACGCACCAGTACTATTTCAGTTCCTTTATTCAAATAGGATCATTTGGTATTTGTATAAAGAAAATTGAACAGCTGTAAAAACATTCTTTCTCTTTTTTTATTTCTCAGTTCGATTTTATTTGTTTTATTTATCAATACTGTAGGAGTGTAGGTCATTGAAGACCCATAAAGAAGTGGACATTTGTGGACATCTGCTACACATTATGCCCGCCTCTGTGTGGAAAAGAATAATGTTGTAGCATCTGCTCCAGTCACAATTGCGAGTCAGTCCGATTCTTTCAAAATCCGCGAAAGCATCTCGCTGTGCTCAACTCCATGTGTTTTTTTTTTTCTCGAACGCACAGCTTACGGCGCGACTCAGAGGCTCGAACCAAGGGCTGCTCAAACGCTGCCGCCAGAACCGCGCGACAAAAACCCGCGGCTCGACGACGGAGCGGGCCACCACGGGCTCGGTGACGTCACATCCTGTTTCCCCCGGAAGCGACTCTTTCGTTCTCCCTTTCCCGCGCCACACACACACATCGATCCCACGCGCGTCAGCCGCTCTGGGCTGTCAGTTGGGCAAACATGGCGGTAGACTTCACGGCCACCTACAAAATCCTCGTTTTGGGCGACAGCAACGTAGGAAAAACCTGCATCGTGCACAGGTTCTGCGACGAACGCTTCTACGACACGTACATCTCCACCATCGGTAAGCAATTCTCAACTCTACGCTCGAAAACCGGGATTCGCGCGCGCGAGGAAAAAAAACTAGAATTTTCAAGGGGCTTTTACTTACCCTTCTGGTTGGGCTTCCCCCGATAGCCGCTTTGTAACGGGGGAAAACCAAACGTTCCGGGGAAACCGATTCATTGGGATATCTTGCGCCGCGTACGTCCGCGTTTGTCTCACCAACTTCCGCCGATAGCAACGCCCCGTAAAAAATATAAAATAAAAGATCTAGACCAACGGATGCTCGCCGTTAAGGAAAGGAATCGGCATGCGGTGTTTTTGATCAACTGTGTTGTTTGGAGTTGTAGCGTGCTCCTCAAACTCTCGAGTGTGGGGTAGCGTAACACTTTGGAAGGACAAATTTGAGTCTATTGTTAAAGAAATGAACGAGAACCGTGCTCTAAAGTACGAACCCGAATCGTTGTATTACGGAGCAACCGATGACTCATGTAGGTCGACTTTTTCGGGGCACTCGATAGAATGTACGTGCGCTTGTCTGGCTCCGAGAAAAGCATCGCCGTAGGTCCTTCTTCGTCGTACGCCTTGTTGCTGTACGCGGATCGGGCGATGTAGAGTTTGAACGGAATGGAGCTTGCCACGATGGATTACACTTGGGTTTCGCAGCGGGGTTGAACGTGCGGCTTATACCCATCCGGACGTTGCTCCGCCCGAATCTCGACATGCTGCAGTTAGATATAACCAAAATACGCGCCAAGTTTCGAGCCCCTTTGGGCAAAGTGGTTTGATGAGAGACTCATTACGCGTAACTCTAGGCGACAGGATGTAATTATCGAGGGGAATGCTGCTGCTGAAATATATAAAGTCGCGTTATTCGAGCGCGGCAGCTGTTCAGCTAAGCCCGCGACAACGAAGCTTGGCGTGAACAGCAGACAGAGATGACGGGAGAAACAGGAGCGAAATTCACACCATCTGTGCTAACAAACGAGAGAAGCCTCGCGCGACACCGGACCGGCTTTGCAGTCACCGCCCCCACGAGGTTTCACGCTCGCCCGCTCTCTGTCGTTCTCCCCAACCCCGGAACCCCCGAAAGGTTGGGAGCGGCTCTTTGTCGCTCCCTCGCTCCACGGTTCCAACGACGCGGGGTGACGGTGAAACAGCCAGCTGAAAATTAGACAACAAATGTAGAAAAAAAAAAAAACAGTATATAAAAGAAATGATAAAAAAAAAGTGCGACGCGGGGTTCTGACGGAGCGAAGCCGATCTTGTATCATCGCTCACCATATTCTGTTTATTATATCATGTCGTATATGCAAGGCGCAAGCGTCGACTATGTTCGCTTTTTTCAAGCTCGCTTTTTAAGTGACGTGGAAATGTTCCCGTCGCTGTGTGCGTAGTCGAGTTTCATAAACGAAAAAAAACGTGTTTTTTTTTTTTTTTTTTTTTTTTTTTACGATAAGACGGAGCAGTTGTGTGTTTTATAGTCACCGACGTCTTAAGAAGCTGAGGGTGTGGCTTATTATGTTAATGATTCTGGCTCTGTGATTGGTCCTTCGGCGTTGTTCTTATCACCTTATGGCGCAACCTCATTGGCTGCCAAGTGGTAACAAGCTGCTTGGAACTCGCAACGCCATGGGTCCCTTACGACATACCGTATTTGCCCGAATTATAGCCGCACTTCTTACGAACAAGGCCCTCGCATCTACTGTCTCGTAGAACAGCCAATCATCACGTTCTGCATGAAAAAAAAAAAAAAAAAAAAAAAAAAAAAGCTTAGCAATTATGGGGTCGAGAACATGATTCGTCGTAAATATGCGTTATCCCAGCAGATAATGATCTGGCGTGAAGGCGTTTTCTTTGTCCCGTAAACCGCCACCTTCTTTCTGCCGATCGCGGTGATTCGCTATCCCCGTGCTTCGCGGAAAAGCGGACCCACTAGCTTCGTTTGTATACAGCGCGGCCAATGCTTAAGCAAATATACGGTGCATTTTCTCGCAATCAGTAGACGAGGTGTGAACATATGGCTCAAATGTGCGCGCAAATAGGTGCCTATAGACGCCTTGCAGCATCTGTGCATGGGCGCCGCGCCATAACCGACTTTCAGTTTTTGTTTGCTCTTATTACGTTTGCTTCACTTCATCATTGCCACAACAGGACGGGTTATTCCCAGTTTAGGTGTGCTACTATGTCCTTCTCTCGAGCATAGGCCTTTGTAGAGGCACGTCAACGCCCGCTTGATTGGCTCGGCATTTCAGTAAAACAAGAGAATGTCGGCAATGCTGGCACAATCTGGCGCGTGTTTGAAGCGTCTGTAGAAGTTGCATATTTTACGCTTGCCAAGCAGGCTCACTCCAGGTACAAAAAAAAAAAAAGAAGGGCTACACTTTTTTGAGCGGTGTTCCCGATATTTCGAGTCGCGGAAATCCATTCATTATAAAACTTTCGCAACGTCAAATCTGCGCAAGAAGCTCCGTCTTCAAATTCGGGGAGAAAAATGATCTACTCAATAAGTACTCATAATTTTCCTGGCGCCATAGAATGGGCAATCGCAAAACGCGGGCCCTTCTGTAACCACGTACAGTTGCTTGAAAATTAATGATATAATATATTCTATGGAACTGTTTGACTGATTGTGTCTAGCACCGGCCACTTACTAGTAGTTTACCAGAGGATACTGGCGCACCAGCCCTCTTCGGTGTGGGCGGCGTCTCTTGTGCGGATCTTACGGTGAAACAGACTATAAAGTCCCATAACGCACAACACAATAACAAAAAAATACAGGTCTCGCGAAAGTGCTCATCGTGACGCTTCGCCGTGCAATTGCGATAAGCGATGCGTACAACGGAAAAAAAAGTAAGGCATATACAAACGTGTTTCGTGCTTTTCCTATTGTCGCATGGCCATTCTCTACCCTGGAAAGAAGCAATGCCGTTCATTATTCGCTCGTTGTGTTTTGTTTCATGCGCCATCGTATGTTTATGACAAAGTCTGGGTGTGATAACAGCTCACTCTTCGTTGCAGAGTACGCTTGTTTATATCTTCGACGCCTACCGGGAACAAAGTGTTGTTTAGTATGCAACTTTTCGTTATTCTTAAAAATTTTAAGGAAAACTGCCAAACGTTTTTTTTTATATTTTTTTATGAACATGGAATTTTACGTATACCCATCGTAAGCCCCGGTTACATACTCTACTACAACCCTCCTCATTATCTGCGTCTGACTGTCACCTTCTTCTCCTGTGCCTTGCGTCCTCGCTGACCTTTGGCCGACCTTACCAAATAAGGATTCGTAGGAACGATACATGGGCAGAGAGCACCGTCATAACGTACGTTCAATAAGCAGTGGATAAGAAGTAGTTAATTGTTGCGGAGGGAAAAACACGGTTATCTTTTTCTCCACAACACCCGGTACTTCTCATCCACTGCTTATTAAACGTACGTTATGACGGTGCTTTCTGAGTGTCCGGCGATGCGTATATATACGCATCGCCGGACACTCAGCCTCTGTCTAAATCTTGCTCCAGAGGTTGCAAACAGACGCCGAAGTTTCAGAACGTACTGTAATCTTATTCGAAAGTTAAAATCTATTTTTGAAACTTGTCAGTGGGAAAATGGCTGTCAACAAAGTCAGCGAATATAGAGACCCGGGTGACGTCTATAGCTATGGGAACGGGCTCCATTTTCTCATTAAGAAATTTCCGTAAATTTGCTAATAAACTTCAAATATAACAGTAATCTTGTGAAACTTTCACGTTTGGTCCCAAACGTCATCGTTACATTTAAGCAGAGGCTGAGCTAGCGTTCGGTGACGCGTAAATTATGTTTGCGGTGAAAAAAAAACAAAAAACACTTGTGTTCTTTTTTACACACCCGATGTAATGCTGATTTGTACGCTATTGTGTTTTTTTTTTTTTTCCAGGAGACGCTTCACTGTACCAAAAGTTCCGTAGCAGTCATTTTGTTTCTTTATTTTTTCTTTCTTTTGTATGTGCATAGAGATGTTAGTGGATGTTTCTGGTTTTTAGGACCGTGTCAGTACGTGAATAGGCAGAAGACGACAGTATCTGGAGCGGTACTGACGTCTTCTGCGTATTCGGTGGGCAGCGACCGAATTCTGCGTCGACTTCTTGGACAAAAGTACAATCGGAGAATGTTGAAAGTTTTAACACGGTCGGCTTTGGTCTTGACGATAAGACGTTCTTTCATATTACGAAAATCAGAACTAAGAGTTAAAACTAACAGCCAACATTTTGTAGACACGGAACAATACTTGACAGTGATTGTTTTAGCCTGTGGTTACTTAAGAATGTTCTACAGGAGTTTTGTTTTGTGTATTAAAAGTTTCTTATTCCTTGCTAAAATGTCAACATGCCAAAAAAAAAAAATCTGCAGACACCTTTGCACATGGAGATATATCTAAATAATTGACCCGAGTAGGTCTTTTGGGTTGAATTTGTTGTGTAAAAATTGCCGGAAAAGCTAAGCAAAGGCCGCTACAAAACGCCAGCGTGTCTCTCACACAATGACTCCAAACAAAGTAACCAAGGCTACCAAGCCCTCAAAGTTTTCTCCTAAAAACTAATCGGAAGAGTGAACATTAGTCGGTATATTGAAATTAAGAACAAAGACACGTTGTAAATGAAACGTACACATTCATAGCTGCTCCGTACGTAATATCGCTCTGAACAATTCCCGAATGCTTAATTACGTTCATTTGTTTTACCCTATAGAGTGCTCTTGTGATACCAAAGGATTAAAAAGAAACATCTCTTGATAATGAAAATAATTGAAACATCAGATTTATCTACATTAATAATGACGCGTGTTTATTTTGCAACATTTTAATTTTACTGCACTCCGTGTACACATATTTTGTGAGCCATATGTATTAAATTTTTATAGCGTCGTGGACGGTGTCTGGGGCCTTTATTTTGATAACACGTGGCTCGTGTACTCCTCCGGAGCGGATATGTCAGTCTGACAGCATGCCCTGAGACTGACACATTCGCTCACGCAAACATGTTTGGGTCTTTCTTTTCTTTTCGTTTTTTCTCTCCCCGTCTCTCTTTATTTTATTTTTTTAAATTTGTTGTTAAGGTGTTTGCTTTGTGGATATGGACAGACAGGCGTGTCAGCTGTCTGCGCTTCGTAAATGGGAGACCTCAATCATTTTCATTCACTTATTGAAAGAGGAGCAATGAAGCGATATTTTTACTTTCACTAATATTGACGATCTTCATCACGCATTTTTGAGCCTACTTTGAAGGCTTTTTCTTTTGACCGGCAGGCGCGGTGTATGTCTGATTTACTCTAAAATTCTGAAGTGCAAACCAGCCGTCACAGATTTTTGTCTTAGCCGCTAGGTGCCGTTAATTTCGCTGGAGTCGCAATTAGGTCGATCTTACTCAACGTTATACAGATTCAATTCTACTGAAACAATGTTTTTTTTTAACATTGTTTGTGACGTTGAATGCGCACATGTTACTGTCGATCGGGAAGGAACGTAGGGGGACAAATAATAGATAACAAGAGAAAAAGGAGGAAGGACAGAGAGAAAAAAGAAAAAAATTGCGCGACGATCGCACCACCTGGTACGTCTAGACAGCGACAGCTGTCCTGCCCGATATGACGACGACGTTCGATTGACATTGCGGGGATCGTGCGTCATTTGGTGATCTGGATAGTGAAATTAGGTTCCGTTGATTGAGCGTCGATACGTTGTTGATGAATAAAGCATTTTAAGGTCGTGATGTGTTTTCCCGCCAAATTTAGCGGGTAAACTGAATTGCTGCATAGGTGACGTGATGTAAATTTTTCCGCTAAAGTTAGCAGGGAATTTAAATTCTTCTGTAGGTCGCGTGACATTAGGTCACGTGACATCAATTTTCCCGCACAATATAGTGGGGAAACTGAATTTGTGCATAGATCACGTGACGTCAATTTTTCCCCTAGATTTAACGGGGAACCTGCATTTTCTAAGTCCTGTGTCCCGCCAAATCTGGCGGGGAAACTGCATTGGCGCATAGGTCACAGGACGTCCATTTTCCCGCTGAATTTAGCGGGGAAGCTGAATTGATGCTTAGGATAGCAGCTTTTGTCTCCACTGCACTCGTCGAACGCGGAACGCAGGCTTCCGGCTTTTGGCTGTCGTATTCGAACGCGTTCAAATGCGGAACACTGGCGTCCAGCGTTTGACTTTCGCCTTCGAACGCGTTCGACCAGTGCAGTGGAGAAGAAGGCAGCTATAGACCGACACGCGGAGCGGCTCTGTTTACCAACACGGCCGGAAGGCCGCGCATGCGCGGTAGCTATGTGGGCAAAAGCGACCCGGCTGTCCGTGTTTTCGCCATTGCGTTGTGTAGCGTGCGCTCGTTGTTGACGTTGTAGGGACGCTTCTAGCTTTATATGTGGGTCGTGTTTTCTGGCAACGTATGTCGTATGCTGTGCCCGACTATTTGAGCTCGCTCCGAGCCTGAACGGCGGCGGTATCGAGACAAACTGTGCGTGGACAGCGTTGCCTACGAGGATCCGTACGCCATAAAAAAGGCCTGCCGGGCCTCCGATGTGAACTTGCTGTCACCGAAGTCGACGGCTCACGTTGCCGTTTACTTAGTTTTTTCGCCCAGCCAGTTCACGGCTGACACGAAGCAGGCGTACAAGTCTCTCGAGGCCTACGATTACTTCGATTCGGTTTCCGCACTGCCGGCGGGATCAGCAGACTCTGGGTCTGCGGAAGTGCTTTATTAATGAAATAAGTACATACAGCGTCTTCAAGTAAAAGTATGCTATTCTTCTTACTCTCATGACCACAAGGCATGACAAGCAGTAACGCTTTGTCCGTTCTGCAGTTTTGGCGGTAATACGTTACAAGTAACGGTGTTACCAGGAACGCGTTACTTTTCAGTAACGTAGTAAACTACTCGCTCCTTGTTCGACGGAGTAACAGGTAACGTACTTACGTTACTATTTCAAGTAGCGTAGTTTCGTTACCTCGTTACTACAATTACACTTCAATTTTTTCCGTGTTTTTAGGCGTCAAGCCATGTTTTTCTTTCCGTTTTTTCTCATGACTATTTAGCTGAAACCGTAAAAAGAGGTAATGTAATTATGTTCAGTTTCTGCATGAACATAATGTTTCTTGATATATGAGCTTATGCACACCTTTATCGTCAAAACCGTAAAACGTGTTTAATCATAATTTAAAAAGTAACGCAGAAGTAACGTGCGTTACTTTTTATCAGTAGCGGTAACGCGTTCCTTTTATTTTTAGGCAACTTAGCTCAGTAACGCGTACCTTTGATTTGCAAGTCACGAGTAACGTATTTCGTTACTTTTTTTTCGGTAACGCCTACAACATTGCCGTTCTGCCGCCGATCAACTTCTGCTTGATAGCACGGGCGTAGCGAGCCTCCGACGGGCGCTTGGCCGGTGCTTTGTGCGCAAACACTGTGGCAACAAAATCCGGGTGGTCTCGATCAGACGACGGTTTCCCTGTACATAAGCAAGCCTCGGGACGGAGATTGAAATGGAAGCCGCACTTGCCTCCAAGAAAGTGCTTGCCGCACAAACGGTCGTTCGCGCGAGGAGACCATTCTTTTCGATCCACGGATATTATCCACCTTCTATGCATCTCAGAGTCTGCCGGGAACTTCTGGAAACTCATTCCGCGACTTTTCTTGCACATTTGGGTGCAATTAACGGCAGCACAGCTTTGCGGCATGCTGAAATGCCATGACGCCCATGCGAAACGTGCGCTCTTTTGCCCACACCCCCCGACTCCGGCGCGATCGCAGCGCCGCCGCAGCGCCGTGACGTCAAGCCCGCGTGTCGGTGTATACACCAACTCATGTTTACAAACAAACCGGAGCGCCCCTAGCGGATGCCACCGGTGCCGCGCATGCGCGGTGGACGGTGGGCAAGAAGCCCGCCGTCGCCGATAAACAAACCATTAAATTGCGTTGTTTTTGGCGTCGGTGGGAGTCCCCATGCCCTTTTTCGCGTTGGAATTGTTGATTCTACGTCCTCCTAACAATGTCTGACTACTTGAGCGGCTTCAGCAAAATTAACGAGGCAAAACTTTGAGTAAATAATGTGACTTGCGGCGATTCATTTCACGTGGACACCGCAGAATGGGCGCTAAAGCCTGACTCGCACGATGAGATTCTGCTAGCTATTTTCAGTCGCGACGTCGCTCGGGGTGCAAAAGCGTGGACCGTAGATGAGATGGTGGACGTCGATACTGAAAACCGCAAGTAGAATCGGACATTATAAATCGGTGATGGCCACTGGTAACAATGATCAACATTTTCTTGTATCTACTGTTTACACTTTTTATCCCAACCAACCTTCAAGAGTGTTTTGAGGCCTGCACTTAGTTCTTATCGCAATTACCGGGTCAACGTTTGGTTTACGGGCCGCTGTCGTTTGAACGAGCTGACGACAAAAAGCAGACAAGTTTGAAAGAGCAGACGACAGTTCGAACGCTTGCGCAACTGTGTGCGGGTAAGAAGCACCGCGTCCCGCGTCAACAAACCATTGGAATGACACGTTGTCGGCGTCTGCGTGAGTCTGCATACTGTTTTTGGCGATAGAATTGTCAATTCTACGTCCTCATAGCAATGTCTTACCATTTTAATCGCCTGAGCGAAATTATCAAGGCTCGTTAGACCGCTAAACTTTGCGGAAATAATTTGACGTGCGGCGATTCCTTCGCGTTTTCGGCGCAGAATGGACGCCGAAACCATGATGAGATTCTTCTAGATATTTTCGGTCGTGACGTCGCTCGTGCTGCAAAAGTGTAGAAGGTAGCGGCGATGATCGACGTCGATACTGAAATTCGAAAGCGGGAACAGACCAAGCGTAACAAGTCGGTGATGGCCACTGGTACCAATGATCAATATCTTGTATCTACTCTTTACACCGAGCGTGCATAAATCTTTTGAGTCCTGCAATTACTTCTTATTGCAATCACCGGGCCAAAGTTTGGTCTACGGGCCGCTTTTGTTTGAACGCGCAGACGACAAAAAGGAGGCTCGAAAGTGCAGACAAAAGTTGGAACGATCATGCGGCCGTGTGAATTTGAAGACGCACTAAACCCGCGGGTGGCCCGGACAACTTGGCGGTTTTCTCTCGTTCATGTTGGAACAAAACAAATACATCTACCGACCACAAAGTGTTGCCCGCACAAGGAATCGTAGTTTGACAGCGTCTGGTTTACCCTTTTCACGGCTACTATCTACGTACTCGGACGAACGGAGCGGGAAGAAACACATGAAAACTGATCTTCAAACCTCTCCAGACTTTTTTGGTACAGTCCCCGTCGCAGCATTTTGATGAGAACGCAGGTTTTTTGTCTGGTTTCTCCGAAAAGAACACAAGAATGCATGTCTCGCACGGCGACTTCTGCCCACCGCCCCAGACCGGAAGTGCGACCGACGCGCCACCACCGCGGCGTGACGTAGGAGAGTTGAGTTCGTTTACCCACTCATCTTTCCAATCAATGCTCGGCGTCCTGACGTCCCCGCGCTCTTTCGTCTCCTCCTCTCTCTCACTTTCTCACCGCATTGGAATGACCGGAATCGAGTGAGAATGCAATGGTCTCAGTTCCTATGCAAGCTGCGTTGATCTTCAGCTGGGGCCTGCGTCCTGCTAACGCGACGCTAGCGCAGATTCAAAGGGGCTCGTGAAACAGCATCGTCGCACTTTAGGTGACTGACGGCTTGAGTGTTTGACCGGTTCCAGTTTTTTCGAGGGTGAAAATGGCCCGCCCCCAGTGACAGAAGCAAAACTGAAAAGTTGTAGACGAACATGATGTCGTTCCTGGCGCCGTGAGACGCGACTGTAGTAACCATGCGCAATAAGCATGTAGCTTTTAACCTAGAAGTCCTGTTCGCGTAAAAAAATACAAATAAACAATTGGATTTAATGTGGTAAAAGATCGCGACAATCGCGCACCTAACGTAAAAGTATACTTTTTAAGGCTGGTTCCATAATATGGTCCTACAGTCCCTCGTGCTGGCACCATAGCGATTTTCACGTTGTCAGCGGTCTTGTGGGCTTGCAATATATAGCGCATGGAGGTAGGGGGCAAGTACACGCGGCGTCGGTTCTGACGGTGTACTGGCGGTGCTGTTGTGCAGGTACTCTAAGCAGAGAGCAAGATATATCTTCTTCTTGCACGATAAGACATTTTTAAGGCCTTATCAAACAAACAACTCGCTAGCCATGTATCTGTTGAGGGTATACGGTTTGTTTGAGAAAAAAAAATGGCTGGTTGTCATTTCTGGCGCCTCTTGCGAGCCTTTTACGCTTGATCGCGCTATCGGTGTCCGGAGTGTTGCCAAGTGTCATGAAGCGCTTTGTGCGACCACCTCTCGGCTTAGTAGAATGGGTGCTTTGGGGAAGCATTTTGCATACTTTTGATGTTGCCTGTACGTTTGATAACGTCAGCTTTTCTACTTTTTTCTGGTCAAGGGCCTTTTTTTACGCTTAAGAGTTAGAGAAATAGAATGGTATACAGTTCAGGCCATTCCAGGAGTCAGAATGGGTTCAGAGTCTGCATTCAGGAGTTGAAAGGTAGGGAATTATCGGAAACAGTTATTTCCCCGGAGTGAAGTGCCCATCCGCAACACTAACATCGACACCTCCGTTCCCCGCAGAAAACGTCCATAATGTGAGTTGTTCATCGAACAAACGCATTTACCCAGTTCGTCCCCGAAAATGTTGTTGATATAAAGCGGAATATTCATATTAACGGGGTGCGTAATAACGACACAGGACCAGAAAGGCCTGTTCACACATACAGCGGAGCGCTAAGTTAGCGCTATGTGAGCGCTCCAAGGGGCGCTCATGTGGCGCTTCCTGGCTCGTGACTTACCGCCGAATTCAGAAACCTCACTCAAACTACACTCAAACTCAAGGGCCCCTCAACTTCCTCGAGGAAGGCGCGAGGGCCGGCGCTGGCCAATCGCGAGGACGGATCCGCCGTCGCGATTGGCCAGCGCCGGCCCTTGAGCCTTCCTCGAGGAAGTGGAGGGGCCCTTCAGTTTGAGTGTAGTTTGAGTGAGGTTTCTGAATTCGGTGGTTAGTTCTAATATACACCGTTCCAAGTAGGTCGATGCAGAAAGAGAAAAACACTCTCGAACCAGAGCGCTGCGCCAACGCTCCGCTTACCCTTTCCGTCGAAAGCTCGTCTGCTTCACGGAGTGGAGTGTTAGAAAGCACGTGCGCAGTGTACGGAGGCAAGTTGGTTCGACAATATTAGGCGCCGCTTTGATATTATAGCGTGTTTTCTCGCGTGACGTCGCCTATGCAAGAAAAGAATAGACCGGGCAGCACTGTGCTGTAATTGGTTGTACAAATAACAAAAAACACGTAAAATAAACGCCGATTCAGTGTGCAAGGCCCACGCTGTCAAACAGGATGAATGTGGGTGCGGCATGTTTATGCTGCATCGGTTTCCCGCTGCTTTGGACCTACAACCCGGTGGCTGGCGAATTTAAACAGGAAAGATTTTTTGCCATCGAAGAGCAGTCGTGTGTGCTCTGACCATTTCTTGGACGGCCAGCGAACTGCGGAGAACCCTGTGCCGTTCATTCGCCTGGGCTACGACCGAAAGGTAAGCGGAGGGCGGCTTAGACATTGAAAAAAGAAAACAGTTGCGTGACTCCTGGTCTACTGATTTAATAGTACACGCCGCGACACAGTTTGCGCACAAATAATTCTCACGCGAGGCGATTACAGAGAGGCACATCAATGTGCCAATATTTTGACAGTAGATTCCAAATCAGAAAAAAAAAAAAAAACGGATCCGTCGCACTTGCTATTTGTACTCGGTATTTATATATCGATTCATATTTAAATTTGAGGTTTCTACTATTTCAATCAAAGCAGACGTGGCAACGCAGGTCTGAGCCGCTAACCGCGCAGTTAGTTCAAATGTTCCCGGCGCCCCCAAGCTGCGACAACTCGAGTTTAGCGCAAATTCACATGCCGTATTTCGTGCCATCCTGGCTTCGTTCAATCGTCAATTTCACTAGCTATCGTCAATTTCACTAGCGCTTCCCAATTTCACTAGCGATCGAAACGCCGAGTTCGGGTTGGGAGCGACGACTGCCCCAGAACCGCGCTAAAAATTACCCACAAAAAGATGCCAGGAAAGCGGGATGCACTAGTCTTTTCCCCATGCCTGACATACAAATTAGGATAGTGCTTTCCTCCATGGACGAAGGCGATGAGCCGAGGACGCCGAATACGACAGCCGTGCCGGCAGAAGCCGCTGCGATCGGTGTGGCTCGGTGAGCAGGGTAACAGTCCAGTAAGGAAAAACAACGGAGTCGCCGTGCACGCGCTGTTCCGCAGCAGCAAGCACGGCACAAAGGGCGTGAAAGCGCTAACACAGCGCTTCTGAAGCGCTAACAAAGCGCCTCTGAAGCGCTAATAGAGGGAGAAAGTAAACATTTATTCGCACCCAAAAATTCGTCCTGGGTCTATTTCTTTACCACTCATCGACCAGCACGTTCTTAGCGTGCTGAACTAAGAGCGGCCAGAGGATTAGTTCGGTACCTGCAGGGGGATTGGCCCACTCCTCCCAGCTCCCGGGCTTAAGTCTGGCTGGAAGTGTTTGTAGTGCTGTTTTAGTTGTGGCAGCTACGTTGGGGCAGTCCCATAGCTGATGGGCATTGCTGGGATACCGTCCGCAGATACTGCACTGTTGTGTGCCTTTTGAGCTGCTGATGTAGTGTCTGAGGTGTTCAGTCATGAGGCTTGTGGTCTGCGCTCTCCGCACTATAGTTGAGTCTTCTCTGTTTAGTAGGTAAGAGGGGCTGTTTAGTAATGTTTTCTTTTCTCCAAGCTCTTTAAGTGTCCTCTTTCTCTGTTTATGCATAGATGCCCTATGAATGTGGGGGTCGTAGGAATGGGGCCACGGGATGGGGACGCCCGGATTGATGATTCCGCGGGCGAGCTCATGAGCAAGCTCGGTCCCCTTTATGCCCTGATGCCCCGGTAACCACTCTATGGTCATCGTAGAGTGAGGATGGTTGATCATGGTGTCTCTTAGCATAGTTGTAATGTGTGGGGGAAGGGCGTGGGTCCCTGAAGTTGCGTATGGCCTCTTGGCTGTCGGTTCTGTTTGTGATATCTCCCTCGGTCGCGTGGCCCCTGATAGCCTCCGCCATTTCTAAGGTTTCCAGACTGGTGGGAGATGAAGTGTCTTTGTGTGTGTATGTGGTTTGCGTTTCTTGGCCCACTATAATAGTCGTGCCCGTCTTGTTTTGGAGGTCATAGCTGGCGTCCGTGTAATAGCAGGTTATATATTTTTGTTTATTGAGAATGTGCTGTGCGATTCGGGCTCTTCGTTCGTTGTCTTTTTCGGGGTTCATATTTTTGGGTATGGGCTTGGTGTTAATTCTGGGTATCCGATCCCATGGTGGGGCCAGATCTGGTATAGCTGGAATATCATGACTTTTGTGTCCTATTTCTTGGAGGAGTTTTCTGCCTTGTTTAGACGTCTGGAGTCTTTGATACTGCGCTGTATTGTGTAGATCTGTTAGCTCCCCTTAGGAGTTAAAGATGCCTGTCTCATATATATTGGTCAAAGGGTACCCACAGTGCTAGGCCGGTGCCCACAGTGCTAGGCCGGTGGCCTTTCTGAGATGCGTCTCAATTTTGTTTCTCTGGGTTTTTGTAATACTCATGTATGGGAACCCGTACATGAGTCTTGAGTTGACAAGTGCGGTGATTACCCTTCTTAACCCGTGTTCTTTCACTCCTTCTCTTTTCCGTGTCACCCGTTCTATCATGTGGGTGATCTGGTCTATTTGTGCTATTATTTTGGGGTCCATTTGTCCGCTTTCCCGCTTTGTTCCAGGTAGAACCCTAAGACCCGTATGGATTGCTTTCTGGGTATCACCTAATTGTCTAGCTAAAGGGTAGTTAGGTTGCGGGTTTGCTCAGCATGTTTGGTGATGTTTGCTGTTACTGTCTATCACAACGATGTACTCGGATTTGTCTGGTACACACTGTAGTATGACGTCGATGTCCCTTCTGTATTGTTTCTTCTTGTTGTGCTAGGGAGCCCCTCTGCACCAAAGAGTAATGCCAGCCGCATATAATCCAGACTTTAGATCCGATATCTTCTGGAGTTGACCCGGAAGGTCTTTGAGGGCCAGATTGAAGAGAGTCGGTGAAAGAATGGCTCCTTGTGGAACCCCGGCCTGTAGTGTGTATTTTGGGCTCATGTAGTCACCCACCTTGATAGTAATTGTCCAGTTTGAGAGGAAGTCTTTCACGTAATTGAACATTCGTTGCCCCGGTTTTGTTTCTGCTAGCTTTTTTAGTATGGCAGAATGGGCCACTTTACCGAATGCTTTGTGGATGTCCACAGCCGCCAGTAACCTGGTTTGCGCCGTGCTTTTGTGGTCAAAGAGGTTGTTTTTGAGTCTCAGCATGGTGTCCTGCGTGAACACGTGTCTTATGAAGCCCGTCATTGTGTGGTGTAGTACTTCTTTGGTTTCGAGACGCCAATCAAGCCTCTGCAGTACCATTTTTTCAGCCAGCTTCCCTACGCATGACGTTAAGAAGATTGGTGTTAGGTTGGTTATTTTGTCAGACGGTTTACCCGGTTTGGGTATGGGTACGATTACAGCTTCTTTCCATTCCATTGGTAGGTGACCTGTTTCCCAGGCTGTGTTTATTTGCTTGAGAAGGGCTTCAGATAGTTGTTTGGAAGGTTTCTTAAGAGCGTGTAGGTGATACCGTCTATTTTTGGAGTTGTGATTCTTTTGTTATCTGTATAGCCGGGAGCATTTCGTTTAAGCTAAAAGGGCTGTTAATGCCATCTTGTTTGTTTCCTTCTTCGTCTGGGGGTAGTCGGGGAGGGTGTCAGTTCCCGGTTGTGATGGATAAAAATGTCTTCTAATGTCTTCTGCCAGGTCATGTGGGTTTTTGTCCAGTTTGAGCTGTAACCTTTGTAGGCTGTGCTTATGTTTGGTTTCTCCCAGCAGGGATCGGAGGATTTGCCATACTCTAGGTCAGGGATAAGCAAAATACATGCAAATATGTATCGAAATACAAATACAAAATACTTCGTCAAAAATGTATTTAATTACAAATCTAATTACATTTCCAAAAAAGCATTTAAGTACAAGATACAAATACAACCAAATTTATTTGGTCTCCTCTAAATACTTTTCCAAATACATTCCTCAAACTTTGCGTCAGCGACTTCAGGGCACCTGCAACGGGTTTCTGGGCATCTCTTTTTAATTTTGCATTGCGCACTCGGGAGTTAGTGTGCGATGCTCTAGTAACGTAATAGAAATATGGTCACAAAAAATGTAATCAGCGTGGACATAATAGGTGAAAAAAAATACAGAGCTTCAAGCAGCTTTTTTTTGTCGATTACATTTTGGTATCGACCAACGAAGAACCGAGACAACCAACATGCGCAGCACTAGCTAGAGAATTTTTTAGTGTTGCAACTCGCACCAGTTACGAAAATCTGACGACCTGTGCATCTAGAATGTTCCAGGCAAAAATATGGATGGAAATCAGGCTGGAAAGCATCGCAAGTTGTCACAGGCACTTATTTAGCCAGTCTGCCTGTGAACGTCGATTTCGTCACTATTCTGGCCCTGGACTAGCACCGTAATCACAAAGTCACTAAACGCGTGTGCTTGATTGAGAGACACTGCATTCGGTGCAGAACGTAGTTTTCTTCCTGCTCTGGACAGTGCCTTTAAAATAAAGCCGGAGGAGAAAAAGAAAAAAAGTCCCATGGCCGAATAAAGGGTGGAGACTATATCTTACAACCACATGCATAAAAACAAGACTTGTAACTTTGGCAATAACATTTATTTAACGTAATAGAGGCAAGTGCCACGGGCGCCCGGCGTGCCCGGGCGCCTGCGGTGAGCGAGACGCGAACTGCCGCAGGACTGGTGTATGAAGAGATTAAGAGTTTCTTGGTTTGTTGTTGCCGTTGGCGTTGAGATGAAGAAAGAGCAGCTTTGGACACTTCTTAGGATGAGCAAAATGAGTCGTGACAATAAATTTGAGGGATGTATTTTCGCCCACAAAATTGTATTTAATTACAATGGTATTTGAAATACCCAGGTTTTAGTATTTAAATACACAGGTCAAACACATTATCCAATTTGTAATTAAATACAAATGCAAAATACACAAAGTATTTGAAATACGTATTTAAAATACTTGTATTTGAAATACTGCCCATCCCTGACTCTAGGTGTATTTAGGAGTCCGTTCAAACCGTCGCACAGCTGTAGGCAGTTTTCGTTTGCTAGCTTGCTGGCGTAGTCCTCTGCTTCTTCTGTAATGCTTCTTAATATTTTTATTAAGCGCGTGTTTATCTTGTTCTTTTTTTACCTCTTGGCCACTTCTTTTTTCCCGTAGCTCAAGGAGGTGCCGGTCTATAACCGGTGCTTTTTCGGTTTTCGTAACGTGCTTTGTGTGCTTCTGGTCTGCCGTCTTGATTTCTTCAGCCCAGGTGGAGGGGTCTTCGGAGGCGTCTTCCTTTTCTAAGTCTTTTCGAAGTTTTTCCCATTTGGTAATTCCTGATCGTGATCCTGATCCCCGTTTTTTTTTTTCTTTTGCTTTTGCTTGTGAGTTGTATTATTAAAATGTAGTGATCGCTACCCATGTTTTCTAATGTGTTGTCCCACCGAGTTATGTTGGGGCCGATGTGCCACGTGAGATCTGGATTTGTGTCTTTCTCTGGCGCTACTCCCAGTCCGCGTTGGGGTGTGGATGTCGTTTAGTAGGGAGAGGTTGTTGTTGCCCGTGGCTGCGCCTAACCTTCTGCCGTTTGGAGTGGTGTTAGAGTAGCCCCATGCCTTGTGATCGCTGTTGAAGTCGCCCCCTATGATCAGGTCCTTTCCCTTGTACTTGTCTTTGAAGTCTTTGATCCAGTTTGTTTTGCTATGATGGTATCCCGGGATCCAGTATGCGTTAATCGCTACCAGTTTGGTGTCGCTGTTTTGAAGCTGCAGCATTCTATTGATACCATTTCTTGTTTGTCTGAGTTGTACTGTTCGGTTTCTAGTTGTATTGTGAGGATACTATTTGCCACGTATGTTATAGTCATGGTTGGTGTTTGAGGTCCACTTGGGTTTTGATTCTTACGCGACCGTTTTTACAGGCATGTAATACTTGGCTCAGTGAATTTCTGATATCCAGAGAGACTGAAGTCTCCATTTGTTTTTTGTAATATTATTATATCTGGTTTACGTGCAGCGTGTTGGATGTAAAAAAGAAGTTGAACCTTTTTCCTTCTGAGGCCTCTACAATTCCACTGTCATATTACTGTGTCTGTTGTTTGCTTTTCTTTGCTCTGTTTATTCATGTTGGGGCTTGGAGGTTTCTGAGCGTGTTACTTTATTGGTGCCGGTTGGTTCTGCAATGATACTTCTTTTTCTGTTTAATAACATGTTGATCTTGGCGTCTAAACCTTTTATGTGTTCCTTTAGGAGAGTCATTTGGTTTTGCATGATTTCCGTCTGTTTCACAAGTTGCATTATGATTTCACTGGCTTGAGGGTTCAAGCCAGGTATGATTTCTCTACTCTGTGAGCAGTTGATTGTACTCAAGGGGGGTAGAGAGGGCGTTGACGGCGTGACAATCTCGTACTCCTCCATGTCCATAATTGTGGCCTGTGAAGCTTCAGCTTGAAGGTTTCGAACCCTTGCTTTGTCTGAATTCTCTGTCAATTGGCGGCGTCTAGCTTGTGTTAACGCTTCTTTATACGTTTGTGATATGCGTGCTGTGCGTGTTGGTGTGTTATTTGGAGCTGTGAGGTAGTGTAAAGGCCTACTCACGTTTCTGGCTGGGCCTATGCTAAGGCTCCTAGCACGTGGCCTCCTCGGTTTGGCAGGAGCTGTCTTGCTTTTTTTAGTGTTGTTGGATTTCCTCGTCTCTCGCGGCGCACAGGGAGTCAGATGCATTTCCGCGTCTTTCTTTCGGTTGGATTTGTCAGGCAGGAGTGAAAACTCATCGCCTTGAAGCAGCTAATACGGATTTGAGGCAGTTGGGCCGTAGGATGGGGCACTTTTTGGCGTGGTTCGTTGTGGTTGTCCGTTGTTCTTCCTTTGCGTAAGTTGCATCTGTCTTCTCATCTCCACGCTGTGATTCAGGTCTATGCCTGCCTTAAGCCTGGCCGGGCATTGAGGGTCTAGAGGAGAATGTTCGTCTCCACAATTGTGGCAGTAAGGGATGCATTGATGATCCTCTGCGAGTTCAGAGCCCAGGGGAAATTCCTGGCTGCATTGTTGGCAAGTGATGCTGTTTTTTTTTTTCTTAGGGCAAACTTCTGCTTTGTGCCCGATTTTCTGACAGCATAGGCAAAGAATGCTTCTTGGTCGGTAGGGGTAGATTTTGGTGACCACTCTGTCTCCCGTTATATATCTTGGAAAGTGAAGATCTGCGAAGGTGATGAGTACGGTCTTGCTCCTTCCCATCCTGTGTACTGATAGTATGGTGCGATCATGACTTTGGATACTGTTGTGTAGGCTGGCATCGTCTAGATTGTCCAGACCCTGAACAACCCCTCTGACCTAGTCTCTGCCCATGGCGAGGTAGGTTGATGTGGGTCTGTTGATGCCGTCGATGTTAATCGAGGTTAGTCGTAGTAGTTTACTTTTCGCCGGGGGGCGGTAGGTGTCGGCTGCTATCAGGTTAGGGCGTTCTCGTACTTTAAAAAAAGGTCTCGAGCCTCTCACTCGGTGTGAATTGGGCGGCAAGCGTGATCACTTGTCCGATCTTCGTTTTTTGAGGTGGTGCGGTAGCACGGTGATCCAGGGGTTTGGATTGCCGTAGTCGTCATTCGAGTATTGCTTCGCTGGCTCTGCCAGGGTGAGGTCTACTTGGTCGAGGTGTAGGGTTGCTTCACATTCCGTGTTGTTAAACTTCTGGGTGTTTTGGAGGCTCAAGCATCCCCTAAACCTTTTTGCAGAGTCGCAAATACTTCGGGATCAATTCGTTAGCGAGAAAATCTGAGAGCCACAGAAAACAGCGACTCGTCTGTTCGGCAACTTCTTTCCTTCCGCTGATAGAGTGCTGCTGAAGCGCTAACCGAGCGCTACGTCACGCGCTTGGAAACACCACATGAGCGCTTCTTCGAGCGCTCACGTAGCGCTAACTTAGCGCTCCGCTGTATATGTGAACCGGCCCTAATAGGGTGTCAAAAAAAAAAAAAGCTTTTCATGTCGAGTTTTTTTTTATGTTATACCATTATACTCCGTCTCATCCTACGATGGACTAAAAGCCAAAGCCACGGGCGGCAGGTCCAATCACGTTCCACGCTACACTATGACACGCTTAACATTGATTAGGAGTGGACGAATAATGCTCGAATCCAAAAGCGCCGCATCATTTCTATAGCTTCGACGCTGCAAAGAGCTATATGTCGTTGAATTCTTTGCGATGTAAAATTGTTGAGTCACTCGGTGCTCTTCGATTCGAACCATTGTCCACCCGTCCCTTATCAGTGATCCGAGACGCGGGCACCGATACGTGCACCGAAGCGAAATACCACAGAATTTCTAAGTGTCTCGTGATTGGATCTGGCGGTCCGTAGCTTCTGCCTTTAGTCCATCGTAGGGTGAGACGAAGTATAGAACGTTTGCTTTGACGTAAACCCGGCAATGTCTTTCGTTTGTCAGCGAGGAGAGAGGGGGAAAGGGTGACGCGTGGGACGCTCCCATTGGTCCGAAGTGCTAACGTCAGCACGCGTCAACCTCTTTCTTTTTCCCCCGCACTGACGAACTGACTGACATTGCCGCGTTTTCGTCAAAACGAGCCCTTTCGTTTTCGTCAAAGTCACGCGCACTGCTGGCGCGGAGTCAGAGAGGAGGAGGCGCAACACCTTCTAGATAACAAAGCCGTAGTACAGTGGCTATAGGGGTAGGTGTACCGAGCACTCCGCGTGCCGCCGCTTCATGACGAACAAGTGGCGCTGTAGGCAGGCTACCGGTGCATTTCTGCTGGAAGGGACGTGGCGTGAAGCGTCACGGGGCACGAGAGCGTCTCGTACTCTGCGTGCTCATGCAGGACACACTTTTACGTTTTGTGCCATTGTGCGTTGCCCGATGGCACCAGGCGCAGGGTACCAGTGCCACCGGCGTCATAATCAAGTGGCATGCTATCGAATTTCTGTTCGGTACACCTCCCCTTATAGCCGTAGTGCTGAATGAGATGGCGTCATCAGAAAAGGCCTACGCTGGACACAGATTGGAAACGAGTGCCGCGTCAGTGCTCGGCTTCGAGTCAAGTTTGAGCTGAACGTTGACGCAATCGTCGTGTCCATTCTGTGCTCGGCGTTGGCCTTCTCTGATGACGCCATCTCCTTCAGTACTACGGATTTGTTATCATCTAGGAGGTGTTGCGCCACGTTGGAACAATGGCGTGCTCAGTTGCCGCTCTGTCGTCGCCGGTTGTTCTTCGCCCTGGGTTTTCGCTGTAGCGGTGCGTGGGCCAGGCTACACAGATTTGTATGTGTGTAGCTAAAACGATGAATGTGGTTCTCTCCACGAGCGATATGGATCCGGTTCCTTCCATAAGTGGTATGGATGCGGTTCTTCCCAAGCGTGTTACCAGTATTACCTTGCATTGTTTGTGACTACCGCATCAATACAAACTTCACATCAAGTAGCTGTTGGATTTAATACTTTTTGGCGGTGTTTTTACTGAGGAGAACGTGTTTTCACATCCTACTGCTATTTCCTCCCTTACCGAAAATAAAATGAACGACATTGTCATTTCTATTTACAGAGTTGAGTGTGTCATTGATCGTTCGGAAACTAATACCCAATTCACACGGCAGCGTAAGGGTATTTTTAGCTTAGGTTCCTCAGCTGAAGGTACCTGTAGTAAACGGCGTTCTTGATCATACGATAAATAAACGGGGCACTTTAAGTTGATATTGATTCCATTCCTGCTAAACCGTGAGAGGAGCACGTGATAAACAATTATTCCTTGAAATTGGTTTGACGCGCAGCTTTTGACTAGTGTGTGTGAAATATTACATTTAAAACCTAAATATTACTTGTGCTTGCGTTTGCGGCACTTTATTTTTTTTTCTTCTCTAAGTCCAAGGGCGCACCTAAATGAGCCTTATTGCTTTAAAACGTCCGACCCGTCTGGCCACACTGGCCCTAAATCATCTGCTTTTACGAGTTTCCATCACAAGGGGGCGACCTTTTTCTGTTTTCCTTTTTTCATCAAAGTTCTTTTTGAAGTAGCTAAATAGTGTCCGGCAGAAACGAACCCCGTCGCAGTTTCACGGTTACGCCAGTCGCGCCATCAAAAGGGATGGACGACGACGATGATAAAAGGTCCTGGGCGGGAGAGTCGGACGGCTTGTCTACAACCTCCAAAAAGAGCTCGCAGTGGCCCATCGCTTTCGGGTTCGTAGCAGACATTGTTTTCCACGTGCCGCTGCTGCTACCTCCTAGCTGGACCATGCGTTCCTTGATTATGTATTATTCCATCACAATTGTGCTCACAATCATTTCATAATTTGCTACTGATATAGATTCAATTTGTTATAATGCATTAAACAAGATATATTTATATATCTAGGATTTTTATATTGAGTTCGTGGGTCCGAGGCTACTCCCTCTAGCTGTAAAAGGAGCTTGGCGAGCTCCGTTTAGCACAGGACCTCCCTTAGCGAAATGGACCTTTATGCGCCGTGTGATCACGATCTCCATCTCCCTTTACTACAGGTCCCTGTGCCAAAGGTACCTTTACGCTGCCGTGTGAATTGGGTATAACTCTAGCTTTTCCTGCCAATGCTATTTTTATTAATTTTTCTAAAGCTTTTGATCGGGTTACCTATAACTAACTAATATACAAATGAGAAACTATGAATATAAACGCATCTGTTATTCAGTGGATAACTGTTTTTTTTTTTTTTAACAAACCGCTGTCACTGTTGTAATTATCAAGTGTGTCTCTTTTTTTAATATCGGTGAAGTCCGGAATCCCTCAGGGCTCTGTCCTCGGTCCGGTCTTGTTTCTTTTATGTATAAATTACCTTCACTCTAACATTCAATCTACCATACTTATCTTGCGGATGGTTGCGTCATTTATCGGGTCATTTCTAACCCCTTGGATTATCGCATACTCCAGCGGGACCTAGACATAGTCCAGCAATGGTGCACCACATGGTTAATGCAAATAAACACTAACAAAACTAAAGCTGTAATTTTTACAACGACATTACACATTACTCATCACATTCACGTGTACATGGTTAAAGAGAACCGCATTGAAAAAGTTGCGTCAAATAAATACCTCGGCATCCACCTAACAGCTAACTTATCATTGAACCTTCATATGAACATGGGACCCGCAAAGCATCCAGAACTCTTGCTTTTCCTAAACGCTCTTTATTTCAAGCTAACAAAGAAACAAAACTCTACGTCTTTACTACCCTCGTCAGGTCGCAGTTGGAATAGGCATCCATCACATGGCGCCCTCATCAGCTCTATTTAACCAACCATATTGAAACATTTCAAAATAAAGCGCAACTTCTCCCGTAATTCCAGTGTGTCTAACATAAAACGTAACCTCAACCTAACCTAACTGCAGTACAAAAGTAGTATTGCCCGCATGCCATTTTTCCACAAGCACTATCATGGATCATTTCCCTTTAGGACCTCATTCATTTAGCCTGCTCATCATATTTCGTCTCGCTTAGATCATCACTGTAAAGTATCGCCCATCTTTGCCCATACGAACTTGTTCAAAAACTCCTCTGTCGTTCTTGCCACCTCCGAATGAAACTGCTTGCCCAGAGAAATTGCGTTAACCACTTCACCTGATATGTTCATTAGTTCTTTAATAATATTATCAACCTATATAGCACTGCTTTGTATTATGTGTGTCATGCAGTGTTCTTGTTATTTATATAGTTTATTACTTGTTTAACAGTGCTTATGCCGGCTATGTAATCTTTTTTTTTTGTCACTTAATCCTATTGCACCAAACTGTGTACCATCGCCCCCCCCCCCCCCCCCCCTATGTAATGCCCGCAGGGGCCTTTAGGGTAAATAAATAAATAAATAAATATTGATGGCCGTATCCAAGGGCGTCGAGGTACTCTGACAGGCAGCGTTCAGAAAAGGGGTGAAACAAATTACACGAAGATTCATTGGTGAATTCTTAGGGAATCCGTTAGCATGACCATTGGGAATTAGAGTGCCTTCATACACACGCGCGCTTTTGAGAAAGACAGACATGGAGGGCACCCTATTGGGAATCGCCGCACACGTACCCCTTTGAGAAAAGCTAGCACTGACTGACCCCGTATATGCCTGTTCACACGTGCAGGGAAGAGCTGCAAGCATAGCGCTGACCTCGCGATAAGCGCGTGCTGACGGGAGCATTCACCAGCTTTGTATCGCACCGTCATAACTGTCGCTCATGGTAGACGATAAGTAGTTGACGACACGTGAGCAGCGCTACATCAGCGCTTCGCTGCCGCAAAAATAGATGAAGCAAAAGAGAAAAATGAATGGGTAAACTCTAGTGTTTCCCAAAGGGAGACTTGCGGGGCGTTTCCAAGGGTCATGCTAACGCATTCCCAAAGAATATACCAAGGAATCTTTTTTATTAATATTCATTGATTTTGTTGGGTCAGCTAATTTTATCGATCGCGTATCTATAAGGATAAGGAGAAAAGTTATTCACGGGCAAATACATGTCACAGAACTGTATTCGAGCTGCGCCTAAGCGTGCTAGATAAATGTGCTGAGTATATGTCCAGGCATATGGAGCGCTAAAAGGACGTCGTCACGACGCTCGTTGTCATTGTCGGTGTCGCCGACTTTTGAACCAATCACACACACAAAAGAGCGCGCGATGGCGGTGCATTCCCTGCAGTATTTGGTTTAGTCGGAGAAAGCAAGCGCACAAAGGTGACGAGCGCCTTGACGACGGACTTTTGGCGCTGCTTGACTGGTTTCATCCGATTGCAGTGTCCGCTGCGGTCGGACATAAAGCGAAATGGAGTATAAATTGAATGCTCCAACGATACATTTTAATTAATAAAAAAAGAAAAGAGTTCTAACTGGAAATTGCTGTATGCATGGGCTCATGTCTTAGGACCGATACATATACGACGTCTTTCGACAGTGTGGGGTTGCTGTGAATAACATACACCGAGCGCTCCTCGTGTTTATTAAGGCCTGTTCACACATGCAGCGGAGCGCTACAAGCATAGCGCTGACCTCGCGCTAAGCACGTGCCGACGGGAGCGTTCACCAGCTTTGTATCGCACCGTCAAAACTGTTGCTCATGCCAGACAATAAGTAGCTGACGGCACGTGAGCAGCGCTACATCAGGGCTTCGCTGCATGTGGGAACCGGCCTTTAGTGTCCAGAGAGCCTAGATTCAACAGAGGGAGCAACTCGGACCATGAAGTCGAGTGTTTGATATCTAATGGTGGACGCCTCCTCCTGAGCAGATTGATCACAAGTGCGCATGCGCTGCACTGTCGCGGTGTGAAGAGGAAAGCGGACGGAGTGGCGGAGAACTTGCAGACGATTTTACGCCACGGATCTCTTATGACAATTTACTTGGCCTTGCTCCCCCGCCCTGCTAATACGGAAGTTCCGAATCGGCCATCTTGGGCCTGTGTAGATCAGTCGGTTGAAGCGTTGCAGAGGCTGGGCAGCTGCGTGCTGAAAGATATATTTTGCTGCTCGTTCGCCGTCATTCGCCCAAGAAGTCTTTGAAAACCCTCTGCAAACGCTAACGACTGCCTTCGAGGACGCGTATATATATATATATTTTTTTTTTTACGAAAGCGCGCAACACCGCAGGAAAAAGGTACAACACGTCGAACGCGTCTCGCTGTCAGGTGGCGTGATCGGAGGACAAGCCTTGGTACGCCGAAATACTGCTTCACTGGCGGGAAGGCCGAACGTTAGTTTCGGTTTCGTTATTTTATGTTATACAAAATGATAAGCTTCATACTGTATAAAAAAAAGAGCATATTGCCAGGTCCTTGAAAGACGGAAAAGACCTATTTTTTTAAAAAAAGAAAGAGTGCAGAATCGTCTTCATGCTCTCTTTGAGCAACAAGAGGACCGAAGGGTTTTCACCTTTCGGGGGCGTAGCTTTTTAAGTGACTCTAAACAAAGTCATGCGCTCACGCTATACAGAGTGACACTATATGCCAATAGGGGTTGTTATTTAGGGAGAGACTTATCGCGCACCGCGTGGGTAGCGCTTTTCAGCAGTGCACCCGGGGCGGCTTTATTACGGTACACCCTCGCCGTTGGAAGAGCGTACTCAACGAAGCGTGGCGGCTGTTTGCCCAGGCTGTCGTCTGGGGCCGTAGACCAGACGTCGCCGACACATGGATCCGGTCGAGTCCCTCGGTGGTCGCTAGGGGCGACCGCTGGTCTTGCGCCACCGTGGCCCGGCATAACAGTGGCGTGTGTTGACGGCGTGTAAGAGAGCTACGTGCTCGACGTCCCACGGGGAAGCCCTCTGAAAGTGACGCCGCGTGCTCGCGATAAAAGAGAGGTTCGTTCACACGATTCCCGGTGTTGTGTTCGGTTTTGTTATGTTCCTTACGCGGCGGAAACGGACCCTCATTAACCCTCACCGTCAAAGGGCGTTCGAGCTTTAGGATGTTTTGGACATCGTATGCTGCGGATTGCGGACTCTGCCGGCGCCCGCTCACTTTGCGCTCAGAGTGACGACACGAACTCTCTCTAGCAACGCAAAGCCTTTGCGTACGATCCACACACAAAAAAAGTCCTTTTTGTTAGGCCATGACGATCGGTCAGAAAAGAAAATATTCACGTCCGCATATACCATGCCTGACGTCGAGCGCCACTCAATCACGGACAAACGTTGCGTTACGTAGGCCATCGCCGTGTACGTCGCCCTTCTTTTCTGTTCATTTTTGTTTCTAGACGATTGTCAACGTCAAAAATGTAACCTGCTGACACATTTCGTAGCATTTTTTTCCCTTCAACAATATATGCTTTTAAGCGTGTTTTCAACATCGATCGATTGTTTTATGAAACATCACAATCTAAACCCCGAGACACAAAGAAATAAAATAATGAACAAGGCATGACACGAAATCTTAACAATATTTAGATTTTGTGTTGTCTTGTCCGTTATTTTATTTTTGCGTGTATTTGTTACTACATTGTTTCCTAACCAGCTCGGCTGCATACTTTCGCTTTTTGCATTTTAGGAAACCGGCTTTACCAGCCGCAACATTAATATTATCTAAACAAAAATGTTTAAAAAATATAAAAAAATAGTGCAGCGCGCTCGTTTCAGTACACGGTTGTGCAGCATCTTTTGACTAATCAAGGAAAGTCGGCGAGCTCTTACCGCGTATACGACTTCACCAGCCTACCACGCACTCTCGAGGATGCAATGCTTCCTTTATCGACGCTGATACAAGACGCTCATGCGACCCTTTGGGCAGCCCGAATAAACGACTTGAATGGACATGGTGGACCGTATTTTTGCGGCGTATTGATCTTGGTTGGGCGCGCGACTGCATGACACAACCCCTCGGGGTGACCGCGCCGAACGATCGACTGAACTAGACGGTGCGGTTCTTGGTATTTCGCTCGGGTCGTTATACTATTACAAAACTCACCCGGGGGCTTGTAGCCTTCGTATACCTATACTAGATTGTGTAATGTGTGCCCTTAGCCTGGTTTGCGCCTCGATGTAGTTAGTGGTGGCAGATGAAGTGTGGGTTACTAGCGTTCCCGCAGGCACCGTTTTCTCGCAGGAACAAGGCGTGTCTTGTTTGGTCTATAATCAAATTTTTACAATGGTGTTTTTCTGTGTTTATTGCGCAAACCGAACAATAAGAGGGCTGTGTTTCTGCGAGGCTTCGCTAGAGACTACGTCGAAATGCGTTAGCGTTTGTGGCGTTTCTTCTACGAAGGCCCCGTTTCGCTGACTATATTGAGGCGAACCTCGGTCCCTCTCTGAGTCCTTCGTACAATGAGCTGACCTTGCTTATCTGTCAATAGCCATGCACTGTTTGTTTGTTCTCTCTCTCTTTACCGCCATCTCATTGGCAGGATGAACATACTGAGTCCGAGTGCCGAACATACTGAGTGACACTTCCAGCAAGCGTATGTCTTCTATTATATCATGGATGAATGAATAGATTGTATTGGCCATAATACCCTTTGTATCGGGCGATACCTTACTCCAATAACCTAGAAACATTTACGCCCCCTCCGCTTTAAATTTCTCTGTAAATTTTGCCTCTCGTCAATTGATTTACCCAACCAATTTTGTGCTTGATCACGCTTTTATAAACCTTCTGTACCAAACTTAAAACCTCCTGCTTGTGACTGTGTTTTTTTTCCTCCGCTCTTCCATCATCGCCAGCCAAACCCAGTATACTTGCCAAATAAATTGTCCCTTCAGGGAGGGCAGGGCAAAGCCCCATGCACTTAAAAACCACATGTTCTAGTGTCTCGCTGACACTATGGCATGCGGCAAATATGTGTCTGTCTCTTGAAGTGTATCCCTAGTATACGTCTTTGTCTTTAACACTCCCGTTCTCGCCTCAAACGGTAAAGAGCTCCCCCGACTCATTATCAAACATCCGTTACTTTCCTGTGCCCTGTTTTTGTGACCTGTACATTGCTGAAGCTGGTTTCTTTTGAATACTTTCCTCTCGCATTTTTTTCTGCTTTATTTACTCTATTTTCCACTGAACTAGTCTGTTCAGTCCCACCACTATAGTGTAGATATACAATACAGCTTTCGGGTTCGGTTCGGTTGTTTTGTGTTTAAAATTTTGTTCACGCATAATTGGTTTAATACCGTTCCGTAGCTACCCCGTATTCTGCATTTCAACTCCGTATCCTCCATTTCAATGTAACCTCGTTAAAAAAAAAAAAAAAAAAAAAAAAAAACGCGTTAGTTTGAAACAAGGCAGACACGTAAATGCGCCTCTCACACGATCGAATCACGCACCGCAAATACAGAAATCGGCTCGAACATCGGACTCAAAAGCCAACGACGCCTGAAGAGGGAGCAAGCCCAATCTCTAAGGGGAGCTGGCGGGACAGAAAGCACGTCCGTGCTCATCTTCCTCTGATGTTGGTTGGCGAGCTCCCGCTACCAACAATCGTGGCGCTCAAATCGATTTTCGCTTAAAAACAAAAATGAAATAGTAAGAATCACAATGTCAAGCACACACATGTGAAAAAGAAGCGTGTGTTGCGGCAAATTGTCGTTTTTTTTTTTATCTTCTTCAGTTTGCGGTCGGTATTTCTTACGTATATACACGGGCCGGGGGCGGAAGCTTCTTGTCGGTGTGAGTGTGTTTGCTATTCTAGCTTCTTGCTGCGTTTGTGCCCGATAGTCGTTCAATCCGCTCTGATCGTCCCGAAGCGATATTTGCTCTTCGGGTCTCTTCAAACATCAGCTCGCTCTTGGAGCTATTTACGCAGGAAGAAAAGAGGTTGGCGCCGGGGGAGGAAAAGATGGGGCCCGGTTGTACGTGGTTTATCTCCCGCATGGGGTTTCACAAACGAGAGTTAGAAAATATTATGGTAAGACTCAGGAGTCAGTGTCTAGTAAAGAAAGATACATGTTAGCTCAAAAAAGGACGAGCTCGGAGTTTGGAGAGACGTGTAATGTCCATATTAAAAATTTAACCGCAGAGAGTTTGCCTTGAAAAGAACCGTCTTTACATACAGTTTTCACTCTTTTTTTATCTTTCTTTTATTCGTGCCCTCTCCTCCTTTTTGTCTCTTTACGAGAGTTAGTTACAACTTAAAATTTATCCGAAACTAATATAATTATTGTGACCTCTTTCATTGTGGTCCAACCTCCCAATCTCTTCGCTCATATTGCAATGTAAAGCCCGGGGTCACACTGCTTATACATCATACAAAAGAGTCTGGAACCAGATTCGAACGCGAGTCAACGTGAGATCCGTGCTTCGAATGCCGCATGGCAATGAGTTCAAGGAGAAAACTTAGCACGTGGCATTCGAACCGTGGATATTGCGGTGACTGGTATTTGCAGACCGTCGTTTATATGATGCATGAGCAGTGTGACCCCGGCTTAATATTCTTGTTGAAATGTCCTAATTTTGCATTTTCTTCTTTCTTTTCTCAAGGAATTGACTTCAAGCAGAAAATTATCAACCTGGACGGAGTGCCGGTCAAACTACAAATCTGGTAGGTCAAAGTTGAAACTAACTGCTCTTCAATATTAATAGAGAGTTTTAGTAATACGTATAGGAGCAAACGCAGACCCCATACGTTAGCGTTAACGTTGCGTCGTTCACACTGCGCATGCGCCATACGTACGTACTGCGGCGAGCCTTGCGTACGTACGCTCGCTATCGATTTTTGCGAACGTACGTAGCGGTCCCCTGCGTGCCATCTCGTTGCTCTCGTCGCGCACGGGAAAGCGCGAGACTAGCCCAGTTTGAAAAATGGCGGCGGTGAGGCAAACCAGCGGAAGTGCTACGCGCATTGTACGGGTTCGCTTTACCATTGAAGATGACATCAAGCTCCTCAAAGAAGTCAACGCGACGAACCCTTTCGAGCACCCACAAATATGGGTGTCGATAGCCAAGAACGTTGGCCACGCCGTCGAACCCAAAAAAGTGCTTACCGTGCAATCGGTAGAAAAAAAAAAAAAAAAAAGAAAGACAAAACACGCACACAACAGGCACACGGAAACACGCACTTCCGTAACAAAGCCAGGAGAATCGGGGCTTTTTAATTGGCTTGACCGAATACCCGCCTTGGATTGTTTGAAGCAGTTTACAGGAGCATATCTAGATGGCGCTACAAGTCCTTACGTATGCGTTCTTCTTCCGCTGTACTAAAAGTGCGTATTCGACGCGCTCCGTAACGTTCCGTCGACGCAACGTTAACGCTAATGTAGGGGGCTTGCGTTTGCCCCTATACGTATTACTAAAACTCTCTAATATTTCCGTGGATCACGCTTTTTCTTATCGTATCTTCGGAATAAGTGCCACTGCTGAAGCGGACGGGACTTTGCTGTGATCTTAAATGTATGTTTCATCATATAACGAGTACGACGAAATTCGCATGATTCTTTCTTTGCGTTCCATAAGGGCGTGCTTCCATGGATATCTATCGATTTTTAGGATACACTGAAAAGTAACAAACTGTGAACGCACGAGAATGTTGTGCGCCTATTATACTCCGTTCAGCACTAAGCTGAGACTGCGCTGGAAGCTACGTCCTCGTGGAACCAGTCATACGCCTCCCTTTCGCCACGTCATCACGCGCCCGGCCGTACCCGCCAACGCCATCTTTGAGAGGCCTGCGCGGATAACAGTTTGATTATCCGTATCCGATCTTCATCCGCATACTTTGTATCCGTATCCGAACCGCATCCGCACAATGTGGAACCACGTCCGGATTACAATCCAGGCATTCATTGTATATCATAACATCAAGAGTTTGCTTATCTCAGTACAAAGTAATCTTCGGGTCACCATTCAAAGGGGATATTTTATCGTTATCAGTTTCATTGTATTTATATTAAAGCGATTTGCCTTCCCGAGACGCTGCGTGTCGAAGGAAACATGATCTCAGTTATTTGATCGTCCTAAGAGTACACGACACTCTGCCCAAAAGAAGCGCAGAAAAATGATGTATATATTGTTTTGCTTTGTAACACTTATTTTACGCAGACGCATACTTTTGAAACATAAAAGTTAAAAAAAAAGGCATACTAAATTATGACATTTTAGTTCCGTCAAACAATTAAAAAGGACGAGAGGTTCATATTCGTCCGGCTATGGCGCCCTGGCGTCGTGGTGGGACGAACATGAGGTATTAGACTTTTGGGCTAGGACTTTAAGCATACAAAGAAGAAACACACAGGCAGTTTAGGGGCTGCATATATATGCGTGCGCTCTTGATTCCGAAATTTTACAAACGGTGGCGCCGCAGCGTCGCCTTCGCTGTCGAGGCACTTCTTTCGTGTTTGGAATCATGACCACACTACTCTTTGCGGAGAGAGGGGAGGTTTCTTCTACTTTCTTGTGACTTGTACGTTTGAGGTTTTCTTTGCCCGGAAAAAGTTTTCCGCGCTTTCCCTGCCAATGTACTAGCTTTTTCGGGACGATGTATGCCCTGCATTCTATTTTTTTTCTATAGATAGCATTTTTGACGAGATAAAACGCACTAACTGAAGCGATCTTCAGTGAGAACCAAATCTTTTTTAGGATCCCTCTCGTTTCTTCGAAACGCGTTTTGTGGAAATACGTGTCGTGGACAACTTTTCGTGGACATACATTTCATGGACAAACGGTTCGTCGACGCTGTACGTTTTTTGGGCACATTCCCCTGCGACGTTTTGTCGACAACGCATTTTTTCACTAAGCCGCTAAAAGCTAGCGCGCGATTCGCTAAGGCGTGCTTAACCATGTCCCCTTCCCCCCCTGTAATCCAGGCGAGACGCAAAATGTTTGTTACGAAAATAGCAGGGTTGTGTGCGACGAAGCGTCTCAGGTTTTTCGATGAGACGAACACGATAAGCCTTTCTATCAAACGTCGCATGTCGACGAAACGATCTGTAGACGAAACGTCAGTCCACCAACTCAAAGCCACCGGGCAAACATATAGATCCAGATCCGCGGATATCCGCATCCGCAGCCCCTGGCATCCGCATCCGATTCGCAATCCGCCAAAATGTGTCTAATTTTTATCCTCATTCGCCCGTTTAGTGCGGATATCCGCGGATATCCACGGATAATCCGCGGATATGCAGGGCTCTCACCATCTTGAATAACGAAGGCCTCCGAACGATCCACTCTTTCTCCGTGGAGCGTCATCAGAGTCGAATGGCGCCAGCTCAGCAATTGGTTCCGAGCCCGATGCCGAGCGTCCTTCGACGCGTTAATTGGACACGAGGCTCAGCCGAGCACTGACGCAGTACTCGTGTCCAATCAGTGCCTTCGCTCGATCTCACTGTGATGACGTCAACATTCCAGTGCACTCGCTTTTATTATTCTAGATGGTTCTGTACCTACGCGCGGAGAGCCGGATCAGGTGATAAGAAGGAGGCGGCTGACGGGTCCGGCAGACCCGTAGCTTCCAGTGTAGTCTCAGGGGAAACGGAGTATAGAACTATGCACGCGCACTCATCCTTCCACAGATTTCAGGCCAAGAGTTCTGCTCAGAGCTATAGGAGACATGGGCGCGAGAGCGACGCTTCATACAAGCGAACACTCGTACAAACTTAGTACATCTTAAACTGTCAAACCTGTGCACTGAACAGCGTGGTGCGTACCCTCATGAACGGAGCATGTACGCCGCGGAACGTCGACTATATTCCGTTCAAGGAAACGAAATGTATAGCAATTATTTCTTTGTTTCGATGTGGGCTATGTTGGGCCGGCAGCCCAGACACAACAGCTTAGACTAGTGTTTCTGGGCTGAAGGCGAAGAAATCAAGAGAACTAATTTTAAAACGAAGGAACAGATTTCGAAATTGCATCTGGGCCCGTTCGCTCGAAGCACTAACCGTGGCTAAAGTTAGCCGCAGTACCTAGGAGAGGGATTTTGAAGTCACGTGACTGGATCGGTAGGGATGCGGGGAAACATGGCGGCGTCCCAGCGAGTGAGCGCCGCTCGCTCTGGAAATAATATGTCGTTGTAGCTGCAATATCGAGCGCGTTAGTCAGCAACGAATGGTGCAGGAGGCTTTCGCTTTGCCTTACCTCACTTAAACCGCAAAGCATGGGCAATGACATCGCCGCATTTTTTAGATAGTGTTTCGTTTCTGGGCATTCCTAAGCCTAAATGAACGCGATAATTGTCGGCATCGCAACGTCTTTGGAAAGCGGATTGCCTTGACTCAATCGGCCGGGTATTGATAGCACACAAAAGCAGACAGCGTCCCAACAGACTTTCTACTAAATTATCCAAGCATCGCGAGGAGAACGCTGGAAGTGTAATTCTACGGTCCACGCGCGCTGGCCTTCCTCTTATAAAAAATTCGAAGTAAAAAATCATAATAAGGCTTTAACGAACGCGCGTGCAAGGCACAATTTCTTTTATACTTTTTGCTTTAGAACGGTTACTACTGCAGACGCCAGCACGTGCGACGCGTGCAACTACAGTCGTAGCATGCACCTCGGTACTTAGATAATTTATGGCGAATTCCACTGGGCGTTTTGGAGCGCGCCGGGATCAGTCGACCAGATCCGGATTGGAGCACAAGATCCGAACGGGGTCGCGCCGCCTAGGATCCCCAGTGGAACATGACCACTGCTCCGGGATCGGCGGATACCTTCCCACCTTCCCGTCATTCAACTGCCCGGGAAACCCCTTTTCACGGCCGCCGCGGTCGTTTCGAAGACGTCTTCGCTACGCGGTGCTAACACGTGTTCGACGCACTAGTGGCAGGAATGGCTCAGGCGCTTCTAGCAAAGATTGCCGGAATGCCCGTAGCGCGGCAAATACCTTCTCTTCTCCTTCCTGGAAAACGAACTGGCTGTGGAGCCAAGGGGTAAGCAAGCGGCCATTACGAATTCTTCTGATGTCGAGACAATCTAGGAGCCCAGCCCGCGACGTGCTTCGTCTTCTTCTGATGCGAGATGCCCCACGAGAAAAGAAGTCACGTGTGTGCGCCGAGGGCTGGCCCGGCTGGCTTCCGGTTAAATCTGCCGAAATCGTGGGAGCGACTTTTCTCGTGGCGAATTCCACGAGCCGTTTTGAAGATCGCCGGGATCGACTTTTCCGGAGCGAGCCTATTTCACAGGGCGATCGGGATCGAGACGAACGTGTTCCACTGGTCTTTTTGGATTACCTCCCGCTCCAGATCTGGATCTGGATCCGAGAAAAGTCGCTCCCCCGATTTTGGCGGATTCAACCGGAAGCCAGCCGGGTCAGCCCTCGGCGCACACACGTGACTTCCTTTCTCGCGGGCATCTCGCCTGATCACGCCTCAGAAGAAATGGTAATGGCCGCTTGCTTATCCCTTGCCTCGACAGTCGGTTCGTTTTCCAGGAAGGAAAAGAGAAGGTATTTGCCGCGCTACGGGCATTCCGGCAATATTTGCTAGCAGCGCCTGAGCCATTCCTGCCGCTCGTGCGTCGAACACGTGTTAGCGCCGCGATTGCGAAAACGTTGTTGCTTGGAACTTCGAACCAGCCGCTACCAGACACCTGATTCGTTTCAAAAATACCCAGGACGTTTTGGGGCAACGAATCGATCACATAGCAGGCGGTAGACGAGTAGACAGCATTGAAAAATATTTATTCCACCGATTGTTACGAAGGCCGATGGTGTCGGTGTCGTAGTTTTGAAGCACTTAGTGTTTGAACAGCGCAAAGACGACAGGAAGATAGAAGAGAAGAGGACAGGACGAGCACTGTCAGTTCAGGGGGGCTATGTTGCGCTTTTTGCACTCCCATGAGACTAGGGAGAGGGAAGTGACGTCAACGACACAGCAAACACAGATTGGGTGTTGATTTCGTTTTCTTCTGTCAACATCCAATCTGCGTTTGCTGTGTCGTTGACGTCACTTCCCTCTTACAAGTCTCCTGGAAGTGCAAAAAGCGCAACATAGCACCCCAGCTCAACACCACGTTACAAAAGACGGTTTGGTGTACTGCCGGTGCTAACGCAATTTCACAGTAGAAATAGGAATTGCATGAAAGAACCGGACAGAAACACTTTATACGGTGGCGTCAATGCCGAACATATATCAGCGATGTCACTTTCCTCGGTTAGGGCTATCTGCTTTGTCAGCGAATGAAGAACATCTTGATAAAATAAAGAGCGGAAAGTACTCCCCGTGTCAAGTTCTCTAATTACAGTCACTGGTTGATGTCGTACCGTGGTAATTCCCGGCCCTTCGAACGCACTAGCACTTTGTAGAGTAACATTTTCAGCGATTCCGCGCCGCACACGAACGAAGGTAAACAATCAAGATGGCGGAGTGTTCCCCGTGTTGTCCTCGCCGTCAGCGCGGTGTGACAGGGTTGTCGGACAACAAATCGGGCAACACTGTTGCCGGCGGCAGCAACATGTTGCCCCACTGTTGTTGTTGCCGCGATGTGACAGGGTCGCCGGCAACACGACTTCCCCGTGTTGCCGGATAGAGTTGTCCAACTGTCCCCTCAGTGTGACAGGGCCTTTACCCCTTGGCTCGACAGCCGGTTTGTTTTCCAGGAAGGAGAAGAGAAGGTTTTGCCGCGCTACGGGCATTCCGGCAATCTTTGCTAGAAGCTCCTGAGCCATTCCTGCCGCTCGTGCGTCGAACACGTGTTAGCGCCGCGATTGCGAAAACGTCTTCGAAACGACCGCGGCGGCCACGGAAAGAGGATTCCCCGGCAGTTGAATGACATGAAGGCAAATGCCGATCCCAGAGCAGTGGTCATGTTCCACGGGGGATCCATCGCCGGCGCGACCCCGTTCGGATTGTGAGCTCCATTTCGGATCTGGTCAACTGATCCCGGCGCGCTCCAAAACACCCAGTGGAATTCGCCATCGGATCCAGATCGAGATCTGGAGCAGGAGCTAATCCAAAACGACCAGTGAAACATGTCGGTCTCAATCCCGATCGCCCAGTGAAATAGGCTCGCTCCAGAAAAGTCGATCCCGGCGCGCTCCAAAACGACCAGTGGAATTCGCCATTAGAAAAAAGGTCTGTTGCGACGCAGTCTGCTTTTGTGTGCTATCAATAATCCGCTTTCCAAAAACGTTGCCATGCCGACAATTGTCGCGTTCATTTAGGCTTAGGAATGCCCAGAATCGAAAGACGATCTAAAAAATGCGGCGATGTCATTGCCCATGCTTTGCGGTTTATTTAGTGAGGTAAAGCAAAGCGAAAGCCTCCTGCACCATTCGTTGTTGACTAACGCGCCCGATATTGCAGCTACAACGACATATTAGTTCCAAAGCGAGCGGCGCTCACTCACTGGGGCACCGCCATGTTTCCCCGCATCCCTACCGAGCCAGTCACGTGATTTAAAAAAATCTCTCTCCTAGGTACTGCGGCTAACTTTAGCCGCGGTTAGCGTTTCGAGCAAACGGGCCCTGGTGGCGGTCTGTGAAGCTCCGTTGGAATGCCGCGACGTCATGAGTTCCTAAGATGCAGTGCCAGTCCGCGGCATTACGGCTCGCTCATGGAGTTACTTACTCCGCAATGCGACTTGGTGGAAAACGCTAACGCGTTATACTCTGTTCAACCATAGGCTGAGACTGCAAACAAAGCTACAAGCGCGAGCTAGCCCTATAATTCGTTTCACTTTATCTGCGAGCGAAGCCAAAGCTCGAAGCGCGAGACCAGCGCTTTTTGCGCTTCTCCCCGGCTCGCGCGCTCGGGCAAAGCCTGAACGCATGGAGCTTTCGTGCTCGCGCGTCCAGCTCTGCCTTCGCTCGCACATAAGGTGAAACGAAGCATAGCTCCTGGCTTTGAGACATGCATTCCTGGCGCGAACGCTCGTTCGGTGGAAGAACGCTTCAAAGCAGCGACCTCGAGCTCTCGCCCTCGGATATTACTACTACGCGAGATTGTTAAAGCCCCTCTATCCTGGGAAAAGTGGCGCCATTCATTGTTGTGGAAATGCTCGAGACACGTGCCGCGCGCCACTTCTGGGAAGAACAAAGCCTGGCAGATCGCCACGAGACGCGGCCGCTGAAAGTAAAAGCAAATATATTTACTAGGGAGAATACATTTCACTCCGCTCATTTGCATTAGACAGAACGCCTACAGCGCCGAATCCAGCGCTGACAAAAGAACAGTCCACGTCAGCCGAGTTATTTTTTTTTTTTTAGGCAAATATTTTTTTTTTTTATTATCAGTCGCAGACATTTCACGACTACGCGCTACGCTCCGCCGGCGGACGGTGCGTCAGTGCAAGCCAGTGTCTCGAAGTGTCAAACAGCGTCAAATGTGTCGCGTGGTGTTTTCGTTTGATACTTTTTCGAAAAGATGCACACAATGTATCCCGAGTTTCAGCAAACATTAGTTTAGTTTAGGTTTCTAAATTTTGGTTTGAGAAAACGGAAAATATTTTGCCGTTTTGCGTTCAAGACTTTATGGCTCCGTCGTCGAACTGCCAGCCTTTGTGAGCATAGAGGAGGCTATGGGAAGATCATAGCGTCTGAAATCTAGCTGAATGCTGCGCTCTGCCGCCGTAATCTTCCCAAGGGCTGCACGTTGCACGTATCTGGTGCCTCGACGCACCTTGCGCTATTTTAAAACGTGAAGGGGCTTTTGAGATTGTCACGCGTTGACTCCACCAAGCAGCAAGGCTCGCAACTACGGTACCGTTGACCGTGCAAGAACTATTGACGTCATGAGTGCGGTACTCATTGCGCTTCTCGCTGGCCGACTTCGAAGCGAGGCGCAGGGAGCTCGCGCTCACGTCATTTCGTTTCCGTACCCCTTTAAGCTAAGACTAGAAGCTCAGCCTTCAGCGCGAGCTCGCTGGCTTCCGCAGTGCTTTGGTTGCGCGTGCCTGCGCGTTCACGCTTGTGTTAGCTCGCGCTGAAGGCGGAGCTTCTAGTAGTGCCTCTTTGCCACACTACGCGAGTGCACAAAGATGAAGCCAGCTTCGCGTAGCAGCTAGTTTTTCCATGCTCCAACAGATGGCGAGGCATTCCCAGTTATCATCTCGCCACCGAATGGGGACGCTTCCGTCCATTGCTGCTTCCGTCTGCGACGCCCTCGATCTTGTTGTTTTCTTTTTTGCTGCGGATTGTTATCTTACATTGCCCCACTAACTGCAAGCGCCGAGAATTTTGCATTAGCGCGCGTGTTATCGCGTCGTAATTGGCAATTAAGTTTAATTGTTAGCACGAGGCATAGTGGGAAGTGAAAGCACCACGGAACTGGTGTGTCCATTACGCGATATGTTTATAAGTTCATTCTTTTGTTTTCAACAACCTACGTCGATAGAGACCATATGTTAGCTAACCGTCACGTCGAAACTTTGGACATTTATTCAATTATACTTTTGTGTATGATTATGTTTCATGTGTAAAATATTATGGTAGGCTCCCTTAATTATCTTTGTTAGGTTTTCATGTGCCCTCGCACCGCCCCAGTTTCGTCCCGTCCTAAGAAAATAAAATACTGTAATACCCCATCCACACGGCCAGCACAAAATTGGTATCTTCAAGGGAGATCGGTGGCCGAGTGGTCTAGCGCACACTAAAGTGCCTTCATGTGCGCTTTGCTTCGGGTGGAGACATCTGGCCATTTTGTTCCCCACTTTTACATTTATTTTTTATTCAGAAGCGCGTGAAAGAGCGTGTCCTCGCACGCGTCTGTGGCGCTGACTGTGCTATGGCGACATTTTGTTTTCGTCAATTTCTTTGTGTTTTCCCCGTGAGCGCGTGCTGTCGGCATCGGGTACTACAAAGCGTGGCATCACTCTAAACAGAAGGTCATTGAGGCACCCTAGCGCACACCAGCTCGGAACACATGGAGCGAAAGCTAGCGCTGCAGAACCCAGGCCCTTTCGATCTCCACCCCTGCCCGCTTCGATCTGGATGAGCATCGTACCGGCGTGCTGTCGTGTGTCACTACTGCGTGGGTTGTACTATGGTGGCTAAATTGGTCATCCACAGCCAAGTCGCCCGTTTGGGCTGTTACGATTGCTTTATACAAAAGCAAGCGCCACCGTTGACACACACGCGCGTTAGAAAATAGAGGTGCAATGCACGGGGCGCCGGTGGCGCGAGCAGTTCGGCATGCGCCTGGAACACCATCGGACGTGGCCTGTCTCGGTGTTTATTACTACCTCGTAACATGGGCAGACTAAGTTCTAGGCTGTATAAACATACACACACCAACTTTTTTTTTTTTTTACCTTTAAAGGGATATTAAACGGAATTTCGGCGCTTATTTCTTGGTCTATTCGTGTTCCAGAGAGCAGTATTAGAACAGACACACAAATCTCTTATTGAAAAAGACAGAAAAATGAATTTTAAAACGATATAAACGATTAGCAAAGAGTACCTGGTAGGTGTCGCTAAAACCTCGTTTGTAATAAACGAAAACATATCAAGGGGCTTTAGTTTGTAATAGAGTAACTGTATATGCTCCGCTTGCAAGCAGAGCCTATACAGTTACTCTAGTTTGTAATGCCCGTCTAGGAACCTGGACAGGCAGTGACGATACACGTCTCGCCTCCGGCCACCACGAGAGAAGACGGGACGTGGAAACTCGCCTCTTACAGGACTCTCTTTTGTGTGTCCCAGACGTCGTTATTATCCCTCTACAAGATTATGGAAGATTAACCCCTCACTCAAAATTCGTATGAAAGCAGCTTTGGGGTTAGTTGCGGTGGCTTGATCGCCGGCGTGCTTCGGCCGCTTCGGTGGCTGGAACGGCTAGGGCATCCTGACGACGTCACCCTCGCCGGAGCTTTGCTCATCCCGAGACAGACTACGTCACGATTGCGGCGGATGTGGCGTTCTCTCCGCTGACTGCTCTCCGGGCGCTCTCCAGTGTGGGCCGTTTATAACGAAAGATACAGCCATCAGTTTCAAAATACAAACGTGTGATTGTCATTTACGGATATTGTGGATCATATTCAGCCTATTTCTGAACACGACGGGCATATTTCGAATTTTGTTAAAGCATCCCTTTAACATAGGCTCCTTCGCGATCGGCGAATCAGCCCGTGCTCTTGGGTCGCGAGCACTTGCCACGCGCTGAGGATCGCGATCTAATTCGCCGCCGAAAATAAAGGCCCTTTTGCTAAAGGTACTTATTTGAACGTGTGAATGGGGTAGAAGAAATTTTTGTTGCCAGGAGATAGCTGATCGTGTTTGATTTCTGTGCGTTTGCCACACTGAAAGAAATTGATTAAAACTCCAGTTTAATTAATCAATCAATTGATCAATGAAATCAAATCACTTTATTTTGCCACAAATTGTACACTTGTGAAGAGGGCGTTGTGTAATGACAAATTCCAACGCCCCCATCATGGCATGAGGATGAACTGGCACTTTCGATAACAAGAAAGCAGGGCGAAATTTACGTCTGGTGCAAGAATGAACGCGAATCTTCTAAAGTCCGTGACCGAGCGTTGCTTTCTTGGCTCTGCGGTCGGCAATATGACGGGCCGGCCTTTTTTTCGTGCATGTGTTTGGCTTTTTGTGGATTTCCAGGAAAACGTGATGATGTGATAGACTTGGGTTTTTAAAATTTTAGCTTGAGGAATTAACTACCTAAAAAATCAAAACAAACGAACTATTTTTTTGGGCGGTCAGGCGTCTCATTTAGGTAGCTAGGTGTTTATTTTGACCAAAAACCACGAGACTGGAAAACACAAAAAAATGACACTCAGGTTTAAATGTTGAGTTTGGTAAACCCAAAGTAGGACTGGTGCGGGAGTCATAATAAAAAAATAATGCCGAGGTTAAAAATTAACTCACAGCAATAAATGATAAGAATTAATTTTAATACGAATCCAGTGATAAATGCAATGACTGGCCAGACAAAGATTCTGGGTCTGTGGATAGCTTTTGCACATAGTTTAAGCAAAGTTTTCTTTCTCTCTCTTTTTTTTTTTTTTACGACAAGAATAAATTAGGCATCGCCGAACGCTCATTCTCCGCCCAAAGGTAGCATTAGAGGTCACAACCAGATGTCAAAGTTTCAGCCCAATCCGATACCTTATTTAAAAGTTATAAGTGATTTTCTGGAAAGTTCAATGAGAAAATGGCGGCCGACGGAATTTTCGAATACATGGGGCTCTATAGCACCAGAAACCAAAAACGGGCAAAAATGGGCTCCATTTTCCCATTGAAATTTTCAGAAAATCACTTATAACTTTCGAATAAGGTGTCCGTTCGAGATGAAACTTTAATTGGCATCTGGCTGTGACCTAGCGCTACCTTTGGAAGGAGAATGAGCTTTATGGCGATGCGTAGTTTATTTTTGCAGTAAATTGTAAATTGTTTTGTGACATCCTGTACTAGTCTTAATTTGGTGATATATGCGCGCAAGTAGTGGTGTGCATAAATTAAAAAAAATGCAAACAGGTAGAGTTTGACGTTGTATAAAATATAGCGTGAGCACGCACATGGTACGCTGATTTAAAATCAGCATATCATGTGCGTTGAGCGAAAGTTAAGGGTGAACCAAAAGCTGAAGCTTGTATACATATACTGCTCAGGCCGTTATGTTTGAATGCTCATAGTACTTTATTACCCTGAAATTTGGTGTAAGTTGCCTCCTGATTGCTTACAACTGAAAAAAGAAAACATTCTAACTCTGCAGGTTGATAAAAAACTCCACCTGCTGATCCCGCGCCTGTGCCTTTAGTTCGCAGTTTTATCACTAGATGGATGGATAGCTGAATGTATACGATTGAACCTAACCCGTGAACCTAACTGAATCCTTTAATTTTCATGCTAGCATGATGTTACCTGTTCTAAAAGATACAAAAGAAAAACGAAATTTCTCTATGAGCCGATGCCCACTTAAGCCTAATATTAAAAGATACTTAGGTTGCTTTAAAAAAAAACCGCCTAATATCACCTTCTCGTGCAACGCAATAGATTCAAATTAGGGATCGGCATGCGAAATTACAAGTCGCATGACGTCGCGTCCTTGATTAGGGCTATACTGTTTTCCCCTTTGCTATTAGGCTAACAGCCATTATTGGCGAGGCTTTGCAGCAGATCCCGTGTATTTCAACTGTTAGTATTATAGCATACAAAACTTTGCAGCAATTTAGTTGCCAGCTCGCGGATATCTGGCGAAGTAATCTTTGAGGGCGTCGCGACGGGCACTCCAATGCAACGTGGCTTCTGGTTTTTCGTCGCTGTATACCTACTTTTTGACTGCTGCGAAAGATACAAAGATCATCAAAAACATTGCGTGTTTGCAAGCTCGAACTGAGCCGCGAAGGAAATACGCTACAAATGCGCAAATATCCGTGCTGCGTTCGTGCCCTGCAAGCTATTTGGCCCACGTGAAACCCCGCGCCTTTCGTTCGAACAGAAGAAAACCTTTCTTTGTTTACACGCGACGTGTCGTGCCCAGTTACACGACCTGAATGTGCCCCCGCGGAGATACCGGACAAGTCAGAGGGGGCTGCAGCTCCGATCTGAGATTCATCTCCCGTTTCTCCGCTCAAAAAAAGTACCGCTTTGGCGTGGCACGGTGCCTCTTCACATTTCTAACGCTGGCCACCAAAGCAAAAAGAAAGAAAGACGTTTACACTTATTTGTAACGCGAAATTAGAGCGGAGCTCTTGTGGTATTTCAGCGTCAAGTTTCACGGCAGGGGCAGGTTTTCCGTTAAATTTAGCAGGGAAGTTGGGTTTGTGTATAGGTCACGTAACATGAAGTCATGTGACATCATTTTCCCCGCTATATTTAGCGGGAAAACTGAGTTGTTGTTGGGGTCACGTGACGTTCATTTTCCCGCTAAATCTAGCGGAGAAACTGAATTTGTGTATAGGCTACGTGACGCGGTCGTGACGTGATATTTCCCGCTAAATCTACTGGGGAAACAAAATTGGCGTTGAAATCACGTGACGTCAATTTTCCCGCTAAATATAAGGGGCGTGAGGCCCTGAGTGGGAGCAGTTTCTCCGCTAAATTTAGCTGGGAATTGAATTGGTGTATAGGTATTTCCACGTCCCATAATGACACGCGCGGTAACGCCGATGCCGCTACATGCGGGAAAAGGCTACGACTACGTCCGTTCTGACCGGAGCGACCGGAACGACCGCTTTGCGCCACGCGTACACACATCTGCAACAAGCGCAGCGGGTCGTCAGCGACCGCTTCTCCGCTGCCGTCAGCTGTTTCAGAGACGCCTCTAAAAAGAAGGGGACGCGCTGCCACTCACTTGCGTAACACAAAATAGACGGACCGTTTTCTATAACCTCAAGCTTTTTGTTTTTTTTTTTCATTTTTTCAGGATAGGCTTGCAGGGTAGAGTGGATGAAAAAAAAAAGAAAAGAAAAAGATGCTTAACATTAAAAACGAGCGTGTTGGTAAATACATAAACAACCGGAAAGAATAAACACAAAGTTCGGGACGCAAACAGACGATACAACTCGATACAACTCAATGAAAGAGTTGTATCGTCTGTTTGCGTCCCGAACTTTGTGTTTATTCTTTCCGGTTGTTTATGTAAAAAGATGCAGTACGCCATCTTGGACGGTCACGACTTTGCCTATAGTACAAATCTCGCCACACGCTATGTCTACGATTACAAAACACAATGCAATCTTAGCAGCGATATAGGAGGCATTCACTGGACGCCATATTTGAGGTCAATGTTTAGAGCGCATGCTCAGAACGAGCTCACATTAATAGCCTGCTAAGACCAGCAACCTTGATGGTGTTAAACGCACGCTCCAAAAGGACTGCGGAAGATCGCCGTCAGCACGCGCTCAGCAGCAGCGCACACGCATATGGCCGCCAGGGGTATTCACACGAGAGAGAAATCCCGGGGATTTCTCCCCGGCACGCGCGCATCACGAGATGAAAACGCGAGGCTTTTGCACATCGCAAAGCCTGACGTTTTCGTCGTGGGATGCGCGTGCCGGGGAGAAATCCCCGGGATTTCTCCCTCATGTGAATACCCCTCAACGTTGAAATGTGATTTCGTTGCCGTTGCAAGCGTTCAGGATAGACCCTTTCCGGAATTCAGTGCCATCTGGTGACTGAAATGTCAGTTTAACATTTACTGTACTAATGGCGGCAATGAACTGGTGGTCTGCAGTATTTTATGGGGCACAGTCACTTTCGCAAGTCGACAGTAAAGGAGAATGCGCGCTTCACTGTACAGTTCGTTCCCAATCTCTTTCAGTGTCGATGGCGAAAAATATGCAACCAGTCAAAACGAAGCGCCAGCCCACACAGACACTTTGATAAAATTTTATGCAACAAGGGGCTTTGAAGCTGAGTTTGTGCTCTAACAGATTGACTGGGCTAGAGTTAGAAATGAATGCTTACGCAAATCTTGCATCCAATTCCTGGTTCACGTCGCGCTAACGTCAAGAATGTATAAGCCTCGAATCATCTGCTTAGGAGCACCCTCAACTTCTCCCTTCTTCAGTAAACAAAAGGCCGCCATTAGTGTAGCACATATGCCATTTTTTTCAGATGATGATAGTGATCAAAGTTGCCAGACTGAATTCCGGAAAGGGTCTATTGCTAACACTAATCACTTTTCTTGGGCGATGAAAACGCGTCAAAATTCGCATCCTTCATACGGTAGGCACTAGTAATACCTCAAAGTTGATCACACGCTTGGAATGCGCAAAATAAGAAATTCGGACGATGTTCAAGGACACAAATGCTAAGCACCGCTGTATTCGAAGTAAATCAAAGCCGAGGGCACTAGCGTTTCTGCTGTCTTGAGGGTGCCGCCACGACATCGCCGCACGAGTAGATATATCTTACCTTCTAGTACGTGCTGGGACTACCAGGGCTTTGACATCAAGTCCGTTACATCACCGTGTTAGCTGGACATGTATTACTGCTACTACTTCGTCCCACCACATGTCACGCGAGCATACTGCGGCCAATGGCGATGTCCTATAGGGTGACATGGAAAGGACCTCTTCAACAGACCCCATTAAAATGTCAGATGCTTCTCGTCGAAGCTCAAAGAACGTTAACATGTGGCGGTGCAGCCAAACATAGCACAACGTGCAATTTTATAACCGAATACATTTGCTTGGAAGTGATCTTTATATAAAAAGCTGTTCATGTGTTTCATGCTTTAAATAAAATAATAAAATTATCAACTTTACACCGTGTTTTCTTTATTTTTTTTACGCATGTTATTTTGTTGTTTTGAATTCTACCGGAAGAGGACGAGGATGTCTATCTTCGTATAGTGCAATGTTATGAGATAAAATTAGACGGAGTACGTGCTTCTGACAGAGGAGAAAAGTGGAAAACGCTCGGTCGGCTCGGTCTCGTGGCATCCTCCAGTTAGCGTCGAAACTGCGACGATCATCGTCCAAGTTGCCGCCGAAAACAATCGGAAATTACTGCCGGGCGGGTGGCGTATCAAGTCGCTCCGTTCCCGTGTAATGGCCTCTCCCGCTGCCGGGAACGACGAGTCGGTCCTTGGGCAGAAAAGTGGCGGAGCACGTCGGCGTCGCTTAAGGGCGGCGTCGTTACAAAACGTGCCCAGCGCCTTTATCCGCTTTGTACTTTCCAACTCGTGATTGCGCAACTCCCTTCCGGTCGCAAAACTTCAAACGGTGGATAGGCGTTGCCTCTTTTTTGCCAGCTCGTTCTCAGCAGCAGTGCTGAGCCCCTGCAACGTAAAAAAAAAAAAAAAGCAAAAAGAAACGTAAAAAAGTAAGTATTTTTTGCAGTTTGTTTTTGGCAGAAGCTTCCAGGCGTATTCCTAGAATAATGGATTACGAGGAACGCAGTGTTTCGGCACCCGTTCGATTCGAGTGTATGAGTCCTTAGCGATATAAATCTATGGAAATGAAGATTATAATGGATCTTACGCGTTCGTTTGCGTATGTGTGTGTCTGTGTGCGCGCGCGTCAGTTTGAGTTTGCGTTTGTGTGTACGTGTGAGAGTTTGTGCGAATTCATGTGTGTGTGCGCGTGCGTGTTCATTATGTGTGTTGGTGTGCTTGCGTGTGCATGTGCATACATGTGCGTGAGTTTGTGTTTGTGTGTGTGCGCTTGCGCATGTGTGTGTGCTTGAGTTTCTGTGCATGTGGGTGTGTGTGCCCCTTGCCCCCCCCCCCTTATGCCCCTTGCCCCCTCTTTTGAACCCACTGGGGGGGGGGGGGGATTCCCCTCCTTCCCGTCCTCCTGTTTCGACGACCCTGCTTAGAGGTGTTTCAACTGAGCGATGACGAGGAACAGCACAGCGTGCAATTTTCGCAATAATGGTTCTAAGAGATTCTGGAAAGAAAACGGTTCGCGTTCCATGAACTCAAGAGCGGCCATGACAGACTTTCAAGCGAGAGGCTCGTGCCAGGGCTTGTTGTATGCAGGCCCGTTCAGTGACGTGCTTTTATAGTTCATACATTTGACGTCAGGGTCAAGATTATCAGTTGTGAACAACGAACTCGATGGTGCGCTTTTGAATCGACGGTGACAAGTTTGATTGTGTGCGATGGAAGCTTGGTGTCATCGCGTTCTCAAAACATCACCATCAATATTGACAACTTGACATATTACTCTTATCCCCGTTATGAAAGCAGTATTAATCCCGGTTTGGCTAATCTTTGAAAGCCTACCATAAAATGATTTTATCCCTGGGATGGGTGGGGACAAGTGCTCGGAAGCGAAATCCGTACGAAAGTGAACAATGCTACTCGGCTGGTTGTGAACTAGCCTTTGGTCAAATTCAAAAGGCCGAGATAAATAAAAGGAACGACAAGGACGCTTTTTAGTAAATTCTGGTTTATCAGCGGAAATAAAAAGGATATCAGACTATCAACTTCGACGGTGTTGATTTTAGAATGCAATTACCCAAGCCTCCGTCGTGCTTCTTAGAGACCATCAAACATGTCGGTAGCGGCTGATAACCTTTGTCGTGACGTCACACGTATGAGCCTCGGCTATCTCCGCGCACTCTCCTGTGCTGCTCTTGTTCGGTGCCTAGGGAGTGGTAGAGATTTTTCGCCCCTTCATTGAAAAGCGTCACGAAAATACACGGATCTGTGGGTTCATGAGAAAAGACAACTTCGCGGTAATCTTTCGGCTCCTTCCCCCACTATGTCATAACACAAAGAATATTTGTGTTGACGAGTTTAGCGATCCTGGACTGTTAAGGCCGGTTCACACCAGAGCTGGCCAAATTACTCATATTTTGTAATTAAATTACATTACTAATTACTTTGCTGAAAATTGCTGAAATGTAATTAAATTACATTACAAATTACCACAGCCAGAAAGTAATTAATTACCATTACAAATTACTTTTAAAAGTAATGACATTACTTTCGCATTACTTTTGTATACTTTTAAATATAAAGGAGCTATTGATAACTTCCTTTTACAGATAACTTTATTTACATTATTTACACAGTTCATGGCACACAGCTAGAACTCTCTGTTGTATGTTTACCGATGGACAGAGGAACGCACGCGTCTGATCCGTTTGCCACCCCAACCAGGACAACTATTTTTGGGGATGACTGAGGACCCTACGCGGATTATCTCTGGGAGGGGGGAGAACGATTGTCATTGTTCGCAAAATCGCGTCGTGGGCAGTTCCACCAGGGGCCTTAGTTCGACCTACTTCCCCTCCTTCGTTTCCCGAGAATGTCGAGCAGAAAAAGCTCGAATGGAAGGCACTTACCAGCCCTATTTCTCACAGTGGACGGTAACACAGAGAGGGTACGCAGTATGCATCAGAAAAAGTAAGCGGAAACTTTTAAGAGGGGCCAGAAAACGTCGAATGCAAAACTGCAAAACATAGGTAGAGAATCGCGCTGAGCGGGTTTTCACAGTTCAAGAGAGTGGCAGAAAATGTCTAGCTGATAGCGGGCGCGAGAGTCGCACCAGCCGCATTAGCATCAGCAACATAGCGGAGGCCAAAGAGCGTTTTTTGGAAAGGTGTAGAGGAAAAAGAAAAAGTAAAATAAAAAGAAAAGCGCTCTTGTGTATTGTGGACACAAAAAATATGCCTGGTGCGAAAAAGTAATTAGGTAATTTAATTACAATTACCGTCGCTGGAGTAATTCATTACATTACTAAATTACCTGCTACAAAAAGTAATGAATTACATTACTAATTACTGGAACAAGTAATTAAATTACTGTAATTTCATTACAGTAATTGCATTACTGCCAGCTCTGGTCACACATACAGCGGAGCGCTAAGTTAGCGCCACGTGAGCGCTCCAAGGAGCGCTCATGTGGCGCTCCTTGGAGGTCTCTGACGTCATTTTGGTTGCGTGTGCTCGCGCACACCGGCAGCTGCTGGCTCGTGGAAAGAACGTGCGCCACTTATTATGGACATTAAATTCTTTGGCCTTTAACCCGTCTGCAGCAAATGATGAACAAAGAGCGACACCACCGTTTTGGGGGAAAAAAACTGATCGCCATCCAGAACTTCGGGGAGCTTATACTACCCAGATCAGCATGAAAAAGACCTTCTTTTCTAAAGTGTATATTATCGACAGATATGTCTTTTTTCCCCGGACACCTATACGTCGCCCGTCACATTATGACTCCCATGTCCCGATGTGCGCAGTCCAACACATGCCCATCGTTTCTGTCCAACACAATTTAGACTACAGCCACTTTACTCGCGCACCAGGTTGCAGCCGCCATTAGCTGACCGTCTCTTGTCTTACGGAGATAGCGAGTCGCTGAAACGGGCGTTGACAAGCCTCCACGAAGGCCAATGCTGGGGACGAGGACACGGTACAATCTAAAATGGCAATAACCTGGACTGCTATGACCACGATGAAGGGAAGTGAACGGAATAAGAGGAAACATAAACTGTATAGATCGCGGTTATGGCGGCGCCCAGTTTCTGCGAAGCGTCTATATGGTTACTGACAGCCACAAGAACCGCAGTCCTGGACATCTCAATATCGCTCCGCGGCCCATAATATTGCCGCATCAGCCTATCACCTATACTTGTCGTCACATAAAAAAAAAAAAAAGACTTCTGCGCATTATTTGTGCGTTGCGCGAAGTAGTTTTTAGAAGATTAGGTTATCGAAGTAAGAAACGATGCTTTTGGCGTTTGAAACGTGTACCTCTTCAGAAGATAATATAAAAACGATCTAAGATCCACTTACGTATATCTTAATTCAACGCAAAAAAAAGGAAAATTAAAAACATTCCGCAAAAAAACTGACTTTTTTTTTCTTTTTTTTTTTACTATGCTTTTTGTGCTGAATGCGAGATATAGCATCACGTGGCAAAATGTGTAACAAGCCACGTCCTGCGTTTCTTAAATTCACGGGGACTACAGTTCTTCTTTATTTATTTAACGTTTTGATAAGATAGTAAGCTTTGTTTTCGTTCCTTAGTAATACTTTTTTTTAACATGTGAATATGAACCAGTTCAAACTCTCACAAACCTGTAAACCGTGGTCACACGCACTGCTTATACGTCATACAAAAGACAGTCTGCACAGAGAGTTGATTGCAAGCTACCACGAGACCCCTGCTTCGAATTCCGCATGTGAACGAGTTCAAGGAGAAACTTGGCACGCGGAATTCGAACCACGGATATCGCGGTGACTGACGTTAGCAGACTGTCTTTTGTAGGATGTAGAAGCAGTGTGACCCGCGGTTTTAGTTTATTGGCGAAACTGCAGCTAAACCGTCGTCTTCAAACTGGAACGAAAGCCGGAACGAAGAACCGTTGGGTTCGGCACTCTGCTGCTGTCTGCATTGAAACTCCACCGATCCTGTACGTCCGAGGCAAACGCGTCCAAACTGCTTGGTACACACTTGCAGCGGTTTTAGAGACGAACACTGCCGGAGACAAGGCGATGTGACAACCGGCTCGCGCTATCTATCATGCACCGTACAGCAACGGCTCTCACTCCCGCGTACACAAACCAGCACTTGCCGACCAACAATAAGCTAGGATGTATAAGAAAACTAGATTAAAAGAAAAGACGGACGAAATGATGAAGACGAATCGTTCTTTATTGTCACGGTTCGCGCTCCTTTCTCGGGTCACAAGTAAGGGTCGCCATTCATCAGGCGTAAATTGCCTCGTATGTCACTCGGATCCAGAAGAAGAGAGAGAAAACAGGAAAAGCAAAGGCGCACAAAATAAATCTCACGAATATCGCATTCTCGAAGACAAGGAGCCTTTGTTGCTCGGCCCTTCCGTGCATATAGTAATGCAATACAGTGACGGGCTCTGCTCGCTGGGCGGTCTCTTCGTTTCACCGTAGCTTGACAAAGAGCAAACGCTACGCCTCTTTCAAGCCACTGAGAGCGACGGAGGCGAAGTACGTGACATCCCTTACCAAATGTGCAGGAGCGAGAGGTTAATCCAAGCAGTTGGAGAAGAGGGCAAGGAAGAACTCCCCTCTTACCTGGACCCTCTTTTGTGTGCCCCAGACGTCGCATTTATTTTCCTCGGAGATTAGCCCAAATTAGCCTGTCACTCAGAATACGTACAAAAGCGGCTTTCCTTTCTCTCCCGTTCGTGGCTTTGACAGCACTGCGCGCAACTGTAGTGAGGTAGAGAATAGTCACGTGTTTCCTTCCGACGCGCTGAATGGTTCCTTGTTCCGTAGCCTTCGCCGTTCGCCAAGTCTCGGTGAAAAAAAAAAGGGGGGGGGGGCATAGATAATATACGCGCAAAGGAACGCTATTGTCCCCCGCCCTAAAATGTGAGTTTTTTTCTCGCCGAAGCGCGCTCTTCCGGGCGCAGAAGAAGTCACCGGGCATGAGACCGCTGTCACAGTTACGAGGTGCTGTCTTATTCCTTGGAAGTGCCTTGTGTACTTATTGTAGCTGCGAGATATAAAAACAAACGGAGCATTTCTGAAGCTCAAGAAATGAAGAGGATTGGAAGAAGCCATAACACGATGTTGGGCTTCAAAAATAAGCATTTTACATCAGCAAATACTGATACGAGTGTGGCACAAGTATACTTGCACGCAACGCCATAGAAGCAGCAGGTCATATCACGTACTTTTGATCACCATTAGAGGAAGAGAGCGAGACGCGCCTTTTGCAGGAATTTTGAGTGACGGGTTAACCTTTTATAATCTTCTGCCTGGGAGACTAAAGTACGGTTCTGGCAAGAGGGGAGATCATTCTTCATCTCCTCTCTGGTGGCCATCGGAGAGCTCTTTGGATGACGTCATGTACAAACCATGTATATTCTTTTTTTTTTAAACTCACTGATGTGGTTGAGGAATTATGATGTTGGCGTTATCATGGAAGTCACCCAAGAGTTAAGCACTGCGTGAATGTTAGACTTGGTCGCGTTTAGAATCAATTAGATTAGCCACAATTGTCATTGATCGTCTGTTTAAAACTGCCGTCAATAATCTATACTGTTCCGACTGATTATCAAAGTGTACTGACCCCCACTCCCATCTGTAATACCGGTGGCCCTGCGGGTACTTTAAACAAATAAATTAATTAATAAATAAATATTTTGTCGAACATTAGGACTGCGGCTCGTGTCAAATCGCTGTGGTGACGGGAATGGCCGAACTCTAGCACGTGCCCTGTGTATTGTCGTTCTCAGTGCGCAGTTGTCATAAACGGCGCAAGGTCAGGTGGCCGCTTGTTCTTACTACGAGTAGAGGTGGTGATATCCTTGTACGCTACTCATTACAAGTAATGAAATTGCATGTAATCGATTACTTTCTGAAGCAATTTTGTAATCATCTGGTGACACTTCTGAGGAAGTAATCGAAATAGCAATCTGATTACTTTTGGAAGTTTTAAGATTACTTGTAGCCGTTACTATTTTACCTTCCCTTTTTAATGGCGCTCTTTGTTTGTAGAAGTTTTCTGTCAAGTAATTATCGAACCAAGCCTCCGACAGGAGGATGGTTTACAGACATCGGTGGATTAAGAAGATAAGTATACGTTTATAATTCGGTGATTATAATCTAAGAATGTACAATAGGAAAGGCCCACAGTTTTCAAACCGGCAGAAAAATCGGTCGTTTGGAACATCTGAAGTAATTGAAAACGTAACGGCATAATTTTTTTTTTCAAATAATCAATTAATCTCATTTAATACTCTTTAAGCAAGAGTAATTGTAATTCTTTCGAGTAACGTGTACAAGGCTGGGTGGTGAGCGTTGCTCGGTTTTCACCAACTTCTCTGAGAATACGAGCGGTGTGTGGAAATAAAAACGAATGTCAGTTTCTTAAACGATCTTAAGGGTTAATTCTAAACAGTGTATAATGTAGGTTAAAAAAAAGCGGAAGCTTTCAGTATTTTTTAGATGTGGAATCTACGAGAATGTCCGAAAAAATTCAAGTTGCAATAGCTCTCGCTTAGCAATAAAAAAAAAAAAGGCAGAAATTGTTGTTGCCGCTACGCTGATTCTTAAAGAAATGCGGTAAAATTTCGCGCAGCGATTATATATAAAAAAGCATGGTGAATGCAGCCTCTTAGCAATTTTCCGCGGGGTGAGCATTCCCGAACTCCCTCTTCTCCCTGGTTCAAGCAGATGAGTTCACTTAGCGTGTGCCTGAAGGACGTGCGCGCGATGCGCATAAAGCGAAAGAGCCATTTCGTTGTGCGTATTTATTCACCGCGCACGTGCGTTTAATCCTGCGGCGGATAGATCATGCACATGAGCGGCCTGTGAAACGTGAAGTACGTCACATATGCCGCCGTTTGAATTTTATGTACATGACGACTGAAGATCAAATCTACAGTGGTGCCGCTGCGCTACATGACTTCGTCAGTGTCCGTACACAGCGTCAGTCCGCACTGAGACCGCATGTGCTCTAGCAGCCACTGGCTGTGTCCGTCTCTAACGTTAACGTTGAAGTCCCCATCACTATGAGTGGCATCGTATGGTGTCCCACATCAGTTGGCCTGACACAGATGCGTTGAGGCGAAGAACGGAACCGCATCCCGTGTGCGTCCACAGGTCCCCAAAGCCAACGGCAGGAACTTCCGAGGACGTCCAAAATTGCCAAAGCACGGATGGATGGATGGATGAATACGGCTGAGCCCTTTGGATCGGGCGGTAGCTTACGCCACCTAGCCATTTTGTTTTACCATTTAAGCTTAGAATATTTAAATGTGAAATCTATATTCACTCCGCAGTGCAAAAAAAGTGAGGCTATGAAACCCCCTTGCCATCAGTGGATAAGAAAATACCTAGTTTTCTCTCGATTTCTGCCACCATTCACATAATCTTTGCTTGGTAATCTCTACAGTCTTGAAATCCACTCTCCCTTCGCTGTCTCTAAAACCCAATGACTTTATTAAATCTATGTTGTCTTCGGTAGGCATAGGGTGAAGCCTTTTACAGTAGAGTATCAAGTGCTCAGCCGTCTCGTCCTCCTCTCCACAAGCAGTGCACACTGTATCAATTTCCTGGTACTTCACTCTGTATGTTCTGGTTCGCAGAACACCCGTTCTTGCCTCAAACAGCAATGAGCTTCCCCTAGAATTGTCATAAATGCTTTCTTTGGCAATAACTCTTTTGTTTAATCTATAGCTTTCCAGAGCCGTCTATGTCTGCATTCCCTCTAGCCACCAATCTCTTTCTGTGGCCTTAACTTTCTTCTTAACTGAGACTTGCTCTTCCGTATCTTCGCTATAGCCCAAAAACTTTCCTCTTAATTTCCTAGTGCGCTGTCTCCACTTTGTGTCTACACTCCTCATGTATAAATAGCTGAAAACCTTTCGTGCCCATTGCTCCCCGTCCATTTGCCTCAACCTATCCTCAAATTCTACCTTGCTCACCGCTTCCCTGCTCTCAAATGATGCCCATCCCATGTCTCCTTGTACTCCCTGGTTTGGCGTTTTGCAATGTGCCCCCAAAGCCAGTCTACCTACTCCGCGCTGTTTTATTTCTAGTCTCGCATGCACTTCGGATTTCATGCATAGCACTGCGTTTCCAAAAGTCAAGCCAGGCACCATGACCCCTTTCCAAATCTCTCTCACCACCTCATACCTGTTGTAATTCCAAAGTGCTCTATTTTTCATTACAGCTGCATTTCTGTTGCCCTTACCTATTATATACTTTTCATGGTCTCTGAGATATTCTGCCCCATCACATATCCATACTCCTAGATACTTGTATTTACTAGCTCTCTCAACTGTAATATTCTGTATCTTCAGCCTCTCAACTTCATCCTCGTTAAAAATCATGACTGCCGATTTTTCGCTACTGAATTCTAAACATAATTCCTCTCCTTCCCTACCACAGATGCTCATTAATTCCTGCAACTCTGTCCTGTTGTTAGCCATTAGTACAATATCATCCGCATACATCAATCCCGGTAAGGATTGCTGAATTTTTTGGCCTAGCTTACTGTAAGAAAGGTTGAACCCAAGCCCACTCTTCTCTAGTCTATCCTCCAATCCTCTCAGATACAACATAAACAGCAAAGGCGATAACGGGCACCCCTGCCTAAGGCCTCGTCTTATCTCTATTTTCCCTGTCGCCTTTCCTTCCCATGTTATAATCACCTTGTTATCTTTGTAAATGTTCCTTAATAGTGCTGTTAGTCCTTCATCTAGGTTTAAGTTCTCCATTATGTCCCACAGGTTTCTTTGGTTCACATTTTCATAGGCACCCTTGATATCCAGAAATGCCAGCCAGAGCTGTCTGTTTTCTTTTTGCGCTATTTCTATACACTGCGTTAGAGAAAATAAATTGTCCTCCAACCTTCTTTGTTTTCGAAACCCGTTCTGTAATCCGCCCAGTATGCCCTCGCAATCTACCCATTCCTCCAGTCTGTTCTTTATAATCTGCATCACCAACCTGTAAATAACCGGTGTCACAGTTATAGGACGATAATTCCTAATATCAGACTTATCTCCCTTTCCCTTATATATCATACTCATCCTACTAAGCCTCCATTCATCTGGAATATTTCCTTTTGTTATCATGGTACTCACTACCTCCCTTAGTTTTGCCTTAGATTTAGGACCCAAATTCTTCACCAGCTTGATAGGGATACCATCTGTGCCTGTCGACGTGCCACTAGGGACTCTTCGTTCCGCCTTTTCCCATTCTCTTTGTCCAAAATCCGCGATGTCACAAACTGGACTGCTACTTCCTTCGGTTCTCCTATCTTCCACATGTAACCGTTCCCGAAATTTCTCCTCCATCACTGCTCCTATATATTGTATCGCATCATCTCCCTCTAATTGATCTCCCTGATGCGAGAGTATGAACCTCTGTCTAGCTTGCGTTGGTTCACCGAGTGAGTTCACGTGCTCCCAAAACTTCTTGGCAGCGTTTCTATCTTTCTTACTTACATTACTCATCCATTCCTCACCCTTTCTCTGAATTTTCGCATTGATCAAACTGGATGCCTCTCGGCGACATGTTATAAAATTGCCCCATTTTCTTTTTACTTCCGTTTCGGACTCCCCACTACGCTTGGAATACCTGTGTTCTCTAGAGGCTTCCTGACGTTTTTGTATCGCTTGCTTCACTTCTTTGTCCCACCAGCTTTTTGGTCTATGTCCTTGCTTCCCCTTTCGTTTACTCTTAACTTTGTCTAGTTCTAGAGCAAAAAGCCTAGTTAGGCTCTCATAGGTCCAATCTGTATGCCGTTGCCCTGAAACTGCTGCCTCTATTCTTTCAACAACTATTTCCAACTCTTTGTCGCTGCAGAAAGTTTGCTTTGAATTATGTTGTCTAGTTTCAGCATTTACTTCTCTGGCAAAATTCAGCTTAATACGTTTGTGATCACTACCAAGACTTTTGGAACCTTCTTCATCTATTTTCATTACTTGTAACTTACCATATATTTTGTGTGACATGAGTACGTAATCTATAGTTGAATGCAGATTGCCAGTTTCCCAAGTTATGTGCCCGTCACACTTCTGACTGGTATTACATAAAACTAAGTCATGTTTTTCCACCAGTTCTAGTAATATGCTTCCAGTTGAGTCCGTATACCCATCCAGACCCTCAATATGGGCATTCATGTCTCCCATAATAATTATTTCGGAGCCTTCCCCTAGTTCACTAATGTCTCTTGATATGCAATCAATCATTTTTCTGTTTTCCTCTTTAGCACCTGTCCCTGTCCATAAGTAAACCACTCCAAGGACTGTTGATTCCCCAGCGACTTTTCCTTTCAGCCACAAATGTTCGGCGCACTCCTTTCTGATCCTTTGAAAGTTCATATTCTTCTTAATAAATGCTCCAATTCCACCTCCCTTCCTCGTTCCCTCCATTCTGTTGCATTCTTCCCACACATAGTCAGGGTTGCAAGGTGGCTGCTCCATGTCTCTGAGATGTGTTTCCACAAACCCATACACCATTAAATCCTCCTTTCTTAGTTGCTCCTCTACCTCTTCCCATTTTAACCTATTTCTACCACCCTGCATGTTAATATATCCAATGTCTGATTGTGCTGTTTTTTTATACCTGTTCTTACGTTTTCTCCTCTTTTTAACCCTGGGTGCCTCTCCTGACTTCGTTGGGTTTTCAATTACTTCAGTGCCCCCAGGGCCCTCGGTCCCCCCAAAAAAGCAGTCACCGTGCGGCCCATCCTATCCCCCACCCTGTAACCCGTGGCCTCACTGTAGTGAATGCCATCTGCAAAAGGGCGGGAGCCAGCCTCGTACACCTCTCTGTTTACTTCCATTACGTCGTACCGAAGCTGTCGACTCATACCCTTAATTACTCCGCTGGCTTCGACAACCCTCCTCTCCGTTAACCCGGACTGCCCCCGAACTTCTGGAATGGTGCACACAACCACATGCACATTCTCAGACACGTCCCTCAGCTTACGTATTCCCACGTTTAGCTGCTTTCCGAGGTTCTGGCTCCTGCCCTTCAGCACATCATTAAGCCCCGCATGAACTATTACTAGGTTCCTTCCCTCCCGGTTATCCCACACCCCCTCACGTGCTGCGGTCATAACATCCACCATACACTTCCCTGGCTGGACCTCTACGGTTACCCTCTGGTCTCCCTTCACCCTGTTATGTACACCCCTCCTAACCCGTGCTACGTTAGAGCTCCCCACTACCAGAACCCTAGATCCCCCTGGTGCCTGCGCGCCTTTGTCCTGCGACTTATCTCCTGTCACCTGACTGCCCGACGCCTGCTGCTCGAAGGCGCCATTGAGCTGAGGTTCAATCAGCTCTCCAGCGTCGTCGAGCCCGCCTGCCAACAGGCCGGACTCCCGACCACCAGGGACCCCAGCCTGCAGACTGGTGGTTCGTCCCGCTAGAACTGACACTTCCTCCTTTCTTCCCTCGCTACTCTCACTCGCTCGAATTACCCCTTCCAGGCGCTCTACCCTACTGTCACACTCCCTCTTACGCTCCTCCAAACCCGCCTTCCATACTTCCCCCAGCTCTTCCGCCTGCTTCTCGAGGCCGACCCGCTGCTCCCTCTCATGATTAAGCTGCCTAGTCAGCTCCTCTACCTGGGCCTCGAGACCCACCCGCTTCTCTCCTTCTGCCTTAAGCTGGGCCTCAATCTCCCGAACTCTACCCTCCCATTCCCCAGTTACCTGCTGAAGCTTCACACAAAGCCGACACTCGAAACTCACCTCCGCCGCCACCTCCAGGCTCCCGAAACCCGTCTCCTCCAGGTAACACCACCTCCCACACCCCTCGCACTGCACCAACTCGTCCCCACCCTTGTCATGCCGACCCAAATCTAGACCCATGTCTAGACCGGGAACAAACCGTCCCTTCCCGCCAAAAATTCAAACAGAGCCTACTTTGCGAAACTAACGTTAACTGCTGCTGTTCAAACCTAATACTGCTACCGCATAGTCACTTCCAATCAACTCTCAAAAAGGGAGAGAGAAAAGAAGAAAAACTGGCACTTAGCTTCGGATGCTCGAGGAGAACCAGGAAACACGTCCGCTCACCGCAACTCAGTACGAGACGCATGACGACAGCGACACTTGTGTTCGCTGTCGCACCTGCACCCCGCCCGCCATCTGTCGGCGCCTGCAGAAGGTGTTTTCAAGCCAGTTTCCGCAACCAGTATGACTGTGGCGCCCTCCCTCGGTGGCCTTGCGAACTTTGGTTGGTCCATACCAGTCCAAGGTCAGCGCATGTACCCGTGTGCTAATGCATATATTAAAAAAAGAAGTAAAGGCCCGTTCACACACTTGTGCTTGACTACGACCGGCTTCGACACGACCGGTTCTTAAGCCTCTTGTAACGGCTTACTACCGGCTGCGCTGCTGCGGAGCCGGTCGTAAGCTGTCACGAAAAGACCGGTCCTAAGAAGTCGCAAGTGTGTGTCCGGCCTAAGTTATGATTTATGTTGACTCGAACACCTATGAATTTAAGTTCTGCTCATGTTTAGGTTTCGCTGACAGCATTTCCTTCTATTGTTTGTTAAGGCCCCTTCACACGCTTGAGTTTGACTACAACCGACTGCGACAAGACCGGTTTTTAAGCCTCTTGTGACGGCTGACTACCAGCTCCGCGGCGGCGTATCCGGTCGTAAGCAGTCGCAAGAGGCTTAAAAGCCGGTCTTGGTCGTACTGGGTTATAAGTGTGTGAATGGGCCTTTATTCTAGCGCGAGTTATACAAGCGCGATGTCATAGTTGTGGTGGGTGCTCCCAATGCACGAGAGTTCATGCCGTCGATGTGTGTACTGAAGCGAGAAACTCGCGTCGATAGCCTTCGCTGCAGTTCATGTTCAACTGAGGCATTCGCAGCGTTCAGTGATGACGGTGTGAGAATTTCTCCTTGCTCCTAGATGATTGGCTTCAGAATAAAGCTGCTTGCTTGAACCTTCGTGACGTGGAAGTGTGAGGTAAGGCTCTTAAATCGCTCGTATTTAACGAAATAAGAATTATTCGCGCTTAGCAGTTCCAACCTCGTACTACGACGATCATCCTGATGACAGCAATTTCGATAGGATCTAGTGCGCCCCCTACAGGCCGTGAAAGCTGCGAATAGTAAAATCACCTTTCCCCTCTTCTTCCCACCCCTCCCGGCCTAGTATAAGCTGTTTTGATAACTCCGACACCGATACCCAATAACCATATGATGCATGCGCAAAGGCGCCGGCGGAGGTTCGAGTATCGTTATCGGAGTTATCGGAACGGTCTACTAAAACTGCCTAGCCATTGATCGGGTTGCCCCATTCAATCTTACCATATTCGCTTTACTAACCTCAACAATCTCGGCTGGCAGATTGGTTAGAGCTGTCGCAAAGAGATCTATTGAAGACAAACACTTCAAAACTTAAAAAGCTACCCTCGAGATGTCCGGAAGTTCGAGGACCATCGTTTAGGCGTCCACTTTACCGCTCATCGAACACAACTTTTTTTTCTCTCTTACTTTTTTTTTGGAAACTGAGATGAAGGAGGGGAGCGCAGGGCACTTCCCAAATCACCGGATATGTCCACCTTCCCAGAGAGGTCGGGTGTCTGCGGACGCTCCAGGGGGCGCGCTGTATAATCCCATCCCGCGTTGCGCCGAGAGCTCCTCTCCAGCGAGGCTTTAGCGGGGGGTGCAGCTCGCGCGCAGGATGCTTTTTCGCTTTTCAGCCGACCCGCATGGCGTAATTGCACCTTTGGGAACCTTTGGGAATCGCCGGAAGATCAGCCGGCACTACCCGTCTACTCCCTCCCTTGCCGCTGTCTTCTCTCCATTCCTCCGTTGCAAAGAATCGAGCGACAGAGTGGGTCTCTTCGCCCCCGTGCGCTTCGCTTACCTTCTGCGTATACATTATTATAGTATACTGTAGACACGCGTAGACGACGAACGCAAAATCAGAAGCAAGCAGGTTGTTAGAATGATGCTTTTTCTTTCCTGCGCACGATTTCGACCATTTCTCTCTCTGTCTCTCTCTTTCTTTCTTTCGCCCAAGCATTCATTCTTAACCTCACGTTTTCTTGTTTTTTTGTGTTTTTTTTTGGCGCCCTTCATCGCTTTTTTTAGCATTTATTTGATGGTCATGATTTTCTTTGTTGTTTTTACTGTTGCTCGTTTCAATCCCAGCAATATGTCCCGAGCACCCGCTAACAAAAAGAGCCGTGAAATGTTTTGCGAAATACGATTGCTGTCTAATTCCCAACAAGTGTTTCTTCTTTCTGTCTGTCGCTGCATGAGTGTTTGCTTGTAAGTGCGTAAGTGCGTGCGTGCGTGCGTGTGCGCGTGTGTGTGTGTGTGCGCGCGCGCGCGCGCGCGCGCGTGTGTGTGTGAGGTACGCGGCACCATTAGAGCAATACAATCTTTGGATTTTGTTTCCGGATAACTTAAACGACAAAATATGATGAGCCATTCCACTGTGCGTAGGTGGATGATTTGCGAAGCTGTTCAGCACACGACACGGACGTGAACTTAGCGGGGAAATTCCCCTCTAAATTTAGCAGAGAAATTGACGTCACGTGACACGACTTCCTGATGTCAGGAAGACGTGTGACGTCATTTCTGTTTCCGCACAGGAAAGATCCACGGGACAATATCCATAAACAGACTTGCTGTAAAACTGCTATTGAAATGAGCAGTGTTGCAAAAGGTGATCATGTGCCGCACAAACCATGATATATAGTCGGTACACCAGTACGTGTGTGGTGGGCGTTCGCACGTGCTGTCTACTCCTCAGTTCAGTTTTATTTGCCTTGCTTGCGTTCATTTCCTTTGCCCGGTCCCTCTCTTCCCCCCCCCCCCCCCCCACACACACACACACACGCAAAAACACACACCCGGTAACGCCGACTCCTTGTTTATTTTTATTTTCTCTAAGGGCGTCATTCGTCGTTTTGTTTCCGACCGGAAGGCGGGGAATGTGGTTGATGCCACGGTGGTCGTTGCCTCCTCCCGCCCATCTGGCAGCGTTTCCGTCGATTAGCGAAATGAAGGCACCGCCATCGTCGTCGTCTGGGTCTTTTATTAGTCGAGCGGTTCGCCTCCCTAAGTAAGAATAGACTTCTCGCGAGGCAGCGAATGTCCTTCTACGCGCTCTTGCGAAATCTTTTTCTGCGAAAAGAAAAGAAAAAACACGTATCAATAATCAAAATGTTTTTTTTTTTGTAATAGCTTTAGAATTAATGAATAAGTTACCTTTCAAAGTAACGACACTTAATCGGCTCTCTTGGAACTTAAAAGCATTGTTGTCAGTTATCACTGCTCATACATTATACAAAAGACACAGTGTTTGCTGCATAGAGTTATTAAAATGTACGCTAGAGGGCTCAACTGGCACTAATGTGCTGCGGCAAATTGAAGCAGACAGGAACCGGTCAGGAAATTGACTTTCGGTAATGCATTTCTATGGGAAAAAGCGAGTGCATTTTCTCCCTACGCTGATTATTAGGGAAATATCACGAATAATTCGTACTTACTAGGCACATTGGAGCATTTCTCAGTCACGCAGACGAAATAATATGTCAGTTACGGTGTTTTTATTTGAAACTCGTGGCATAAAGAAACTGTGCTAAAACGGCTTCGTAGATGTATTTATGTGCACTGTCGGACACTGTGAGCGCGAACAAGGCGTCGGCACTTTCCAGCATGGGGGATATACGTGCCAAATGAACGAGAAACACGTGGAAAATTAAGAAAGACGGCAAGAACGACGCAGGAACACTGGATAGATAACTCCTTGTGCGTGAAGATGATCAAAATAAAAATAATTAAGTACTTCTTTATTCTTTCTGCTTATGAATATCTGATAAGATGCTTGTTCTGCGTTCAAAACATCACCCGCACCCTCGAAATCTTTAAAAGTAGGGAGAAGCCAGAGAACAAGCTCCCGATAAAAGCTGCCCGACAAAGGATATAATAAAACGACACACCTTTCATAGCCACGTACTTTATTTTTACATTTCGAATGTTTGTTTTTTAACCGCTTGTAAAGGTATATGACGAAGTCATTTTAAATAGTGACTGACATATGAGCTATAAGCACCGCCGGAATGTTGGCGAACCTTGAACACACTCTACACACCTTTCTAGTGTTATTTTGATTAAAATCGTCGCTTGTTTTTACATACCTGACATGGAACAAAGGTTTGAGCCTGAAATATAGCGAAGTTTAACATCGTTAAATGGTGAAGAAAGATACGCTAACTAAAGTAATTACACGTTTACAATGTTAGCAAAGGTATACACTGCATACTATTCGGTACGACACGAATAACAAAGGTGTTCCACGTTATTTTCCAGCGAAGAGACAAAATGCACTCGCGTTTTCTCACATGAATGCACAGGAGCATCGAAAAAGTAGACTGGTTGCTGTCTGCTTCAATTTTTAATATGATCAATGTGACCGTCAAACATGGAAGAAACACGCCTGAGACAGGGACTACAGATTGTCTTTTGTACAATGCCAGTGTTGGGAAGGGCACTACTTGAAGTAGGTCTGGATAACTTGTACTTTACTTGAAGTACATTCTCTGTGTACTTGTACTTTACTTAAAGGGGCGCGGGAACGAAATGACATAAGCGCGAGCTCTCTACCCTCCAATTCAAAGTCGGCCAGAGGTGCGCAATTAATGCAAAAATGTTCCAAAAGCCGGGATTCATGATGGAGACGAAACGTCTTATAAAATGTTGGTATTGTTATGCAAGTCGGAGGTATATGTTTTTAATTAGTGCGCAATGAGTATCGCGCTCGAGGCGTCAAAGGTCCATGCTCTGCCAATGGTACTGTGGTTGCGAGTCTTGCCGCTTGGTGGCGTCGACCCGTGACAATTTCGCCTTGTAGTAATATCCGAGGGCTGTACGCCTTATGGCCTATACATAGCTTGTCCTTAACGTCATTCGCGGCCATGTCGGTATTTTAGGTGCCGTGAGTGTTCGCTTCCGCGTTATTTTCACACCGCAGAAGCTCGAGGGAACCAGTAAGTAGAAATAACCGTCAGTACTCAGCAATGACGACACCTGCAAGCTGAGCGCGCTATTCACAGCGCATCTGTTTGGAGAGGGGGGGGGGGGGGGAAGGGGGGGGTATGGTTCTCCTACCTAACGTCTGTAAAGAACGACGATCTTGGTGGTGTGAAATGCAGTAGGCGGAAGCGCTGTTGAAGCTTTAACATATACAACATAGTGACCGCGTTAGCATTCTCCGAATAGTCACATTCAGGACTAAGTATAACTCCTCGAGCGAGCCGTACTGCCGCGAACTGGCGCTGCTGTTGAGGAACTCATGACGTGGCGGCATTCCAACGTAGATTCACAAACCAACACCAGACGCATTATTTTTAATTTATTATTTCGTTATATAATTAGTTTTCTTGACTTTTTTGCCGGCAGCCCAGAAACACTAGTCTAGACCAGACTTGTACAGGTTACTGAAAAAAGTAACCGATTACAATTACAATTACTTCACTGTAAAAAGTAACCGATTACAACTACAATTACAGCCTCAAAAAGTAATCGAAAAATTACTCTAAAGTAATCGATTACTTCTCAAGTTACTTTTCATTAAACTTTTTTTTTATTACGGTACCATAATCCTTGAAATCTCGCGCTCAGTTGTTCCGCAAAAAAATAAAAATAATAATAAATAAAAAAAGAAAGCCTTGTCTGTTTTTGCTTAGAGCCACGGTGTACTTAGAGCTAAGTGAGTGACGCCAACACACCCAAACCCTCTCGTAAAAAAATAATAAATAAATAGAAAGAGAGCTGTTTAAATACATTACTCACAAGAGGCTGGATAAGGTAATTTTTCATACCCGGTGTAGTCCCCTGTGTATCAGAAAAAAAAAAAAAAAAAGATGTACCCAGGAAACGAAGCACAGTGCAGTGGCCTAATAATCCTCGAAATCGCGTGCTTAACGGTTTCGAAAAAAAAAAAAAAAAAATGGACCGTTGCCCAGAGCTGATTTACTCCAGCTCATATAACCCCCCCCCCCCCCTCCCTCCCCCACCCCCCACCCCAAAAAGACAAAACAAAAAAGAAATTGACAAAATTTGTAATGGGTAATTTTGTAATCGATTACAGCAAAAGAGTAATTCAATTACAAGGATCGTTGCTCCTTAAAGGAAGTAATTAAAGCGTTAAAAAATTACAGTAAAATGTAAGCGGTTACAAGTATTCCACTACTTGTAACGCGTTACGTACAAGTCTGTTCTAGGCTAGTGTTTCTGAGCTGCCGGCACAACGTAGACCACATCTAAACGAAGAGAGAAGTGAAAGCACTTCGTTTTCGTACCCCTTTAAAGTTTTTTTTTTTCTGGTATTTTTTAGTACAGTATTACTGCCGGCCTCTAGGTAGATTCCCCAAGTTTGGTCTCGTTAAATTTGTATCACAAAATGATGCCCTGTCAACTCTGAAGAAGTACTAGGATGGATATTCATTCTACACTCACTAGAAGAAACGCGAGCAGACGGCGCATCACTTCGTTTGTACTTGGGGCTCCTTTTCCACAGCCATTTCGAAACCTTGCTACTCCTCGCTCGGTCAGCGCGAGCGAGGAGGCCAAAAATATCAGGAGAGGATACTCCTCCACGAGAGAATCGCTCGCAGAAGCTGTGGGGCTGACGTCATGTTCTCTCGTAGTACGTTCAACCCCCTTGGGTGCAAACTACTGCACGTCATCGGGTCATTTCCCTGGGTGAATAAATGGTGGCTATAAGACTGATAGAAATAAATGCCTCGTAAATTGATTGTGTTAAATAGTTCGTCAGCGAGAGTAAAACCACTACTCTGTGACCACTTGGCTTTATCCAATGTTCGCCGCCATTTCCGAAAATAAATGGTGCACCCCCGATTACCCCTGAAAGAGACAAAAAAAACAAAAAAAAAACACACTCTATAAGGGAATGAAAGGACATTGTAAATGTTAAAAAGTACTCATACTTTACTTTGACAGTGTACTTACTGTATTCGCAGCACTTTACTTGAGGTACATTGCTCCCGGTGCACTTACTAGTTTACTTCAAGTACGTATATAACCTCTAATTTACTTTGTACTTTACTTCAAGCACTTCTTAGATGTACAGGGTGTCACAAAAAAATTTACAGGGTTCTTTTTATCGTAAAAATATACTAGGCATCGCCGAACGCTTACTCTCTGTCCAAAGGTAGCGAGCGCTAGAAGTCACAACCAGATGCTAAAGTTTCAGTCCGAACGGACACCTCATTCAAAAGTTATAAGTGGTTTTCTCAGAAATTTCAATGGGAAAACGGCGGCCGACGCAGTTTTCAAATTCATAGGGCTCTATGATACCAGAAACCATAAACGAAAAAAAATGGGTTCTATTTTGCCATTGAAATTTTCAGAAAATCACTTATAACTTTTGAATAAGGTGTCCGTTCGCGCTGAAACTTTGGCATCTGGTTGTGACCTCTAGCGGTACCTTCGGGCGGAGAATGAGCGTTCAGAAATGCCTACTTTATTTTTGCGGTAAAAAAACAACAAAAAGAAACCGTGTAAATGTTTTTTTGTTTTTTTTTGTGACACCTTGTACTTTACCTAGGACCGTGTATTACCAATGTGACCGCGGCTTTATCTGGAATTGCAGGAAACACTTTTGTGTCTTTCTTCCAGAAACGTTAAGACAGATCGCGATATAGCAAAACGATATCGCCTGAGCTTCCTGACACAATACATATCTAGAACGAGGGAAGTCGCATTTTCGAATTGTCCGAGAAACTGAGGGAGAGGAGGCGACGAGGGTGCGCGGGCACGTCAGAACGACGAGCTCCGGCTGATATATGATTAGTGCGTAGACCTGCTAGCTGCCATTGTCTCTGGTGCATTCGTCGAACGCGTTAAACGCAGAAAGCCGGCATCCGGCGCATTCGCATGCAAACGCCATCGACGAGTGCTGTGGAAACAAAGGCTGCCTCTGTCTCCACTCGACTCGTTGAACGCGTTAGAACGTGGGACGCCGGCGTCCGGCGTTTGACTTTTGGATTGGAACGCTTTCGACAAGTGCAATGTAGACAATCTTTAGGTCTACCCACTATTGATTCCAATCGGTGCTCATGCGTTGTGATGTTCCCGCGCGCTCTTGTCTTCTCTACTCCCTCAGTTTTTTTCTGCGCGGCATAGCACCAAAATGGCGGCGCCCACAAGAAAGTCGGAGAATGAAGTGCCAATAGCGCTAAAGTAACTGGATCTTGGGAAAGTAGCGCCAAGTCTCGCGAATGGTCGCCATCTTGGTTCATGGAATAAACAATTTATTCTTGACCTCTCTATTCTCGGTGGGCCGATCCGAATTCGCTGGGGACGGATAGGCTTGATAGAGACGCTTCTTGTATACCGGGACTTTGATATCCAGATACCGGCGAAACAATGGTACATCTTCGTACCGCCACCATATGCGGCGCCGGTGCTTGGCGGCATTACAAATAACGTTCCTCTCTTTAAATTCGCAAGAACAAAAATACCGATAATTGTAAGAGATTTGGGGAGATAAGCATGATTGATAAGTGGATTGCATGCACAGCGCCAGAAAACGCTTGTATTGGCCAGGAACGCTTTCAGTACGATGAAGCTTCATAGCGAGCTTGGCGCGACTGGTTCATAACGACCCTTTGGAAGCTTCGAAGATTTGCATGGACCAAAATGGCGACCGCCATGGCAACTCTGACAAATGAGCCGATCACATTGCGAAGTTTGGTCGCCTGTATGTGGCTATTTGTTTGTGTGCGGTTAGCAGGCAGGGAAGGCAGTGCCGCTACTTTCTATAGGATCCAGTGAGACGCCTCGCGGGGCAACGAATATCCTTCAATTTGCCAGAATTAGAATAGGCACGCATGCGGAAGCGTTCTCCACGAGAGAGAAAAAAAAAGAAACGTAACTAATCTAGACGCTTTTTTTTTTTTTTTTTTGCTTTTTGCGAGTGAATATTTCAATTTAATCGCAAGATCTCTCATGGAGAGAGAACGGTATAATTAATACCCGAGAAAGATATCTAGCCCGTCCCATCTAAATCGGCCGCTTAGTCGTCGCCAATGGCGTGTTTCTTTTGTCCGCTTCTTCTCGCTTTCAGGGCGCGTTCCGCGCGACCCAGAAAATGGCTGCCGATCGTTCAAACCGTTGATAAGGAGTGGGGTCGCCCGCCGAATTCCAATCGCACTCGACGACTTGGCAATGCGGTCATTCGTGTTTCGATGCTTCATACATATGCGCTGCGTTTGCGTATCGTTGTTGTAGTTGTTGCGTTTCCTTAATTACTCTTCTGTATTTACTTCATCTAATTTCACTTACTTCCGCAAAATTTCTTGCCAATAAAATCCACTACAGTTCCGAGCGAGTTCCGAGCGTTTCATTATCGCTCCGCCGCGAATCACATTGCAGCATTGGCTGATAAGAATGCCGAAGTACCAATCAGGAAGCAAGTATGAAGACAAGAAGCCACGCCCTGCGCTTCCAGGGACTATGGGGAGCGCAAGTTCGTCTGCTTCTTTTGTAGAAGTTGCAGTGACGTCAGAACGACGAACCGTGATTGGCTCTGATGGAGGGATAGCGGGTAGACCTCAATTCTATAGCTTCCCTGAGGTCTGCCCACTATCCTTCCAATCGGAGCCAATGAGAGCTCGATGTTCTGACGTCACCACAACGTCTACAAAAGAAGCAGACGAACTTGCGCTCGGTATAGCCCTTCGTAGCACAACTTTTGAAAGGAGGATAGCGGTATTTTATAAGTAAATAAATAAAACCACGGAATGACTTGGTATCTAGTAGCGAAAGACGAAAACGTCGCGGCATTGCGTACTATATAGAATGCAACACTCCAACTGCGTGTTGTTTTCTCGTGGCAGAAACTATAAATCCTGGAAGAAGCTGAACAACGGCTCCTTGACGTAGCACTTCGAGATGGAGTGCTATGCGCCACGAACCCGTTGCTTACCGGCTGCCGCCACCAAGATATATCGCTTCCACAAAAAAAAAAAGAAGAAAGTTTAGTGTCCGTTTTTTTTTGTGTAAGTCTGGTGTGAGCGCTGTATACTTGACCGTTCTGGAGTTTCAAATCTTGCGGCGCGAAGACATTGCGTTTTTTTAGCAAGATTCCCGCCATGATAAGCTCTTCGATATATGCTGGTTCCTTGCAAGCCAATAATTGACGTTAGCCGCTCTGTGCAACGTTTCAAATCCAATTGCGAAATAGCTAATCAGCCCTAAGATGCCGGTTGACCTCTTCGTGTTTATAAATAATCGGTCCTTCTCTCTCCAGCAGCATAGTTCTCCTGCGGAAGTTATTACGCTTTGATCTTCAAATGTTACTCGAATATCTACGCTCACAGCAATTTATCCGCGGCAAGATCCTAAATATATATTACTCATCGTCCATAGCTTTTTTTTTCATCTAATTTTAACTGACTTGTTTTTCGTGACATGAAACTTACAATGTTTTTCTTATATCACTACAAAATGAAAATTATCGAGTAAAAAAATTCGAAAGCATGGCGCACGCACTATGTTTACTTTGTTTACCTCTTTGAGAAATTTTTGGTGTGTTTTTACTCTTCGCGCTGCGCCGTCAGCAGTTCGGCTGGCTCCTTAGCAACGATGACGCCGTTGCTATGGAGCCACATGACGCGTCGCTGCCAATGGGAATTTAGGTGCCGTTTACCGGCTTCAGTTAATGATTTCGCATTAAAAAGTTATAGTCGGCAACAGGTGGAAAATTCAGTACATTCTCCAACTCCAGCACGTCACGAAGTGATATCAAAGGCGGAAAGCTCGCAGGCCCAAGCAGGGTGGGACAAATTAATATTTATTTTTATTATTTATATACAATATACGGTGAACCATTTGCAGGCCCAAGCAGGGTGGGACAAATAAAGTGACACAGCAGACATTTCCACAACCATTAACGTTCATATCGCAACGAAATAAACCACAATATAAAGTAGCACAGTCACAGAGGTGATCAACAAATGACCGGCACTATAGCCACCGCGGAACCATAATAATAACCAAATAAAACACCACGGGATGACTCATGACAAGTTTTAAAGCACTAACAAAAACCAAAGAAGTTTATTCTATATAAACAATGACTTGTAGGAATTTGTGCGAGCGCATCACATTTATAACTGTAAAGAACAGGCATCTGCGTATTGTTCAACTGTAGCGTATTCAACTACCTGGCTTTGGAAAATGCTCCAATCATCTGCTGTGCTAGGAAAAAAAAACATTGGATGGCGATCGAAAGGCTCGGATGTTGCGCGAAATGTTTGTTCTTGTGGAGTGTTTAAACGGAGGGAGCAAGTACGTGGAAAGGTCGATACCACTCTGCCTGTTCGCGATACAAAACAAAAGCTTTAGTCTAGATAGCTTACGCCGGGAACGCAACGGCTCAATATTTGACAATGACAACATTTAAGAAAGAGTATCGGTCCTTTTGTATCGGCTATATATAGAAAAAAGTCAGCTCTGGTTTTGAATACCTTCATTTTTATGAGTCAATTTTGGTATACGGATCCCATACCGCAGTGGCGTATGTTTTGTTAACACTGGTCTAGACTCTAATAAGAGTTTTGTATGCAGTCAACCTTGTTGATGCTGCTGCCAGTTTAAGTTTTCTCCTTATAAAACAGTTTTCGAAAGGCAGATGAACATAGGTATATTATCTATGTGCATGCTCCAGCTTATACACTCTAAAAAGGTCTGTGCGTCTACTTTCCCGCAGAACACTTGGAGAGCCAATCACCGCAACTTACGGAGGCACCTCAGCGAATGACGATGCCGAAACATATGTTTACACCAAAAAACGCAGACTGAGTTGTCACATTAAGTAATGCAAGCGTGACGTCTTGCATTGCTTAACAACTCAGGCTGCGTTTTTTTTTTTTTTTTGGTCTAAACATATGTTTCGGCATCGTCATTCGCTGAGCTGCCTCCGTAAGTTGCGGTGATTGGCTCTCCAAGTGTTCTGCAGGAAAGTAGACGCACAGACCTTTCTTAGAGTGCAACCTAAGGATCAATTCAGTTGTAAATGGCATTCGAGTTGCCCGTGTGGCACGGGTATTAAACGACAGACCCTTATACGCCCGAGCGCAGCGGATGCTACGAGCGATCGGAGCCAATCCAAGGCTGTGTGAGAATCACGTGACCTTGGAGACGGAGCACAGCGACGCGCGGAAAGCATATCAGAGGCTACCTCCACAGAGCTGGACTGGATAGCTCGTAGCGTCTGCTGCGTCCAATTGCAAGGTGAAACGGAGTACAGGGGTAAGCATTACACCCAAATACTTTACGTGGTCAACGCAGGAAACTAGAGAGCTATTAAAAACATAGTCACAAATTAGGTGACTTTCTTTCTTAGTGAACTTAATACAGACCGTTTTATGAAGATTAAGTTTCATTTGCCACTTTTCGCACCAACCAGACAGTAGAGAAAGAGTGTTATCGACCATAGCTTGATCCTCAACATTTTACACTTTACACAAGTACAGAACGCAGTCATCGGCAAAAAAACTGATTTTAATCCTTTGATCGATTCCCTTAACATTATAATTTATATAGACAAAAATAACAACGGGTCTAAACTAATCTCTGGGGGACTCAAAAAAGAAAAAAACATTTATGTGGGGAGAGTGTGTTTATCACGTCGCTTTAACCTAGTAGTCTGGCAACAGTCTTCAAGACTGAAACTACAGCGACATGTAGTGAAAATATACGCAAATAGTTGACGAGAAAAAACCGCACGTTACTGAAAAAAGTAACTAATTACAACTACCATTACTTCCCTGTAAAAAGTAACCAATTACAATTACAATTACAGCCTCAAAAAGTAACCGAAAATTACTCTAAAATAATCTATTACTTGCCACGATACTTTTCATTCAACTTTTTTTTTTTATTACGGTGGCATAATCCTTAAAAACTCGCGCTCAGTTGTTCCGAAAAAAAAAAAAGAAAGCCTTGACCGTTTCTGTTTAGAGCTGAGTGAGTGACGCCAACACACCATATTCCGCTCGTAAAAAAAAAAATAAATTAAACGAACGCTGTTTAAATACATTATTTACTAGATGCTGGATAAGGTAATTTTTCATACCAAGTCTTGGGTGTACAAAAAAAAAAAAAAAAGTACCCAGGAAACGAAGCATAGTGAAGTGGCGTATTAATCCTCGAGGTCCCGTGCTTAGTGGTTATGAAAAAGAAAAAAAAAAAATTGACCGTTGTCATGACCTGAGTGACTCCAGCATATCTAACTCCTTCCCCCCTCCCCCCCCCCCCCCCCCCAAGCCCCAAGAAAAAGAGAGAAATTGAGAAAAATTGTAATGGGTAATTTCATTTCATTTCATTTCATTTCATTTATTGTTCCCTCAAAGCGCCCGGAGGCATTACATGAGGGGGGGAGAGACAAAAGAAAAAGTTCGCTGCAAAAACAAGAAAACACTAACATTGAAAACAGCACGCGACAGATCGCGCACATATACACAGCATACTATATACACAACAGCCACACACCAGAGAGCGTACAAAATTAAACTGACTTAAATAATTCTTCACATACACTCCTAAACTGTGCACAGTCTGAGATATCAACCACACTTTCAGGGAGGTCATTCCATTCATGAATAGCCAAGATCAAGGGCGACTCTGAAAAATGCTTAGTGCGACATAAGGGTAGCCTAATTTTATGACGGTGATCATGCTGAGGAAAAAACCTATGGGGCGGAAGTAAAAGTTGACTTTTAAGGTCAGCGTTGTAATAATACACGCGATGGAGAAAAGCCAGTCGTGATACTTTGCGTCTATTACATAAAGGAACAAGGTCAGCTCTTGTTTTTAGTGCTGTCACACTCGACGTAAAGGAATAAGCTCTAAGAATAAAACGTAAGGCTCTCTTCTGAACAGACTAAATTTTTTTAATTAAATAATCTTGCCATGGGCTCCAAATAATGCTCGCATATTCTAGTTTTTAAAGAATAAAATATTTGTAAGCTAACAATCGAACGTCACTTGGTGCTAAGAACAAGTTCCTCCTAGATACCCTAGAGATCGATTCGCTTTGCTCACAATATGATCAATATGCATTTTCCAGTCGAGATTATCCGTTAGAAATACTCCAAGGTATTTGTAATGAGTTACATTTTCAAGAATTGCACCATTAACTTTATAATCAAAGGCAGACTTAGACTTAATTGTAACAAAAGTAAGAAGCTTGGTCTTTGTAATATTGATATCCATTTGCCATTTAACGCACCATAACCATAGCGAATCAAGGTCACGCTGGAGGGCGAAGCTATCTTCGTTCGAGATAATGCGCCTATGTATTACGTAATCGTCAGCGTATAGCCGAATTTTTGAACAAATTAAGTTAGGTAGATCATTAATGTAAATTAAAAAGAGAAGAGGGCCGAGGACGGAGCCTTGCGGGACACCGGAGTTTACTGAGATACTTCGAGATGAGTCGTTATGGATCGAGACTGATTGAGTTCTTTCAGAAAGGAATTCTTTGACCCAGCCTACAAGAGACTGATTCATATTAAGTGACTTAAGCTTACTTATCAAACGCTGGTGCGGGACCCGATCAAACGCTTTCGAAAAATCGATAAAGATAGCGTCAGTTTTTGCGTTTGTGAATGAATGTTGTCATGGATATCAGTGATAAATTCAAATAACTGAGTTTCACATGAATTTACGGAAGCGGTGTTGGTTAGGAAAAAAGAAATTAATTTCTGTAAGGTAATTCACAATATGGCTGTAGATCACATGTTCCAGAAGTTTACAGGGTATGCTAGTTAGGGAAATGGCACGGTAGTTATTGGCGGACGTAGCATCACCGGATTTAAAAATAGGGGTAACTTTTGCATGTTTCCAGTCCTTAGGTAAGTATCCTTGGTCCAGACTTTGTTGAAATAAAAGTTGCAGAAGAATACTCGAGACCGGCAGCGCGAGTTTGAGCAGTTTAGACGTAATTCCGTCACTACCCGGGCTAGTTGAATTGGAAAGGTTGAGGATAAGCTGCCTTATCCCATCAGAATCAACAAAGATGCGATCAAGGAAAGAATTATTATAAATGTTATCACAGGCAGGTAAAGGAAATTACTCATCAGTGAAAACCCCTCCAAAGAATTGAATAAAAGTAATCGCTCTTTCTAAATCGGACAACGTATCTCCATGGATGTCAGAAAGACCGCTCGGGGTATTTTGACTTTTCGGAGGGCTAATGATTTTCCAAAATTTTTTAGGATTTGAACTTGGTAGTTGTTTAAGAGTGCCACCAAAGAATCGTTGTTTGGCATCTTCAATTGCCTGCTTACAGAGTTTAGAATGGTTTAAATATTTGTCCCAAGAGGTCGTACTATTATGCTTCTTTGCACTTAAAAAAAGTCGTTTTTTGGTGTTAAGGAGGCCTTTTAGATACCTCGAGAACCATGGCTTTTGTGTATTGGATGGTATTTTGATTTTAGGCACAAATAGATGCATAAGCTCTAAAAGCCTGTCCTTGATTAGAGTCCAGTTATCTTCAACTGATCTGAGATTAAAGGAACCCTGAAATTCGATAAGGAATGACTCGAGTGCTGAAGTAATCTCCGATAGGTTTGCCCTGGCATAATCAGAAATGACTTTATGTTCGCAACACTTTTTGTGAACAGCAATGTTAGCGTCGATCACCACCATTCGGTGATCACTGATAGCGTCAACGGCATTTACAGATAGAATTAACTCCGGAATAGACGTCAAGAATAAATCAAGAATCGTATTGTTTCGCGTAGGCTCCAACACAACCTGGTCAAGAGAACAAGATTTACAAATATCAATGAAGTCCCTACACTGCCAAAAACTTCTGCAACTACTCTCAGGCACGCAATCAATCCAGTCAATCCCGGGATAATTGAAATCCCCACCAAGAAATACAGGACACTGCGGGTAACGTAGTGTAACAAAATTCAAAATTTTATACAATTCCTGGAGAAACACAGCTTGCGAGTCTGGAGGCCTATAACAAACTCCAGCTAAGATATGAGAAAATGCACACTTAACTTTGACAAAGCATACCTCAATATCGGCATCTAGCTCCACAACTACCGAGGAGAAACACTTTTGGGTTGCAACGAGAACACCACCTACCCTAGACAATGAACGATCTTTTCTGTGGATGGTAAAATCACTGTGAATTAAATGTTCTTCATTAGGTATACTACTAGAGAGCCATGTTTCGCTTCCCAAAATGACGTGGGGGCGGCATGCTTCAATAGTGCTACTCAACTCATCTTGTTTTGACAACAAGCTTCTAAAATTAGCAACAAGGAAAGTTAACTGATTGACCTCACTTTCTGTGGTAGACCGTCATTCTCGTTCTTGAGAGATTGGAAGCTCAGGGTTGGAGGGAGCGTTTTGCAATTCAACCACCTGGTTCAAAGTGGAGTCGTAAACAAACACTTTGTCGTCGATGAACAGTTTGTCGAAACCAAATCGAACTTTTTTCTGCGCATCACGATGCGGTTTTCAAAATTCTCTGAGTTCCCTACGAGCCTCCTGAATATGTGGCGAGAAATCTACGTCAATCCATACTTTTAAGGATGGAACATTCCTTAAGGCCGGGGCCCTACTAAGCACTTCTTGTTTTTTCTTAAAACTTTGGAACTTTACAACAATCATACGGTGAAACCTCTCACGTTTCCTACCTATACGATGTGCCCTTTCAATTTCACCCGGGTCAACGTTTAGGTAAGTTTTAACAAAGTCTATCACTATCTGTTCAATACGATTCCAAGTCTCACCGTGTTCCTCCGGAATTCCTTTGAAAATAAAATTATTTCGTCGAGAGCGATTATCCAGAGCATCTACGTGCCGCGCTACCGCGTCAACATTATCACAGGTTAGAGATAATTTCCGTAAACTGCTTTCCAAGCTTATATCCTGTTTCATTGAAATCACGTCCTCCTGGCAGCTCGATTGAGCGTCCACTTTTTTTTCAAGTTCCGTCACCCTTCCTCTTAGGCTTCAAATTCCGGCCTGAATAGCATTTAATTTGTCCGTATTTTCTTTCTGATAGCTTTCGGTATTCTGCACAAGCCTGTCTAGAGTGGTCTGGAGCCTTTCGAGCTGCGTGGAATCGGTTTTAGGTCCAGGATTGGTCTCGACATCACCCGCAAGAATCAGTGGATCGCAAACGCACACTGAGACGAATACCAGGCGGAACTTTGGCAAAGACAAGTTCAGAGTAGGAACAACAATCGATGACGTCCTTTAGTGGAACGAGATCGAAAAGACGTCCAATGCGAGCACAATAGGCAGCAAGGCAGATAGATGCCCATGCTCACAAAGTAGACGTACACGATACACTCGCGCTGGGATTTGCGGCCAGAGTAACACAGCTAAGTGAAAACGGTGCAGTGTTCTTACCTGCGAGACGAAACAGACGAGCGATAAGCTTTACAGCCAAGAAGGCCGCAAATCCCAACGGAGTGCAGCTCAACCGCCCGTTTTATAGCGTCGACCAAAGCGAAGCTCGATAATCGTAATCGCTTACAGCAAAAAATAATTCAATTACAAGGATCGTTACTCCCTAAATGAAGTGATTGAAGCGTTACAAAATTACAGTAAAATGTAATCTATTACAAGTAATCCATTATTTGTAACGCGTTACGTACAGGTTTAGAAAAAAGTAGTAGGCGCGCAGATCCGCGCCCTCCCCAGAACGGCGCCGGCCAAAAATATGGATAAATGTTTTCCTCTTGCCACTAATATTTTACAATAGGTGACCGTTTTACTGGGGGCTATCGTGTGTGCAAATAATATTGACATTGAATGGTAAGCCATAGAGGTTTCGCAAGGAAGCCATTTTTGGACTTTCACCTGGTGTTGCCCAGCAACAGGCTACAAAGCTATTACTTGCAAGTTTACCTTACGATTTGTTTTTATTTCAGTTCTGTTCTTTTATTTGATCTCGTTAAACATTAATATCTTAAAAAATAAATGTATTCAGCAATTTTTTTTTTGTATATCTCGTCAAGAAAGGATTAAGTAAGGCATTATTCAGTGCGTTAAAATATCGTGGACTCCGGCTGCTAGCATGCGTCCTGGGGTACGGTACCGAAGACCCTTGAAAACTTTATAAGGACAGCATCGGCTTGCTCTTTATCATTATTAACGCTGGCCAAATTGTGCACAGCATAATGCATGTGCCGAAGTCTTAATTAAACTTCCTCTTACAATAGTAATAATCACAGTACAGGTCCAAAAACCTGTGTGTAACCTTTTGTGTGTGTGCACAGCACACCATAATGCATAACAGGCACAGTTTAAAACATGTGCAGAAGTTTCAATTAAACTGCCTCTGACAATAATAGTAATTACAGTAAAGGTCCAAAAACACCTACTGTGTAACTTTTTTTTTTTTACAACATATGCATTAACAAGAAAGCAATATTTACATTAGCTTACACTAGTGTAAATGTCAGCACACATTTACACTAGTGTGCTGACAAACACGACTTTAGCTGCTTCTCGGAAAACTGCGGGAGGGCATCGAAACCAAAAACGTTGCCTCATTATTTTTTTTTTAATTTTTTTTTCGTTTCGCATTGCGAATTACCATGTTTTTTTTTGTTTGTTTAACTAATCCGCACCCCGCGTACAGACTGCAACAACAAATTTAGGTTGAAAACAAAAATACCTTTTCCTTCAGTTTGCATTTGGTGCATAGTCCGCACGTAAAAAGTTCTTTTTATACAGAACACAGCGTACTTTGACATATGTCTTCTTTATTAACTCACCCGGAGGATCGTACCATATATACATTATTACCAACATACTACCCTAACGTTCCCAAAATACGCGATATCTCTTAACAATGAAAGGTAAAGAGAAAAAAAAATCGTGTTATTGTCTGCACCGCGTAAAATTTCAACATTTAATATAGCGTATGTATAGTTTGGGGACTCTCAGCACGATACTGAATGCGCCTAGGATGACTTCATTTCCAGTCCGCGCACCTGAAAACAAAAAGCGCGTGTGGGTTTGCGCATTGCTCGCTTTTCCACCACCCACGCAAATAACCCGAGCGTCGTTCACCCAGCATGAGTCACTGGATTGCGAAAGAGAGAAACGTTTCGCTTTTTGCTCTCGGTTCTTTTTGTGCCAAATGTCATCTGCCTTCCTCTTGGCCGTGCGCCGTCGACGACCAAGCATAGCGCGAGCAACACGACAGATTAGAGAGTTTTAAGAGTATGGGTCGCCCACGCTTTGCCTCCCCCCCTTCCCTCCCCACCAGCTGCTTGGGGTGTTGCATTGCGAACAGTGTTGTGCACGTTCCTCAAAAAAAGGAACGGAAGCTCGTTCCTCGTTCCTTGTGATTTTTGGAACGCGTTCCCGTTACAATTTCCATATGTAGAAAAGGAACTCGTTCCCGTTACAGTTGAAAAAATGGAACGGATCGTTACATTTACGTTACATTTGTAGTTGGTGATTACCATATTTAGTTCGATCAAGCAGTTTTCTTTTTTTATCTGTCCCATCAAATGGCAACAAACGAATTTGAATGCAGTGATGGAAGGGCACCAGAAGAATACAAGCGGAAACAGGGTTTCATTTCTTAATATATTTACCTTTAAAAATCTCAACTTTCAACCATTATTTGTGTTGGGCGATTCAGACGAGCCAAATGTACTGTTACTCCACAACGCGCGATCGTTTTACACTAACCTTTTACGTTTCAACCTAATAAAGACCCTTCTTCGAACTTAGCTGTTGCTTCTCGATGTTCCTGTCCGCAAGACGAGCAAGTGAAGAAGAGCTAGGGTGGGGCTTTTGGAAGGTCAGTTCTGAAAACTACAAGTCCTTCGTCAAGATTGGATTCGTTGTTCAGTTTGAAGTATGGGGAACGAGAAGAGAAGAAACAAAAAAAATCTTTTGTGTATCTCTTAAGTGACTAATATTCGGGATACAAGGGTGCGTTCAATGTAAGGTAACTGTTCTTTTGTTTTAACTCTTGGTCTTTTTGTGGAAGTTCAGTGATGGCCGTAGTCGGCCTTATATTTCTGGGTGCGTGGAAGCAAAGAAAATAGCTGAATTTGAGACGTCCCTCTTTCTTTGTTTTTTCCTTCGACTAAACGTTTTGCTTTTTATACCGCAGGTTCTGGCACTGAAAAAAATACATAAATGTCCACTAGCTCTCCTTCACCCGACTGTTACCAAGGGAGGACAACACAAAATAAACCATGTGATAAGTAATCAAAAAGTTAACGAGACCCTGCACTTCCTAAAGATATTGTTTTTTTGCTTATAGAATTTTCCTCTTAGAAATAAAATGCAAATTACCCCACCGAACGAAAAGAAAAAAACGCCGTTCCTTTTTCCGTTACAGTAAAAATGGAACGCGTTCCCGTTCCAGTTCCGCCGATAAAAAATGGAACGGCGGCGTTCCTTCGTTCCTCCTAAAAGGAACGCGTTCCAGGAACGCCGTTCCTTGGAACGCAGTTCCGTACAACACTGATTGCGAATGCGCAGAACTTCTGCTCTTGCGCAGTATTGGTCTTGTACACGTTACTCGCAAGAAAACACGTAATCGATTACAATTACAATTACTCTCGGTCAAAAAGGTATTTAATTAGGTCACTCGATTATTTGAGAAAGAACACTAACTGGCCGTTACATGAAAAAATAACCGCTACTTTTCTTCCCGATTACTTCGGATATTCAAAAAGACAGATTTTTCTGCCGGTTTAAAAACGGGTCTCTCGTACTGTCCATTCGTGAATTAGAATCACCAAACTATAAACTACTTTTCTTCTTAATCCACTATTTTTTTTTGTGAACCATGATCTTGTTCGATACTTCATTCGAGGATTCCTTGGTAGGAAACTTGCACAAACAAAGGACGCCATCAGGAAGGGGGAGGGATAATTAATAGCGAGTCTTAGAATAGGGGGCCCCACAGCATTGGGTGCCCCAAACAGCTTAGGGCGTCCAACTGCACATGCGCAGAACTTCTGCGCATGCCCATGGCGATGCCCCGAGCTGTTTGGGGCACCCAAACCTTTGAAGCCCCCTATTCTAAAACTCGCTAATAACACTTAGAAATAATTTTAATGCACCCAAAAGTAATTAATTATGTTACTCTTGCGATTACTTTCTAATAAATTTTTTTGAAGAGTTACAAAATTTACTTTAAAAAGTAATCGATTACAATGAGTACGAAGCCCCAAGGCGTTTCTAGGACGCCAATCGATTTCTCTTCTAAAACTCCCTATCTAGGCTGTCTGCTTAACCCGGAGTCACGCTGCTTATACTTGCATCGTACAAAAATTACAGTCTGCAAACAGATTCAAACGCTAGTCACCGCGAGATCCGTGCTTCGAATGCCGCATGACAAGGAGCCCAAGGAGAAACTTGGCACGCGGCGTTCGAACCACGGATATCGCAGTGACTGATGTCTAGCAGACTGTCTTTTGTAGGATATATAAATGCCCGAGTCCCGGTAGAGCGACAAACGGAAACAACCGACACCGACGAGCCCTCAAAACACTTGCAGCATGCACGTGATGGTATATGTTTTGGCAGGCTTAGAGCAAATACTTGCAGCTTCCCGGTGCTCGTGAAATAAGCACGAGGGTTTGCGAGCCTGGCAAGTCTATACCTTGGCGTGCATGCTTCGCGTGTTTGAGAGTTGTCTTTGTCGGCTGTTCATGTTTGTCGCTCTAGTGGGGCTCGGCCATAAGCAGTGTGACTTCGGCTTTAGTGTGCCTAGACTACAGAGAGTTTCCAACTGCTCTATCGAGGGTTGCGTGGTTTATGGGCCGCGTTTGCAATACAGGCTGCGAGGGAAAGTCAATAGCGTTGAATCGTCCGCAAGCGTCTCCGCCTTGCAATTAATTTTAATTAAATCTGCGCGGGAGGTGTCCGCCATTTAATTACAAACGCTCGCCCACAGTTTGGTTCGTGTCCCCTTTAAATCTAGGCTTTCTCTGTCTCCTTCATGATGTTAGATTTCATGCGGAAACAAATTGAGGCAGAAAGAAAAGATAACTTAAAGCAACAATATTTTAATTAACTACTCCTTCAGCGTCCGAAACGTTCGTAACGTGAAATCTAGACGAAGACGCTCGCCACAAATTCTAGGAGACGGGTCGCTACAGTTATGGCGGTGGTTATGCGTCGTTTTTGGGGGGAGTGACTTTTTTTAGGCTTATAAGAATAACGAAATTTATGAGACCCCGGGAGAATCGCCGAAAAGAAACGTTGAGATAGTAAATTATAATACAGAATATAAAAAAAAGAACTATATGCTTTTGGCGTTTGAAGCGTGTACGTTTCGGTTAAATAATGTAAAATTAATCTTAGAAGCACCTATATATATCTCAATTTAACGGACGAAGGGGAAGATTAGGAACGTTCCTTAAGAAGCCTGACTTTTTTTACGATGACGGTTCTTGAGGTCCATACGACTATAAGTTCGCAGCTAAAGGCATCGTGAATCGGTTTTGAGTTTGGCTGTCTTCAAACCCAACATTGACAGAGGTATATATCATCACATCAGCCACGAACAGGGTTAGAATGACAGAGAGATCCTTAAGTTGTCCTGCTTCCAGCGCGAGCCATGTACCTTCGATAATGCTTCGGTGCCTCGTGAGCCTCGAGCGGGCACGCGAAGCCAAAGCACGGCGGAAGGCAACGAGCGCGCGCTGGGGGCCAGGCATCGAAAGAGACGCCCTGTCGTTTTCACCCTGTCAGTGACTATAGATGTTAAGTAATCATAAGCTTTGTTTCTACAAAGCTTATGATTACTTAACATCTTACATGTTAAGATTACAGCTTAACATGTAATCTTAAAAATAAGAGTGAATTTTGTTTAATGTATTTAAAGTTTGACGTCACTTATTCCTAGAAGAGACCTGTCTAACTGCATACCTCTAGATTAGTACATATGCAGTCCATATAATATAACGCTTCCAGACACATTTACCCAACGAGAACCCTCGAGGAGTTTTTCAGAAACATAGGCTAACCACAAAGTTATCCTCCATCTTTTTTTCCGCCCTCTTATTTCTATTCTTTCGCTTTCTATCTTTCATTCCCATTTTATCGGTGTGGTTCATTCATCGGCATATTTTGAACAAATATTTACTCATTGATGACCGCGAAAAGATGACAAGATTGACCTATGATAAGCTAGCGTCCAGCGTTGACTGGTATCTGTTTCTGTTGCTAGCGTTGAAAGAAGAGAGGGGAAAATGGCGAACAGTACGACCTGACAGTTTCGGCTGAAGAGAACACTCCTCTTCACCCGAAACTTACACTCCTTCTTTGTAAATAAATTACGAGGGTACTTTACTTGTGTAAAACAAGTATATACCCCTCAAGCCGACGCAAGTACCACGAAAAGAAAAAGGAAAAAAAAAAGATAAAAAAGAACTATTTATTTTTGAACAAATTTCGGTGGTTGGAACCTAAGTTCCAAGCATAAAACTCAAAGAACTTTCGACGGCTTCGAAGCCTCGAGAAGAAGGAACGTAAATAAGTGGCGACACCAATTCCTCCCGCTACCTGTATCGTCGTCCGTCCGTTGACAAAGACCGGGGATTCACCGCGAATCTAGGTGACATCATTGGAACACCGTCTTGCTTACTTCTTCTTTCAGTTTGGGTTGCCGACACCCGTTTTTTTTTTTTTTTCTTCTTCTTTTCTTTGTGTTAAATTTTTGCATTTGTTTCGAACGCCCTCTTTCTTGCCCAACCGTACGTAATTTCGCAAGTTAGACTTGTCTGTTTTCAGTTTATAGGCGTCGCGACCTTCTTTTTTCATTGTTATTGTTGTTTCTTGTTCTGTTTCTTGCCGAATCGAGGCTCCTCGATCCGGTCGTCTAACCGCGCAATGCTCCAATTGCTAATGCAGTCACGTAAAAAAAAAAAAAAGAAGAAAATACAAGATTAACGCGGCGCGCAGTGAACCGCTTTTTAGCGATGCAACCCACGAATTCAGAGAGCACTAAAAAGAAAGGAGAGGTTATCTCGAGTTTACATCGGGTTTTATTTTTAGTCGAACCATATGCACCCACGTGTTCGCAATACGTCACTAGGAATCTTTATACTATAGCCATATACGTCAGGGACTGAAGTGGTTTCGTGGCGGTGAATAGCCGCAGCTTATTATTGCCGTTACCATCCTTTGGCATCACTAAAGCCCGATTCACATGGTGCGATATTGCTTGCGAATTCGCAGTTGCGACAACGGGCACCGCAGCTTCCCTTACACTCTAAGAAATGCCTGCGCGCCTACGTACCCACAAAACGCTCGAAGAGCCAATTTCTGCGAGCTTCCAAATGAACTCAGCGAATGATGAGGCGGAACATCTGTTTAGACCTCAAAATTAAGTCTTCGCTCTGGGATTACGCAATGCAAACATGACGCTTTGCATTGCGTAATGCCACAACGCAAACATAATTTTTAGAACTAAACGGATGTTCCGCCTCATCATTCGCTGAGCTGATTTCGTAGATTGCAGAGATTGGCTCTTCGCGTGTTTTGCCGGTAAGTAAACGCGCAGGCACTTCCTAAAGAGCAAGCTCTCTCTTTATTTTTTTTTAGCGATGTAAGATCGCACCATGTGGATCACGGTTGATTCGAGGACGCAGTTAATTAGTCAGCGGTTAAAGAGGAGTTTCTCACTCCTGGCGAATAGTGATGATCAGTAATACTGAGTTCTTGCCTTCGGCGATGACAATGTCAACCCTTCTTTTTCTGCAGCTGTTACACTAAAAAAAGTTTGTGCGTCTACTTTCACGCACAAGACTTGGAGAACCAATCAGCGCAACTTACGGAGGCAGCTCAGCGAATGACAATGCCGACACATATGTTTAAACCAAAAAACACAGTCTGAGTTGTGACATTAAGCAATGCAAAACGTCACGCTTGCATTGCTTAATGTCGCAACTCAGATTGCGTTTTTTGGTATAAACATATGTTTCGGCATTGTTATTCGCTGAGCTGCCTCTGTACGTTACGCTGATAGGCTCTCCCAGTGTTGTGCGGGAAAGCAGACGCACGGACTTTTTTAAGAGTGTATACTCTCCCTGAATTAGATAGTTACAAAGATGAATATTAAGGCCACGGTCCCACTGAATGTGGCAGTTCACATACTTTTTGGCAGGTCATTACTCATCTCCTTTTAAACACTGTTTTGTGGGATTGATGTCATTCGAAAGGCAATGCAATCCTCTATCGTTTGATATTATTTGTGTGTTGGTTTTTACTGTTCGTGCGCATTTGTAGCTTTGCGAATATGATGTCGCGGACCCTCACTTGCTCCGCTAGTTCATGTTTTATGAACTATCCATTAAAGATAACACGGTTCCAATATATCAGTTTTGTTAAGATGATGTTGGGGCAGAATGTGACGATACACTTTTTTGGTATTTGCACTACTTTGTTTTTTTCATCCCTCCAAATATTGCCCTAAAATTGACATTTTTCAGCACAAATATGTTTTTAATGACAAGTGCTAGGACAATGAGATGAGCTACGGATGTTGTGCTTATAATTGGTAATATGCAGACAAAAAAATTTAATGTTGTGTAAAATTTTTTTGTTTAGATATTTTATATCAAACGTAGCACTTTTTGGTGCTTCGAGTCATGGTACTTCAAATGCCGTTGAGGAACTAATTAAACTATGATAAAATCCTTTATAACATTTAGAGCTACAATGGTTGCCCAAGAGGTGGACGATGGATTTTTTTCATTTTCAAAGTCATAACGCTTCAGGAGCCCTTCAAACTTACCTGTTTTTGACGCATATCTTTTTTAGACATCAAACAGATTTATTGGCATCAGATAACATTTCTTGTTTGGAATGGATATACGTTGCAATGTATTAAATTGTCACAATGATCTTGCTTTGGTTTTTTAATAGGTGTAGAGCTTAGATAATTTTAAAAACAATTAAAAACTGTTTGGGTGTTTTGTTGCTCTACCTGGCGGATGGCAGACAAACTGCTGATTTCTAATGTTCAAAACATTTCCGAGGGCGGCGTTGGCGTCTGTATCATCATCAATCTCCGTGTCTTTTTACCTTCACATTAAAAAAATATATTGGAAGATTTACTATCGGTAAATGAATGATTTAAGTACTGAGTCAGGTTAATAAATCTAAGACAAATAATTGCACAAGCGTAGCGTGATGTAATGTGTTCATTATTCGATATGATTGAAATCAATAAACGATAAAGACGAAGAGGAAAAGAATACACCCGACTTCATTTCATGCCTATAAAAAAAAAACTTCGTTTCAGCTTCGGTCCAGACGCAGCCAAAGCTACAAGCGCGAGCTCAGGGCTTTCAGCATCCCTGCCAAGCACGCGCGCTCGTGCAGTGCAAGCACTGTTCAGGGCCACATGCTCGCGCTTGTAGCATCGGCTGCGTCTGGACTGAAGCTGAAACGAAGTATAGAGTCACTAAATGAGCTTTAAAGTATCCCCAAAATTCTTTTGGGCGCCGCCATTTTCGGTCTTGTTCAGAGAAAACGCAACGGCCGATCGTCATGATCCAAAAGTACGACTTCCTCAGCATTAGATGCGGTACTAGGAAGCTGATGCAATATTGCAATGCTCTGTCGCGGGTTGTTTAAACATTTCTGGGGGACGGAAAAGCGTTTCCTGTGATTTTAGGTGAAGCTTCAGATAACTGGCAACCATGATTTTAAGCCACAATATGGCCAAGTGTCGTTACTCTGAACCGTAGCTAATTTACTGGCACATGCGGGAACAATGAGGAAGAGGCAGGTGTCAAAAGGTAGTGTCTTGTGGAATCCACGGGGCTTACGTCATAACCCCTCCAGGTATTACAAGCCTGTTGAAAAAGAGCATGAATAATGTCATTAAATAAGCTACGCTTTAGAGTAGTGACACTTGGCCATATTGTGGCTTAAAATCATGGTTGCCAGTTACTTGAAGCTTTATCTGAAATCACAAGAAACACTTTTCCGTCCTCCACTTTAAACCGTTTACGACAAACAAAGCAACATTACATGAGCTTCCTAACACCGACTCTAATGTTGAGGATGCCGCACTTTTGGATCATGACGATCGGCAGTTTCAACTGCTCTGCACAAGCACCAAAATGGCGGCGTTCACGACACTCTCGGGGAAGAGAGTGCCGATACTCCAAGCGCCGCTCATTTATTGGCTCTAGTTCCCGCGAAACTCATTTTCCCTCACTGAAACTGAAACTAAATACGAATAATACACCATTATTATAGCTTATTTAGTTATAACCAACTACACATAATGAGAGGAGGAAGCGGCCGGGTAGGAGAAACGCGGGTTTTATGTGCGACCGTTCTAACCGTCTCAAAAGAGAGAACGCGCGAGCTTTCGCTGGTTTAAAAAAGGCATCCAAAGAAAAGAGGCGGAAAGCTGTGTTCTTTGTTATTATGCGTCTAATTGCAAACTGTTGTGTGTATGTTTATACAGCCGGAAGTTAGTCTGCCTTAGTGGGCGTCTGGTGTCTCAGCTGTAGATGAGCAATTTAGCCAGTGAGGTACAACCGCAAACCTGTGGTCTTTAACGTGCAGCACGCAGTAGGGATACACGACCGCACCAGAGCGACCACCCCCGCCATTGTAAAAACAGCGTCCCTTACAGCCAAGCCCACCGTTTCAAACGGATTTGCACGAAAGAGGAAGATTTTGATGCGAGCGCTCAGAACCTAAAGGCAATGCTGGGAAAACAAAAATATCCATTACGTGTAATTGACGACGCAATTCAAAAAGCTAAACAATTGAACCGCGAGGACTTGATTGCGAACCGGCCCTCCAAACCCGACCTACAACGCACGAATCTATGCCTAACTTACAGCACAAACTTTCCCAATGTAAACGGTATACTGAGACGCCACTATAATATTCTAGAACAAAGCGAACGTCTTAAACGTGCGTTTCCGTCCGCCCCCGGTGTGGTCTACAGACGATCACGTAACCTAAGAGACTCACTTGTAAACTCTCGACTGAATTCGTCATTGTCAAATGACGAATGCAAGCCGTGCAAGAAACCGGGATGTCTGGTCTGCAAACAAATGCAACATACTAGCACCGCTAGCAGCACACAATCGCAATTCTGCTTAAAAATTCGAGGGAACCTGACGTGTGACTCTTCAAATGTGGTTTATTTGCTTGAGTGCACTGTCTGCAAAATGCAATATATAGGGCAAACGAAGAGAGCATTCAGGGAACGCTTTAATAATCATAAATCTCATTCAAAATCGCTCCCAAGCCTACCTCTTTCAAAACACCTTAGCCTCCCACATCATTCGTTCGGGAAACTTTCGGTAACGATCCTTGAAACCGGATTTAAGTCAGACCGCGAACGGGAGCAGCGCGAATCGTATCTCATATACCGATTCAACACGATCGATAAAGGAATAAATGAAAATCCAGGGACACTTGCAGCGATTAAAAAGTTGTCCAAGAATTAACAGGGATCACCATTCTCACCCTGACCAAGTGGCACTGTATTAGCTGGTGGAATTGGACTATTATTTTGTTTGTGTGTGTGTGTGTGTGCGAAACAGCGAGCCTTCCACACGCGCTTCTGTGCACATTGCGTCCTTTTTCGTTGGTCTACCCACTCATATGCGAGATCCGCTAATATTCAATTTTCCTTTCTTTTCATTGAAAGGCGAAGGAAACCTGCGCCTTCCGCGCTATGCTGTCCTGCCGCACACAATGTTACTCGGTCTTGACCCGAGGCATGCGTATCTATTTGTATTTATCTTAAGTTTTACTTTAATGTTTTATCTTTTAAATTTGTAGTTTTAATTCTCTGTCCGGTACGACGACGGCTTTGCAACTATCCGGGGGTATTCGCCCCACCCTCCCCTGCGCCCCCCCCCTGCCCCGCGATCTGCTCCTTGCTCCCCTCTCCCCTCTCTTCCGCGGCGTGCGGCGCCCGAGGGGACGAGGGGTGACCGTCGCGGAGACGGACGCCCACATCGGCTTAGCCTTACGGACAATTAGTACCGAAGATGTCGTTCCAGAGCCAGTGCCGTCCGTTTATGACCTATTGTACCCACCGCAGTGTCGGAGATTTCATATACGCCTCTTTAGCTTTGAAACCCGCCGCCCTAACGTGGGAACGCGCTCAAATACAACTTTTTTTTTTATGTCTTTTTACTTTTATTTTTTGTGACGTCACGTCCTCCTCGCCCCATTGACCACTTACTGCTTTGCACAGTCTGATGCCCTCACATGTATGCCATCTCCTGACGAAGCCGAGCCTCTCGGCGAAACTGTCGAAATACATGCAATAAACTCCTAGCATAGCAACTCCGCAAGTACGGATCTCTGACTTATATATATATATATATATATATATATATATATATATCAAAACAATAGAACAATGGGCAGTCTGCGTTTCGGTTGTTAGAATTTTATACAATAACCATTCTTAAGCTCTCGCTGAGAGTTTAAGAATTGCGGAGCATGGCTTCTTGTATTCGCGCTTCGTTTCGGGATTAGTCCTCCGGCGTTCTTATCGAATAATGCAACAATCTCATTGGCTGCGGAGCCATATAATAATATGCCCGGGACTGACTGCGCCCTTCGATTTTTTTTTTATGCTCTCAGCTACTATACAAGCCAAAGCCAAAAGAGTCAATTAAGTTATCTCCTGCGGGCCGAACCAACACTAGTTAACTTTACTGCCGTTTCGAGCTATCTCCTCCCATTAGATGGAAAATGGCTCAAGCCGGCCCGATATCGTTTGAGGAAACGTTTTTGCGCGGACCAGAATCCCCAAGGCAGGCAGGCGTGCGGTCCCCGCCCGAGGGCCACCGATGGGCTCGATCGAGAGCGCCGCGCTCTGGATTTGACGGCGGCATCCAACTTCCGAGACTTCCGACGAGACAACTTTATATACGCGGTTCCGGTTCGGTTTCCGCCCCGGTGAACACTTGACAGCGCTGCAGATTACAACGCGGCTTGCCCGGACAAAAAGGCTTCCGGTATCCCGTGCCCACGCGCGCCCGCGTACTAAACGCGGGCAGGGAAGTCTGGCCGCTGGTTGACGACACAAACATGCAGCGAGAGTTCCTAGTGCGCTGCCCATTTTTGAATGTTTATTGAATGCTATATCATTTCTGTGCGTACCCTCCCCACTTTTGGTATCTGTCTGCGGGCTGTAGCTACTGCAAGCGGCACGCATCCTATGCGAAGAGAGAATACTGCGCCTAAAGAATGCGATAGGATGTATTAGCTTCTGAACGACAGTTTCCGGCGTTATTATTATGTTCATATACATATAAAAGTCCTTGGTTGGTCACAGGAGGCCCTGTCCGTGTGAAGTGGACGGCAGTTCCTAGGCAGTTTAATAAAGATACGTTTATGCAATACAATAGGTGCAAAATGCTATCGCATTTCAATGCCAATCTGCGTCAAAAATTGGGGTGACATTGTTTAAAAATTTTTGTCCGTTTTTTGGGGGGATTTATTTTGAGTAGAGTTATAACTAACTTTCAGAAAATAATAAAAAATCGGCAATTTAACCCGCCTAAAGAAAAAAACAACCTAATATAACGCTTCTATCTATTTTTTTTTTATATTTTCCCCTAATGTTTGTTACTTTCTGTTACAAGGTTAACGGCAATGTCAACTGGAGGTTTCGGAACCGACCAAACTTGTCCAGCAAGCTTGTGCAGCTGAGGGAATCCCAGTCATTTTGTTCTTTGGCTATTAGAATTTATTTTATAGCCATGATCTGGTTGCAAAGTCGCTGGCATAAGCAAGTTTTTGATTACTATTAGGGCTGTGGAAATGATCGAATAACTTACCGGTTAATCAATTAATGCTTTAAACGCGATTAATTTGTTTAGCCGGTTAATCGTTAAACTTGTTACGAACAATAATGAAGTGAAATATACACGCTTTCTCCCCGCAGACGTGGACAAGTACATCATGAAGGGCAAAATTTAGGCGAAATTTTTGCCCAAATTTAACTGTATAGGGTCAAGATTTGCAGCGCCGTTCGAGTGTTCGTCTAGCGCAGCAGAGGCCACTGTGAAAGCAGAACGCCCTTACCGGAGAATATCACAGAACCTTTTTGCCTCATGCCGCTGAAGTAATAATCTGTAGGTGTGAGTGTCCTTGAACTGTTCCCAAATGAACATCGGGTTTGATTCATAATCGAAATTGTGTATGGCGCCATTTATCACCTATTCAGCAAAGGCAGAAGACAAAAAGGAAGAAATAATATGATTTTTCTTCTTTTTAAGTATTATGTATGGAAATAAACCAGTCCGATTAATAGATTAATGTTTCGACTAAAGGGTGGCGATGCCAAAACATCTGTTTAGACCAGAAAACGCTGACTGAGTTGTGACATTAAGCAATGCAAACGTGACGTTTTGCATTGCTTAATGTCACAACTCAGACCGCGTTTATGGCTACAAACATATGTTTCGGCATCGTCATTTGCTGAGCTGCCTCCGTAAGTTGCGCTGATTGGTTCTCCGAGTGTTGTGCGTGAAAGTAGACGCACAGACTTTTTTTAGAGTGAAGTTTGTTCCTTGAGTGGGTGGGGTAGTATATTGTATTCCGCTGACGTGTAAGAAGGTATACATCGGCCAAACAGGCCGTTGTGTCAACGGCAGATTGCGGGAGCATGCGTGCTCGATGAAGTCACCGTCAGGAAACTTGGCGGCGCACTGTGATAGGTGCGTATGCACTCCTGTTTTAATCGATGCCGAGATTCTTGCAAAGCATCATCAGAAGACGACTAGAGAGGTTGCGAAGCATTCTTTATTTCAAAGTACAATGATAAGTGTGTCCGCTTTCCCTCGATTTGTGTATATGACTGCGAACTTGCGTTTATCAGCAGTTTTTGACGAAATACATGGTCAGTTGATAAGATGTGACGTACATGATATGTTGTGATTGGATGTATGTGGGCACGACGGTGGCCGTTTTTGTATTTTTTTTAGAAGTTAAACAGTTGAAAGTCAGCGCTTTGTGTGTGTACACCTTCTCTGTCCGTGTCTTTTTTTGTGCTGTTTTTACCCTTTTAAAATGAATGTATAGTAACTTGCGTGTGCACCGAGGGGGCAATTTGAGCAACACACTGCGACTGCTAACCCGATTAGACTTACACGAGTGCATGTATCTGTCAATACACGTGTCATCACGATCAAGGTAGGAGGCAACCGGATGAAAGAATGCATCTTTTTTCACGCGGCTTTTTTGGCTCGAGCACCGAGACAGACCCCTTCTTTAGAGCACCGAAATTTCTATGTAAGTAAAATATGCGCATCTTGCTTTTGTTGCAATCATTCCTTTAAACACACACGCATGTTTGATCGCAATAACTGTCGCTTTGAGACGCCCGCTTACGTCTTTATTTTGTTTAACGTGAAACGTTTTTATAGGCGTTCGGCTTTCCGTTGAGCCTGGACAAAGGTGAAGCCTGGTAAAAGCGTGGCTTATTGGGGGCCATCGCTGTAGAAAAGCGTTTGCACCGGGCGGGAATTTAACCCAGACCATTTATATAATTAGCGAGTGTCTTTTCAGCATGTCACAATGCTTTTTTTTTCTTTATTTCGCATGTCACGACGGATTACCGTGAGCTGTGCCTTTGGCGGGTAAGCCCTGCGAGGCATTCGCACTGCCTCCTGTAGATAGCAAGCTGATACCCTATCAAAGCCTGTCCGAACACGACACTCCAGAAATCGTGAGGCGACATAACTCCGGCAAAAATCGTAAAAGTTGAAGCGTACAGGTACAGCAGTCCTGCAGTCCGAAGTCTGTATGAACACCACCGCGCCAAAATCACGATTTCCCTCCTCGCTTCCTCCGCTTTTCGGTGACCTGGGTGCTCGTCAGACTTGACGTCACACACCACCTGCCAATGCTGTCCATCTGTTCTGCCGGGCCCTCGTATCCTTGGACGTGTTCCAAAATTCACTCGATCTTACTTCAGGGTAAGGGTTTTGCACCTTTGCGTTCGGAAACGTATACGCGCGTCCAGCGTCGCTCTATTTGTGTTATCACGTGACATGACCCGCCAGAGTAGCTAGGATCAATTTGGGTAAGATTCTGGACCTGATGCAAAACGAAGTCCTCGAGCGATTGACCGACAGCCAGATTTGTGCCTATCTGAAATACTCTACTCAAGATACTCTATTTTAAATACTTTTTGAAGTATCTTGGTATCTTGCAAATGCTTTTTATCGGGAGTATTTGATGCTCTGTTTTAATTACAATTCCGAGTGTCTTGTACTCATTACCCCAAATACATTTTTGAAATTCCGCCATTTTCCGAGTTTTTCGGTATGAAGTGGCCTGGGCTTAGCACGAGCAAACGTGAACATTCTTTCGAGCAACTGAATCCTGTTGCTAGCTCCGATTAGCTTCGGTGACTTTGATTGAGCTCGTGAAAACATCGCTTTTTTGCCAATTGTGACTCTTATTTCAGCCTAAATTTCGTACAATGAAGGTTTTTCCCTCGCTTTCCCAAAGCCGTCTTTTGTTTCCATACAGTTTCCCCCAAAAAAAGATCCTCAAACGAAAGGTGTGGTTTTAGGGAAGTAAAGATGCCTCCCTGAGTCGCAAAGCACACCGGGAAACGACCTACGACAACAATGCAGACTCGAGTGTCAAGAAAATAACGAATAGAAGAAGATGAAAACTAGTCACACACACACATATATACATAAAAAAGACATTGTTTTGCTTTTTGTATATTTGACCCCGCTAGGGCAAAACGTCAAGGTTTTCTTTTGTTTCTTTTCTTTTTGTCGTCAATCCGTCAAACTAATGCTCTCGCGAACACTGTTTGTAAGCGTACATTGATAAACAGGGAACAGTACAGGAAAGGAACTACGAGCTGGATGACCTCTCAAAGTGCCAACAAAGTGTTCCCCAACGTTGAGTGCCCTTCTGAACGCAACCTACTTGAAGACGGAGCGACCACTGCCGTGGCTATTATGTGGGTTCTCTTTGTTATCCATTCACTCATATCCGTATCCCAAGTTCGTTCACAGTGAACTCGCCATATAGGAAACATGAATTGTAATTAAACTATGCGTCTAAGGTGCGCCGTAGGACGTGATATTCAGTGATGTCACTATTGGCGAGGCGCTCTGACCCGTTTGTCACCCCCACACCTCGGTGTTTACCCAACACAAGACCTATGCACATGCCCACAGGCCTTGTGGGCATGTTCATGTCACCTTTTTTAATAGTCGTGTGTCGTGTGGGAGGCACTCTCTTGATCGAATTACGTTTTTAATAAAACGTAATTCGATCAAGAGAGTGCCTCCCACACGACACAGATATAGGGCTTGGCAGGCTCTCTTGGCCAACCAGAAGCCGAAAAGGACCTCTAGCGGTGGTAGTCCGAAACAGTTTTAATAAAAGCATAAGGGTTAAATGTGGTAACTCTTCATAGTTGAAAATATGGTGCACGTAATGTTTCGATCATGATCATGCAAACAGAACTGTAGAAACGAATGTGCCGCTGGAACTCCGTTTTGTTCGGACAAAGTGTAACCGCTCGGACGGCAGATTCCCGGCCCTCGGCACCTGGCGTTCGTATTATGTCGATCGTTGCGCTAGTCGCGCTCTTCCATTATGATTTTGGATGACCGTGATTGATACATCACGCGCACCATATTTTCAGTTACCGAGAGTTACTCTGACGCACTTATTAATTTAGTTTCTCGAGACAACCGCCAGGGTATTATTTCCGGCTTCTGGTTGGCCACATCCGAATGTGTGAAGACGCCCTGGCTCTGGCATCTGCTGCGCGCCCTGGCTCCGCTCGTGCCTTCCATTGTCCAAACTCTCTCTATACATGGCTCTGGCGCACACCAGCTCGGAGCACGAGGAGCGAAAGCTCGCGCTGCAGAACCCAGGGATCCTGGGTTCAATCCCGGCCCCTGTCCGTTTCGATCTGGAAGAGCATCGTACCGGCGTGCGGTCGTGTATCACTTCTGCGTGGTACTGCACTGGTTAAATTGCTTATCAACAGTGGGTAACAATGTCGCCATGTTCTGGCAGACTAACCTCCTACTGTATAAACATCTAACGACTAATTTGACTTTCTGACTCTTGAAGACACCCGAAATGAACGCAACGTCGCGCGTCCGCTTCAAAAAGAGGATTGGGTGCACAACACGACGCAAAAGTGTAAACAGAGAAATACACTGTTTACGAATTGCTTCTGTCTGCCGAACCCATATCTGTTGCCCTTGCTTGCTTCGTCGCAAGCAAAAAATAAAACTAAAACACGTGCGCAAAAAAAAAAAAAAGTCCTAAGCTACTATTTTTGTGCCGTTCGCTCCCTGGTTTCCCCAAATGTGGGATGAGTAGAACCTTCGGACTTGACAGAAACAGGATCTTCGGTGGTGGCCGAACCACGGCGAGGACGCGCGTTGTATTTTTGTTCGTTACCATTTTTTTTTTTTGCCGCCGCAGTTGGTTTGGAAACGAATGGGCAGTTTGACTTTTATATGCTGCGTTCATGTCTGTTATTATTATCGCCGTCCCGCACGGCACGTCGTTGATCCACGTGAGGCACTTCTCAGAACGTACGCACGAAGCAAACGTGACTTGTTGTTTCTGTAAAATCGCGACGTGGGGGAGATAAGCACGCCGTATACATACAGCCACAGTCGTCGTGCTCCACGCCGATCTGCCAGAGTGTAGAATGCGATTGCTTTTTTTATGGCTAGAGATGGTGGGGTCGACTTTTCTTTCTTCATTTGCTGCCATAGCTGTCTAGTGCGTCAATGTTGAACGCCTGCTAGCAGCGTGCAGTCACCCCGCCAATTCTGTGCAATGGAAGATGTTTTTGAGTTACCATAAGTAAGGGATCACATAATATTACATCTCATTGGACGCGAGGTGTAGCCACCGCGAACGCAGCGGCGAAAAGAGGGGCAATGCTCTGCTTTGCTTTCACGTGGAGCAAATCATGAGCTTGGGAAGTTAGTTTTGAAGGAACTTGGCTGTGTACCCAAAAAGTTACGAGTGAAAGCGGCTTCTAAGGCTAAAACCCCTCCTTCAATTATATATTTTTTTTATTTATTTTTATTAGAAGAGCGTGAATGCCTGGTCATCACTCACTGAGTGAGCAGCTTGTGATATCCAGTCAGAGAGACCTATCTGAATATCTTAATGGTCACCGAGTATAATCGGCAGTATAGTGATATTGTGTGTTTACGAAACACATAAAAGCGCACGAAAAAAAATTTTTTTTTTTCTCAACAGAATGGTTAAAGGCAGCCCAACCCCAATCCGGAACACAAAAGGCACATGGATGAAACCTAGTCAGTCACAGTCATGTTGGGTCGTTTACTGCAGCGAGCGTATATCTCCTACGCGAAAGGCTATCGCCCCCGATAGCTCTTCGTGTCGCGGCCCCTATGCGTTTGTAAGACCGATTGTCATCGTTCCACTTGTCGTAGGTTATCGGGAACAAACTTAGCAACAATTTCCTCAACATTTATCTTTTTTTTATTTCTTCTTTTGAACCGACGCAGCGTTTTGTACGGTATGCGGCGCGATGCCTCGATGCAACTATTACGTGCTCTGTCCGGGTCGGTTCGAACTTTCCGCTGGGCGGACTCTGAAACATCGTTACGGGGTCACGCACACGTACGCGTGCACGCACGGACGCACGCACGCGAGAGACGGTTCGGAAAACCCTGCGGTCGCATTAGAAGTTTCGGGACGAGTCCGCAGCCGTTCTCAAATTGAATCTCGACGGAGATCGGGGAATGGAATGGCGACGGGGTCTGATAAGCCGACCGCTTGCCAAGTTTCCTGGACGACACGTGCTGAGCGAACGTTCTCTTTGGAGTCACGGATGTCTACATTTAGACGGGAAACGGGACCGCGTTTACTGGAGTATTTGACGCGCTGTTTATGAACACAGCCCTGCAAGGCCTCTTTTCCGCAGACCACAAACATAGCCAATCATCACGTTTTACGTAGGAAACGTAGCGAATAACGAAATCGAGGAAACGAACTGCCTCACAACTGCGATATGCGCTGATTGCATTTTTGCGTGAAGATGTTATCTCTGTTCCAAAGTAGTCAACTGGGACAGATGGCAATAATTAAATATGGTTGATGAGCGTTCCTTTCTTCGTCCCCGTTCCTCGAAGCTAATTTTCATCAACAATGTTTAATTATCTCTGTCCAGTAGCTCGTTGGGCTCCATTTGTTGAAAGTGGCAGTTGAAAACCTACATGCTGTGTGGAAAAGTTCCCTACAGGTTTTGTTCCTAACAGTCTGTCGAGAAAACTGTCCAGTAAATACGGTGTACAGAATTTCAACATAAAATATGTGACAAATTGCTGAGCTGGGTTACTTACTGCTCCTAATATTGATAGCACTGGCCACCCGTGGATATTTTCCGCATAGTTGCAATTAGTGCCATTTGACCAGTTATGTTTCTCTAAAACTGCAGAGACCTCAAAAATAGTCGACAAAGAATCTGGTTTGGGCAAGTGTGCGGGCGAACTGGTTTATTATATACACGAGGCGGGGCTATTTAAAAACCGGACAGCGCATGGGGTTGAGAAACAAAGCGCGGGAGCGAGGTGTGGGGGAGGACGTCTTTGACCTTGAAAATTCCCGTGGGTCTATTTTTGTACCTCGTAGCTGGTCTAGTTTACGCTCATGCGTCAGGAAAAGAGTGCACCCAGTTTGCCGGAAACACGGTAAGCTTGAAACCCGAGCAGCGCGTAAACTTAACTGTTGTTTAAAGACAGGAAAAAAAAAAAAAGACACTGGGAAAGTTTTTGTGTGTTAGCTCATGTGTGCAAGGATGAGTGCATTTCGCGTACTCGAGTATTTGAGAGACACAAGAGGCTCACCGAGGGTCGCAAAATGGGCGACGACAATCCCGGGTCGCCCTAACAGGTCCAAATAGCCGATTAAACCATTTCGATATCAATGACATCATCCGGAATGATAGACCTGTTAGCATTAGGATTGTTGCAGGCACAATGATTATGTATAAAAATAAACAGTCATGCAGGCTTGGCTTGATTGATAAAATAAAGGTGTGCGCGAAATTGATCCCAAAAATAATTTTCCGTCAAGGCAACGCATCTGCTCACAAACGCCCGCCATTTTCGCCTTAATTTGTACAATAAAGCAATCCCGCACCCCCTAGAAAAACAGAAATGGAAGTCGTACTAAAAACAATTTATTTTCAGTCCGTCGACGAGGTTAAGAAGAAAACAGCAACATTCCTGAACATTCTGCCCCTAGACGACCGGCTGCTGTAATGCTTACAACGTTAAAAAAAGACATCAAAAAAAAAAAAAAAAAAAAAAAACAGCTTTATGGAAACTGGGAATTCCTACAGTAGGAGTCCCTAGCATCTCATTATCGCTCCACGGCCAATCAGATTGCAGCACTGGCCGATAAAAACGCCAAAGGACCAGTCAGGAAACAAGTATGAACAGATTTTCTACTTTGGATAGGGAGATTGGTTTGGGACGCTGAATTAGGTGGCTGCCGAATGTATTAGTGGCGTTTACAAAATTATCGGATGTTACAAATGCTTATTTAAAGCGGCGGTGCAATGATATTCAATTGGAATGTTTTTCACTTTACACGAGCTTACTGGCACTAGTGGGACTCAAGGATACTCGCACGCAACGCCACTGGCCAAGAAACTCCTTTGTTGCGATGTAATGTCAAGGACAAAAGCGAGCGTTTTCATTCAATCTCTCCTTCGCGAAACTCTTTGACATAACTGGGGGATCGCAGTCTCCAGTGTCGATATTTCAATGCGGCTCATAGACTGGACCGAGCATTGCGTGGGCGCTCGATTTCGACTTGTGATAATCGATAGCTCGAGAAGCTTTCGGGCAGTGTCCCTTGTCCAATCGCTGCAATGAGGACAATAGACGAACCATAACAATATCTGGAACCCAACGCGTGTCCTGTGCCTCGCCAACCCCAGCGCGTGGCTATAATCAACACTGGCGGCATATAATCGACTCCAGATCACGTGGCCGCTTGTTCTGGCTGCGAGTTGAGGGGGTGAACGCTGCTCGTTTTTCTTAAATCTTTTCTGCGACTTCGGTTACGTGCGGTGAAAAACGAACGGGTGTTTCACAGGTCACTGACGCCCGGGATCCGTTCTATACGGTAGTTGCGCAAAGTTGAAAAATGGTTGCATCGCCCCTTTAAAGATCGATGTGCCCTAGAGACGCATATATACCGATACTTATTCAACGTTGCAGAGGATCAATTCAGCCAGTGCATGTCGTGCAGGACGTGACCTGCGCGACTCCCCGGGACGTGGCCCCCAAGCGTCAAGTGGCTGCTAACCTTCGTTCCCATGTCTCAAGAGCTATGTGCATTATAAATATTATGTTGCCAGTTTACTTACGCTTAAAATGTAGCTCTGGGCGCTCACAACGTGGTCACATATTTTTTTTTCTGTTCTGTTTTCTTTGGACTCAGTATTGTTTTGCCTGAATTTTTGGTTTTTGAGCTGTTCCTCCGGTTGATCACCTGTACGACAATCCCACTACTGTGCCATAAGGGCGTCCTCCTTAGGACTCACCCCGGCTGCACGAACTCTTGCTCAGTACGAGCAACTTCAAAAGAGAGAGCTATGAGCTTGGGTTTCTAGAATTCGAAAAATATAATTACAACGCAAGATTCGCCTAATAATGTTGCTACAAAAATTGTCAGGAAAGTAAAAACCGTCGTATGAAGTTTTTTTTTTTTTTTCAAGAAATGTTGAATTTGATTATTTCCCGAAAAAATTTAGCAACACAAAAACGAGATTTATGTTTACACCCTTCTCTTTGCCATTGAAAAACGCAAACAAGTTAGCGGTGTGATGTAATGTTACATTTGTCGTAACATCATTGATGGGCCTAAAGTAGTCACATTAAGAAATCAGAGCTAAAATGCAGGTTTACGAAAAGCGGAAAGCACGAGGGCCCTTCTCTAGAAATTGCTGTTTTCTTTTTGTGTTTTTTCTTTTTTTGTCTTAAAACATTATTTTTTTATTTTATTTTTTACTTTCTTTGCGTTGGCCCTCAATCTTTGGGGAAGGGGGAAGGGGTTTGGCCAAAGCACCCGAATGAGTTTGATACCCTTGATGTAGTGCGACTGCTATCCTGCGGTCAGTGACGTGCTTCACGCTGTGGCGCTTGCACGACCTCACGCCGGTACAGTTCTTGTTCATGTCGAGAGTGACAGTGAAGATTTCTATGAGTTGGGCAGTGCGTGATCCGAACTGAGATGCGATGACACGCTCGGCCCCTGAACCTTCCAGCGTTGGCTGGCTTCTGCTCCGTTGAAACATTTCGTTGGAGCGAGATGAAAGGCTATCGATGGTGAGATATGTAAGCCTGAGCTGCGGGCCCGGGCCTTCAACTTATCTGGTGCATTATTTGCGCGAGCGCAGAACTGCAAAATTGTCTTCAAACGTATTTAAGATGGAACATTGGCATAACGCTGGTCGTATCCTGAGTAATGTGGTTATGCGTCCTTTTCTTCTCTGCGTTAGAAATTTGAAGTGCATTATCCGGAAAACCAAAAGGTTCTATCTCTTTACGTCTCAGTGGTAGAGGCATGCCCGCAAATTTTTCGGAAAACTAGTACACATATTTAAGCCGCTGAATTAGGTAGATTGGAAAACGATGGTTTAGAGCGGGGGTCTCAAACACGCGGCCCGCGGGCCGCTTGCGGCCTGCGACTCGCTGGGACGTGGCACGCAGGCAACGGGCTGCGAGCCCTCGTTCCCATGTCTTGAGCGCTAGAAATGTGCACTACAATGATCTCACGTTGCCGATTTATTTCCCCTGAAAACATAGCTCTGCTCTTATAACGTATTTCCATAGTTACTGTTTTGTTTTCATTTGACTCTTGTCTCCTTTCAATTTTTGCTTCCCCAATTTTTGTCATGTTAGTCACCTGTACCAGAATTTCGATTTTAGGCTGCAAGTGCGAGCATTTCGCTCAAAGACACGCTTCGGCTGCACAAACTCTCACTCAGCAGAGGAACTGCCAAAGCTAAAGCTAAGAGCTTAAGATTTTCGCTTTCAGAAGAAAATGCCATTCAGTTGCAAGTATTCTTTTTTTTTTTTTAGAATGCTGCTATCAAGAATCCCATGGAAACAAAGCACTGTCATATGAAAAAAATTCCTTTTTTTTTTTTTACGAATCTTGAGCTTGAATAATTCCAGAGTGAATTGGTTAACAGAAACGACAGTGTGCTTGCTCTCGTAAGAGCGATGCCACTAAACAGCGAGTTTACAAAAAAAAAAAAAAAAAAAAAAAAAGAGCATGAGGTTCTTTAAAATTTATCCGTCCCTCCAACCCCTCTGTTTGTTGGCCCTCAAACTTTCGGGGGTGGGCTATCTGGCCCCCGCACTCAAATGAGTTTGAAACCACTGGTTTAGAGAGAGCGCTTTTGCGCAAACACACAATCCAGGAGATAAAAGTGCATATCATAAAAAGAAAAACAAAATGTCTGCCATTATGTTGCATAAACGCTGGGGAATGCGACGGAAAATAAAATATATACAATGCATCAAAATAAAATAAGACGTCTTTTTTTTCCCCTCCTATTTTTCAATTATCTATTTTTCTCGACCCGAAGTCTCCGGTTATTATACCTCGCGACACATTTCACCAGCTGGCCTTCACCCAAAATGTTCCTCAGTATTCACAATTTGTCTTTTGTTTTTGCAGACAAGGAGAGTTCTACAATATAGAGAAGGTAATCCAGATATTAAAATTTTTTTATTAGTGTTCTCGCTTCACATAAAAAAGCACAAGTAAATTTTATATTTATACTTTTAAAAAAAGAAAAAAATGCGTTTCGGTATATTTTACGCCCGAAAAGCTAATAATATATCACAACAGTTTCGCAGTCTCCGAGTTTTATGGCTCCACAGAGCTCGGAATGACCCGGCAAAACTGAGCCTTGCGAAACGATAATTTATTACGAGGACCATATACAAATGACCTAAACGCACGAGCAAAGCGCGCAGTTTCAGATAGATGCCAAAAAAAGAAAAAGCATGTCAGAGTCTTGAGGCTTTCCCACGGGACCACACAGCGCTAAAGCTCATGTTTATGAACGGCGAAGAGGAGCGCTGACGCCACTGCATAACATATGAGCGCCGAATGCCATTCTCGCTTTCGCTCACATACTCCCGAATAAGATGCGTACGTACCGACTCGCGATTCGCCAGAGAGGATATCCTGCGGTGGCACCTTTCAATTTAGGCGCGGTTTTTTTCGCTTTCTTTTTGCTTAGTTTTACGCACGCTCATTAACATTGATTTGGAGGCCGCTATACTGTCATATCTCGTTAATCTGGACCCCGTTAATGTGGATACCCCTCTATACTATAGGTACATATGGGCAAAGGTTTCAGGGACAAGACGGGTAAATACATGAATTTCTCCCTCGTTATTATATACGACTCACATTATGGACAATTTTTGACGGAACGGGGGAGTTAATATTTACGAGGCATGACTGTATTCGTGCATATATTGCTAGCTGTATGTTTTTGCCCGCCTCTTTTGGAGCCACGTCTTCAGTTGAAGCACGCTAACTCTATCTCTTACGTGTCGCAGGCGGTAATGCTAGTCGTAAATTCCCTACCTAATTCACGGTTAAAAAAAAAAAAAAAAAAAGAAGAAAATGACCCAGGGATGGAAGTAGCAGTCTCGTTGTTTTCTTTATGCATTAAATTATTTTAAGTTTTGAGGTGTTTTAACTTTTCTTCTTGTTTCAATTGCCTCAATGACGGGCTGCATTTATAGTATCACGAGTCGCGGCTTACTCGCAGCTTGTCAAAAAGTTCTACAGATAAATGTTTTTTTTTGTCAAAAAAAAACAAAAAACGTGAAAGTTACACGAATGCCGTTTGTGCAGGCGATTTGCACGGTCAGAGAGGCAGAACGCAAGGGGCTCATTGTCACCAGAAGTCAGATAATAAACTAAAACATTTTATTTAACTTTAGAATTAGTAAAAGTAAACATGCGGTTTCAAATATAAAACTAGCTGACCGTCATCGAAAACCACGAGATCGGAAAACTTGAGGAAGATTTGCAGCGCGTGGGAAGCGCGGCGCTGTGCTCAAGCATAGAAACCACTCGTAAAACAGGCGCAAAGCTGGCGATGGGAAAAGGTGGATGATAAGATAATTATTCACGTTTTCTCATCTCCAGCCTTGCGGTTGTTGTACAACTGGGTGGTAACTTGAGCGCGTGACTGCGCTCTCCACGCGCTCCAAATATTTATAAAATTTACTAGCTTAGTGGTTTTCGATGACTCTCTGCAAGTCCAAAACTGGAATTGTAAGCTTAATTTTATCAACTAAAAAGGAGTTTCACAATCTTTAGTTGCTTATCTCGATTATCGTGACAATTATTCTCATATATTATGTCCTCCTGAGCGTGTAACTCTCCTATACACATACCGCATTCTTGTAGCTTTCACGGCTTTTTTTTTTATTTTAACAAAAAACAATTGAATTGATTTGTTAAACCTAAAAGAAAAAGAAAAAAGAAGGAAAGGCCACTCTGTCTATGCTTGCATGCACACTTTCTGTCTGTGGTATAGCTGTAACCTCGACGGCGACAAAGCAAAGTTGGAAAGAGACATTTCGCTCGTCCTGTCTTTATCATTCTTTTTTTCTGAGTTTGAACGTTTTGCACGCGGTTGTTCAGTCATACATTTCCAAGCCGCGGTATCTTTTTGAACCTTCATTGTTTTTTCGCGTCAACATCCTAGAACCTGTTGGGTGTAACAGGGGTCGGTGGCGGAGTGAGATAGCGCACAGCAGCTCGGAGCAGGTGGAGCGAAAGCTCGCGCTGCACAACCCAGGGATCCTGAGTTCAACCCCCACTCCTGTCCGTTTCGATCTGGATGAGCATCGTACCGGCGTGCGGTCGTGTATCACCACTGCGTGTTGCACGTTAAAAACGCCAGGCTGGCGGTTGTATTCTGCACTGGCTAAATTGATCATCTACGGCTGCCAGACACCGGACGCCCATTGAGGATGACTAACTTGCGGTGGTAAAAACGTACACACAACATAACATTGTGTGTAAGGTTTTTTGTGTAACCATGCCGAGCAACACTCGTTAAGTCATACGACTGAACGTTCAAGATACTTAACTGCTGAACGTTGTAAATGACGGAAAGGATAAAAGACAGCACGGAAACAGAGAGATAAGTTGTGTTGTTGCCAAACAAACTTCTGTCGACAGACAATAGCTGAAAATGCGCTTTTGGGACCTGGCAGAAGGATCATGAGAGTACAGCGAAGGAAGGAAAGGGGAAACGGAAGGACATGACTTCATCGTTGGCTTCTTGCGATTGCTTTACGGAGAGGAAAATATCAAACTCGTGGAAGGAAAGGAGTGGAGGAGAGGGGATCCGAGAGAGGACAAAGCGAACACTGTACGCCGACTATTTCACGCAGTTTAGACACAAAACAAAACGTTTCTGAAATGAAAGGGAGGATCGGTGCTTGGCGCACGCGCAAAGAAAAACTCAAGCTGAAAAATCCAGGGATCATGGACTCAGTCCCACCCCCGCCTGTATCGATCTGGATGAACATTGTATCGGCGTGCGGCTGTGTATCTGTTCTGTGTGGTGCACGCTAAAGACCCCAAACTAGTAATCGCGCTCTATTGGATAAACTTTTTTCTGGAGCGTGATGCAGTGTCCCCCTACCGTTGCAGACCGACTTCACATTATTTATATAGAAATAACATCTAACGTTTTTATTTGCAGGAATAAAATAAAACGTACATGTGCATGGTGTGCAGTTTGTTTAATTTTAATTCTACAGCTGAAGCTGTATATGTTGCGTCAATCGGCGATTTGTAAAGTCAGTCGCTCTATAGGTCAATATTTCTTTCTCGCCGTGCCAAGTGGCTTTAATAAAGAGTTAAGCATGGTATTGTGACTATGATATTCAGTATTATATAAAAAAAAAAAAGAAACTGATATGTATTTTAAGAAGAAGAAGTACGCGCAGACGAGCGGGTTCGGAAACTTCATAATTTTTGTTCTATCAGGGCGGGGTTTATAAGAATCATATTAATTAAACCCTGCTTTAACTTTACTGTAATTTTTTCTTCCTCGAAGTTTTCAGTAATCGGACGGATTGACCAATCAATCTCTATAATGAAGACTTGCTATTTCCTTTTTCCTAGCTATAGTAATTCAAAATCAAATTAATCCGATTTAAATATGTAAATATGATCTAAATAAAATAAATCCGATTTAAATCCAATACATTTGTATTCAATTAAATAAATCTGATTTAAATCAAATCTATTTACTTGATTTTTTCCCCACTCTTGTTTGAAAACTCACATAAGGAAAACAAAAGAAATATAACTCTGACTTTTTTTTTGCAGGTTTTAAATTTTAGGATATTAGTTATATATTCAAATGAAATTAAAGTTGAATTAGGTGAATTTTTTTATCGAATCATGCTTTTTTAATATGATACTTATTGAAAATATTGAGCGTGAAGCTTTTCGACTGGTATTTTTGGAAAAATCCACGGGATGCATTGTTTATGATAACCTCCAACACACATTTGTGACATTTCAAATATAAAGAAGTGTCTTCACAAATGCACTAAAACTATCTTAATCTGAAAAATAAATATAAAAAAAGGTTACCGAAAACGCGCTATATAGCGTAAAAAGGAGACACGTAAACATTATCCCACCTATGCATAAAGCATCTGTGCCTGCAGATGATCCCAAGTAATCCGCCTCCACTCCTCTAAGTGGTATGATATCTTGAAATGAGACTTTCTGGAGCTCAGGAAGGCTCCCAAGGATAAACTGCTTTATAATACCCAACGTGCTTTATAATACCCAACGTGTTTACTTTATAATACCCAACGTGTTTACTTTCACGATTCACTCTATTTTGCGACCACCGCATCACTTATTCTAACTCAGCAAAAGCGCAGTATAGAATGACTACAACGACACACGCCAAAAACAGTGCTGTGTTTAGAATTTCTTTACCTTTTATTTTCTTTTATGGTTAAAGCGATGTTTTGTCGGTCTTGCTCGTCGCTTCCATCTTCCAACCGAATCAGCTGCCTGTCGCGGTCCAAATGGAGACCGGTGACTCCGTCCTCTGGCGATGCCAACGCGGGCAAAGAGAAGAACCGGCCGGCCGACCCGCACTGGCGTCCACTTCGCTTGGTTATATGCGTGCAGCTGATTAGGTTTTATGGCTCCGACGGCAACGGAAATGGAAATACACTCCCCGCAGTAGGCTTTGAGTCGTTGCCGTATGTAGGCAGCAACGCATAGCGGAGGGGCCGTCGGCGTAACGCACGTGGGACCGGGGTTGGTTTAACCGCGTCCTACCCATGCCTGATCACCCGCGCCGGCGGTGCTTGAATTCATATTTCAATAATTTGTATTGAACTTAGAATGAGATCTCAGGAATAGTTTGCCGAGTACAAAACTTAATAAACGGAATGTGTGAGAAAAAACATTAGAAGCACCATTTTCGTCCATTAATTACTCTGACAGTTATTTTCTTTCTTCGTGATCAATTTACTGATTTTCACCAAATACATCTGTTTCTTTTGGGGATATGATAACGTTCACAGAAATGTAGTACTAAAATCGCTCTAATGTAAATAGGAGATTATCCGAATATACGTTTTTGTTGTTATGGTCACCATTCTACAGCTTCTCGTGAAACTCCTTGTATGAAGTTGATAAAGCATGCTTTAATTCGTTGAAGTAGTAGCCCGTTAGCTAGAAAAATGATTCCATAATGAGCCACCATAATGTATGTCACCTTAAATGGGTCATGGCGTAAAATATAAATAGAAACATCGAATTTCTAAAAATAAAATATTAAGACTTTGAATTGTTTTACGTCTACCAGGCAACCAGCTCTCATTCAACTGGACGTAGATGACTAGTGTCCCGGCCCGCGCACTCGCTGCTCTTCGTCCATCATTTTATCTTTGTTAAAAACATAAGCAACTTCATGGCTCTGCAGCCATGAAGTTGCTTATGTTTTTCTTCCTCCCGCAGGTTAGTAAACAAAAACCTTGCCATTGTTTTAAATCAGACAATGTTTGCCTTGTTATGCTTCCATGCCCCGAAGCTTGTATTGAGTCTTTTAGAGTTCTGCTGCTGTTGTTGTCTGGTGATGTTGAGCGGAACCCAGGTCCCATGTCAAAACCCCAAGAAGAACAATTACTTAGCTTACAAGAAACAGTCGATAAACTTAAAAACAGTCATGCTATACTTCAACAAGAAGTAAACCTTCTAAAAGAAAAACAAAGACAAAGTGAACAGACAGTTTCAACACTTGAAGAGCGACTTAACAAACTCGCGAGTGAACTCGACGCACTAAAGCAGAAGGATACTAGTAGCGCCGCGACTACTGAACCCCAGCTTACTGCTGCCTTAAACGAGCTATCTCAGCTAAAAACACGTTGCGATGATGCAGAGGGCAGATCCCGTCGCTGTAATCTTTTATTTTTTGGCATCACCGACGCAGACAAGGAAACGTGGGCTCAGTCAGAGTGCTTAGTCACTAGCTTGTGCTCCGAAAAACTAAACGTGCAAGTTGAATCATCTAGGATTGAAAGGGCGCATCGCCTAGGAGGATTCGACCCTCAGAAATGTCGCCCAATAATAGTAAAGTTTTCTTCGTTTAAAGATAAAGATAGCGTTCTTTCATCAGCCCACAAGCTTAAAGGAACTCGCGTAGCCATCAGCGAAGACTTCCCAATTTCTGTCCGGCTCGCACGCCGTCACCTTCTTGATTTTGCAAGGCCAAAAGGCACCCCCTACAGACTGCGTCATGATAAACTTTTTATAAATGATAAGTGCTATGTATTCGATGCCGCTCTTGGCGCCGTTAAAGAAAAAGACACATAGCCACGCCAGCGCTTCTTCTCGTCGCCCTCTAGGAGTCGACCGGCAAAGCACCATGTTATCACTAACAAATCTTCAAGTCATTCTATCCTATTTACTAACATTAGAAGCCTAATACCAAAGAGAGACGCAATAATTTCAGTAATCGAAGCGTGTAATGCCGCTTTTGTTGTACTTACAGAGACGTGGCTAAGCCCTGATATATCTGACGTTGAGCTATTTCCCTCGCAACTAAACTTTCGAGTGTATAGGTCTGATAGAAAAACTAGAAAAGGAGGGGGCGTACTTTTGGCCATAAAAGACCATATACCATCACGGCTAATACCGCTTACCACTGACCTAGAAGTTGTTTGGGTGTATCTTTGCACAACGCCTTCCGTAATAATGGGTGTGTGTTACAGGCCGCCGGATAATAAAAGAGATTTTGTTATTGAGCTGTATAAATGCCTTTCTGAACTCGCATGTAAATATCCTAACGCTTTAGTTACCCTTTTTGGTGATTTCAATTACCCAAATATTGACTGGTCTACTATTTGTTCTAGCTGTGCATTTTCTCAAGAGTTTATTGACCTTTGTTTAGATTTTAACCTATCTAATGTTATCACTCAACCCACTAGAATTACCAATCGCTGCAGCAACGTACTCGACCTATGTTTAAGCAATGACCTTTCTCTCTTCAGCAACGTCACATACTTACCCAGCATTAGCGACCACCTCGTCATTGAGCTAACATTCTCCATCACTACTCCTATGAAATCACGTTATTGCAAATTCATTCACGATTATGCGAGAGCCGACTACGCATCTATCAACACCAACCTCGAAGAATTTTATCACGTATTCTCAGTAAACTTCGCAGAAAGGACGGTCAATGAAAACTGGATTCTTTTCAAAGATAGACTAACATCCCTAATCAAACGTTTCGTTCCACTCACTCGAATTATATCCGATAACACTAACCCTTGGTACGATAAAACAGTTCATTGTCACTCCAACAGGAAAAAAAGAGCTTATACGAGGGCAAAGGCTCATAACACTAACGCATCTTGGAACGCCTATCACGAATGCGCTAGGGCCTACAAATCCGCGATTCATGATGCCAAATTCAAATTTTATACTCATGACCTCCCCAACATTTTAACCAATAAACCTAAAAAGTTTTGGAAAGTAATTAACCCAGCACTCTCGCTTCCATTACAATTCGTTGACGAGTACGGCCTTCCACTTTCTGACGAACATAGTGCTCTTGAAACTAACAACTTTTTTAGCTCGATCTTTACCAATGAAGACTTGTCAAGTATGCCCAACTTGTGCCAACCCCTTCATCCTCCTATGAATCCTATCATGATCGACCGCTCTGGTGTACTGAAGGCCATTGATCAGCTGAAGGTGTCTTCTAGCTCTGGCGACGACCAAATAAACTCGAAAATATTAATAAATACTAAACACGTCTCTTCAACTTTCCTCTGCGACATTTTCTCGCAGTCTCTTCAACTTTCTGAAATTCCATGCGATTGGAAAATCGCTAACGTCATCCCCGTTTACAAAGCAGGTGATCGCCAACTAATCAACAACTATCGCCCGATCTCGCTCACCAGTGTGTCGTCTAAACTCTTAGAGCATATACTCTATTCTAACATAATAAACTTTCTAGACTCCCACAGCCTTCTTTTCGAGCATCAGCACGGCTTTCGCAAGTCATACTCATGCGAAACGCAACTAACAGCTTTTCTTACTGACGTTTACTCAAACCTTGATTCTAATAAGCAAACTGACGCCATATTTATTGATTTCTCCAAGGCATTTGACAGGGTCCCTCATCAACGTCTCTTACTGAAACTTAGAAATATTAATATCCATCCCTCAGTCGTCAAATGGATCTCCGAATTCCTCACAAATCGCACCCAGTACTCATCTATTAACAACACCAAATCTACCATCTGCACTGTAACCTCGGGCGTCCCCCAGGGAACCGTTCTTGGCCCCCTTCTATTTTTAATATACATTAATGATCTCTACCTCAACATCTCCTCTTCAATACGTCTCTTCGCCGACGACTGTGTAATTTATAGACCTATTAATTCAAACCACGATAATCAAATTTTGCAGAATGACCTCGCACTTATAACTCAGTGGTGCCACAAATGGCAAATGACTTTAAACTTTAATAAATGTAAATCTCTATCATTCACCCGCAGTTCACATGTTTCATCCTTTTCTTATCACCTTTCCACTATCCCAGTAGCTACCTGTTCCTCATATAAATACCTAGGCGTTCACCTGACCTCTGATCTGTCATGGACTACTCACATAAATGCTGTCACTGCCGATGCTAACCGTACTCTCGGATTTCTTCGCCGTAACCTCAGACTAGCTACACCTTCAGTAAAACTACTAGCTTATACGACCTTGGTCAGATCTAAACTTGAATTTGCTTCATCCATATGGTCACCATGGCAATCATATCTAACTAACAACCTTGAATCCGTTCAAAACAGAGGTCTTCGTTTTATTCACTCTGACTACTCCCCATACACTAGCATATCAGGATTACGCAAATCAGCTAACCTTGACTTACTTTCTTTACGTCGAAGGGTGTCACGTCTCACTCTTCTTCACAAAATCTTTTACCACAACAACCATCTAAAAGATTCTCTACTATCACCTCCCTACCGTATTTTCCCTCGTTTTGACCACTCATGTAAACTGCGCTCAATTACTTCGTCATCTGTCTCCTATAAAATGGCGACTTTACCATCTGCTATTGACGATTGGAACTCATTACCTGACCTCATTGTAAACATGACTGATACTAACAAGTTTGCTGCAGCCGTTAACCTCTTTCTTTCTGAAATACAAGTATAGATTACAGCGTGTTTTTTTATTAACTATTCTTGTTGATGTTTTTAGTGTGTTCACTCCCTTGTATAATGCCCCCTGGGGCCCTCAAGGAAAATAAATGATGGGTTAGTCCGAGCGTTGCTCTAGAACTCACTCGCCGTACATCTAGAACGCTGTACATCTAGAACTCACTTGCGAGCAGCTGAGTAAGAAACAAGAAGCTGAAATCAGTTTTTTTATTAATATATTATTTATTGTGACAAACAGAAAGCTGAGAAAGTGACTTGGTAGGTTGACTTTGTTAGTGAATGATTACGTATGAACGAAAGATACCTATCATAGACAAGAAATAGTTGAAAACAAAAACAAAAAAACATTAAAATAAACTTTCCTTTGGCTGTCTCAGCCGGACACCAGAGAGAGTGAAATGTGGCAAGAGGAACGTTAATCCAGACAATACTGTTGGCTTCCTCAGACCACCGGTCTAAAAGCTGGGTTGTAGAAAAACACAGAAAGATGCAAACATAGTGGAAAACTGCAGTGTGCTCTCGCTATCCGTAATTAGTTGCCCTTCATTTGCTTAACACTTTCTTTCATATTTTATTTCATTAATTTTTTTATCTGGCTTCCTCTTGGGACTGAGACAACACCAGGTTAAAATGAGCAACACTAAAGTCATGCAGACTTTCTTGGTCTTCAAAGATAACTACTAATTTCTTTCTTGTTATGACTGCTGCCCAAATTGTACTCCTCCAGCAACGAGTGCAAGGCTGTCCCTGTCTCCAAAATACGACTGCGTCGTTACGGCAGTCCATACACAGGCATTTCTGGAGAAGACTACTTTGTAGGCACGTTTAGTAACGTGTGATAGCTGATTTCACAATGTTTACTCTTAAATTTGGACTGGAAATTCGGTGCAGCCGTTTCAAAAGGAAGAAGTACGGCTATGCATTTTCACCCAATCGCACGCAACGCGTAATTTCCGTCACCATCATTGTTTTCGATGTGGCCCTCGTCGTTGTCATTTTTACACGTCGCGCTAGGCAACATTATCACAATTTGACCCGTGATGATGGTCTCTTATACATATAGTATAAGAATATCCGCACAATCCAAACCTCTCAGCACAGCTGAGTGTTGATTCTACCGCCTGCGCAGACTGTTTTCATGTTTGTTTTGCTAGCACGCATTGCTGTGCAGAATTAACTTTTTGACTACATCTTCGACGCTTTTACCCAATTTAATCGTTACAGGACTCATAATCCGTATAGCGTTTTCCAGAAGTTATTACCATCAACTCGTTGTTTTTAAAATAGTTAAAACTACCCCAAAACCAGGTGAAAATAAAACAACACCAACCACGTCTGGCTGCGATCATTAGCCCAAAAAGAAGCGATTCTTAAAAAAAAGTATAATCAAAAGTGTTTTTGAAGTGCTAACAAAACAACCTGCTTTTCACCATGACCGACCATCACTGTCATACCCTCTTTCCTTTCCGGTTTTTTTCTTTGTTTTTCTATTTCTTGTTTGTAAGATGCGGTAGAGGGTGCGTGTTCACCTGGCTCATTCTGTCTCAGGAAGGAGCTGGCTCCCTTATAAAAGCCACGGCGAAGAAGTCGCTTCAGCAGCTGTTCTGACTGCCTTAGGCGCCGTCTCCGTAGTGCTAATGGGCCCTGCGCAGCCCCCGTACCAATAATCATTTCATTTCTCTTTTTAAAACTTTGTCGGGCACCCGCGGTGGCCTCACCCAGGGCCAGTGATGACCAATAGTCGTGCGCCAGGCACGCGTGACCTTCTGGGCCGCAGAGCACAGATGTTCGCGCCGTCCTTGAACGGGGCTGCTTGCCCGCCCCCTCTCACTCTGCCCAATGCCAGCTTCTACTTCGTTCACCCCTAAGCTGACAGTGCGGTGGAACCTACGGGCTCGTTGGACCAGTCGTGCGTCCCTACCCACGCCCATTTCCAGCCGCAGAAAGCGGGGTCATGCGATGAAAGGGAAGCAGTTGATTGGTCTGACGAGTGCGTAGCTGCCACCAAACTGTCAGCTTATGGCCGAACCGAGAGCAGTCATAGAGCGATGCCGAGAAATCTTCGTGGTTGAGTGGTAGCTAGAGTTTCACGAGATAACTCGCCAAAACGTGGAACTCCTGTAGAAAAAAAGACAAAAAAAAAAAAAGTCCAAACGAGGACAGTTGTTTGAAGGAGAATTTCGAGAAGTAGTGCAAAGACTAAGGACAGAATCTTGTCGTGCTGACTTGGACCTTGACGTTTTAGGCGCTTCCACGTCGAATTGACCTACAGCGGAAGTATAAATGTGATAAAAAAACGGCGTCGGTAGCCGTTTCTTTGATCCAACGTTTCTTTTGAAGAAGCTGTATTGACGGCTCACTCGGACTACCAAGATACTGAATAAAATTTCAAAATGTTTATGATTAACGTGTTTTATGATTGCGAGAAATATTAGAAAACAATAGTTTCTATCTTTTTTTTTCTTTAGTAATAGTGAGACGAGTGTGTTTCCTTAGTTTTTATCAAAAAAGGTACTTCTAATGCCTAAATTCAAACGGTTTGCATCTCTATACTCATCTCCCGTACAGCGACATTCCAAACATCATTTAATAATAACGACACAGCGAAGTGATTGTCATATGTCTAGAACATTTTCGAACAGCAAAGAACACATCTAAGCCTTTGAGAGAGCACTGCTCAATGTTAGTAGAAGAAAAAACGAAAGAAAAAGAAAAAAGGGGGCATTGTGAAGTGGGATTTGACAGCTACAAAATTCGGGAGAACCTTCGAGACGTTAGCAGAGCCACAGAACAGAGTATCTTCGCTGTGTTCCCGCAGTGGGGGATCTCACTCACAGAAAAGATAATTGACTGTCTGTAATAGGTCACAGCCTATTAGAGAAATGACAATGTAATAAGATTGTGACTGCAATGCTGGTTTCGTGAATTGCCTGTAATTTGCACGAAGTTTTGTTTTTTCTTCATTTGAGCTCTGTATTCTGGGTATTTTGTCTTTTCTGTATGTTGTCTATATACTGTAGGCCTTGTAAGATCTTATTCGCTGCGCTAATATTTTGGTCTTTGATAGGAATCGGTCATTTGTGATTTTTCGGAGGACGTTGTTTATTAATTCGCGTCTCGTCATGTCACATCGTTCTTCGCAAAATTATTTTTCTATCTGTTATTTCTGTAACAACCCAAATATGAGCATACAACATTTAAAAAAAAAAAAACGCAACGTAAGTATTTGCGTATGATTTAAGTCATATGACATAGTATGAACACTTCTTGGATTTGAAATGGAGAAATAACTCTTGCTTAGGCAATCAAATAAAATACGTGTTTCTTGCCTATTTGTTTCGAAAACCTCCGGGTCAAACTAAACTTCCTGGAAATCAGAAGCCCGTAAGGCCACGAACCTAACCTTCAAACACGTATGAAAATGCGTCTTACAAAGCGGGAAAGTGCAACCTCAGATGGCTATTCGCGGAAGTTGCCGAGAAAAGTTACTTCCGGGGGGGCTGATCGGTCAGCGCACCTTTCTTCGTTGCTTCGTCGAAAGAAAAAACCAACACTAAAATAGCTTCAGCAACAAAACTAGACAAGAGGAAGGAACGTGTAGACCCACCGAGGCCTCCGCCTCAGTTGATCGAGCAAGCGAAGCGTCCGTCTTCTCTGAAATCCACAATCGATTCGATGCAGTCGCCTCCGACTATCCATTTCCATCGTCCCCTTCGAACATAGTGCAGTATACAAAGTCCGTAAATCTTCTAATAAAAATAGTATATATATATATATATATATATATATATATATATATATATATATATATATATATATATATATATATATATATTCCAGTGTGGCAATATCCGACGTGACTTCGGACTGTATTCACGTTCCGTTTGATAGACCACACGGGACACAACGGCCCATCACGTAACCGCGCGTCCAACTCTTGAATAACCATAGCTTGCACACTAGAATATTTACGTCATCATCGCAGTGAGGGCGAGCGAACGCCCTGCTTGGACACGAGTGTTGCGTAAGCGTTCGGCTGGGCTTCGTGTCCAATCAACGGGCCGAATGACGCTCGGCATCGGGTTCGGGTCCACTTGCTGACTTGGCGCCATCCGACTGCCCTAAGATCACACTCCAGTAACGTCGGATTGGCTCCGACGGCTCGTGGCTTCCTTCCCCTCGGTCCATCGTAAGATGAAACGGGGTACAGCGCATCTGTGTACGCCCCGTTAGCTGCACTCACTGAGCGCGCTCGAATTCGTTTACTTGTGTTTTTATTTGTCTCTTCGTCTTCTTCGCAGGGACACAGCGGGTCAAGAGAGGTTCCGCACCCTGACCACGGCCTACTATCGCGGAGCCATGGTGAGTTCCGTTCCGCTTCGCAGTCCAACTTGTCGCAGCCGTGTGTGTTTCTTTTTCTTTTTTTGTTTTGTCGCCAACACGACGCCGACTCCAGACCGGGTTGGATGACCTTCCCAGAAAAGAAACAAGCCGGCGGGCGGGTCGCTGGTATCTTTTTCGCCTAAACGGCTAATCCTGTTATCTCGCGTTTGAGCCGTGCCGCTCCGAAGCCGAATCAACGGGAAGCGAAGTTGGTATCCAGTCTACATTCACTCTCGTCGTCCAAGACGGGCCGATCTCCTGGTCGGCGAGAGCGGTAGACTATATGACCGTGGTTGCTCCGAAACTTCAAAGGACCGATCTGTAAGTTGCGTTGGATGTGTTGCTCATGCACGCGTAAAAACGCACACACACAAGAAAGAGCTGAAACGTTGATTTAAGTGATGCGACAAAGGGTATAAAATGCAAAATACGGTAGCAAGTTTCGACCATTGTGTCAGTGTTCACTTACTTTAATAACCGAGAAAAATATAAATAAAAAAAGGAGACACTGGTTGCCGCTTTGACGGTACCGGCTACGCCTTTCCACTTGAGAAATAATAGGTAAGCATAAGACCGCTCAGAGCACCCTACAACACACTCCAAGGTATAGAATTGCACTGTATGTGTGTATTAAGATACAATTATTTGTCAGCGTAGGGCGTGACAAACAATTGTACAATAAGGCGCCCTATTGTTTGAAAACCAGCGGCTTCGCTGCGTTTCCATAGGAGTTAAGCCTTTGTCTTTTTTTTACTTTTTCCTCGAGTAAGTTCGCTCTTTGCAAATTGTATGGGAAAAATGCACCACCTGTGGGCAACGCTGCACAAAATCGTAGCGCGGTAGGCTACGAAACCGAATTTTGCAGTCGATTTAAAGACCCTGGCTGCTATACTTGGGACACCCGGTACAACTATGATTTTCGACAGATCATTATGAGCTGCTGAAAATTTAATTTAATTAAATCATTTGAAAACGAAAAATACTACTACGGGTTCGTTGCCTTTGCACTGGAGGATATTATTTTTGTGTGCCATGATTGATACGAAAGAGATCATCATCCTTCGATACTTTCACAAGCGTACTCCATAAACTAAACGAATATATTTTGTCAATTACAATGCCATACTTGGCAAAGCTAATTAAGTTACGGTGTCCGCTGTTATTTTTTAAGAATAATTTCTGCTTTCTGTAAGTAGGATTAATTGTCTCTGCAAGTTTTCACGCAAGTTGGGTCGCGCGTCTTGGCTTGAAGTTACAGGGTTGCATTAGTGGGATCCCGGAGAAAAGCTCACCGGAGAAAATCTCACCGGAGATAAGCTCACCGGAGAAAAGCTCACCGGCCATTGAGCGTATGAAGAGAAAAGCTCACCAATTTTTCTTCCTCTTTTTATATGGAGGCTGTTGGACCATGCGTAACATATATCAATTTATTATCATTAAAATTCGCCAGCTTTGTAAAAAATAAAATGTTCTTTTTGTAATATTTGTTAAGCTTATTGGGTATATTGCTCCGAAATCAATAATTGCGGGAGAGTGTTTTCGGTGGTTTACTCCCTAAGCAACGAAAGCCTAGCTGAAAATTTTATAAACTTGAAGAACAGGAACAAGTTCGAAAACTTAATAATGTCTGCCTAAAACCTAAAAAAAAAACTGCAAATGACGAAAATCCGAAAGTGTATGCGCAACATCGCGGGGCCTGAAATTCTCTTTGAAGCTTTTGTTAACCTTTGAAAACAGGATAAAACAGTCAGCAATATATCGAGGCTCATTTCTTCCACGCACCTGCACGTTTTCTAGCCGTTCGTGCTGGTGTTTCGACACGTTTCCTTTTTGTGATAGTGCCCTTCTACGGTTAGCCACCTATGATTTTCAGAGCTGCAGACTGGCACCATTGTTACTCGTGACCTATATAAGAAGTCGTCTTCTGTAAGGTAGCGAATAGGGCGAGTTGGTAAATTTTACAGAAGATGAAAACCGCTCAAACGACGACGATGGAGTGAAGACAACAAACTCGACAGGACGGAGCTGTTCTCGCAACTAAAGGTTTGTTAGTGAAATTAACCGAAAGAAAACAGCGTAGCCTTCAGCTGTCAATAAAATGTTGCGAAGTTCTGATTTTAGACTTGCGGCTTCATTAATAAACAAAATGGGTGATTACTAATTCCCGAAGAATTAGCAAATATGCCCAATGGACTTCAAGAATATTACAAAAAAGAAGACATATTTTAATGAAGCGATGAATGCGAATTGTTTTAAATTGGCACGTTTGACGCAGAATCCGCTAAGTAAAAAAAAAAAAAAAGAAATCAATGAGCTTTCCTTTGCATCCGCCGGTTTTGCGGTGAGCTTTTCTCCGGTGAGCTTTTCTCCGCCGCCCCCATTAGTGCACGTGTCGTACTGTTTGTTCCAGCTCTGATATGAGAACCGGAAGTTTAGAGACCTAGCCATTATCTCGCCCAAAACATCGCCGATGAATCGTATAAGCTTATCTGGTGGCGTAAATGTACCCAGTGAAAAACGAGCCTTGGAAAGCTGAGGTAATCTTTCCTGTAAACATCGCCGCGGAATTGCCTTTTCGTCTAAAATTGCGCACAAAACATCACGCTAGTTGTTTTTCTTTTGTAGTTTTATTGCTTCTTTAAATTTTCCAACTGCCTGAAACTATATCGCTATACCGTGAGAAACTGAGGAAGAGAAGACGAGGACGTACCGTGACGTCACCTCACTTTCTTATCTTCTTTTCTCCCCCAGTTTCTCACCTATTAGATTTTCTTGTCAACTGTTGAACCTAGAGTTCCAAGATATTTGTACGCTTATATATATCTATATATGGGTGTTTTCATCTCAAATCATGCAGGCAGGCATAAAAGGTAAAATTTTCAATTTCGCTGCAAAAAATATATGTTATGGTGTCGTCTCTAAAAACGCAGTAGCCATAAACCGCAAGTTCGTCGGATATTTTGTTCTCGACTTACGAATTTTAAAAGAGGCCGCGGCGGAAAGCAGTGTTTTTCACATTCGTCGTGGGTCGGATGTTTCGCTCGATCTCCCGCCGTGGATTTTCAGTCCACGTTATAATAACTTTTCTCAAGCACTCTCTCAGCACAGGTGAAAAGCTCCAATACCATGAAATAATTTTAGGCGTTTTGCTTTTTTTCTGTAAAAACGTCAAAAACGCCCCCTCGGTTAATTGTTGATGAACTTCGACAATTAAATACTGGCGATTTACTTGGGTTACGCGATATTTTTTTATGTATATGGGGAGCTCAAAAGCACGCTATTTATATGTCTTATAAAATTACTCAGCTGTATGAAATTTTTTTTTTTGCGTAATGTTTTACGTTAATATTAAGCGAAAACCAAAAAGTACCAAATTTGAAATCCAAAATGTAGATATGATAGTGTCTACTCGAAAAGCAAGTGGATAGAGCGTTCATTTTGTTTTTATATTCTATATTCAAGCCTCAATTTCGGAAAAAGGCGTTTTGTTTTGCGAGACGTAAGTCAGACAGAGACCCGTGCGTTTCTATGAATTGTGAAAAAGTTTTCTTGGATTTTTCGCTGCGTTTTGTAATCAATTATAACCGCATGTTGTGGTGCTGAATAGTTATTTATGTTTTGATAAGAGCGGGAAACCACGAGAAACATATCTAATCAAATCAGCAGGCCTAGTAGATCTTCAATATCGAAGAGGCGCAGACGTTGTATTGTTTCGATTTATAAAACTTTCACTGTAAACTACCACGACTAGCTCTTAGCTCTCATATTACTAAAACATAGAAAGTCACCCACATCATTAATATATTATATACAATTCTTTCCGAAACCAAACGCTAGGGTTTGTTCACCGCACATCGCACAGATCAACAGGGAATGGCCTTTCACTTCCGTAATACACAAAAGTGATGACACAGAAACGGTCCGAAACACACGGAGAGATCGTAACGAAGAGGGATAGAGAATAAAAATAAATAAATAAGAATAAAATTGCCCAACTCCGATCTTAACAAAAATTTCATTAAAAAATAAAAAATTTAGGTTTGAGCGGTGGCAAGTCGATAGGTCCACTCCTGGTGGAGAGTCAGACAAAGAAGTCGACGACACGTAAAGGTAAAAAAAAAAAAAAAATTAATCAAGACGGAAAAACTCAGCCGCACACGGCAAGAACAAAAGCAACTCCTCCGGGCATTCCCTAAACGGGACACAACCAAATGCGTGCAAACACGCTCTCTACAGCACCGTCAGTCCGCCACGCCATGACGAAATAAACCTAACTAAACAATGCTAACAAACAGTTATTAAAAAACATAAAAAAAAACGTCCAACAGAACCGCACCTGAGAAACAAAGTTCAGCGGGGAGAACTTTGTTTCTCACACACGAAATTAAAAAAAGTCCTAACTGACCGACGCCGAGTCCAGTCCCACGACACTGAAGCCTGGCACGATGACGGCGTCCAGATGATGCTCGAATCTATTCTTCACTTTGTTCTGCACAGCCCCGACGGCCGTGCGGAACAGTGGCTGCGCGGAGCAAGGTGAAAAATAGATTCGAGCATCAATACGTGAGAAGGAAACCGACACGTAACATGCCTAGACCTTCATCTCGGGAGAGGAGCTTTCGAGGTAGTTATGCAGTTACTCAAACTTTCTCTTTCCCCTTCCCTTTTTCAAAAGAACTCGTCAGCCGGCGCTAACTTTTCATCTCGGGAGAAGACCACTCTTCACAAACGGTTATAGTTGACAAGGAGGCCGACTTCGACCCAACTAGTCTCCGGGCAGAATAAACACAAGTATATTTGCCAATTAAACTTGAGAAAAAAAAAAGAGAGGGGAAAACGAGGAAGAAAACGAGAAACGTTTTCTTCCTCAAATTTAATTATCCCCACCAACCCGCTCGTTCTGTCCTTATATTTACCAACACGCTCGTTTTTAACGTTAGTCTCCGGGCTTTGCTGTTTTTAAAAAAGATAACCCTTCGGTGCTAACGGATCTCTGCGGAGATAGATAGAGCACGGCCGTTTCAAGGATAGGGCGCTCGAAGCAGGGACAAATACGCGCTATCGTTTATTTGCAAATACACGGCAATAACGCGGTATCACGGATGGCTGGTTTAAAAATTTTTCCACATCCCTAACGAAACCGGCCCATCTTCGTATGTGCGTCTGCGGAATTTTTGTCCCGTGCAACCGGTTTTAGCGCGCACACGGCGTTGTTTTGGCCGGCTGAACTGTTGTTGACCGTCGATATTGTAAGGCCGTGGTGTCCTCATCCTCCCAGGCAACAGTTCCTTTGCTTTCCCTTCTGAAATACTCTGACTGACTGACTCCTCCTGCGTGGCCGTCACTGTTCGCCGCGTCAACGACACATTCGTACCATTTCACTCCTCGTGACACATGCAGGGTGCGCTAGCTGCTCGCTTTACTGTCACGGGACCTCATATATCTATCACAACGAGCGCGAAAGGTCGTGGTCATCTGCTGGTTTTGAAAGGGCGGGACGTTCATATAGACCAATGAAGGCCCCGAATCAATACGACGGCTGCCGATTTCTACACATTAAAAATTTACGACGCCTGCTGGTCTCTTAAGAAGTGTTGCTTTCTCGTTTGAACTCCTCTAATGTAACTTGCCGCCTATAATAAAATTTAAATAATCAATAAATATAATGCGGTGGAACTATTGTATTTCACTTTTATGTGGGAACGTTGCAAAAAGGCAAAAATATTTCCAAGTTTGTGAAGACGAGCAATTCGCAAGTCCGTTTTGAGCCGTGTAAAAACACTTTTTTGTACGATATTGATGCTTCAATATAGAACATACAAACAAAATACACACTTTCTCAACTTGCTTTTCGAGTAGACAACTATTATATCTACAATTTAACAAAAAACAAATTTTTTTTTTTTTTAAGAAAGTTGTTTTTAAAATTGGTTCTTTTTTGGTTTTCGCATACTATTAACGTAAACGTACCGCAAAGGCAATTTCGTACAGCTGAATGATTTTATAATATATATAAAGGGCGTGTTTTGGGCTCTCCATAGACATAAAAAAAATATTGATACTTTTTTCAGCGAAATTAAAACTTCGACCCTTTTCGCCTACACGTTTTTGAGATGAAATCACCCATATATATATATATATATATATATATATATATATATATATATATATATATATATATATATATATATATATATATATATATATATATATATATATATAAGGTAGGATGGGAAAATGAGGAACGAAGGTCCGCTACCGGATTAATTACACAGCGTCGCAAAGCCTCGTCGTCCGCGCTGATGTGAATATAGAGCGGCAACCAAAGGACCCCTCTTTTCCATATTGATAGCCGCCCCGGGCGTGACGGAGCGCCACATAGTGTTCGAATTCCTGCATGAAAGTATTTCGTTGTATCCTTTTCGCCGCCCACTACACGTATACATTGTACGTACTCGATTTTGCATTTCATAAATTTAGTAGCTAGAGTGAGATTATATTCAACGTTTACTTTTTGCAAGATGCTTCGACTCGTTCCTCGTTGCCCATCGCAATGCAATACAGTTTTTCGTGCTGGTCGCCGTACACCCGTGTGGCTTTCGTAATCCCTTAGATGGCACCAAATGCGAAGTGAAGTGCTCAGCACTGTATTTTATCACGCCCCACTTTTGACTGCTGAATAATAATAAAAAAAAAAATAACTTGCGAACTTTTATGGACAGAATTCAAAGTAACTATGCCTCACTAAAAGAATCTAGCTCATTCTGGCTGAATCCTGTACATTGCATGACATATGTTCTCTAATAACTTCCTCTTACAAATCGGTATTTAGTCACATTAGGTCACACACGTGCCCTGACATTCCCGATTGATAATGTTATTCTCAAGGAATGGTATTTATTCATCTCAAGCTTTTTTTATTGGTCTTTTTAACATTTTTAAAAAACGCTATTAAAACAAAAGCATGTCGCCAAGAAGCCGCAACATGCGCACTAAATGTCTAGAACAGCAAAGGTGTTCCAAAAATTAATCTTCAGATACTCTTTTTCTTAATTAACAGAGCGAGATTGTAATGAAGTCCCACCTATTTCGTTAAGCGGAGAAGTGAAAAAGTTTCTTTTTTCTTCTTCTTGATATTGGACATGTGTTTTACATTCCCATTTTGTTATTAAACTGTTTAATCCTCAATTCAGCTGTCTAAACGACTATAGTCCGTTTCACTTTAAGTGTTGGCGTGGCAGAGGCTACAGGAGAAAGCTCCGCGCTTATAGAACCACACATTTTTATTTTTATTGTAAAATTATGTGCAATATAGTGTAGTAAAATTCAATCATTTTCTTCGTGTCTTTTTCTTTTTTACTTTTTATTTTACTTTGATGCTGTGTATAGGGACCGATAATACCATCCTAAAGAAACAAACAAAGAAAAAGCGAGAATATCTGCAGAGAGTGACTCAGGGTCGTTCCAGTGTTCACGCCAATATTAAACGCTCACTTCGCAGTGTTGCAAGGTCACACATCATGACGCAAACGAAACAGTAATATCGTCGCACTGAATACTAAGACCATCTAAGACGAATCAAATAAGAATCTGAAGTTGTTACACGAATCACAGCTTTGACCATGGCACGTAGCAAGGTGTGTGTGTGTGGGGGGGGGGGGGGGTAGCATCAATTAGTGGGGCACGATTCCACCCCCTCCCCCCCCCCCTTCTTCTCCCGAATTTTTTTTTTAAGCTACCGGCTTGATTTTTACATCGAGCATTTGCTAATAATGTCAAGATTAACGGGACTTTAGTACGAAGCTGCGCGTTTACCTTGCTGGCTAAGTTCTTTGGAGAAGGAAGTGAGTACATCTGTTGATGACCAGCTGCAGTATTAGAAAAAAGCCCACCACCCAACAACTAGAGTTGGGAAACCTAACGGCATATCAAGCTTTTTTTCTGCTATCGCCCTCAAAAGAAGTGATGGCACCACCGGTGAAATAAGGCGAGACGTTGACGCAAGTTTCAATTACCGACGCCGATGCAAGTTTCTGTTCAAGACATAGTTCAGACTCGGTAAAAATAAAAGGCTAAGATGGCACACTCGATGAAGGAGAGCGTGGTGGTTACGCTACAAGACTAAAGAGAAAGCAAAAAAAGAAAAAAAAAAGAAGAAAGGACAAAGGCAGGAGGAAATACCTCGTCCTTCATGTTTGTTTTCAAGCATTATGTGTACATGTATTTCTTCCGCTGCAGTGGCAAGCCAAACCAGCTCCCGGGCACCTGCATAGACCGGTCTGCCTCATTCTAGTTCTATTGGAGCCAATCTCGTTGACAGTCCAAGCATACTAGTCCTGTCCGAGACGACCTTGTTGACAGCCAAAGGCTAGCTGGTGACCGTTCCCCGACCCCGAAACCGCCCAGGCAGTTAGTGAGTGAATAAACCCCTTTGTCGAGAGCGAAGTATTACCGTGCCATGTTCATCCGGGGACAGGGTCTGACGGAATCGGAGCTATAGAAGCCCGCAAGAATTAAATGCGGATGACACGTATGATGTATCACATTATCCAGTCAAAAAAAAAAGTTTTTGTTAGAAAAGTAAATACACTGATGGTGTTCCTTCGTTATATTTCTAATTTGTAGATTCTAAACAATAAAAGGTAATCACGAATAGCCTTCGAAGTATGACGTTTAAAAGAAAAACTTCTTGTACGATATGTGGCCTCCTATGCGAAGCGAAAGTTTGTCTGCTTCTTTCACAGAGCTGTCGAGGATGCCAGAACGCCGAGATTTCATGGGCTAATTAAAGACAAAAAAATAGTGAATAGACCTCAAGGCATCTAGCATTGAGGTCTATCCTTTCAGTCAGAACCAATCAGAGCTCGGCGTCGTTCTGACGTCACCGCAATTCCTGCGAAAGAAGCAGACGACTAGCTCTCCGCATTCGTTTCTTTGTCAGCACTCGAGGGTACCTTGGCCCGGAATAAAAACCTCTGTGTGGTTAGCGGTTCGTCAACCGTCAGAAAAGTGCCGGACGTTCACTACTTGCGTGATGTAAGCCATGGAAATAGCTAAATATGGAAACGAATAATGAAAATCCTATCCCCATTTTTACTCATCCTTTTCAACCAATCAGACAGGCCTTCGGCCTTGTAACCGGTTGAATTGATAGAAGTGTAGGAGGTATCCCGAATTATTCGAAAACGCAGAACCTTGGGGATACGTGTTACTTGCGTTCGAACGCGAATACAATGATGCGAACGGGGAGAAACTGTCAATCAAATAGTTGCTTCTATAGCGCCTTGATCTAACGAATTTCGAAGTTGAGGCAAATAAACGATAAGATAATATAGATGCCTCCTGAAACAGTCGCGCATACTGGGAATAATTCATCTGCGTATCGTGCTTCGACGGAAGAAAAACAAAAGGCGATTTTAATCGCGCCGTTTTTTCCACCGCTTTCCGCTAGTCTCCACTCCGAGCGACGTCACTCTTCCACCGCTATTCTCGAAAAGTGTTAACAGTCCAGACGACTATATCTTGAGAGGTCGTTTCCCTCACCCAGATGTCAAACATGCATCCCTGCTGAGATTACCTCCATCGATCCTTGCGAGAAAAACAAAAAAAAACAAAACAAGTTGAATAGGGCATTCCCTTGTTTCACGCACCATATCCTTTGCCGACGACTCGACAGATATGAATCACGAGTGCGTTGGCGTCGAATCGAGTGTCCAGGTGACCATGCGCTTCCAGTGATTCCGTCGTCGTCTCCTCTTAAATCAGCGACCGTCGCCCCCGCACAAGATGATGCTCTCAGAAATTGTGAGCGGGTACATGTATATGCGTGACTCAGAAAACAAACGTACTGTTAACGCGTTGTAAAACGTTGTAAGAAAGTTGACGTAGAGTCGCCTTGAATTATGAACGCCTTGCTTTAAATCAAGATGTACAATGCGAAGAGCTCTTAGCGACATCAAAGGATGTTGCAATAGAGGGCTGTCCTGCGTCTGCTGGTGTTTTAGTTTCAGTTCATTTTCTATCCGATATCTTTTTTTCTCCATTTTCCTGCCACACGCACACTCATACAATCATGGTCACGCGTACAGACACACGCGTTCAACAATTACGCGCGCGGGCACAGACAGACACACACACACAAACGAGCGCGCGCATGGACACACACAAACACACACAAACGCGCACGCACGCACACAGCTATACACACAAACATGAGTGCACAAACGCACTAACAAACAAAAACAAGCGCGCATTTGCGCGCGCATGGCTTTTTGATCGTGCATTGTAAGATTACTGCACTTCATCGCAGCGGCGTATCCGTCAGCAACGCGCCTTCGTCTTCTCCGTCAAGTTCAAATGGAGAAAACAAAAAAGAAAAGTTCCACGCGCTCTTGCCAAGTGAAATCAAACAACACTCAACAGCGAGGTGCAAAATCGGAAAGGTCGTCGGCAACATTAGCGAGCTTCCTCGGGCGCGCCCACCAAGCGGCGTCGAGACGCTTCGGAGCGATAGCGTGGGCGACTACCGTCATTTCCGCTGATAAAGGCAGCGCGCCTCGAAAACACGGAAGCCCAACCTGCGCCGCCCGAGAGCGAAATCTACTCTGCCCTGACTCAGAACGCGTGCGGTAGATATAGTGCGTGTCGGCGAGCGCAGCAGTTTCTGCTCTACGCACTGGGGTTACTTGTATCTGTTACTATAAATAACAACTTTGTTCCTTTTTCTTTCGAATACAGGAACGCGGATCGTACTGTCATTACTTTTTGTGTGGGCATCTGGTGTGCCCACTGTCGATGAGAAATTAGGCCAGAGCAGTACCACTGCTAGCCTGGGGTCTTTAGCGTGCATCGCGATACACAACCGCTTGCCGGGCATACGATGCTCATCCAGGTCGAAACGGGCAGCGATCCTGGGTTCCGCAACGCGATTTAGCGCTGCACGTGCTCCGAGCTGCAGTCCAGTAACACTCTCGGCCACCGAGCCCCAGTTACGCCCACCCCGGTTGCAGTGAAGTCAAGTCAAAGAAGACGCAATTTTAGGGAGAAACGCGAAGGCGACGTTGCACCGGAATCACCAATAATCGGTTTATTTAAGTATCTCTTATGACTCCATGAAGGTATGATAGGCAAGATGGAGGTATGATAATGTGACGTAATTGTTTTTGTAATTATCTGCACTCTTAGCGTCGCCGGTTGTACCAGTTGTACCACTCGGCTATCAATCCGCTCGTGAAAGTTGAAACTTTCGGTTCCACGACAGTGCGCTGTACGGCGAACTGAAGTTTTGGGGTGTATTTATGAGACAAGGGGGGTGTAAGTACTACGCCCCCTATTTCTGAGAGTGTGGTTCGAATGCCGCGTGCGCAAGTTTCACTTTGAACTCATGGCCATGCGGCATTCGAAGCGTGTATCTCGCGGTGACTCGCGTTCAAATCTTCTTTTGTACGATGTAAAGACCCAAGACCGACACGCGGGCTTGACGTCACGGAGCTGCGGCGGCGCTGCGATCGCGCCGAAGCCGGGTGGTGTGGGCAGAAGGGCGCACGTTTCGCATGGGCGTCATAGCATTTGAGCATGCCGCGAAGCTGTGCAGCCGTTAATTGCACCGAAAAGTACAAAAAAAGTGATGCAGTGAGTTTCGCGGACTTTGAAAAGCACAGAAGATCGATAATATCCGTGAATCGAAAAGAATGGCCGCCTCGCGCGAACGATCTTTGTGCGGCAAGCACTTTCTTGAAGGCAAGGGCTGCTTCCATTTCAATCTCCGTCCCAAGGCTTGCTTATGTGCAGGGAAACCGTCGTCTGATCGAGGGCGCCCGGATTTAGTTCCCACGGTATTCGCGCACAAAGCACCGGCCAAGCGCTCGTCGGAGGCTCGCTACGCCCGTGCTATAGAAGCGTAAGGAGTTGGGCGACAGAACGGCAGTGTTGTAGGCGTTACCGAAAAAAAGACACGAAATACGTTACCCACTACTTGCGAATAAAAAGAACACGTTACCGACCTACGTTACCTCAAAATAAAAGGAACGCGTTACCGCTACCGATAAAAAATAGGGCACGTTACTTCTGCGTTACTTTTTAAATTATGATTTTACACATTTTATTGTTTTGACGGTACAGGTATGCATAAGCTCATATATCAAGAAACATTTGGTTCATGTAGAAACTGAACATAGTTATTTTGTCTTTTTTTATGGTATCACCTAAATACTCACGAGAAAAAACGCAGAAAACTTAGTAATTCACATGGTTTGACGCCTATAGAAACACGGAAAAAGTTGAAGTGTAATTTCTTTAAGACTTAGAAAGAAGTAGAACGAGTGACGTCACTCCGTTACTTGAAATAGTGACGTAAGTACGTTACCCGTCACTGAAAAAAGTAACGCTTTACCGGCAACGTTGTTACTTGTAACGTGTTACCACCAAGACTGCAGAACGGACAAAGCGTTACCGTTTGTCATGCCTTGTGGTCATCAGGGTAGGGGAAGTATGGTACTTGAAGACTCTGTGTGAATTTAATCAATTAATAAATACACTTCCGCAGACCCACAGTCCGCTCATCCTCGAGATACGTGTACGCCTGCATCGTGTTGGCCGTGAACTGGCTTGGCGAAAAAAACAACTAAATAAACGACGACGTGAGCCATCGACGTCGGTGGCAGCAACCTCACGTCGGGAGTCCAGCAGGCCTTGTTTACGGCAAATGGTTCGTCGAAGGCAACACCGTCCACGCACAGTTTGTTTCGATACCGCTACCGTTCAGGCTCGGGTAGCGAGCTCAAATTGTCGGGCATAACATACGACATATGTTATCAGGAAATACGACGCACAAATACAGCTAAAAGCGTCTCTACAACGTTAACAACGAGTGCACGCCACACAACCCAATGGCGAAAACAATGAGAGCCTGACCGCTTTTGCCCGCACAGCTTCCGCGCATGCGCGGACTTCCGACCGCGTTGGACAGCAGAGCCGCGCTCCGCGTGTCGGTTTGTAAGCACTGTGACCCCGACTTAGCAGTTCAAAGTTCGTGTTTTTATTTTTGAGTAAAATGCCCCCATGAATCTTCTCTTCAAGGGCTAATGCTAAAGTTGCATCACGATTCATAAACGTTGCATGAACAAGGCTGGAACAGACTACGGCAACGTCGTTCGAATTCGTACGTTCGAACACCCACCAACTGCTTGAACTTGAGCTGTAACCAGAAGTAAAACTTTATTTCTAAGACTCAGTAATGACTGACGTACGTCCTTTTGAGCGAGTCATGACCAGCCGTCACTTTTCGAATTGCGGGTGGTTGATTTTGCCCGAACATGATGTTCTCCACAAAGACCCACTGTATTAAAGCACTTTTTCCGTTGTCTGTTTCTGAACAATTTTTTCTTTGACGACGACGAAAGATGATAGGAGCGAAAACTCGTTTTATCGATGTGCGATGCATTACTTTTTTCTTAAGAAGAAAATTAATTGTATGGCCTGAAACACATTATTTTTAACAAAACACTGTGTACAATTGTTTTTAAAAGAAAATTTTTCTTTTAAATATAAGGAGTATCTTTCTTTTTCCCACTCTAAATTACTCAAATCAGAAACGTTTTCACGTCTTCCGTCGCGGTTTATTGATTAATTTTTTTTTCGTTTTCTTCTTATTGAGCATATTGTGTAACTCCTTTAACAAGCCATGAAAATTATGTTCTATAGTTTTAAAACAACTTCTAAAACAAATTTTAAAAAAAACCCGAAGGTGGTAAGGGGTTTCGGAACCCTCTAAGAATATTTAACAAACTTTCTTCCTTTTTTTTTTTGCGGGAATTATTTTGCAAGTCATCATCGATCCAACGGCGATCATCCAACGGCGGTCAGGTAAATGTCGATTGATGAAATATCGCTCGCTGATAATATCTGAGTAAGCTCTTTTCAAATTGATCGATAGTCCGTATCACATCAACTCCGATCGCAGCCAATGCTACAATCTGAAGGAATCAATCAAGCACGGTCTTGTACGCGTTAATGGAAAAAATGTAACCGATTACGATTTAAATCACTCTATTGAAGAAAGAAAGTGATTTAAGAATCACCAGAAAGTAATTGATTACTTTTCACGTTACTTCTTTTACTTTTCATTACGAAATGCGAACAGCATATATGTGAAAAGTGGTTACATTTTGTTTCTTTGATGTCATCCAAACCTTGTTAAGCTTTAACAGCGGTTTTCGGTCGAAGTTCTCGTCAGTCATCTTCCCACATTTCGACGCAAAACGAGGGACCGTAGACAAGCGCCGAAAGAAGAGACAGGGTCAGGAAGTTGACATAAACACTGGCGCACTCGCAGGTAACATTTATTGAAAAACCCATCCCTTATATAGCCCTGAAAAAAATTCAGCCCTATATAAAGAAATTCATATTATTTTGCCGATAAGGTTATGGATGTGTCACTTGTACACCTCGTACCTTTATCTGGGTTTCTGGCCAAACATTTAGTGTCGTCAAATGACGGGGAGCAGGGCTGTAGTGCGTGGTCAGATGTCCCAATGGGACTGGTCGTGTTGCCGCGTCAGGTTCGCGTGTGCGATCATTGAAACATCGCCCTGTCTGACCAATCTATACACACCCGCATAACAATGGAATTTCATACACAGCACCCGTCGTGCATTCTGTGAAATTTTTGCAGTATTTTTGTTTTCCATCTGTCTGCACCATCTGCGGGAGAGTTGATTTAGCGGCACAGTCTGGTCAGCTTGTCGCGTGCCGAAAAAACACAGGTACACGTCGTACCGGTCTGCCATCTTTTTAAGGTTGTAGGTTAGGGAGTTTTTTTTTTTATATACGGAATTCCAACTGGCCTTAGTGGGCTTCTATCACGAGGTTGCCTATGTGTCCCTTTAATCTTCTTGACTAGGCATTCCGCCACCTCCACTTGAACACTTACCGCTCATTCACACTGGAAGCGGATCCGCGTTCGCAAAGCGGTTGCGAACGCGGTTGTATAAAGATCCAGTGCAATTGCACGCGCACTTGATGTCATCGAGTGCGCGTGCAATTGTACTGGATCTTTATACAACCGCGTTCGCAACCGCTTTGCGAACGCGAATCCGCTTCCAGTGTGAATGAGCGGTTAGAGGGAAATCAGCCCTCTGCAAACGCGCTGCTTGTTTCTCAGGCTTTCTTGCGCATTGTGCTCATGATACTTTTTCAGAGACGCCTCAAGACACATAAGAACAACCCGTCGTTTCACAACCTTAGACTTCTTTAAGAAGGCGAAAACGTCCAGGAAGTGGTCCACGGTTATACCACAGGAGCTCTGTAACGGTACAACGCCGTTATATTAGATGCATGCTCTGGCGGACTTAAACAGGGGTTCATGCTTAGCTGAATAAAAAAAGGTCCTCTACGTCTACCGTGAATGCACTTCGCATTCCGTGATTCCCTTCTGTTAGCAAATCTATAACGCACTCTGAGGTTTGCATGACGAACGGGTCACATAGCTCTGGAGTGCTCAAATGCTTGCAAAGATATATCTAGCTACCTGAAACTGCCAAGAGTGCCTCTCGGTCACAATAGCCCCGAAGGGGACATCAGTTTTTGTGTATTTTTACGGCAATGAATATGTCCTATTCGAGTTTCTTGCTGGACTTGACACTTTTTTACAGCGCCGTCAGTTCCATAGCTCCCACACATCTCAAGAGCGCGGGGTTTTACCCTCGTCAGTGGGCGAGGACTGGCTTGCTTGAAATGCTTCTGAATTGCTTCTCTTGCCTTGGTTTTGTAGATGGCATCCGGAGCGATTACGAAGCCTCCCTCCTTCTCCGAGATGAGCAGATTCAGGTTGTGGGTCAGAAAGTAGTCCACGATGTAACTGGTTTTGAAGCTCCTCGTTGTTTGAACAACGAGCGTTGGAGGACTTCCACGCCGTCGCCGACGCAACGTTCTCTGTCCTCAAGTTTCGCTTTGCTCCCCGTCCATCTCACCAGTGACTGCTGTGTGACTGGGCGCATGCCGTATACGGAAGCGTCCTTCGAATCAAATGCTATGCCAGTGGAGTGGAAGATAGCACTGCTGAGAGAGACTACAGACGACATTTCCAAACAGCAGCCCAGTACATTGAGTTCTTCTGGCAGCAGACAAGAACAGCGCTGGTGAAGAAAACCAGCAGCCGCGGAGGAGGTCAAGAGGAAGTTACTGTGCTGGGAGAAGTGACGTGGCCACCGAAAATCAAGGATTGCCTGAAATACGGACCGAAGTATAGCCAGGAACAGCGCATGCTTCCATTCACACAGCTGTCAGTGCTGAGATGGATGGAAGTCTTGTGGCGAATGCTCGAAATTTACGCATGGAGAGCCGAAAAAGGGCAGTTGCAGTTTTTAGATTTCGGGCTGAGCCTTACAGGGGATCATATACTGTAAACGTCTAAATTTTCACGAGGACCTCTCGCGTATTTCGCAAATCGTCTGCAATTCGCGAAAAATACGCCCCGCGAACAATTCGGGCAATGTGTGAACGCTACGGAAACTTCACTCGATTCGCGAAAATTAGAACCCGCGAATGATTTCAAATTTACAGCTTTCGCCCGATTCGCGAAAATTTAAGCCCGCAGAAATTAAGGCGTTTATACAGTATGCTGGACTTACGAGCAACGCTCCAAGAAGGACATTCTCCCATTCAGCACTGTCCAGTCTAGGGTTGTGAAACAAGGGGTTGCCTCTATGTGTCTTCAGGCGTCTCTGAAGAAGTATTGTGAGCACAGTGCGCAAGAAAGCTCCGAGAAACTAGCAGAGCGTTTGCAGAGGGCTGGTGCCGGAGCGCCTAGTCAAGAAGATTAAAGGGACACATAGGCAACTTCGTTATAAAAGCACCGTAAGGCCAGTTTTAACTCTGTTTATGCACTCCATAACATACAACCTTTAAAAGGTGGCTGACCGGTACGACGTACCAGTGGTTTTTGCGGCACGTAACAAGCTCTCCAGACTGTGCCGTAAAATCAACTCCTCCACAGATGATGCAGAAGAATGCAAAACAAAACACTGCGAAAAAAATTCACAAAATACACGGCGGGCATTTCGTGTGAAATTCCAATGTCATGGGGTTCTGTATATATACGTTCCTCAGTCAGGCCGATGTTCAACGATCGCGCACGTGAGGATTACGCGGCAACACGACCAACCCCATCGGGGCATCTGGCCACGCACTGCAGCCGCTGTCCTTGCTCTCCGTCATTTGACGACTGAAAATTTTTGGCCAGATACGCAGATAAAATATCAAGAGAGCTACACGAGGCACTCGAAATCAAATCCCAAAGCACGAAGTGCACAAGTGACACGACACATCCACAACATTATCAGCTAAAGAATACGAATTTCTTGATAGAGTCCTGCACCGCTTGTAGCCATGACTGACATTTTTTCCACTGCTATATAAGGGATTAGTTTTTCAACAAATGTTAGTGGGCCAATGTTCACGTCAACCTCTTGTCCCTGTCTCTTCTTTCGGCGCTGGTCTATGATCATGAACCGATTGGCACAAATTGCCACATTAAAACGAGGGACGGTGTGACTGTTGAACTCGACAGACAAAACGTCGTTGAGCGCGTTGACATTCTAATCCTTCTGGTATGTTGGTATCTTTTTTAGTTGTCTAGAAATCAAATAAAAAGTGCCCAACGTTCGTGCAACATGGCGAGTGACGACGGGCAGACAGAGCGGTTTTGTATGCTAAACAACTGCATAATTTTAGCTCTCTGGGAAACATATAATTGATTACTTATAGTTGATTACAGAAAAATGTTAATTAAATTACAGCGAACGTTTCTGCAGAAAAGAAAGTGAAGCGTTAAAAAGTTACAACTACAAGTAATCAGTTGCAATTGTGACTCGTTATGTATACAAGTCTGATGAAGCAGCGCTAAAAGCGTATCGTCACAACGCTCGTCGTTTCTTTTTTTTTTTTCTTCTGTTTTTACAATTAGCGGGTGAACCAATCACGCCGAGTGAATGCGGCGTGATCCTGCGTTTTTTTTTTTTTTTTGTGCGTGCATGATTGGCGTAGCCGGTAGTAAGAAACGCACAAAGCCGATGAGCGTGCCATGACAATGCACTTTTGTTGCACTCCGTGGCTGGCTCTATCGGATCGTAGCGTTTTTCCGATATTTCCAATAACGATGTTCGAAATACTCCGCCGGCGCCTATGCGCATAGCATCATAGTTATCGGGACGCTTATCGGAGTTTTTCGAACGATCTGTTATAACTCTGTGAAAGGAAGTATGCCACCTGTGCTGGAGGCACTTGCTTGGGAGACCTCGAATCTATATTATTTGTAACCTTTGCGCGAGAATTAATTCTACGCACACACGCACGCTGTGTTTTTCACTGAACTAGTTTGTTAGAACGCAGAAATGTAGAAAGAACATTCCTGAACTATTTAATTAGAAATAAATCTGGAATTGGAAGCATTCGGAAAGTTGCGAACGTCTTGAAAACCAGCCATTTTTGCTACTTTGATTCACTTTTGTCTCGTTGGGTTCTCTCTCTGTCTCTCTACCCGTCTTTCCCGATACGTCGCTTCGGGGGGTTTGGAAGATCAACACACACACACACAAACAGATGCAATTTTGTGTAATGGCTGACGTGTGCGCGCGGCTGCGTGTTTCGCTGACTGACGGGGTCGGATCTCCGCGTCAGCGCCGCCTTTCTCGAAACGTCGGGACGAACGGAAGGAGGTTTCTCTCTCGGGCGTCCTCTTTTCGCGCTCTCAGCTTCTTTTTCCCAGAAGTGCAGCGAGACCAACGAACTTGAAAACAGCGGCAGCTTCGCGCCTCGAGACGAGCTCAACTCGGCAGCCCCTTATATCGAAAAAGCACCGCGCTTGCTCACCCTTACTTCCCTCGCCTATCCACTTGCCTTTTCGCTCTGTGTATCTTTTTCTATCCACGATTTTTCTCAATTTTTTCACTCTAGCTTCGAAGAAATGTGTGAAGGCGTGTTAACCGATGCGGAACGATTTCTGTAAACAAGCCGCTGCGCTCGTCATGGGACTTTTCCGCACACATGTAAAAAAAGTAGAAAAAACAACAAAAAAAAAACACGAAAAACGCATTAAAATGAGAAATTAATTTAATAAATAGTTCTACACCCATTAGTCACAAAACGAACTACAGGAGAGTATTTGCGATGCAGAAATTGTGAATATTTAATATATATATGGCGAGAGAATATTTTTGGAGGCGTCTGTAATAAATACGCTCGTTCTTTGCTTGTTTTTTTTTTTTTAATTTCATTTTTCCACGTAGAATGAAACGTATTTCTCATGTTTCGATGTTTGTGTAATTATTGCATGGTTTTTTCGCATATGTGTCCTTTAGGGGTGGAGTCGAAAATCGGATGATGCGATGGATTTATAATTTAAGACATAAGCGCTTTGGAGAAAAAAAATTATAAGAAAGGATTTTTATACAATCGTTGTGTTATTTATTTATTTACAAAGTACGTATATTGCCCTAAAGCATTATTGTAGGATTCTCTTTTTTTTTTACAATAGACTATGATAAGTGTGAAAAGAATAAGTTGTTATCTTTAACTGACACAATCTCTTTCGGAACGTCGTTCCACTTAATCGCGGTTTTAACATCGAATGAATTGGCAAAACTGTCAGTTATCTACCTTGGTACAGCAACCTTTGTAAAATTATCGGAACAGGAGGAGACGTAGGATGGGCTCCAAAAGATAGGCGGCTTTATCAATTCCTGTTTTGTTATGAAATACACGATGGAAGAATTTAAATCTTAGTTGTTTTTTTTCCCTCTACATCCGAGCGTTTCCCACTCCAGCACAGCTTTCATTTCTGTGTGTTACAGAAATTAAAGCTGTGCTGGGATGGAAAAGAACTAAGATTTAAATTCTTCCACCGTGTATTTCATAACAAAACAGGAATTGTCTTGTTAAGGATCATATTTGTTAAGTACAAAGCGCGCTGCCGGATTCTGAATTTTTTCGAGTTTGTTTTAAGAAAGTCGTGATATGGGTGTCATATACGACACACATGTAATGTAGGATCGTTCTTACTAAAGAAAAGTAGATTGTTTCTTTAACTTTGCTTGACATGGATCTGAAATTTTGACAGATAAAACAAAATACCTAACTTTTCGTATTGTTCGTTCTATATGAATGTTCCATTTTAGGGAATGTCCAAATGGCACTGCTAAGTAAACTTACTCAGATACAGTACTTAGGACGAAACTGTTAGGTAGCTATGGAAGACTAGGCGGCTGATTTCTCAAAAAATGTATATGACTACATTTATTCAGATTTATACCCAGTAGTAGGTTTACACCCAGTAGATTTACACCCAGTAGATAAAATGCTTATGTCGGTTTGCAATTTGGCAAGGTCGTCTGACGAGTTTATCTTCCTGCCTAATCCGCAGTCGTCGGCGAATAGTTTGATATGAAACTGTATTTTTTCGGTGATACCATTTATGTTCATAAGAAAAAAATAAAGGCCCTTCGATACTTCCTTGTGGCATTCCCGAAATAACCAGAGCTGGAGTGGATGTACTACCATTTAGAAGAACACGCTGTTCTCAGCCTTCTAAATAATCTCGTACCCAGTTCAGAACGTCGCGATCTATCTTCAGCATAGTTAATTTGTGCAATCTGATTTGGGACCGTGTCGAAAGCTTTGCGAATATCTAAGAACACACCGTCAACGTATTCCCTGCTGTCTAATGATCTGGATATCTGATGATAAAATTCTACCAACTGTATATTGCAATAATACCCGCTACGAGAACCGCGCTGTGAGGGGTAAACGAAATGTCTCGAATCCAAGGAGTAAATGCTCCTACAAAAAATGTGTTCAAACTGTTTGCATGATATCGATGTTAATGATAACGATAATTTTGAACATTGGCTATAGATCCGGATTTAAAAACAGCTAGTGGGACGTTTGCAATCTTCAAACTCATTAAAACCATCCCCGCCCTCGAAGATTCGCCGAATATAACAAAACAGATACCGGGATATAACAAAAAGATACCGGAAGGAGAAGTACCATCAGGTCCAACGGCCTTGATAGCATCAATTCCGCACATCAACTTCACAATACCGTTCATGTCAGTTGTAATTTTGGTCATTACTCTCTGCCCTGTAAAGTAAGCCAATGGAGCTGCTGGATGAGGAAACTCTCTGAAAAGCCCCCCCCCCCCCCACCCCCCCCCAAGAAATCTTTCATTTTGCTGGGGCCTCCTCTTCCCCCTCCCCATCGTACAGCATTTTGCCATAAGCGCCCCCCGGTCCCCCCCCCCCCCCCCCCCCCCCCGCCAAACAAAATCCTGGCTACGTGCCTGTCTGGAATAGAGGTACATTCTTTTCTGTGTGCATTTACGAACTTCCAAAATTCTTTTGGACCTCGTTTCAGATTTTTTATTAAAGGTGTAAAAGAACACTTTCTTGTTTCGTTTAATATGTATTTTAAGAAGCTTATTATTCTTTTTGTACCTCTGCTCATGTAGCACTGACCCGCTTTTGGAAACTCATCTTGCTTTCGCTATAAGTTTACAAATATCTGCATTAAACCAAGGTTTTTTTGCGCTGTTTTAGTTTTGTTTGATGGAATGTATACCTCCGCGAGTCCAAATACTTTTGTTTCTAAAAATCCACCACATAGCTTCGACGCCACTATTTTCTGATAAACAACGAAACGTATAGTATTAGAATTACAGCTCTGCAGGGATCGCGTCGTAATTGCCTTGGTCAAATACAGAAATACTTACCGTGAACGTTCCTCTTCCTTAAACATTCCGGGCTCTGTGAGTGCGGCAACGACCGCGCAATGATCTCATTTTTGGCTGGAGGAATCGTGACATCGGATACAATACGAGGAAAATTGCATTGAATAAAATCCAAGACAGCATTTACTCCTGTCGGTTTTTTAACATATTGTTCAAATCCAAATGCACCAATCATGTCAGCCAACATTGAGTAACTTTGGTTGGTGGCGTCAGCCTTGTCGTTTCGTTTTAGTGGTGACGACCTTCGTTTAGACAATATAATGAGGTGGACTAAATAAACGAGTAAACTGAGTTTGAGACATCGTCATATTTTCTGTTCTTTCTACGTTTTTTTTTTTATGTTTCTCTTCTTCCCCAGTCTCAGGTTAATTCAACATGGATAATATTCACCAGCTCGCCTAGCTCCAGCCTTGCTATATTTACTATATTTCCTATATAAGAATGTTTATCAGTTCATATTTTCCGAGCGACCGAAGCTTTGCACAACGATAGCAGTGGTGGAATTCATTTATGCTGCTTCAACACAACGCGCGATTGCTTACCGTTATGAAACGCGTCATTTCGATACATCAGTGTCAGTCGGAAGGGATCAAGGCCGTACGGTATACGATATACGTCGAACTTTTTTCTTAATGACAAGCAAAATAAAGGCATTGGTGTTTTGATAAGTTGAAATGTCTCTTAGCGTATATCTATTCATTAGTAACTTATTAAGGTCTCTGGAAGAAAGATGATAGAAATAAAAAAAAGATAATTAATTACGGACCTCAAATAGTTCAACTGCTTGGGAATGCTTTCGAGACAGTCTAGGACCTTGAAAAATGTCACAATTCCCCGCTGCCTAGCTGCAACAGCTCTATCCGCTCGTAGTACAGTTCTTGCTGAAAGCAGAAAAAAGAGACGGCTTCTGGAATTCGCCTGTCGATCAACACTGATTATCTCAGTATTTTCTTTTCCCATGGCAGGTTGCCAGCTGTGCAGAAATGCTCGGATTGAAAGATATCTCGACACATTCAATCGGTATGGCCGTCGAAGGGTTGGGTCAATAGTAACAAACATTACAGTGTTTGACCGTGACGCCTGATTGATCGATTTATGACATCGATGAAACTAACAAAATGGGCTCACGTTGGGCCATCAGCTCTGACTTGCTCCACTTTTTGACAACCGCAGTTGACTTCTAGTATCAGTTTAGCTTTTTTTGTTTTGCGCCCTGCTCTTGACCGCTTGCTCCAATGCCTTCAAATCCGCCAGTTGATTGAGACGTCACAAATCATCAATTCAAATCTCGTTCTTTTCGATTACTTACACACGAACGTCGTATCGACGTGTATCGTGTAATCACCTTACCGCGTGATGCACGACAAAGCATTCCAAGTCGTACTTCGCTTCCAAATTTACCCCCTGCAGCTAAAACAGAATGTTGCCGAACGAGGCCCACTCTCGTTGTCCACAAAACGAACTTCACTTTGTGTGTTTCTGTTTTATGAACGAAACTTAAGCCGGGTTTACCCTGCTTATACATCATACAAAAGACAGTCTGCATGCAGATTCGAATGCGAGTCACCGCGAGATCCGTGTTTCGAATGACAATGAGTTCAAGCAGAAAACTTGGCACGCGGCATTCGAACCACGGATATTGCGGTGACTCGTGTTTGCAGACTGTCTTTTGTAGGATGGATGAGCAGTGTAAACCCTTCTTTAGAGAGTGCTTTCCTTGCTTGAGCGCTCGTTCGAACAGAACGTTTTTCAGATCTTCCCGAATGTGGTATTGCGACTGCGCTGCACACAATGGGAAACACCTCGATGGGCGCTTTTCTTAGCAGCTTCCAAAGACCTGCATTTGGTCCGTGTGTGTAGCTCCTTTTTTTTTTACGAAAAACTGCCGCGCGCTTGGTCAAGCTCGTTTCATCGGGCTCGGCGGCGATCCGTCCAGTGGACTTGGAAGCCGCTGGCGAACCTCCCTGCTCCTGTATAATCGCGACTCTTCATCAATCTTGGGCCCTCACTTCCGCGTCGATGTGCGCTCAGGAGTCGGCACATTTGAACGCTCCTTTTATACAAAGGGTGTCGCCTAACGGCCTCCGATTGAGATTAACGTTTTGCTCGCAGTGCAGAACTCCACGTGATAAGCGTTATTTTTGCTTTTCTGACGGATCGAAATAAATAGATTATGGGTGTGCGAATATCGCTTGGAATAGATTAGCGCAGTGTCACAACTATATAAAAAATGATGGCGATTTTCTAGGCAATTGTGTTCATCAGATAGTTTAACGCGTACCATGTGTACACTTGATAGTTGTTCCCAGAATGAAGCGGTACTATAGCATCAGTGGTCTCAAACTCATTTGAGTGTGGGGGACATATCCCACATCGAAGAGGTCGAGGGCCAACGTAAGATGGGGAGAGGGGGGGGGGGGGGAGAGAGACAGACTTCGTGCTTTATGGTTTGTGTAAACTCAACGCCTTTCCAGTGATATTTTTAGATTTGGCGTGTTTATAAGACTACTTTCGGCCCTGACCTGATGCGATAAAAATTAAAATGACACGCCCCGCCAACGAGCTGGCATTTTTATTAGACGTACAATATTTTTAATAGAACAAGTATAGCATTTTAATAACAAATACACTGTCGTTCCAGCTGATCAATTCACCCAGGAATATGAACCAAGCTCAACATGTCGCTAAAAAAAGACAATCAGTTAATATGACAGTTGTAGCTATCCTGGTGATTTTTACTACAACACTCGAACAAATACTTCTGTTTTAATGGTGATATATATTTTTGAAGACATATTCCTGAGCTCGTAGCTTTACAGCCGAGATACATCCTTCAACAAATAGCTTGCGCTTGCAACCTAGTAGCGGGATTGTCGTACATTACGAAAAGACTGGGAAGCAAAATTTAAATCGAAACAAAAGGCAAATGAACTCAGATAAGTATAAACTATGTGAATACGTTAAAAGAGCAGAGTTATGGATGAAGAAAGAATCAACAATTAACACTGGGACAAAACAACCACATCTTTCACATGAAAGATGTGGTTGTTTTGCCCCAGCGTTAATTATTTATTCTTTCTTCATCCATCACCTGAACCAACACGCTCTTCTCCCAAGCAGAGTTTCTTTTGGAGAGAAAAGTAAGCGACGCGATGAGATCACCATGGCGCATGCCATTTCTAGCGCTCGAGACATGGGAGCCGGGGCTCGTAACCGCTTGCCTGCGGGCCGCCTCCCAGCGAGTCGCAAGTCGCGTGTTTCAGAGCCCTGCGGTACAGCTGATCGGACTGATGAACCTGGTGATCTTCCAGAGCCTTCCTTACACTGGAGCTCCTCTCCAGCTCAGTGCGCACAGGTGGTCGAGCTCCTCCTCGCCTACCCCTATGGTCACGTGACCTCCCCGTAAACCAAGCAGCGTCGAGCACCTCACTACTCCTCTCCCAACCGTCAACCAATCAGTTAGGAGCCTCGCGGTCACGCTTTTATTCGGGCGTCACGAAATGCCGAACAGCTACGCAAAGAACGTGTCAGGTTAAAAAAGCCGGTATTCAGTGGCTCTTCCTTTCACTGCGAAGGCTCTAAATAATGCAGTGCAATTCGATACGAACCAGTATTCTCACTCCCCTATGAATATATTATTAATTTAAAAGCGTAAACATTTGCATTATATATATATATATATATATATATATATATATATATATATATATATATTTTTTAATGAGGGTATAGTTGTGGTGTGCTGCTATTCTTCTGCGCCTCGTAAAGGGGACGTCTGCGATAGGATGTGTATGTCTGTGTGTGTGGGGGGGGGGGGGGACTCCACTAGCCGATGTGAAGATGTTCAGGGGATCATAATATTGTTGCGAAAGTACAGCTATCAATGCCACGTTATACTAGGAGACAGAACTTTCTATTTGGCGACATCCTTCTCGTCAGGCAGCTTCCAGAATGCACGATATTTCTTTTGTTTCGTCCGACCACCGAATCGTTTTATGTGACGGGCTATTTACACATCGCGGAGGAACACTAGCTGCCAGTAATGATTGTGTGGGAGGAACTTCTTGAGAATTCTTAACTGCTGTCTGACTGAAATAAGATTTGCTTGGCATGTGTAGAAAGCATCCACCCCCGGTTTCACTGGTCTGTATAATTAAAGGCCTGTTCACACATGCAGCGGAACGCTACAAGCATAGCGCTTACCCCGCGCTAAGCGTGTGCTGACGGGAGCGTTCACCAGCTTTGTATCGCACCGTCAAAATTGTTGCTCTTGGCAGACGATAAGCTGACGACACGTGAGCACGGCCAGAATGTTCAAGATACCCCAAAAAAATAAAAAAAATAAAGCTTTTTTTTTTTTTTTTTGCTCTATTCAGTTGTGTGTAGACTTATTTAGCTGGACGGCGCGTTTCTTCCGGGCGGAAAGTGTTTGAACCAACCTATTACATCTTCAAGAGAAATAAGTGCCCCGCCGTTTCTCTCCACTTTTATCTCGTTGTGCTCTTCGGGGGAAAGAACACATATGAGAGCGGAGTAATTTTGTATTTTAATTAGGCGCGCGTGCGTCGCTAAACGAACTTCCTGTACGGACCCGGTGCTTCGTTGTTTGCTTTTCGCGTCCATGTGGAAAAAGATCAGCGCGCTGTGTACAGCAAGCTCCCCGCCCGCGTTTTATTTTTTATTTTTTTCTACGTTCGCTTTCGCTTGGAGCCAGTGACTCTCGATGCATGGAGGCGCTTATCCGGATGGCTTCGCATCCTCTAGAGCGTTTCGAGGACACTATATACCGGATGAAATTAAACTCCCCTGTTGTCTCTTTTTTTTATAATATTTTATATTAGTATTATCATTATTTTAGCACATTGTCAGCTCTAATTGCAAGTGAGTGAATGCCTGCTTTTTGTTTTACATTGTATGTGCGTGTGTGTTGTGTACATGTGCACATTTGTAGGTGCATGCGTGGCGTGCGCGTCTGTGTTCTGTTTGTGTCTATGCGAGTTTTTTTTTTTTCCTTAGACAGGAAGCTTGTTGAAACTTTGAAGAATTAATTGACTTTGAAACTTTAAGTAGCAAAGACGGGATAAGATAAAGTGTTTCTTGCTGAGTTAACATATTAGTTCTCAAATCAGGCTGAGATGTTTTATGCTTGTTGCTACTTTCACCTCGTCGGTTTTAATTCTCTATTTTTAGAGTACAACTGAGTAACTTCCAAGAAGAAGCGAACTTTTTTTTTCTTTTAATTTCAGTCATCTTTAAACCTTTTTTTACGCGCATTTTATTTTTTATTTTTTTATTGTTCCGATTTTGTTTTTTAGTTGCCTGCGGAGTGTTTTTTTTTAAATAAATAAGGCCAGAAAAGTGCCGAGCCACGTTGCATGCATAATGCGTTGCTCCTATGCTAAAGGGGCACTGACAGAGTACTTATGCTCGCCGAGTTTTTTTCTACCCAGAACACAATTTTCGGCTTGATATGAGTTTTCTTTCCGCCCGAAAACAGCCGGTCGAGAATCGGCCGGTTTTAGTCGCGCTCACTCCTCTCTTTTCCGTGGTCACGTGGCGTTCATATGTGTGCCAAATATATTCAAAGTCGTGGGTCATCTAAGGCACACATATTCAATTTTAAAAACCGAAAAGAATGCGAACCACATTTTTGTGGCATCCAAGAAGCTGCAAATACGTTGATCGAAAAAAGATATTGCACAGATCAGATTAAGTACATGCACACGTCATTCTCAATACGGCGACGTACCGCGGGTATAGACCTTTTCATCCTCCTCCGCATGGGCGCTGCCATCTTGGAATCACGTGACGCGGCAGCCATTAGGTTGCTTCAACTTGCTGCTCCGCTCTCCCCTCCGCGCCTTGGCGGATCCGTTGTATTCGTGTTTTTCGGCGGGCTTCACCGTGCTTTCTTGTCTTACTTCGGAAACTTTAGTCCGATACGTCTACTCGACGACTCCTGAGGTTTGTTTACTAATAAAGGCGGAGTATTCTCAGTAACAAGCGCGTATATTTATATAGCGCATTTAGAATCGCAAGGCGTCAAGAATAGTCAGCACAGGGAGACTATCTGCATTCCCTGAAAGTATCGTTCTTTGTATTCATAATATATCGAAAACAGCTTCTTTTGATTATGTGAGGAAACTCGCGGAGGAGATAGACAACGAACGTTTAACTTGTATTATATCTTAGGCTAAAAGTAAAGGTACGTCAACATCAAGCGATTTGTTTGTTCAAAATATCACACCTACATGTGTATGAGGTTCTCAATCTCCTTTTTGCGGCGTAGACATTCGGTTGGTCGGTTTACTTATGAAGTTTAAAAAATTGTATATCATGCTCGCTCCCATTTCGGCAGTCATTTAAATGATTTATTGATTACATTAAGATAACCAATGCCCTCCACTTAATTTATTTAACAGAAAGGTTGGGACCTCCAGCGTAAGAAACTCTCACGTACACTTAACAGTAGCGAGTTTTAGAACAGCGTGCACAAAGAAATAACGTCGTTTCTATTTACAATGTCAAAACGCGGTTTCGGTTCGGCGCATGCGCAATAATGACGACGCTTTTTTAATTTTTGCTTACGTTGTTTTATCTTTTGCCAGCATCTAAAATCCGCAATAATTAAGCCCCCCCCCCCCCCCCCCCAAAAAAAAAAGGAAAAAAAGAAAAAGAAGAACCGTCTTAATAGTATTTGAGTCCAGGATTGTCGATCGCGAATAGATGTTTACTTTTTGTGGCTGGCTACACCGAAATTTATAAAGCGAATTTGTGCTAAGAAATAAATATTTGTTCACACTGGTTCGTGAAGTGGTGCCTAGCGCTAGAATTCAGGCAAACTTTCCGAAGTATTTCTCCTCCTGCGCCCTTTAATTTTATTTGGCCAATTTTACGGAAGACAAATGCCAGATTTAATTTGAAGGGCCTGTCACTTATATCATATCCCGAGTAAGCAAATGTTCATATAAAAAATGTATTTCCTAGGGCGAATATCGCGAAATGCTGCTTATGAGTACTTTAGCAGGATTGATAATTTAAGAAATTTCCTACTCAGCCTGTCAACACATGCTTGAGTACTGAATTAAAAAAAAAAAAGACCGAGACGATATTATTTGTTTATATCAATTATCTGCGTCATTACACGATACGTTTTTATTCTGCGAAGTTCACTAAAGGCTGGGTGCCCACGAAAACCAAACAGTGAGTTGTAAACTCGCGAGTTCATCTGTTCTGGCCGATTCAGAATATTGCTAATAAAGCTGTCGATATGCTTCCCCCTTCTACATTCACATGTTAATTTCTTTATTAGTTTGTTTTTCTGGAAACTGGTGTCATCGGGTACGGTTATACACGGTGGTAATCTTCCCTGCACATCAGTCAGGCGTTTCGCAACCGACCATAATCAGATATATCAATGGAGTTGGTAAAAAGAGCCCACAATTTAAGCTAAAATACACCTCGTAGTCATCAAAGTGGATCCATACTACTGTTTCATTGGTTGTGTGCTACCAGGAAAATAATCGTATTGAAAAGCTAAGCAAAAACAGCGCAAAACAGCAACATAGCCGCGCTCACGTTGAAACCGAAACCAACCAAATTGAAGCAACCTAATGGCGCCGAGTGCGTCAGCGCCCTCTGTCCGCCGGTGGGGCAACTACTAAAATGAAAAGGTCTATACCGCGGGCTGGACGACGCGATGGTGGCGCACGACACAGATTAACGTTGCGACCGGGCGTGGGGCCGCTACTTCGGTACTGTCGTTCGTGGTACCGGACAATCGATCTTCAAACGCAGAACATCGAACGGAAGGGATATAAGTGCGAAACATCGCACGGATAACGGTGCCCGCAACTTCGCCGTCTGCTTCAGACGCCGGAGAAGCGGGAAAAAAAATCAGGTCGGGTTCAGCCACGTGACTTCCGGCCATGAGCTTCCGTGCTCATGTTTCGGTATCGAGCATTTGAGTCTTTTTGGCTTTATAAAAATATACGTGACTCTGTAGCAAAATATTAAGTAGTCTCCTGACATCATATTAAATCGCCTGGCAAAAAATAAACATAAATATTTGGGGGTTGTCATTGTCCCTTTCGGTTGAGATCGCAGCAAAATACTACAAGCGTGAGATAGTCGGCGCTCCAAGTTCTGGCTCTTGCTTTTCTAGCGCGAGCGCTCCTTCTGCGGAAGAACGTTTCAAAGCAGCGATGTCGTGCTCTCACACTTGTGGTATTGGCCGCAGTCTCAACTTACAGGTGCCTGAGGAGGTTTCCGAAATCCCCTAAATATGGCGATAGCTCACTCTACTGGCTCTAAGCTTCCTAAAAATCCCTAAATCATGACGATACGGGTCTATTTCCCTATTAAAAAAGCAATCAAAGATCGAACACACCGAGGTTTTCTCCGGCGATGGGAGGAGCATGTTCCAAAACCAGGACCACTGTCAGCCAATAGCAAGCGAAGGATCCTCTCGCCTCCGAGCAGTGGAACCGCGGTGTGATATCTCGAATGCGTACAAGGCGTTGCCCACACCAGCCCAGACTACACTCTAAAAAAAGTATGTGCGTCTGCTTTCACGCACAACACTCGGAGAACCAATCAGCGCAACTTACGGAGGCAGCTCAGCGAATGACACTGCCGAAACATATGTTTAGACCAAAAAGCCCAGTCTGAGTTGGGACATTAAGCAATGCAAAACGTCACGCTTGCATTGCTTATTGTCACAACTCAGTCTGCGTTTTTTGGTCTACACATATGTTTCCGCATCGTCATTCGCTGAGCTGCCTGCGTAAGTTGCGCTGATTGGCTCTCTGAGTGTTGTGCGGGAAAGTAGATGCACAGGCGTTTTTAAGAGTGTACGATTCAACCCAGCAAGCGCGCTCGAAAGCTGACAACCACACACGTCACCTCTCTCAAAAAAAAAAGTTATGTTTTTGTACGATTATTGCAGTATTATGTTCCCTCCAAAAAAAAAACATTTTTTGACTACTTTTATGTGGATGTATCATCTACAAAAGCGTGCATACTTTTTAATTGCAGCGTTTGCAATCCCGAGGAAATGTCGCGTTTTCATTGCGTTTTCATTGGTCACATGTCGTCCTGGTTGCCGGAACAATGCCGGTGATGACCTCAATGTGTTCGATCTTTGATTGCTTTTTTAATAAGAAAATCGACCCATGGTCGATTTTCCTATTTTTGTGACTCATGGATTTCTAGCTTAGAGCCCGCAGAGTAAGTTATCGCCATATTTAGGCGATTTCAGAAACCTACTCCGGGCACCTTTAAGGGTGAACGGAGTATAGCAACAACCCAATACTGTTTCCTATTATATAGCATTTCTGAGTGCGCAGCAAATACGTTTTAGTTTTATTTTATCAGCTGAGCAAGCGCGGGAACTTATTTTCTTAAATTTAAAGTTCACGCTCATTACTAATATTGACTCCCCGTACTAATTTAAAGGGTGTAATTATGTTTAGTGCATGCTTAGCTTGACGATGTAATCACATTACATGCTTACGTTTGCGGAAATCATAAGGCATGTACGAAGCGAAGTGTCTTGCCGAGGCCGACTACAAATTGAATCGGTATAGACAATTTTTACCGTAAAAAGTTAAACGGGACGTGTAAACATCTGATGGGCACAGTTAATTAGACAAGCATTAGGCTTTTAATAATAATAATAATATTAACAGTAATAATAATAATAATAATAATAATACATTTATTCACACATGTAGAATCAACAATGGAATTACGGGTCCGGTCAAAGCCAGCATGGGCTTGTGGGACCAGGCCCTGCAGTAAAAGAATTCGGAAGTGCACATTGTCACGAGGAAGAGAAAAGAAAAAAGACAGTTGCACGAGACAGTGGCAGTGGCACAAGACAAAACAAAGGCACGAGATAAAAGGCATAGTTTCATGAATCCAAACCATCACATGTTGTAGGATGAGCACTATGCACACGATGCGTTGACCCCGTTGTCTGAAGGATTGTAGCTCGAAGTGATCGAACGACGAGGGATCACTGACACTCATGGACACGAAAGCTTGCACATACCGTAGATTGTAACTGTGTCGCTGTTAAGGTGGCATCGCACACACACACCAAAGTACCGAAGTAAAGTGAAAGAAAAAACAACCATGAGCATGTGGAGACTATTGTCTATGTCCTTGATGGGTGCAGGCCTGTGTCAGACGTCTATTTTTGGTATTGATAGCCATCATAAAAGACAACATAGTACAAGGTGCCGGTGCATATCTGAAATTAGGGTTGTGTTGGATGCGCGCTGGCCAAGAAGTATGGGGTCAAAATTTGATACCAATTCCGCGTGCTTTATATCATTGCATCGATACGGCAGAATACATCTTTCTCAAGCTCTTCGTCAATGTTTTGTTGGAAGTAATTGCCAAAACCGACTCAGGGATGCTATTGAAGACATTAGGCACATAGAATATACGCAAACTTTCACCATAATGGGTCCTTACATGAGGAATTTGGAAACGAAGATAATTTCTTAGGTCACGAGATGGTAAGGATGGTATAATAAACTCACTGTCCCAAAAATGTCTTCGTATTACAGTCTGAAGGAACAGGGAGTGAAACGTAGGCAATTCCAAGAACGAGAAAAGGTTGACATTTTTTGAACATTCTGTGTTGTATGCAATGCTCTTTAGAGTATTTCGTAGACTTCTGTCAATTCTTGACTGCCATAGAAGGGGGCAATTAAAAAAAATGGTGATGCCATACCTCAGGACACTGTAAGTAAGAGCATGCATTATACATTTTCTTATAGTTAGCGGCACATATGCCTTAATATGGTACATCATACAAGCGACTGTTCTCAGCCGTTGACATAGGTATGACATGTGGGTGTTCCAAGATAGGTCGCAATCGAAGTGAATGCCCAGGTACTTAATCGTGTTAACATAATGAACAGGCTCACAGGTAGAACATGAGCAGCATGAGTTATGAAGAAAGAGTGGGGCGGTTAAACTCACGCTTTTTAAAGGGTTGCGGAAACAAATAAGCTTTGTTTTGGTAGTATTTACTCGAAGTTTGTTTGCCTGGAACCAGTCCATTGCCTTATTGGCATCTACTAGCAGCATGTTAACCGCATGGTGATATGAAATATGTTGAGACAATAAAACTGTGTCATCTGCATATTGTAGTATCACACAGTTCGTCGTAACGGATGACATATCATTCACGTAGATGTTAAAAAATAAAGGAGAAAGAATTTAACCCTGCGGGACACCAGATGTTAAAGAAACTTGAGAGCTGTGGAAATTATCTATTGACACAATCTGAGAGCGATTAGACAAGTAATTCTCCAAAATGGCATGAAAGGGACCACGAAAGCCGATCCTATACAACTTGTCCAACAGAAGCTTGTGATTCACAGTGTCAAAAGCCTTAGCAACATCGATGAAAAGAGCACATGCGTACATATTTTTGTCAAAAGTTAAGTGTAGTATGTTCGAAAAATGTTCAAGTAGGTTAGTAGTACCTCGACCAGATATAAATCCGTATTGATTTGGTGTGAATATTGCGTGTTTTTCAAGGAAACTGGACATTGCAACAAAAATATGCTTCTCTAATATCTGGGAAATGGATGACAATATTGATATTGGTCGGTACGAGGAGACTTGGTTTGGCGCACCACCTTTAAACAGAGGCACTACTAAAGCGCTTTTTAATTCATCAGGAATATAGCCCGTTTCCAAAAAGTCATTAATCAAAGTGAGAAGTACATTTTTTAGAGACTCGGAATTTCGGCATAAGTCGTGTACAGTAATGTCGTCGACACCAGCAGATCTAAATCGCTTGAATCCGAACAGATACGACCGTAATTCGAAATCTGTCAGAGGAGGAAGAAAGGCAGATTCTTTGTTGAACGGCATTCGCGGTGTGGGAATCCTATCGCTGCTAGACGGTACCGTGGCAGAGTCTGAGAAAAAACGATTGAAAGTGTTCACAGTTGCTAACATATAGCTCCAAAATGTTTCCTTAGTGTCTCATAAATGTTATTCTTCAAATGACCTCGAGCCTCATTTATTAGAGCCCAGGTTTTTCTTGAGTCGAATCTGGCATCCGAAATCTTTTTTGCGAAGTATGTTCGCTTCGCTGATCGAATAAGTGCAGTGACAAAATTTCTATGAATCTTGCTTTCAAGTTTGAGAGCAGCATTATTAGGGTAGCGGCGACTCTTCTTCCAAAATTTCTCTTTGAGATCAATGGCGTTAAGAATGTTAGAGTTCAGCCAAGGGAGCTTAGGGTTGCGTTTTTTGACGTAGACAGTTTTTCTGGCGTTGTTCCGGAAGTGTACAACAACATCGATAAACTTTCTATATAAATTCCCACGGTGTACAGAAAATAAAAAACCTTCCCAGTCGTAATCTTTGATGAACCGATCAAACATTTTCAGATCAAGTCTCTCCAGACGACACATTCTGTTAACATCAGTTGATTTTCTAGAAAAGAAAGCAAATTGACAGGCCACAAAATAATGGTCTGCAAGCTTTTGCGAAATGACAGCGGAATGGACAGTACTATCTGACGTTCGAATGTTAATATGGTCGAGGCAGGCTGAAACCAGATTCTTATTAAGCACTTCTTCCCTCGTGGGGCCTTGAATAGTAGAAGTTATCCCCGTCTCACAAAGTACTGACAAATAATCACAAACGATTTACTTAGAAGGGGATAGAGTGTCGATGTTAATGTCCCCTACCAGGCATAAATGTGTTTCATTAGATAATCGCTCCAAGTTTCTTTTCAACTCTGCTATAAAGTTGGTGCAGCTGAATGAGGGAGGTCTGTACAATGCCAGCAGACAAACAGTGTGAATGGCATTCGAGATATTAAGGATTAAGCTCTCAGAATACATAAACGACACATCGACTTTGGAGGTGGACCAGGAATCTTTTGTGAAAACGCCAATGCCGCCTCCACGAGTGGTTTGTCGAGTGCAAAAATAATCATGGAAGCCCGATAATTTATACGGTGACAGAGATTCAGCACTAGCATTTATCTCTGTTAAAACTATCGCATCAATTCGGCCACTCACATCTTCAAGGATAACCGTAAGTTCGTCCCAGTATTTTCGAATACTACGAATGTTTACGTGCAAAACAGTAAATGAATCAGGAGAGGTTGCTAACGATTCATTAAACAAATTAAAATTGGCATACTTGGAAAAAGAAAACGTAGCCATTACACGATGAGGTCTATGTCGTTACGGTGCAAGATCTTTATCAGTGGAGCGCCTTCTTCCTTTCTAGCAAATATTCGCGCATTTTTGACCCAAACAAATTTAAAACCGTATTCCTTGCCACGAGAACGAGCCATCCAAAAAAGTTCTCTGTTGGGCTGAGTCAAGTTGTCATTAAAGTACACTCGTTCAGATGTTCTGGAGCCAAACGATTGCCTCAACCTGCTGCGTGATTGCATCCAGCGTTCCTTGATGTCAACGGAAGCGAACCTGACCAAAATGACTGGAGTTTCGGCACGTTTGTTTGGTATCTTGTATGCTGTTACGACGTCCGATGGTTGATGCCCCGCCAACTCAAGCTTGAGTGCCAGCCCAGTCAAGGCTGAGTCAAGACTTTCGTTAGGAGCAACTTTCAGGCCATGTACTTCCATGTTTTGAAGGCGAGTGTGTTGTTCACTCTCGTTGATTTCACTTTTTAAGCGCTGAATAACTTGCTCCTGTTCAGAGACCGTAGCTTTCAGCGTTCCCATCTCCTTCCTCAGATCCTTCATTTCTTCTGCATGGGAAGTTGTCATGCTTAAAAGGTCCTCGTACTTTTTGCCTAATGCCGTGATCGAAATCTGCACTTCTTCAACGGTGGTTTTCAGCAGTTCTATGGCTGGCTTGAGAAGCAGAAGTTCGCTCACTTTAGCGGGCAGCTCAAGGAGTGAATCAACGCTGACCTTGAGGGAAGGGAAGGAGTCTAGCTTCCGATTCATCAGTTGTATTTGTGCTCCGAGCAGGCCGGGATCGTCTAATGACCTCACTTCGGAGTTCACGTCGACTGCTTCCTCACCGGAGCGAGCACCCTTAGTGCGGCAGATTTTGCATGTCCACTTTATCTTCTTCTCGGCGTTCATGGCAGCAAACGTGGACTCCGCGATACCGGAGCAGGATTTTCCTAGGTGCAGGTTATGCCCACAAGATGAACACGTCATGTGACGTCCGTCGGGCAGAATGGCTTTTAAGCAAGCGTCGCAGGTTAGGGACATGACGGGAGCCTTGTACTAAGTGAGAGACAGTGTTAGGCCTAGTCAGGTCGGTCGGGTCAGCAATCGCACTCAGGCTCAGCGGTACGTTGGTCAACGCAAGATGCTATCTATTACGGACGAGGGATCCTTTAGAGCTGTCGTAGGGCTGGGCGTAGGCAGAATAAACCCATATAGCAATATTTACAAGAAAAAATAGCAGAGCTCACCGATGGAATGTGCACTCCCGATCGTCGTCGTCGTCGTCTTCCAATAATAGTAGTAATAATAATAATAGGATCAATATTAATAGTAATAATCAATAATAATAGTAATAAGAACAAACTTTTTATCTAAAGTGCCCCCCCCCCCAAAAAAAAAAAAGCCCAAATATTTAGATTGGTACACTTTCACGAAAACACTTTAACTAAGAAACAAATATATACAGGATCACACTTGAGACACGCTAATACAAATATATAGTATCAAATATAAAATATATAAATTTGTTAGTAATGAGCGAATTACTCAGAGGAAGTGGAACTCAGAAGCCACAGATGTGGAGATTCGGAGTGGCGACACTGTTAGAATGCGACTGGACCCGAAAAAGGGGTAAAATTTTGCATGACAAAAAGAAATGAACTTATATATATATATATATATATATATGCAACCTTATGTAGAAAACCTAACTCACGAGCCTCCCTTCTCTTGGACTAAAGTGAAGGAGAACATTTTTCTATCTGATATCTATAGTTTCAGTGTAAATACGCCATTCAAAATACCTGTCATAAACTACACGGATTATTATTTTTTTCCTAAATGTGGTAAAAAAATTGGGTTGTGTGTACGTTTATACAACCTACAACTTAGTCTGCCTCAACGGGCGACTTCTCTCCCAGGTGTAAATGAGCAATTTAGCCTGTGCAGTACCACCGCTAGCCTGGGGTCTTTAACGTGCATCAGGCCTAAATGAGTTCAATATATATGCACTCTGTTTTTGTTAACAAATTTAATTTCACGGACCTAAATTCAAGTCACAACCTTACTAAAGAGTTGAAGAGATGAATCAAGCTATACAACTTAAGCGCCGTTCACACATACGCAATCGAGTAAGACCGAGAGAGACCAGACCGGTCTTTAAGCCTCTTGCGACGTTTTAGAAACAGCGCCGCTGCAGCGCATCTGGTCGTAGGTCGCAAGAGGCTTAAAAACCGGTCTGGTCTCTCTCGGTCTTACTCGATTGCGTGTGTGAACGGCGCTTTACTCATCCGCAAAAAGAAGCAACTCGAAACTTTCAACACACGACACCATATTATTTATAAATACAAAAAAATAAAAGAGGGCCCTGAACCTGTCCCTGAGGAATGACAGGCGTTGAAAGAAAGCTGTGAAAAAAAAAAAAAAAAAAAACTGTCTACAACACGAACAGGGTTCGTGAAAAGTAACAAAAAGCTCTTAAACCAATTACATAACTCTGGATAAATACCATGTAGGAATAGCTGGTACAAAAGTAATTTGTGACAGCCTTTTCCAAACGCTTTGTTCATATAAAAATGTATGGCATCAGCTTGTCCTATATTCGTGACAAATGGCGCGCAGGAATAATAAAAAAGTACACCGATTGGTCTCCACAGACCGACCACTCAAGTATACATGCTGTAAAACTGTTAATTTTTGATGAATGTAAAAAAGAAACCGCGTATGAACAACAATCTCAAAAACCTTAAAAAATCCACAAAGTAAGGAAACAAGACGATAATTTGTAACAACGGAGGGAATTACACTTGAACTAAGCGAAAGGTTAAAAAAGTGTTTCAAGACAGGAATGAGTGACCGCCGCATCTTTAATGATAAAGTTGGGTACGCCATCAACACCACTCAAAATCTTTGGTTTCCGTTCTCATACAGCATCAGTTTTTTCGTCAAAATATAACGCACAGAGACAGGACAGTTAACTAAACCGACTTTTAGGAAAAATTGAAAGTCACCGGAGCAACATCTGCTAAACTAGTCGGCGAAAATATCTCCAACTTTATCGGGCAATGAACGGTAATGAGTGTCATCTATCCCATCACGAAAGAAAATTCCTTGTCTGGATATGCAACATAGCAAACTGCCAAAAACGTTTTGGTTGGCGATTCACTATTATCAAAACTGTTAATGTACGATAATTACTAATTTAAGTAAAGCAAAAGTCGAACCAATTTTTTCTTACTTTTTTTAACTCGGTGAAAAAAAAATTGTTGCAGGTAAGATTTTAAACTTTTTTTAGAACCAATTAGGTTAGATGGACGATCAAAAGGTACAAAAACAAAACTTCGAGCTATTTATAATCTGTCCAACTACATATTATCTGTTCAAAAGCAGGGTAAATCGTGTTTCTACACAAAATTGCACATAAATCATCCCTCTATTGTTCAACCAACTTGTGCTCTTCAGTAAGTCATTATTTATTTTTTATCTATTTATTTCAGTACCTTCAAGGCCCAGGGGGCGTTACAGGAGGGAGTGGTGGAAAACATAAAAACAAACAACAGGTAGTAAATACAGAAATTGAAACAGAGAATGAAAAATGCAGACAACGCCGGTTATTAAGAAAGTACATAACACTCAATGGCGGATCTGAAAGTGAAATCGTCGGTAATCATTGCGATGGAGGCGGGCAGGTGGTTCCATTCGTTACTAGTCCTTGGGATAAATTAATCGAAAAACAAGTAAGTGCGACAATGTGGCACGCCTACTTTGTTATGGTGGTCTGAACGAGATGAGACGTATGATGGCTCTGAAAAAAGTTCAGCTTTGAGGTGCGGGTTGTAATAATATGTTTTATGAAATAGCGTGAGTCGCGATATTTTTCTGCGCAGAGAGAGGTTCGGAAGGTTCAAGGTTTCCTTCATAGAGGATACACTAGGTGAACGGGAGTAGTTCGACAAGACAAAACGCGCGCTGCGATTCTGTATCGATTCTAAGTTATTAGTAAGAAATTCCAGGCCTGGGTCTCACACCGAAGTTGCGTACTCCAGTTTAGAGCGGACGAGAGTTTTGTAGAGGAGAAGCTTTAAAAATGATGGTGCCATAGAAAAGTTACGACGCAAATATCCAAGCATGCGGTTAGCGTTATTTACTATATGTTTAACATGCATTTGCCAAGGCAGATTAGCTGTTATGTGAACCCCTAGGTATTTGTATGACGTTACTTGTTCAAGTGCACTGCCTGAAAGTTGATAATCGTAAATGTTGCCACAAACGGTCTGACGCGCAATCCTCATTACTTTACACTTGTTAGTATTTAGACGCATTTCCCAGATATCACACCAATTAGAGATTTTGTTAAGGTCAGACTGAAGCACATAGGAATCGGAACTAGTAGAAATGACTCGAAAAATGACGCAGTCGTCAGCAAACAACTTGATGGATGAGTTGATAGAGTTAGGAAGGTAATTAATGTAGATGAGAAAGAGAAGAGGGCCAAGCACAGACCCTTGCGGCATATCTGAAGTGACGGGGGACGAGGATGATTTGAAGTCGTTAGCAACTACAAATCAGCAATATTCGCCCAATGCGGAAGAGCCAGAGAGATAAAATAGCCCTTCCGTGGAAGTTTCGAAGAGTGTACAAACAGCTCTGGGCGTGCTGCTTGTCGATATTTTCTGGCACGTTCGTGGGAAATATTTTTATTTCCTAAGCTAACGCCTCGTCGTTTTTCTCTCTCTTCCCCCCCCCCCCCCCCTTTTCTATCATTTCAGGGGATCCTGATTATGTACGACGTTACCAACATGGACTCCTTCAACCACCTCTCTTACTGGTTTAGGAACGTCGAGGAGGTAGGTCTACGGTATATATATATATTTTTCTTTTCAGTTAAACCCACGCCTTCGCCCCCACCACCATGTCCGTTATATATATATATATATATATATATATATATATATATTGTGAGACAGAGACAGGTCGGTCAGATGACGGTTTTTTTATCAGAGTCTGATAGCTATAGAACGTTTCAAAAAAAGGTGCCACTAATCAGCTGACGATGCCGATCGCGCCACCCACAGCCAAAAGTGACGACGACGATGTCCTTGGGCAGTGCTACGCAGAAGCGCCCTCACAATATATATATATACCATGTCCGTTATATATATATATATATATATATATATATATATATATATATATATATTGTGAGACAGAGACAGGTCGGTCAGATGACGGTTTTTTTATCAGAGTCTGATAGCTATAGAACGTTTCAAAAAAAGGTGCCACTAATCAGCTGACGATGCCGATCGCGCCACCCACAGCCAAAAGTGACGACGACGATGTCCTTGGGCAGTGCTACGCAGAAGCGCCCTCACAATATATATATATACCATGTCCGTTATATATATATATATATATATATATATATATATATATATATATATTGTGAGACAGAGACAGGTCGGTCAGATGACGGTTTTTTTATCAGAGTCTGATAGCTATAGAACGTTTCAAAAAAAGGTGCCACTAATCAGCTGACGATGCCGATCGCGCCACCCACAGCCAAAAGTGACGACGACGATGTCCTTGGGCAGTGCTACGCAGAAGCGCCCTCACAGTTTTCCCCCGGTTGCGGAAAGGTGGCCACCTGGCCACAGAGGGAAGGAAGGGGTGGCGTTGAGCGGGGAGTGAAAGGTTTGAGTCGGGAGACGTGAATCTGTTCGCGGCTGCGGTAGCGGCGATCGGTGGGTGTTTGTACTGGTTCCACGAGAAAGTTGACAGGAGTTGTTTGAGCGATGACGCGGTAGGGACCGATGTAATGAGGCATTAACTTTTCAGAGAGGCCGGCCTTGCGTGTTGGCAACGAGACGAGAACAAGGTCTCCAGGTTGAAAGCTGACGTTCTTGTGGATGGAGTCGTGTCGGGTTTTCCGTTCCTGTTGGTGTTGAACAGTGCGAAGTCGCGCAAGTTGACGGGAGTCTTCAGCACGGGATACGAGGTCATCGAGGAGAGTTGTATGGGGCTCAGTTGGAGTATTCTCGAGTACTGTGTCGAGCAGTGATGTCGGTTGTCTTGCGTGGACGAGCTCAAATGGCGAGTACCCAGTTGTACTTTGAATGGCCGTATTATATGCGTATGTTACGAATGGTAAAATTGCATCCCAGTTGGTATGATCTGATGATACGTACGTTGCGATCATGTGCGCAAGGGTACGATGAAAGCGTTCAGTGAGCCCGTTGGTCTGTGGGTGGTAAGCGGATGTTGTTTTGTGGATGACTGCACAAGCAGCTAAGACCTCTTGCACTGTTTGTGACAAGAAGGTACGGCCTCTGTCGCTGAGCAGCACGCGGGGTGCTCCATGTCGGAGGAGTAGCTGGTGGACGAAAAAATCCGCAACCTCGGTGGCGGAGCCAGTTGGAAGAGCCGCTGTTTCTGCGTATCGTGTAAGGTGGTCGACAGCGGTTACAACCCATCGTTTTCCATTGACTGTGCGTGGTAGTGATCCAAACAAGTAAATTCCTAAGATCTCGAAAGGTTGTGAAGGGCAGCGGGGTGGCAGTAATTGGCCGGTGGGTGCAGATGTGCGACACTTATGTTTTTGGCATACGAGACAAGAAGATACATACTTTGTCACCGCGGTGTACATTCCGGGCCAGAAATATCGTTCTCTGACACGACAGTAAGTTTTGAAGAGCCCTAAGTGGCCGGCTGTAGGATCGTCGTGCAGAGATTCAAGGACCAAGGCATGTAAAGTACGGGGAATAACCAAAAGCCAACGATGTCCGTGGGGCGAGTAGTTTCGACGGTACAAAATATCATTTTGAAGCTGATAATGCAAGAGCTGGCGTCGGGAGCGAGCGTTTGTCGTAGGTGAGGTTCCTTCCATTTGGGCAATGATATTACGTAGCTGGGGGTCTTGGCGTTGTTGGGTGGCGATCCCTATTCCATCAAATAGTTCTGTCGGGGATGGACTCGTCTCAATATTTAATATAGTCGTAATTGTCGAGGGTTGAGGTAGCGGGCATCGTGAGAGGGCGTCGGCATCTTGGTTTTTTCGGCCAGTTTTATAAACAATTGTATAATCGTATTCCTGCAGGCGCAACGCCCAGCGTCCGAGACGACCTGAAAGATTTTTTTAGGGAGGCTAGCCAACAGAGCGCATGATGATCAGTGACGACTGAAAAATGACGGCCGTATAAGTAAGGACGAAACTTTGCGATCGCCCAAACCACCGCAAGACATTCCTTCTCTGTTATTGTATAATTTTGCTCTGGCTTGCTCAAAGATCGACTCGCATAAGCAATGACGTGCTCTACGCACGAGTCGTCGGGTTGTAGAAGAATTGCTCCAAGGCCGTAGCCGCTAGCGTCTGTGTGGAGAACGGTGGCGGAGTTGTTGTTGAAGTGTCGAAGGACAGGATCGGAAGTCAGGGCTGCTTTTAAGGATGTGAAGGCAGATTCGCACTCAGGAGACCAGGTAAAGGTGTAATTGTTCTTAAGAAGGTTGTTAAGTGGAGCGGCAATGGTTGCAAAGCCGCGAATAAAACGACGGAAGTACGACGACAGACCTAGAAAGCTTCGCAATTCCTTTTGGCGTTGTGGTCGAGGGAAGTCTGAAACCGCTTTTATTTTGTCGGGGTCAGGTCTGATACCGTGTTTGCTGATGACATGCCCTAAGATCTTAATTGTTTTTGCCGCAAACGTGCATTTCTTAGTATTAAGCTGGAGGTTGGCGGCAGATAAACAGGACAGGACTTGGGAAAGCCGTTCAAGGTGTTCCTCAAAGTTGGAAGAAGAGATTATAATGTCATCTAAGTAACATAGGCATGTTTTCCATTTTAAGCCTCGAAGGATGTTGTCGATCATGCGTTCGAAAGTCGCTGGCGTGTTGCAGAGTCCGAAGGGCATGACGTTGAACTCATATAAGCCATCCGGTGTGACGAACGCAGTTTTTTCTTTGTCCTCTTCATTAACCGGGATCTGCCAATAACCGGACCGTAAATCAAGAGATGAAAAATATTCAGCTCCCTGCAAGGAGTCCAGTGCGTCGTCAATGCGTGGCATAGGGTAAAGGTCTTTACGAGTGACTTTGTTCAGTTGGCGGTAATCGATACAAAAGCGAATGCCTCCATCCTTCTTTTTGACCAGGACTACCGGTGACGAGAATGAACTGCGTGAAGGACGAATTACACCCTTTTTCACCATTTCAGTTACATGGTCCTCGATTATGGAACGCTCTGATGGGGAAACCCTGTACGGACGACGATGAACAATAGCAGAATCTTCAATGTGGATCCGATGCTCTGTCGTGTGGGTTTGACCAAGGGCAGGTGATACGATGTCGAATATTTTTCTGTTCTGCTCTAGCAAAGATAGAAGTTGACGTTTTTTTGATTCGTCAAGATCTTGGCTAATTGTTGTATGCAGAGACAATGTTTTACAGTTCTGGGTAAGCAAAGATTTCGTTTGAGGGACGGATATAGAACACAGAGAAACGGGTGAGTGTGGTGTCGCAGTCACGACAACTGTACCCTGTGGAATGAGAACGGCTAAACGGCACTCCACCACGTTGTGAGACAGAGACAGGTTGGTCAGATGACGGTTTTTTTATCAGAGTCTGATAGCTATAGAACGTTTCAAAAAAAGGTGCCACTAATCAGCTGACGATGCCGATCGCGCCACCCACAGCCAAAAGTGACGACGACGATGTCCTTGGGCAGTGCTACGCAGAAGCGCCCTCACAATATATATATATACCATGTCCGTTATATATATATATATATATATAAATTCAATAATCACCTTCTCCCCTCTTCGTTCACAATATTACCACGGCTGCACTTGTCGATCTTCACTCATTCCCATTATATATATATATATATATATATATATATATGGTTACGAAGGAGGGTGACAGTTGAAGGATGGAAGAATAAAAGAAATGTGTATTTGGTAATATTAGTAGGAAGAAAGTAAAGCACGAGGTGAAACATTGAAAGTATTTTTTTAAATATTATATACACTAGAATTCGAGATAAACAAAGAAATTTAAACGCATGTAAACGAATACAAACAAATAAAACAAGTTTACATGCAAGACGTCATTAGTGCAAAATATTAGTGGAAAAATGAAAAAAGGGGATTTACGCTTCGAAGATATCTGCAGACGGTTCTTGTATGACTAACGTGACGAGTCGTGCAAGGAAGAAAAACGCCTCAGATGGCGTCTGCAGGCTTATATGCGGTCCAACACTGTCCAACACTGAAATTTGCTGAGAGTGTAAGAGGAGGTCTTGCGCTTGCGAGTTAATTATTTGCGTGCAATAATCTTATCTGTCATTGACTATGCCTATTAATCTCGCTTTCAGCGAGTATGCGAGTTTACTCTCTGCGGTTGGTCGCTAGTGAATATAATTGTAGGGTGCGAAACATCTTGACGTTACATTACACTTTAGGACTGCAGGTTCACTAAAAACAACTAGCGTAGCTCAGAAAATGTTTGCACGTCTACTTTCTTTTAGACTTGTCGGAGAGCCAATGTGTGGGACCTACAGACAATTCACTGCTTGGCTCTCCGAGCGTTTTGGTTAACATCAAACGCAAGTTCATTTTTTTCCTGTTTACATTAAATTAATTAAATGCTCAATAGGATAGAATCATCTGCAGAGAACTTGAAGCTTTCGTGATTGGCTAAATGTTAAATAAGTTTAGCCATCCCGCCGAGCAATTTTTCGAACAAACAGAACATTTCTGGTTCAATGAATCCTTCAAAATGGTAGCGATTTGTAGCTATGGGAGCTTCGCTGTTGCTTCACCGTTTCAGCACTTTCATGGTTAGTCCATGCGATTCCTTTGCTCAGTTTGTTTTTGCCGCTTAAAATTTGTTTCGATGAGCAAAGCTAATGTCCCTTTGACCCCCCCCCCCCCCCCCCCCCTCCCCTCCCTCCGATCCCTCTCTGATGAGAGCGTGCCTTCGGTGAGGCTCTCGCGGACAGCAAGGTCTCTGGAATTCGCTCATCAATCTCCATCGATCTCTTTATACTTTCACAATCAGCTCTCCGCTCTTATATATATATATATATATATATATATATATATATATATATATATATATATATATATATATATATATATATATATATATAGTTCAGGCAGCTGCCCAAAGGTTAGCTGCCTGAACCTAAACGTATTCATCTTCTTAGTTCTCCAAAATTTGCAGGTTTCTCAGTCTCTAAACCTTTTCAATTTATTTTGCTTGTATCCTTTTTTGAGTCGGCCCCTGTAATAGGAAACTAAATCATGCGTTCCGCGCGAACCATATATCAGCCGGCATTTCAGAGAACAATATAGAAGCGTTAATATAACGTGCAGCCTGACCAACCGGTGTGCCAGTTGATCCGGCAAGTCAGCCAAGCTTTGCCTGCATTATAGTCGCTTACGGGCTAAGAACCAAGTGGATTTTCCGTCTAGTGCGCGAGCTCTCTGCCTTTGTTACCACTTATCACTTTGTTATCACTCGCTCGTTGCACGTATACTCCAGTAAGGGCAACGAACCCGTACTGGAGGCGGAGCATATTCTGGGTTTTTAATGCTCCAGTCCCACGGCGGTCATCTTGGATGGGAACAAAATGTTTTTATTTTTTAGAATGAATACAAACACGCACACTCAAAAGTAGTTTGCTAACATAATCCTTGTGTTCTTGGAGAATCTTGGGCAGGCTATTAAAGCTATGTAGGTTAATCAGTTGACTAGAAGCAACAAATAAATTTTGCCACGGGATTCTCACTCTTCTCCTCCAATATTAAAATTTGAAAGGTGATAGTTTTGCACCACGTGCTCAGTATTGTAATAAAGGAGTGGAGGAGAGCTTCCGAAACCTTTTGTGTTCAAGTATTCTTTTTTTTCTAATAAAAATGTTTTGCGGTACAAATAAGGTTGATTAACGTTGAAGTTTGGGCTAGTTGATATTTTATGGTATTGCAGCGTTGTTGGTATTACAGTTATTATAGTTGGTATTACAGCGCTGTAATTCGTCTATACTTCTCGTTGGCGTCCGTGTATTTGCGTTGTTTTTAATTTTTAGCCATGGTACAAACAACTTATCTTTAAAAAACGATTAAAAAACCATAAAAGCCCTCGTCTACTTAATTAATATATTTCTTAGTACGCGGTGTAAAATTATCACTCACCTAACATTAACATCCAAGGAGAAAAACGTGCAGCACGTCGAGATCTTTATTCGTTCATTATTCAAATAAATATTTAATCTATGAAAATAGATTGCTTAGCCCAATGACACTGGAAATACGCTAGAAAATTTATTTTCAGTATGTATTTTTAAATTTACTTAACTAAATTATAAACTGTTTTGTACCCATTCAGGATGGCCGCCGTAGGACCGGTGTCTGAGCCTGTCGCCGACGGCTAAAGTCGTTTAAAAGTGCATTTTCTCCACCCGCTGAGCGCGGTGCTGCTGTTCATTGTTTTCAGCGTTTACATCCATTAAAAATATAGGTACAATCGGTACATGACACTAGGGTAGTTTTCTTGTGCACACTAAACACCAGTCATCAATACTCTTAATTATAATTAATTATAACCTCACAGCAAGAATAAAATGTTCATAATATTGTCAGGTTCACTTACAACAGGCCCGCTTTTATTGTTTTAATTAATTAACAACTTCTTCAATTCGCAGATTTATCTAAATGGGAAAAGGTGGGTCTAAGCGCTGGTGCAAAACGAAAATGTTAATACTTGTATCAGTAATTTATTTATTTGTTTAGTTTTCTCCCTTTAATTAAGACGTTTTGTTAAAACGCAAGACTGAAATAAAAAGTTGGAGCGTACGTTGCCAGTTTTTCTGCAGACTCTTTTCATTTGCGAGACTGATATAGGAAGTGTCCTATTTTCAGTCTATGCTGCTCCCTTATTCTAGTATCGAGAGCAGGTCTGCCTCAATTTTCGTGCATGTGGCTCGCCGAATGTACCCTGAAAGCAAGAGTCTGAAATTGCGCGGTAAAATTGTATTCTCCGCAATAAAGAGACTAGGAAAGCACGAAGAGAAGTTGAGGAAGAGCTCGGTCCTGGAAGACATTTTCTATTACAGGCTGAGGGGCGAGTAGCAAAAATGAGTGGAAGAAAATGAGTCGAAGGAAAGCATCGATACGCATCTTCTTTGTCTTGAATCCTTTGTTGTTTTGCTCCTACGATGTGAATGCGTTGTTTCGGACAATGGAGAGTCTGCATTGCTTGGAAAAGGGATTTATCCAGGATGTTTGGCCTGGTGAGATGTAGCAAATATCTGGGAGCTCTCGGAGCGGGGGGGGGGGGGGGGGGGGGTATATTCTAGGCTTGTGTATTTTGTATAGGAAAGTATTTGGGGGGGGGGGGGGGGGTGGCTGAAATTACTGAAAAGGGTACAAGGAATACCCGATTCAAAATGACAGTGTTTGCATGTTTAGCTTTGGATGTTTGCCAGCCCGTCACCACCGAGACCAAGGGTTTCTCTCATGTACAAATTGCACGAAATATGCACTATGAAGAACGTGACTTTAAATGTAAAAATTAAAGAAAAAGAAATAACCATGTTGAATTTACCTGAAACTGGGGTAGAGAGGAAACATCAAAACGTAGAAGGGAGAGAAAAAAGACAGAATGACGTTGTACTGTTTTTGTCTGTCCCTTGTTCGTGTTAATGTTTCTTCTCTACCCCAGTCTCAGGCTAATTCAACATGGTTAATATTCACCAGCTCGCCTGCACCCTTATGATGTTTTTCAAGAAATAACCAGTTCAATTTTTGTGTATAAGAAATCGTGGATCCATCCAGGCAGTAAAAGGTACTAAAAAGAGTCGAGAGAAATAAAAGACTAAATGAGAAATTGTTGACTACTCCTTTTTGCTCCACTAATAAGTTGTTCATGTACCCCGCTGCATACCATCTGAGAAAATAGTAAAATACAAAACTGAAAAAAAAAACTGGAGGAATTTTAAAATGCTTATGAAAACATTTTCTGAAAGGGTATATATACACTCAACTACATACTGAAAATGTGAACTTTTTATGCTTTTATCTAGAATTACAGTATAAATTTCACTCCTTGACTGCGCCTGTTTCTTATTGTTTGTCATTTTGAGGCGACCTGGATGACTGTTAGCCATTTTTTCTCCAGATCTTCGTGACCAACCAAACGCACATCTCGTATTGAATGGCTTATTTATACTGTCGTTTTCCTACAGCCTCAAAAATAAGTTGACGTCGTGGGCGTTGGTTTGTTCCCCCTGTCAGCCTATGGCGTTCACACTACTCGAACATCATAGAAGAGACGGTGTCTGCACACATGACGACAGAATCATCCCGCCTCAAGCATATCTTGGAAGCGTGCTTGCATCATATATGCTTCGAAAGCAGACAGATTTTGCATGACCAACGGGACAGTCATACGAGAAAGAGGAGGCCTTGTCAGGCTTCGTGCCTTTGGCCTTAGGCCCCCTCTGTGAACCGAATCCGCTGAAACAAAGGAAGGAAGAAAAAGGAGAAAGACACCTCAGACCGTGTCTGCAAACTGTCTTTTGTAGCAGTGTGACCTCGGCTTTGTGTTTGTCATTGTGTTTTGCCTTCAGGTACATGTTTTCTATCGGGCTATTTTTTGGGTTCTTCATTCTGATTCGAAAGCCCTGTCCTACGAGGCCTTCTACGAAAGTGTCGCAGTATTTGTAAATAAATTCATAACCGCGTAAATATTCGCGCAGGCAGCACGACACTCTCCTTAGTTTGCCCATGAACCAATTACAGACTACGTGCTGCTTATGTATTTATTTTGACGCTACATGACGCTACCTAGGGATCGAACCACCGCTCGTGTACAGGAAATTAAACGCATATCGACCTCACCAAGCGGTTAATAACGTTCATTGTCCCTTAAGCAATGGCTGTCAGTTAAAGGAAGCTGGAATCGAAAATAGCTCTGATCTCCTCGTCGTGTTCCATTTACCTGTCTACGAAAAAAGTACTAAACCTGATTCGGATTTCTTTCTTTCTTTTTTTCCATCCTCGGATTACAAGTTTCGTAGTTTTCGCACTTTCTTGGGACTGAGTGGGTTCCACAGCGTCAATTTCTTACAGCAGCAGCCTAAATATAGTTTCAGATATGCCAATCCTGTGTGAAAGGCGAGACATTGTATTGCGTGTGTCGGAGAGTTGAACGTTGAAACACGAACACCTGCGCGCAAATACTTGCATATTGAGGTCCACGGAGGAAACTGAACCGCGAGGTCAAAGACGATTTTGAAATATATTGTAAAACTTTATTTAAATTGTTTCGTGCATTTTTATTTATTTATTTATTTATTTTAATTTTCTGATCCGCCGGTGAAGTAAGAGGTGGATGGATCCTCGAAGGGGGCAAACGTACAGCCCAGAAACTTGCGTGTGCACTTTCGTTATGGCACGTGCTTTGTGTGCTTTGCGCGCTTTTCCAACACGACCTAGAGTAATCAAAGCCTCGTGCACTAGAATCTTTACGTCGACGTCATCGCAGTAAAATTGAGCGAAGACACAGATTAGACACGAGTGCTGCGAATCAACAAGTCGAAGGACACGCTCGGCACCGATGCTCAAGTCCAGTTGCTGAGTTGGCGCCATCCTACTGTGATGGTGTTTCCCGGACGAAGAGGAGCATGATGGTCGCAGGCATAGGGGGAAAGCTTACAATTTTCCGGGTGCGGGTCTTGATTATTCTAGCTTCGTGTCGGTATACAGCCCAGAATGTCGCGTTTGCACTTCCCGTGCTTTGCGGGCATTGCGCGCTTTTGCAACGTGCTTTGCGTTTTGAGATACCAACGCATGTCACTCTATTGAATGCAGAACGCGTCCCCGGAGGTGGTCAAGGTGTTGGTGGGGAACAAGTGCGACGCCACGCACATTAGGCAGATCGAGAAAGAGCGGGGGGAAAAGGTGCGTTCATTTTTCTCTCCCGTGCACTTATCTCATGCGAGCCTTTTGAGTGTCGCGCTTATTCATGAAAATCTTTTCATTGCCAGAATTTGCACCGTGCAATTTCTTGCACACGGTGTCCAACGAAATATGGGACGATCGAAACACTTTATTATAAGATCTTCATAAATGTTGCTGCTTTTAACAATTTTTACGTAAATTCAACGTAACTTATAATGTTATTGTTGTTTTGAAATCTAATAACAACGAACACGTACGACTAATATGCCCACTACCGTTAAAACACACTCTTGCAATACTACAATCATAAAAACTGCAAGACGAACTGCTGCCAAATGGGGGAACATAAAAACAGACACCGACGCAAGTTAAAAATTATACGGTCTAAATAAAGTGTAGACGGTTCGGTCGGTCCTTGTTTGAATTCGGGGCTGGGGACGAAAATATAACTAAACTAAAAAGAGCAAGAATCTTTTCAGCCTTTGTTGTGTTTTTGGTATGCCATTAGCGAGTGCTACAAGAGGTTATGCATATAAATTGTCAATACAAAAAAAAAAAAAAACGTTTGACGCTCCCTTTTTGCTTTAGCTTATCTATGACCTCCTAAATACCCTTGATAACCAATAGATAACTATAGTCGGTGACAGGTTAAAAGTTCAAGGGGATTCTCTTTCCATCCCCTTCCACTTTAGCAGAGCGAACGCTGGGAAGGAGGTCGCCTCTTCTTCTGCGTACGCTCTGCTAAAGTGGAAAGAAGTGGGAGAAGCTTTCCCTGAACTCTTCAGCGCATTCACACAGTTGCGTTCGAGTGCGACCGCAACCACTTGCGCCTCGTCAAGACTGCTTGCGTCGAACTGTTCCAATGGCGCCCCTTTCTGCGAGCCAGTGGGAAGGCGCTGTGCAGCGCGTCGGATGAAGCGCAACGCTGTCGACACAACTGTGTGAACGAACCTTTGACCTGTCACCGACAATGCGGGATTCTAACGAAGAAAGCGTCGGTCAGAAAGAATACATCACTAACAGCTTAAGAAACAAAGGCCGTGACTACCATTACTATGTTCTTGATTTCGTGATTGGTTCTTCGACGTTTTTATCGACCAACGCCGCAATCTGATTGGCTGTGGAGCGTTAATGAGATACACGGGTCGCCACGCCCTACGTATTTTAAGCTGTCAGTGGCTATATATAGACCAACGTTGATATAGACCAATTCAACCCTCTGACGTCATGCCACTGCGGTGGCGCTGCTATCGTCACTGCGCATGCGCGGATGCTTCACCTCAAGCGAATCTGGTGTGTACGCACTCGGAATGCCCATACCCAGAGCCCCTTCCCATACCCGGTGTGCGGGCAAAGGCAGGTTTGTTTGCGGACAGTGTGTTCGTTGGTCGATAGTTCGGAGGAAAGGCTAATCTGTTTCCTACCCACATCATCGCGCGTGCCTCAACAGCACGTGTCAAAAGGAAAGGTCGACACCGTACGTGTGCATAACCAGAGTCACGATTGTCAAATAAAGCCAGCCGGCTTATCGCGATGACAGAATCAACGCCTCACGCGTTCCGTGCACGATACACGACAGCAACAAACCTGCTTCAAGTACGGCCTTATCATTTCATTCTGCTCACGCTGTTTGTCGACGACATCACTGGACGCGATTAACGCTGTTTCGGGACAGGAAGCACTTTAGCTGTCGGTATCCCCTTTCTGATATCGAACACGGGCTTTCGTTGTCTCCCAACACATTTGTCCTGACGAGAACTTCCTCTAGTGGACACCCACACCTCCTATCCGCCTCGGCGGCTCTGAGCCAGAGTTCGTGCTTGCGAATCCCTCGTTCAGTGATCAAATTCCGGCCGTGAGGCTGATTTTGCCTGCACGTCTGGCGAAGGCCCAATGCTGGCAAGGTATCGTGTAAAGGATGTTTCGATTGCATGTTCAGCGAGTCCAGGCGGCCTAAATAAATCCTAGGTTTTTCGCTCGGGAGTCTCCAGATCATCAGCTTGAAGTCATCAAGCGTCCGCATTTAGAGAGAGAGAGAGAATTCCAGCACACTCAGTAGTACCTAACGCGAATGACACTTTGAATTACCAAATTTTCCCCAGAATGAAAAAAAAAAAAAGGTAAACAAAACGCTACTTTACGCTCGTCGATAGTAAATAAAAGAGGCTCACAATTTCGGTTTCCGAAAAATCTTAAAGTAAGAAGTAAACAAAAAGCAATTTACAACGTTCGTGTTTAGAGAGCGTAAAGTCGGGCTGCCTTTTGAGATATTGCGACACTGGTTCACGCAGCAGACGAGAGATTTAGCGAGTGCTGCACGACTTTTAACCCGGGGTCTTTATTGTGCACAATGTAATAGCAACAGAGTACGAAATAACAAGCAGAAATGTAAAGCACAATCCCCAATCACGGCAGAAAACTTCACGGGAAAGTCGACTTCTTGCATTAACAACAATGGGTGTGATATCTCGAAGTATAAAGTAAAATTTCGTGCCCCTGGCACGAAGGATAAAAAACAAAAACGAACAAAGCACATGGCCCAAAAAAAAATCACGTAGTTAATAATATTTCACCACACGTAACAACGCATACATAGGTAGCACGCTTAAAGGCCACACAGCGCAACGACACGAAGAAAGTAAGAGGAGACTGACAACGCTGTCTGTCAGTCCTCTTTTAGTTCGTCCTTGTTGTTGCGCTGCTTGTACTTTTAAGAACGAACTACCAACTGTAAGCCATCTGAGCGCTGCGTTTACTGTCGAAGTTTAACTTCTCTTTAGCTTGGGTCTGGTCGGCTTCGACCGATGATTGCTCTGATATCGAGGGTCGGTGCGCAGCACTCCGTGTCATTAAACGCTTGTCATCTTCGCACCTGCCCCTGTTCAGATGGCGGAGAGCTTCGACATCCCGTTCTTCGAGTGCAGCTGCAAGCAGAACATCAACATCCAGGAGGCCTTCGTCACCCTCGCCAGGAAGATCCGAGAGCAGAGGGAACAGAGGGTGATCATCTCTCCGCTAGTACCGTATTCCTCTTTTCGTTTTTTTATCCTTGTCTTTCATTTGCATTCCTCGCTCGCCCTTTCTTTCTTTCTTTTAGCGCATACCATGTTTTATCAGCCAAGCTACCCGAGAAAACTGTCAGGAAGAACCGTCACGAAGGATTGTAACGTCAGCGTAACGTCACGTGACACCATATGACGTCGGGTGACGTCATGTAAAGCCACACACATACATAGCATGTGCCCAACTCTCTCCGGTTTTTGCCAGCATAATCAAATTATATGATTTTATTTCATGCTTTTTTATGGTACAATAAATGTTGTTTTGCAAGCTTGGGGGAAAATGCATACGCCACAAGCTAAGGTCCGTCCGCTGCAACTAATGCGTCTGGTGTTGTTATTTTACTTTTTTTTATGTCAACCGTTAGGCAGTGTAGGTAGACTAGAACCAGAAATAATCAGAAAATCAGATAGAATCAGACGGGGGATCGAATAATGAAAGAGAGAATCATAGAGTGAACCATAAAATCAGAGGGAACAAAACCAGAATAAAATCAAAATAGAATCAGAATGAGCGAATAAAATAGAATCAGAACAGGTAAGGACGAAACATGAGTTCGCTATTCAACGTTTTGTGATATCAACTTCTGACAACTTTTTTATGTTGTTTTTATTTTTGGTCTAACTATTCTTGAAACACATGGGCAGACAAGTAAGCCATTTAAGTTCATACTACGTCACGCACAAAACAGAAATTTCGTTTCATCTGTGTCAGTCCAAGAAACATATTTACTCGTTTCTTGTGCCCCGCTGTTTGCTTTTTTCCACGCGAAACGTTCTTTGGCTCGGTGTTCGGCATTTTGTAAAACCCAAAAGTAAAGCATAGATAAAAGCGTGGCCGCGAGGCCCGACATTGATTGGTTGACGAGTGGGAGAGGAGGAGTGAGGTTCTCGACGCGAATTGGTTAACGGGGAGGTCATGTGACCAGAGGTGGAGTGACGAGAAGAGGAAGGCGAAAAGGTGAGGTGGGAGAGGAGGACGGGATTAGAAGATTCTGGAAGATCAGCAGGTTGATAATTTCAAGTGCACATATTCCACGCGTTTATTTGTCTGATGAAGAGCGCTGTGAACGTAGGCGTCTGACTGAACAGGCTAGACGTGCTGCTGGACGATGATATAAACGTTTGGCATGCTGGGACGTTCCACATATGCCACACAATTGCCTAGTGATTTGCCACTAATTGGTTTACGCATTGTATTGTCAATTTTACGCGAGAATAAACTTCTAAACGTCGATGTAAAGTTGAAAAAATAAACGATGATTTAAGTCGAATCGTGAGACAAGATAAACGCCAGAAACCAAAAATTGTAAATAGAGCGTGTCGTTCTACTTAGTTGCGCCATTTCGAGTTTCAAACTCCGATGAAAAAGAAACATTACTTCATGTTAGAAATTGCAACAAAGCATGCCTCGCATAATCAAAATTGTCACGCGAGCTGGTTTATATGCATTCGACGTATGGGAAGGGAAGTGCTCGAAAAGCGAAGTATATCCAAGGAAGGCATGTTTCGTTCTGAGCGTTCGTTTGCGTTCGTCCTTGCTTTTCAGGTGTTGCTGTCTTACCAAGTTTTTTCGTCGGTTTACGTCGCTTCCAGACGCTGGCGCAGGCTGAGGTTTTTCTTGGCGTTAAAAATTCCCCCAGCTCCCTTGTTTTATAATACGGAATAGACTTTTCTCAAAAGTCCGCGCAACGAACGTCCATTTCTCGCGTGTCCTCGGTCCGAGGTTTTTCTTGACGTTGAAAATTCCCCCAGCTCTTCTGGTTTAATGCGGAATATAACCTTTTCAAAAGTCAGCGTTAGCGCCTGTCTGGCATAGCTTGATCACATGTACTAGCATGTGTTGGACATGAGCGCTGCGTCAGCGATCGGCGAGGACTGGGATCCAATCACGCGCTTCATGTCCAAGCAATGGCGACCGCCGATGCTGCTAGATGGCCTTTTGAAAAGGATCTATTGCATTCTTATTTACTGAAGCTGACATTGACTCAGCCTTGAAAAGAGAGTTGGCCGACTGACAAACACCCCTGCCGAGAGCTTGCCGACCACGCAATGCAACTGTAAACAAAAGGAGAAAAAAAAAAAGGAAAGACCTTTACAAATCTTTGTAACGCCAAATTAGAGCGCAGCTCTTGAGGAGGAGGAGGAGGAGGGGAGGGGAGGGTATGCCCGTGTGACGTCACGCGGTTACGCCGACGACGATGGCGATGTCGCTCAACCCGGAAACGGGCGTCTAAAAACTGCGCTATGAAAAAAAAAAAAAAAAAAAGAAACAACAGAAGAGGCAGGAGAGAAAACTTCGAGACCGTTCGAAAATATTATGCCAGCTGTGAAAGTTCTAAAAAGAAGAACGAAAAGAAGAAAAAAATATTCCGAGGACACCTAAGCACTTTTAACGAGTTGTGAATGCGAAAGCATGAATGTCGTTCTTCACGGCATTCATGGAACTATACCGCGTACCAGCCGATTGGAGGTTATCCATCAATTCGCTGCTAAAATTAGAAGCTTTTCTTTATAAAACAGGGGAATTTAGGTGCCATTTGGAGCGGCTTCAAAAGCTGATAACCATAATAGAAAAACCCAGGAACAAGGACCTAAAAAGGACAAAAACAGCACCGTCTCAGACGGTGTTGTTCTTGTCCTTTTTAGCTCCTTGTCTCTGGGTTTTTCTACTATCATTCGTCGCCAGCTCGCCCGCGTTTTTACTCTAATTTTTCTAAAAGCTGATAGCGCCGGTTTGCTCCATGGGACACTTAATGCTTTCGCCTTAAAAACAGTACAAAGGTATAGAACGCGGTGACGCTAGACACGGCGTCGTATGGCTAAAAGTCTGAAACTGGAGTTAGGGGTTGTGCGTTCTTCTTAAAATGCAGTTCTGCATATGAGGGTTTGACCAATAGATCGAAATATTACTGATATATACATATATTGTTTTATATAAATCGGTTTATAGTAAGTTCGAGCGCAGCCAATGCTATATACGAGTCGACGAGACCAATCAAGTTATGTCCAAAGCGCAACGCGTTCGTCGTTTTCTAGACATTTGCTAACGCCGGCGAAGCCAATCCGCGTCAGTACATGCTCCCTGACCTGGCGCTTTTCGCCTGTGCGTCTGTGTTGGTAGCACGTCTTCTCGCCGTTGGCTGCGCTCGGACTCGTGGTGAAACGAAATAGGGTGTTCCTTCAATGTTCTGTGATGATGGTGGCACAAGAGGCCCTGCGCCTTAAACGAAACCTCGTTTCTTTTTTTTTCTTTTTTTTTCTTTTCTTTTTTTTATTCAGAAAAAGCACACCCACAGAAAAAAGGAAATAAGTGCATGAGCACAGTGATATTGCACTTTTGGCGCTGTTCGATTGGCTCGTAAGCTCCGAGCGTTGGCCACTCTTCGACATTCGCTATCTTATAGAATGACTTGCACTTTCCACGATGTCAGTTGTTCCGCCATTGTGCAGGGGTTCCGACCTTCGAATAATCGGCACGCGATTTCTGAAAGTGGTATTTTACTTCGTGTCCTCTTCGTTTGCGCGCTGCGTTCAATTTTTGCGAAACAATTGTTTTGTTGTGGTATCTCAATGCAATGAGTGCTAGATTGCAAATACGAATTTTTGTGAACTCGCCCACTAGACAAATAAAAAAATAACTTACTCTTAATTCGTTTTACGTTGCGTAAGCAATCTTATGAGGAATGACACGGCAAGTATGCCAAAGAAACAAAATAGGGGCTTTTGAAGTCACAATTTTGATCGTGCTAGTTCGCTAGCTTGTTGTGAGATTTCCCACAACGGATTCGAACAAACTTGGCGACCTGTTCAGTAAGTTGACACAATTTTCTAACCGCGCTCTGCGTGTTCGATAATGTAAAGCCGAAAAAAAGAAAAACAGTAGGTTAGCCAGATCATTGGAGTTTTTCTTTCACTTATAGGACTCTTCAGTTGATGTTGCAACGTAAACGTCCCTTGACATTTAAGTTTTTTATTTTTTATTTTAATTTTAGAATGTATCAACTAACACTCAAAAAAGACGACTCACGCCGACATTCTTCTCATTCCAGTTCGACTCTCGCGACGAGATTTCGCTCGGTTATTTCTCTGCTCGTCATCTGAGATGGGCGCGGTCCGCCAGGAAGGTACGAGAAAACCTTGTTTCCATTCAAACGCGATCGGCCTCGGTGGCTCCACCAAACACCACGTGAGAAACAAGATGATCACTTAATCCCAGCTCAACGTCGCAATCGCTCTGAAGTACGAAATCCGAGCTAAGGGACGGCAAGTAAAACCCGGCGTATAATCCTCGAACAATCGCGCCGCTCCCTCGTATACCAATGATTTGGAGCGACGAGAGATTAGCGGGGAGCGAGCGGCGAGGAATCACAAGCGCGCCGAGTTGGCGATGGAGGCCGCAGCGGCAAAAAAACAGGAATTCGTCGTCAAGTCGACCTCACCGCGGGGAAAAAGGAACAGCCCGAATTCCTCCGGCAGACAGATTAAGTGCGGACAAAAGAAAGGAGCCGGAGGCCTGTAGGGTCTCGAAGTGGAAGGTCGTGTTTCTGATTGGGCTGGGACGACATGCCGCAATCACGCCAGAATCACCCCCGTAATCGTTCTACCACAGACTGCGTCTTGTTTGATGTCTGCCCTTAGTGAGCTTTGCCACCGGAGAATGTTGTCGAGGTATTGTGTTGTTGGCGGTTGCTGTTTCTCTTTCTCTAGATCTTGGTTGCGGCCGGATTTTGCCGTTTTGACAGACGACGGTAGTACGTCAATGTAGTGACGAGAAGTTCGCTTATTTCTGCTTGGCATTGCGTTATGGTCTCTTTGGTTTTACTCAGATTTTGTCTCAGAATTCGCCTCGGGTATAATGTCCGATGCGCGGACTCCCGCCAGGAGCAAGCATAAAATGGAGTATTCACATTATGTGTGTATTGGGACTCGTGTGAGGCACCCACTCCATCGATCAGTCTTCTTTTCTGTGTTTATTTTTAGTTCCTTGCCAGCGTATATACTTTTGTCTCAGCAATATGTGTAACTTATCGGAGGTACTAAGGAATATTCCATTTTTACAGCTGACACTAACATGAGCAGAAACCCCGAACTTCGTTTTTCAGGCTCGTAGTATGAGTGTGTTTTGTACCTGCCTTGTAATCATAAAAATGAAAAAAAAAAAAATCCTACTGATTCTTTAGTTTTAAGTAAGACTCCAAGCGTGCATGACTGGGAAGGAACGCTTCTCCGTGCCTCTAGAAGGTTCGAGTTTACTCTTATCCCGAGTGTGAAAGATAAGGAGGCCAAAATGCACTTGCTTATAGTCCGTTGCACCTCAAGAAGGTAGGGCGAGGGTAAGACGGGCCGGGGAGGAAGAAGCAGGCGGAACTCCGAAGAAGGGAGGGGGAAAACCTCTTTCTCTCTGTAGTGTTCCGTCTGCTTCCTCCTCCCCGGCCCGTCTTACCCTCGCCCTACCTTCTTGACTTGGAACGGACTATAGTCAGTTTCGTCTAGCTAATTATACGAATATTCTAGGTCGAATGCTCGAGATGGTGAGTGTAGCTATAGTCCGTTACAACCTAAGAACGAAGGGCGAGGGAAAGAGGGGCCGGGGAGGAGGAAGCAGACGGAACGCTAAACAGAGAAGGAGGCTTCCCCCTCTCTTCTCCAGCGTTCCGTCTGCTTTCTCCTTTCCGGCCCGTCTTGCCCTCGCCCTTCGTTCTTAGGTTACAACGGACTATAGATAAGGAGCCGACCGCGGCTTCGTCGACTCACACTCACAGCCAGCTATAGCTGTCACGCCGACGCATCGTCGCTCGCTGCTGCCGCCGTCGACGCTCATCCTTTCTTTTGTTTCTAGGCACCAATTCGCCTATTCAATCTTTATTTTTTTGTATCACGTTTGCCGATTTGCTTTCATCTGCGGCAATATATATATATATATGTGTGTGTGTGTGCGTGTGTGTGTGTGTGTGTGTGTGTGTGTGTGTGTGTGTGTGTGTTACGGACAGTTCGTTGGATACCACAGATGTGCACTGAAGCAACTGTGCTGTCAGAAATCCTTGAAACGTGTGCTGGCCTGTACTTCGACCTTTAAAGACCTCTCGTCGTCGTCGTCGTATGTGGTCGTACGTTATTCGGCTTCACATTGTTTTCATCTTCTCAAAATGTTACGGAAGCGAGCTCCGCGGGTAGGTGTTCGCACGCTCGCGCAGCTCGAGCGTCGATCAAAGCTGCGCACGGGCACTCTTCGCTTGCGAAATCCCACAGAAAGTTGACTCCGAGAATAGAATTTCCGTCGATCATCAACAACCCCACTCAGCGTAGTCGTGTACTCCCTCAGAGAGCCACTGAACCCGCGCGAGGCCATTGCGCCGTCTTCTAGCGAGGCAAACCGTTTGTGAAACTTTATTACGGGCTTTTGTCATCGCGTTATGGTAGTGAGACGATGAAAAGTATTCGTGATTAGATATTGAGAAGTCACAACGCTTACAAAAAAAATTCTTGACTTTCTTATCGGACAATTTTTGACCTCACGCCGAGCCTCAATGTGTGTCTCCATAACAGCGTCCCTAACAACGGTTCGTTCGGAGCTGAGCGCCACGTTGTGGCGTCATTACTCACAGGGTCCGGGTCTATTCCTGCCCTCCGCAGAAGGCACCGAGCGAGTCGTCATTCAGACTATCTATCTAATCTGTATTTGTGGTATGCTCGCATGTAAACAATGGGGTCAGAGGAGCCGCAATTGCCTCGGAATACGTCGCCTACGTTCCAACGGAGCCAATCGAGCAGCGTTAAAAGTGCATCATCACGGCGCTCGTGATTTGTGCACGTTCACTATCACCGACTAAACCGATCACGCACAATGAGTCCACCGCGATCCTGCGCTTTTGCTTTGTACGCGAGTGGTGTAGCCGCTGATAAGGAACGCACAGAGACGACGAGCGCGGTAACGAAGCACTTGTGGTGCTGCTTGATTCGCTCCATTGGATCCTAGCGTGAGCTGCGTCCGGACTTAAAAAGAAACAGGGTATAGCACCCCGTTACTCGTAAGGGTGCGCGTCAGTAATAATAAACAATAGTCGACTTGCGCTCTCCAAGCTGCACTCGATGAAATGCTCTCGAGAGGCACTATTCTCCGTTTCGCCTTTCGATGGACCTCGGAGGACGCTACGAGCCACAGAAACCCATCCCATGCCGCCTGAGTGCCACGGGACATAGGGGAGCGCGCGGCGACTCGCGGGGTTGGCGCGGTCACGTGGTGTTACGCTCGCGGGGCTTGATTGGCTCTCGTGGCTCATGCACGGTTTACTGCGGTTCACCTTAAGATGAGGCTGTGTAGAGCCGCCTCTCCGTGGTGCCCCTTTTCTGCCGTTGCCGCAGCTATAGGAACTGTTCGGCCCTCTGTTTGTTCCTCCCATCTCCCTCCTGCAACGAGCCGGCCTCGCTCTCCGGGTAACGCTGGTCGGCCGCTACTCTTACTCCCTCCCAATTTGCCGCGTGATGGGAATTTAGCAATTGCGTTCAAGGAGTCTCCCCTCCGGTGAAAGGTCACCGGGGGCGGTTAGTGCGGCGGGGAAGCGCGGCTGTACAAACTTCCTCGGGCATCATTTTTCTTTTTGTGCGTGTGCGTTACCCTGCCCAACTCCTTTCAAAGAAATGGCATCGAGGGGTGCCGCCATCACCGGACGAATTGGGCTGTCGTTGCCCCGACAAACGTTCGCTCCGAACTGGTCCTCGTGGGCGCGAGAAAGAACGGGCTCCGCGTTTCTGCGCAGCTTCGCTGCAAGCTACGTCGAAATGCCTCAGCATTTCGGGCGTTTCTTCTATGAAAGCCATATTGGGCCGAACCTCGTTGCCTCGCTCGGCCCTAAATTGGTCGTAGCAGAAGGAGCCTGCAGCTGGCTTCTTCTGCCACACGCTGTTCCCTTTTTTCCGGTATCTCATTAGCACGACGAAAACTAACGGCCTCGGTGGAACGCCGCTTCTGTATTGCGATGTCCAGTCCGCCTCCCTTTTTATTGCGCGACATCGTAAAGACGGCCGGAGCACTTCCAGCGAGCGTATATGGCTTCCGTCACATACACCTCTCGAAAGTCTGTCCGCTCTTGGAAACAGTGCTATCGCGTTTCGAAGTACGCCTCGTGGCACGTGCCTTCAACCACGGATATTTGGATCTCTCTCGTTGGCCCTCATTCCTAACAATTTCGATCAGCCTCTTTTTAATTCAACACGTTGGCAGGAGGTGGCAAAACCGTGTATATCTTCGTGTCGTGTGTACCAGGGTCCTACGGCATCGCGTTATTGCTCCAAAAACGTGTAAGCACAAACGGAGACGGACACGGAGAAGAGGACACGCTGCGCTTACAAGCTTTTTGAGCACCGTGCGCTAATTAGTCAAACAAAAAAAGTGTCGTTAAAGAACGTTATTGTCTGCAATGATCGGTAAAATCTTTGTTCCTCGATTTACTATATAGTAGTTCTCGCTTCGCGATGCTTTGAACATAAAGAGAGAAGAAGATAAGAGCAGAAGGAGAAAAACATGGCGGCCTGCCTCGATTGGCTACTCTGAGTTGGTGAAGGAGATAGGGAAAATAAAAGAAGTTGCAAGGAGAGAAAATAGCCGAGACACGTATAATTAACAGCCGCGTTAAAGGGGCACTACAACGAAATTTCGGCGCTCATTTTTTGGTCTATATGTGTTCAAAAGAGCAGTATCACATGGAACATACCAATATCTTGTTAAAAAAGTCTCGAAAAGGAATTTTAAAACGAATTAAACGATTAGCAAAGAGCACCTGGTGGATGTCGCTAAAGCCTCGTTTGTAATGCTCGTCTAGGAACCTTGACTGCTAGTGACGGAGGTTGTCTCGCCTCCGGCCACGACGAGAGAAGAGGTGGAAGGGGGAACTCCCCTCTTCCCGAGAATGCCTTTTGTGTGTCGCAGAACTCGCTATTGTCCCCCTAGAAGATTATAGAAGATTAACCCGTCACTCAAAATTCGTACAAAAGCAGCCGCTTCGGTGGCTGGAACGACTAGGCCATCCTCTCGACGTCAGCCTCGCCGTAGCTTTGCTCGTCTTGAGACGACCTACGTCACGATTGCGTTGGATGTCACGTGCTCTAAGCTGGGCCTTCTCCGAGCGCTTGCCAGAGTGGGCCGTTTATAACGAAAAATACAGCCACCAGGATCAAAATACAAACGTGCGATTGTCATTTACGGATATTATGGATCATATTCAACCTATTTTTGAACACGACGGGAATATTTCAAATTTCGTTGAAGTATCCCTTTAATACTGTTAGAGCGGAATCCTACTTGTACACAATCATGAGTGTGTCGAAGTATTGCGAGTTGTGCTTGCCAGCACGAGGTTCAGTTGAGCGGATAATCGCTTAACAAAATCGCAGAACTATCAATCTTGTACATAAACACAAATAATGAGTAATAAAGCACTTTTTACAACCACAACTCTAGGCGAATTTCTTATAAGAAACGGAGAAGAGCGTTTGCGGCCTTCTCCTCAGTCTAATGCCCCTAGCATTTTGGACGTCTAGACGTGTAAGGGTGTCCTTTAGGAGTTACCTTTTTGTAACGTAAAAACTACATTCATATTATAAATGGTATATATTTCCTACACAATCACACCCCGGACAGTTCGTTTTGTGCGTTTTTCCAATTCGGAGCAGGAATTCTTGTGTGTAGGAAACACCCAGGCGTAATCAGTGTTTCTTACACCGATTACTCATTGCTTTATTTTATGCTCAAATTGGTTGCTTGCCATGCCTAACAAATCGTACGTGCGGATCGGGTGGCCTCAAAACTAACGAATTGCCGCGCCGAATGGCCCACCTTAAGAATGATTGGTTGCGTGGCTGGCTATGGCTCCTTACAAATTAGATCGGTGTTGCCCTGTTCGGGCGCGGTAAAGAACATAACAACGACACACCGTACAACATACTTATGGCCTGCGGCTGAAATGATCTAAGTTTTAACGCACCAAAAAAAGTTGTCGCGTATTTTTTTTTTTTTTTTTTATGGGCGTTTTTGTATATTTTGCAGAGTTACAAAGCCATCCTGACCTCTAGCGCCAGAGTAAAGTCACACCATAATCATAAAAGGTATCTTTCGAAATACGTTCAACTAAACTTTAATTAGTATTTAGAGGAATCAAATCGTCCATACGAACTTTCATTGAAGCTCCACGACGATTTGGCAGGGATATATTTTGTGCTTTTGTTTTTCTCCATGAAATATGCGAGTATACATAGCTCCTGAGCCTGAGGTTATTAGAGTAATTCAGCAAATAGGTATTTGATCCCGTGAATTCAGTTATCGAGATTATCTCGAGCAGATGTAAACGTAAACTGCCTTTATTTCGAAAAATACGGGCAGCAATTGCCGCCGGGCATGCGGCGATCCTCTCTGCCGCCCAGGGGTTTCCCCGAGAGAGATATTGAAATCAGGGGGGGGGGGGGGGGGGGGGGGGGGCATTGATGAGAATAGAGGAGTTGTTGCGAATTAAGGGGGTGCCTTCAGAAAAACAAGGAGGGGGGGGGGGGTGTAGGGAAATCACTGCTGCCGCCTCTTGTCTGTCCAGAGCGTCGTGACGGCATTGACAGCGAGCAAGGATTCACGTTTTCCTACCCTTGGCGCTCCGCAACGGGTGCATCTACGTCGAAATTTTAATTGGCTATTACGGCGCTCCTATTAATAAAATAAAAAAAAAAGCTTAAGACATCTTTATAAGGTGTTTACACACAACATTTACTGTTTGTTCGGATTCAAAGACTTCTTCAGCTTCCATTTAAAGATTCTTTTATTTTCAAGATTTAATAACATTTGAGATTTTTAACAACGGCCCGTCACACGTGGCCAGAATAGCAAACTTGTTTGCAGCAGATCATTAAAAATTTTGTAAAATGCATTGCAAGCGCAAACTTTTTTTTAAATTTTTAATAGACCGACACAAAGGCATGTACTATGTATGCAGACAGAAACCGGTCCCAACAATATGATGAACCAAAAACATAATATGCCAATAGTTATAGTATAATGCAATTAAATGCAAAGGTGCAAGCGAGCTGGACAAGACAAGACTTGTAATGGAGAGGTCCCGGGTTCGATACCCGGACCAGGCGGATTTTTTCGGTCGCTCACCAGTCACCTAGCTGTTGTTTGGAGATTTATGTTTGTCCTTTGTCCCCCTTGCTCCCCTTCTCCAGGGATTAATTTCGTCATGCCAATAATTGTTCAGCATAGTTTCAGGAGATCAATGTGGCTCACCGCTAATAAAAATTTCCAATTGCTTTTTTTTCTTTTTTCTTTTTTCATTTCGCAACGGCGAAACCAGATTGGGTAATCATTTACGGTTCAGAATCGAGACCAACACGTCACTTCCGCGGGTCGCTCGACAACTGCCGACGTGCGCGATCGGAAGCGTCACTGTGATCGGCCTTCTACGATTGGCCGAATGCTGGCTATGACGTTAGCAAAGGATTTCTCTTCGACGGAAATAAAAATAATGAAAAAACCTCAGTTTTGGCGGTGTTGGAAGCATTGGTTTCAGAGCGCAATGATTTCAAGCCTTCGCCATTCTCATTACAAACACCGTCAGACTTGTTGCTCGCGAGGTACTGACGTCATGAGAGAAAACCATAGGAGGGCGCGCCTCACTGTGTGCAAGCATGTGCAGCGTGCGCGTGAACGTATAGATAACATTGGCAATCTTTCAATTGCACGTACTTTCACGCACGAGCAGAGACATGGTGGTAGCCAGAGGCCGTGCATAATTGTAATCGCCTACACTCTCAGAAATAGGGGTGTATATGGGGCACACCCTTTGTCCCATATGTAACACCCCAAAACAGCAATTCGACGTTCAGTCCACAAACTACGAACCGACGATACCAACTTTCAAGAGCGGCTTGATAGTCGACCGATACAACTCATTAAAATAGCGAATGTACGCATTAAAGGCTACAGTAAGACAATCAAGGTTTTTTTGGCCCTGCTGCCAAAACCTCAGTTGTTTTTTTCTAGTCTTTGATACGCACATTAGATATTCAGTTACTTATATCGATCAGCTATGAAGCCGCTCGTAATAGTTGGTATCGCCAGCTCGACGTCAGTGCACCGAACGTCCAAATGTAGTTTTGTGGTGTTATATATGGGACAAGGGATGTACCTTTACACACACCCTGTTTCTAAGAGTGCATATAGCTCGCATCTGCGCCGTGCGTCGAACGTTGCATGCATACTCGAGCTTCGACCCCGCTTTGTTTTGCTCGATACTTGCGTTGTCCCTCGGCTTCCCCTCACGTTCCAGTGTGTACGCCCTGACCGCACCCTCACCTTAACGCGCGCGCGCACTATATAATTGCCGCATTGCAGGAACCCAACGAGCGAAGTAAAGTCAGACCCCTCTTTCACCCCTAAGCTGACAGTGCGGTGGGAGCTACGCGCTATACGGACCAATCAACCGCCTCCCTTTCGTCACGTGACCCTACTCTAGGCGCATGAATGAAGTCACACTGCTAGTATACGTCGTACAAAAGAAACGGTGTTCGCAGCAGAAATGTAGATAGAACTATTTGGCGGACGCGCCCCCAGCACGTTCGGAGCAGGCTTGCTTCCTACATGTCTGCAGACTGTTGTTTTATGACCAATGTCATACAGGGAAGAAACACACATCAAACAGTGTCCGCGGACTGTGAAGAGACATGTGAAGGGTCCGCATAGCTTGCACCGCGCTGTCAACTGGGGCGCGCAACAATGGCGGCCTTCTTCTTGTCGTGTTTTCATCTTCTTCTTCTCCGCTTACAGCCAGGAAAATTCGACGAGGGCGAGCGCCTACAATGGGAAAAAGCTGACCTCAACCAAAACAAGCAAACGGCCTCGGGACAATATCGCTGCAACTGCTGAGACGCGCATCTTTGCATCGCTCTTCTCCTCTTTCTCCTTCCCCGTGTTTTTGCCCCGGACTGTTCCCGTCTGTTCCCATTTTTTTTTTTTTCGAGTAAACTTTAATCTTTTTACGACACCGAGAGTTCGGCGGGAGAGCATCCGATAATAGTGCACGGGAGACGAGAAGTCAGCGCGGGTCGACGGGTGGCACGACGCCAACGTGGTCTACAACATGGCGGATCACGATGCCACCAACGGACACCTGCAGTCTGTCTGCAACACGGGCGGCGCCAAACTTTTTACGGCGGAACTGACTTTGAATCGAGACAACGAACCTGTCTCTCTTTCTAATGCTTCGCGACCTATATAACACTGGCTTTCGTTGTTTGCATGTGGTTTGTATCGAGAATGAATCACGCAATGGTGCATGCGGCCAATTCCGCGAAGTAGCATTTTGACTTCACGGGTTTCTTTGTTTTTAGTTTTCGGCATGCACTCAGATGGAAGTTGAGGCTGCCGCTTCGTGGATAGCTAATGTAAATCGTAACCCTCCTTATGTCCTTACAGAAAAAAAAAAAAAGAATATTTTGTTTAGCATGCACGTGACTATCTATTTAGTACAATATTACCGTTTCCTTTAAATGCGAGCGGATGAACGAAACAATATACTTCTTTTTTTATGAATAAAGAGCGCGGTTACGTCGCGTTGTGTTGTCGTTACAGACATTAACATTCCCCGTGTAACTGAGGTGTATACGTACCACAAAGCCAGTGTGCTAAAGTTGCGATTGTACAAATGTAGCCTGTAATCTTTTTCTTTTTTTTTAACCTTTAATTTTAGTTTAAACGCCGCTTTCGCGTCATGTGCTCTTTGGACACCTTGTAAATATGTCTAGGCAAGTACGTACGTATTATAAGCGAGAACAGGCGGACATACTTTGCGAACGTATACTTACTAGGAACTAAGTTCCCGCCTGGCTTCTTCTAGCCGATTTTGTTTTATATAACGGTGCTCAGAGACAGCGGGCAAGGAACCAAAAAGGGTGTCTTGCCGCTTTTAAAGCACACCACCCAAATAAGAAAAAAAAAAATAGAAGTTTTGCTACAGACACGAGGCACCGACTTAAGAGTTGTCATTCCTTCGTTAGTCGATCGGGGGCTTCGATAAACATTTGCGTGCCTCATAAAGAAAAAATTCGTTCGACCTAAAAAAAAAAAAAAAAGAAGAGGAAAACCTAATACGCTAGTCGGCATATAACACGTAGAGGGACCCTTTCAGCAACGCTGTTTCTTGTAATGTGCCGGTCAGTACGATACACTGGCGTGTTCGTGAATTTTGAATGGCAGATCTCGCGAAATGAATCCAGTAATATGCGGGTCTGCACATTCAGTGTGCAGGCACGCATGAAGGCAGCCTCTTCCGTAACAGCTGCGGGAATGTTGACGAATAAAATGTTTTTTTCCCACTGTGTTGCTTTTCCACTCTGGCATCCATTTATTTGCACGCGCATCTTAGCTATAGGCGGCGACGAGGGGTCAGCCCAGAAGCGCCGAAAATAAATACAAACTCGAATGCGTCATAGACTCAGCCACTCCTCTAGACTCCCATATGAAATGATTAAGGTGATGATACTACTGACTATAGTCTTGTGCAACTCAAGAAGGTAGGGCGACGGAAAGGAAGGCCAGGGAGGAGGAAGCAGACGAACGCTGGAGAGAGGAGGAGGTTTCTCCGTCTTTCCTCCAGCGTTCCGTCTGCTTCCTCCCCGACCTTTGTTCCCCTCGCCCCACCTTCTTGAGTTGCAACAGACTATAGTACTACGTCTTTACAACGGTAACAACTGCTACTCGTAATACTATTACAAATAAAACGTACTAGCTACTACTTTGCTATTTACACGAACAGTAAAAGTATTAATAAAACTATTAATTTATTCATTTACGTTTAATAGAACTCAGCCACTTCGTCCTACGCTATAGTATAGCTCATCTGTTGAACGTAACGGCGCGCAAAGGACAAGAATAAAGAAAAAAAAAAAAAACAAGCACTGTTGTGTTCTTTCCATTGTCCTTGTCCTTTGTGTGCTGTTATATGTGTTCAACATGTCATGCCAACTAGCCCGGCTCATCACCCTTCTATAGCTGTCCCTTCCACCGAATAACTTGGCAGTAAATATACACATGAGCCTCAAGAACCTCAAGTGGTATCGTACGTATGTAAAATTTACAAAACTGCTTTTCCTACAACCGTCTGTGACGTATAAGGGTATGACAATGTTTGCCTCGTTTTTTTTTTGTTTTTTTTTTTTATCAATCTGTACTTTAGGGCGACCTGCTTGCCGTGAATTGTTTGTGGTTCCTTACCTATTCTCCTCCTTCCTGTGCTCGTGACGTTGAAAGCATGGTTCACATGTCCAATTGTATGTGAGTATGATCGAGCGCGTTGAAAGCTCTTTTGACAGCTGACGCCGAAAGAACACACTAACACACTGGAGCGCGATCGGCATATAAATGTGATTGTGTTACGTGTTTGTTTAGACAGAGTGAAGTTAGTGTGCCCCAATCGGCTCCATGGTGTCTCCACTGTAGAGAAATTTAGCCTGGTATCTTCAACGTGCATCGCGCGGTAGTGACACAATACCGCAAGCCGGTATACGATGCTCGTTGAGATTGAAACGGCAGAGATGGGCCTTGAACCTTGGAGTAGGACACGGTGTAAGAAAGTCTGTTTAGATAAAGAGACTGCAGGCGGCTCCCTGTCGGAAAGGGCGCCCAAATAATGCCCCCCTCTCTTGTGTGTTTGCTTTAACATCCCTTATACGGCGCTTCAAGATGTGACTCTTTGCAGGGGCAGGGGACAGAGTTTAAGAACCCCGAATAGTTGCCAGACAAAGGTCATATATGCAAAATTGGAGTTGGGAAGGTCAAAGAGCGGTGATCAGTTGAAAAGTGATCAAGATAAAGTCGTGGACGATCCTCACATTTAACAGCTCAGATGAATTGAAGAGGGCTGGGCCGGCAGAACACGTGCCCAAACATTCCAATCTGCCAGGTCTAACCAAACAATATAAGGACAGTAAGGGACTTCCGAATGAAAAGACCTCCTCCTTGTGTTACACGAGAGGTCTTGATTGTTGTGGACAGTACCATCATGCACACTGCCCAACCATTTGTATCTGTAGTGAATATCCCACAAAGTGTCGAGGCAATATTCAACAGAAAGGCGACAGTACAAGTCCGCGCAATGATTGACGAATGCGAGAAACAGGCCTGGAGAATTCCTAGTATGTACTTCCTCCATGTCGGGATTAATGACATATTGAAAGGAGATCAGCCAGAGTCTGTTGTGGAAACTATTCGGAAAAAGATGGCGCTCGTACGTAAATCGTCTTTAACCCTCTGTTTGGTGCCGGAGGTCGCGAGAAAAGGCAAGGGGCATCTGAATGCGAGGGTCAAGGGTTTGTGCAATAAGCTTCGAGCCAGGCACGTACGATCTAAATGCGGAGCTAGATGGCTACCACACCACAGATAGCCATGACGTACACGGAAAAGTGGGCGACCAGCTGGTTTCCCATCGTCGAAAAAATATTGCAAAACCTTTTTTTTTCTTTTTTTTTTAAGCGATGGTAAAAAAAAAACGGTCGGATTGGGAGGTTAGCCGTGGAAAGATGCGGAAAACCTGGAACGGCGGTACCTTTTGAAGCACGACAATGAGAGAACGAAAACACTACTCGGCCTAAGCATCGCTAACTTAAATAACCAGCAGACGTACGCTTCCCATCTAAACAAGCCAGCACGTCATTTCTACCAGACAGGTACCACAGAGCAGCAAATCTCGGGGAGACTCGTGGAGCTCGTACCGCACGTGCAGCCTTTCGGGACCACAAGGACGAGTACTTCTTTTGCACACCAGCGGGTCTTGAATGTGAGGCAACAGCTTCCGTACCCTGCTGTGATGATCCACACTCCGACCCTCGGGCTCAGACAGTGAGCTTTTTGCGTAGATCAGAAACTGCAACTGCCAACGGGGGCGGAGCTTCAAGTTTCTCTCCAATGATGTCTACACATGGCATTTAAAACAGTCATGAAACACTATTATGGAATTCATAAATAAACACGCTACAACCTCAGTACCAGATGCCATCAAAGGGGGGATTCCGGTACTCTCTTCACAACCCTGAACACCCAACGCCAGCGCGAGTCGAACATGTGTACCCACCTGTGCTGCTGCCGCCTCACGACCTGCGTGTCATCGTGGCCGAGATAGTGAGCCTGCAGCTAGACTACTAGTGACGCAGGGTGTAAGGATGCATTCAGTGGAGGTGATCAAAGTCAAGAGGGGCAAGGTCAAAAACGGGTGTGAAAAAAGAAAACAAGAAAGGAAACGGCGGCGACGTAAACGAAGCAAGCGACCAATTGAAGTAGCAGGATTTTTCAACCTCCAAGGAGCGCGGCGGGAACAGAAATGTGAACAGTTATTCAGCGAATTGGAGACTATAAAAATGACACTGTTTGAGGTAGCCGAGACACATCCATACGCAATATCGAGGAACCTCCGACCAACGCCAACTGGAGTTGGGCTCGACGCAATCTTGCGGAGGATCAGCGCCGAGGCGGGGGAGGGGGGGATGTGGCGCAGCATATCAGTTTGGCACAAAGAGCCACGAGAGTGTTAGGACACCTTTTGGTAACAGGGGCGGTCATTAATATCCCTGTAGCTGTTTGCATCCTCTACATGTTTGTAGGAACGGCGCACAGAGAGAATACTATTTAAATAACCTGTGTGGCAAATGGTGCTAAGGCCTTGGCTGCGACAAACGATATTTTTTATCGTTGGTGTCTTTAACGAACACATGGATGGACTGTACCAATGGGAGGATGAGAATGGAAGAGCGATGCTACAGATGGCCGAAGATAATGACCTTGAGATAGTAAATCTCAGAGTCACATATGAGGGTAAATATGCATGAACTGCCCGCAAGAGCAAAACATGTATTGTCATCTGACCCGTTCTCTTGTTGAAGCACAGATCGGTGAAGCTGGTTCATGCAGTGTTGGGAGGGACCACAACCGAATGAGTTTAATGTTCTCGAAGGCAACACAGAAAATGATAGCACGAAAGCCTCACCCGACACGCCGCTCCCGGATATTCCCAGGTGCAGCAGGGAAGGTTGTGGAGTAGTTTGAGAACAGCACCAAGGAGGAGGAGTGCATCTGGATACACGGAATATGCAAAAGCGTTAAAGCGACTCATCCGACAACATTCCACAAAGGACCGTGGTTGACGCCGCAAAGAAACCGCTAGTGGGATGCGGAAGTACAAGCCGCAATTCGATTATGACAGGATCTGAACAGAGAGCACCGCATGGCCCTCCATGGCGGCATCAGCGACAAACTTTCAATGGAGTGCCACAAGTACCATCTGAAGAAGCAGGCAGCAAAACACCTGGCGGCAGGAAAAAATGGCCCAGGCTGACATGGAGACAACGAGAGACATTAGTTCAACCGAAAGAGGAGGGAGGTTACTTCGGAACTGTCAATGGAAACGACTACATTCATAGGGCATTTATGCGTAAACAGAGGAGGACACTTAAAGAGTTCCGAGAAAACTAAACATTACTAAACAGCCCCTCTTACCTGCTAAACAGAGAAGACTCCACTATAGTCCGGAGAGCGCAGACTACAAGCCTCATGGCTGAACGCCTTAGAAACTACATCAGCAGCATAAAAGGCACACCACAGTGCAGCACCTGCGGGTGGTACCCCAGCAATGCCCATCAGCTATGGGACCGCCCCAACGTAGCTGCCACAGCTAAAACAGCACTCCAAACACTTCCAGCCAGACTTAAGCCCGGGAGCTGAGAGGAGTGGGCCAATTAATCCCCCCGCCGGGACCGAGCTAATCCTCTGGCCGCTCTTAGTTCAGCACGTTAAGAACGTGATGGGCGATGAGTGGTAAGGAAAGTGACCCAGGACGAATTTTCGGGTGCGAATAAATGTTTACTCTCTCCCTCTCTCTCTCAATAGAAACGATCACCATCTGGGCATCCTGAGCGAGGACACTGCCCACGGGGAAGATGGGCCAATGCCTCACAAATCATCTGATAAATCTATTTTCGCTACCGGGAGCAGCAACGCTACACGATCCATGCCAGCAAGCAAGACCTGGGATATACATCAAATTACATTAATAGCGTGTATATTGGTAGAGTGTCAGTTATATGTGCACTAGCTGGCGCATATCAGGAGCAACACCGCCGAGGGATTGGACGAGATTCTGATAAGTGTGCTCAGTGCACTGCGGAAAGACTCCCGGGATTAACTTACAGAAATCTTCAATAATATTTCATCTGGTAGAGAAAAAACACCTCGGGAATGGAAGTGCAGCAGGGCGGTTCTAATCCCCCAAAAGAGGAATGTAACCATAAGTATAGACCCCTTACGGTGACAAGCACGGTGTATATGACTTTTGCCCGCATCATTCAAGAGTACATGGCCGCATGTGCGGAGGATGAGAGTCTCTTGACAGAACTCCAAGCAGGCTTTCGACGAAGGCGCCGGTTGGAGGAACACCGTTTTAGCCTAACACGATGTACTGAGGTGACACGAAAATATATGAGTCTGATATGTTGTTTTCTAGATATCGTGAAGGCCTACGACAATGTCCCTCGTGCACGGTTTGTTTGCGAACTAGAACAGCTTAACATGCATCGGAGTGGATATATCTCATCCGCCGCTTATTTCAGGATTCAGGGCAACACTGTTAGCATTCAGCTCGGTGAAACCAATTCTGAGGAAGTGCTGGTGACAAGGGGTCTACGCGGATGGCCATTATTTTCCCTCTTGTATATATGCTCTATGTAACCACCCTGAAGAACCGTCTCAATCGATCGGGGTTAGGCTTTTCGCTTGCCCATTTAGAGCATTGGGTTAGCGTCAACTGGGTATTGCCAGGATTGACTTACGCAGAAGACATAGTACTTACCGCATCATCAGTGTGCGAAATGCACACTGATGATTCGGTAACATCATCAACGCTCAACGCTCACCGCAGTGGCATGTAGCGGAGCGCTACAAGCGTAGCGCTGACCTCGCGCTAAGCGCGTGCTGACGGGAGTGTTCACCAGCTTTGTGTCGCACCGTCAATTCTGTTGTTCATAGCAGACAACAAGTAGCAGACGACACGTGAGCAGCGCTACATTAGCGCTTCGCTGCATGTGTGAACCGGCCTTTACTCGCTGCAGCTCAGCACCCCCTTGTTTGCGTGCATCTGCCGGCAGCGGCCGGGGATAGGCTCGACACCATCCATTTTCAGGGCTAGTTGCTTCGGCAGGTGAGTTGTTACACACTCCTTAGCGGGTTCCGACCGACTTCCATGGCATTCTTGACATATTCACCGAGTGGGCTATGGGCCTTGGCCTGAAATTCAACACCAGCAAGTCAGCAGCGGTGGTATTTTCGGGACTCCTTGAGACGGCACTCGACATCCTTCAACTGGGTAAGTGCGGTATATCAGTCTGTAACTCGCACAAGTACCTGGGCATCGCACTGTCAAACTGGGCAGACTATCTGCAAGATCACCACTCTGTACCTCCGTAAAGGAGCTATACGAGGAGCCAATATTCTTCGCAAACAAAGCTTCTGGTGTTGCAACATATTCATCATTTCGCGGGAGCCTTGGAAAGCCGTAGTGGTACCAGGGCTGACGTTTGCAAATGCAGTGGTGTGTGTCCCCGGGGATGTCCGCGCCCTTATGGAGTGTAGGCAGCGAGAGGTTGGACGCAAAGCACTAGGCTGCAACGGAGCGATCGCCAATACTCAGCTGGCTCTATTTTGAGGCTCGGGAGGCGCGGACCAGCAAGATTCCGTACGACGGATCGACGCCTTCGCCTTATGGCAAGCTACCGAATTGGGCCAAGAGGTTGTTTACCTACGGTACGTTAACTTGACTGGACTACGGACCTTCTGGCAGAACCATTTTTATCAACTTGAACAAAAGTACTGCTTCTTTTCGGAAGCGTCAACGGAAACGAAATGGGCGACAGAGGTAAAATAGAAAACCCGCAACCAGAGGTCCCGACGTTCTCCATGACGCACAAAGTCGACGTTAGGGATGTATACTTGAGCTACAAACAAATCATCGCTTCGGAGGCATGGCTGTACGATAGGCTGGGCAGTCGCTTATTGTTCGAGGCACACGCCAAGGCCCTTCGGACACTTGCTGTCAGTGATGGTTCCAGTACTAACAAAACAATTTGGAAGCAGCTCGGAGTCAGCGGGGAACTGAACCAACTGAATAACTTTTTCGAGCACCCAACTGACCCACAAAGAAAGGTATATATGTTCCCCGATGCACCTCAACTCTTCAAAAACCTCTCTTCAAAGGGATTAGGAACCGTTTGCATAAGCAGAAATACCTTAAACCTAATTGGGCATGAATCAACTGCTCTGGTTATGCGGCTCTATATAAAGTGCACAGCCTGAATGCCGGGGATATTAAGCGTGCTCTAAGATTACTCATCGCCACATTTACCTGCCGAATTTGGTCAAGATGCAAGTCAAACATGCCACGGACGTTTTCAGCAAGTCAATGGCTGCAGGGTTAAAATATTACCATGAAAGGAAGCTGAACAGCCTGTGGAATCGTGAATGCACAATCGAGTTCACCCTGCGACTGAGTCACCTTAATCGACGGTATCTGGAAGAGGGAATCCACCCGGAAAGCCCGATTTACAAATATTAGCAGGGGGAATTGACTCGCTCGATAGCTGGGAACGTGAGCTGCAGGATGCCACCATCTCAAAATATGTGTTTCTCCACAGGGTACCGCACAGGGACTTCGCGTCACACTGAAGTCATCGCTTTGAATCTCCTCGGTAAGTGCAACTGCAGCTTCAATATGAGCTGCACATTTAACCAAGCAAATTTTGAAATATTTGTTTAGTAATGTGCGATTTTGAGCGATTTTTTGGTGAGAAGAAAATGATCAGGCTGACATTCCAACATCCCTGCAGCTGTATCGTACGTTGACGCTTTAAGGCCTGTTCACACATGCAGCGGAGCGCTACAAGCATAGCGCTTACCTCGCGCTAAGCGCGTGCCGACGGGAGCGTTCACCAGCTTTGTATCGCACCGTCAAAACTGTTGCTCATGGCAGACGATAAGTAGCTGACGGCACGTGAGGAGCGCTACATCAGCGCTTCGCTGCATGTGAGAACCGGCCTTTACAGCCTATTGAAACCACCGAAGCTCGGTAACTAGCCAAGTAGATGAGGCACACCTTTTAAATTTTGCTGTCTTTAAAGTTTTTTTTTCCCTCGAATTAAGACTGCAAACATTGTATGCAACATCTTGAAAACTTGAAAGCAAAAATGGATGGACTGATTGCGACAGAGAAGTGGAGTGCGAGCATGTTCTGCCAACGTATAACACTATCCCTGATATAGAGGACTATATAATTTACTACGTCATCGGCTTTCTGTTAAGAAAGATGACAATGATGCTCAGCTGCAGTTTCTGCATGAACTCCCTATCGATGGAAGCAAGTAATGCCAGTGAAGCAGCCTTGACTAGCTCAGGCTCAAGCAGGTAGTCTTGTGCACCCTAACTACAACCTCTTCCGGATATTAAGGGTCGCTGAAAAATATTTTAATATTTTTCAAAGCACTGTGACCAACCTGATATCTTCTGGGACACAACTTATCACGCGATCGAGTGTGGTGACGGGTCGTTTCCCTGCAACTACCATAAGACTGAAACAATGAATAGGATTCTGCACCTCGTGATGCGAACACGTCAGTACCGCAGGGGAAAATGAGGGACGCCAGGAAGCAGTGTCGAGAAAAGGAGTCTCGACTGTGCCAATCATAGTGTGCACCAAGAAAGCAGTTAGACTTGCACTCCATTGGAAAGTGTTTTAAGGACAACTAAATTACAATTACAATGAAACACTGCCAAGCATGTACAGTATAGTAATTAAAATGTAACTTTTCATTCTTTTTTTTTTTAGAGCGCAGGTTTTAGGCACCCGTTTTCGCGTATAGCGGTGTCGCCGTCGCCGTTGGCGTAACCGCGCGCGCTGCATTATGGGACGTCACAGACCTATACACCAATTCAATTCCCCGCTAAATTTAGCGAAGAAACTGAATTGGTGTGAATGTCTCTGATTTCCCATAAATCAACACTGCGCATTCTGTTTCCCCGCTTAATTTAGCGCCAAAACTGACGTCGCATGACCTCAACACCGATTCAATTTTCCGGCTAACTTCAGCGAGGAATTGAATTGGTGTTGTGGTCAAGCAGCGTCATTTTTCCCGCTAAATTTCGAGGGTAAACCGACATCGTGTATAAGTCACTTGACATGAATCCATATGGCATCATTTTCCCCGCTAAACTTAGCGGGAAAACTAAATTGGTGTTGAGGTCACGTAACGTCAATTTTTCCTCTATATCTAGCCGGGAAACTGAATTAGTGTTGGGGTCACGTAACGTCAATTTTCCAGCTAAATTTAGCAGAAAAACTGTGCTGTCATGTGACGTCACAGGCCACGGCTTTACGAAATCTGGAGCAACTAGCCAAAAATGTTTCACGTCGAAAGAAACACCGCGCGCGTTGCATTGTGGGGCTCCCTCTCACCGTTCTCTCCTCATCCTCCCTGGTCTACCCTGGAACAGAACAAAACAGATGAATGACACACACACAAACACACACACATACACACACACACGCGCACACACACGCACACACACACACACACACACACACACACACACATATATATATATATATATATATATATATATATATATATATATATTTATTTATAAATAGACGCATTGCAGCAGCTGTTCATGAGAGCCGCCATAAGCGACCTTCAGTTTTTGTTTCCTCTTATACTGTTCACTTCATCATTACCATAGCAGGCCAGGTTACTGCCATTTTAGGTTCTATTCTGTTCTTCCCAGCATTGGCCTTTGTGGAGGGTCGTCAGCGCCCGTTTCAGTGGCTCGGTATCTCGGCAAAACAAGAGAAGGTCAGCAATGGCGACTGCAATCTGGCGCGTGTGTAAAGCGTCTCTATATTTCGCTTTCAAAGTCTTTTACATGGCATATCACAGCATCAACATACCTCAAGAGCTGCGCTCTAATTTCGCAATACAGAGAAGCGTAAACATCTGTAATTTTGTAAAGCCTCTAGGATATTGAGTGATTCTCTGACTAGAGTGCCACGTTTTCGCTTTGTCTTAAAAATATTGCTTTCAGCCATGTTAATATTTTAGTGGTTTAGTGACTTGATGGATATTGTACCTTATTTAATAGTATTTGAAGTACGCTTGCGCCTGTTTTATTAGTATTATTATGCTGATGAGTGTTCCATAAAAATGATTTATTTTAAACTTTGAGCTATGAGGAGACGATCGGATTACCGAGGACTGGCCCAGTCTACTTCTTCCACGTGCCTATACTTCGCCTCAGTTTAAGTCCAAACGCATCCGGACGCTACCAGCTCATGGGAACAATCAATCAGCGTCGAAAACGCAAGTAACTGTGCCTTATCTGTTCATGATTGGTTCAGCGATGATAGAACAAACACAGAAACATGACAAACACCATGATGGTGCGCTGCGGACGCTGCTTGACTGGTTCCATTATCTCGTAAGTCCAGATGCGTCCAGATGCAGCGATTAAGTCCAGATACAGCGTCGGCTGCATCTGGACTTCAATTGAAACGAAGTATAGCAGCACCGCTGCATCGTCAACCCCCCCCCCCCCCCCCCCTTTTTCCCCCCTCTGAAGCAATGGAGCACAAAAGTTGAGAAAGAATCGACAAGTGTAGCACGAGGGATGTTACACAATAAGTCATGTTATGTCCCCCCCCCCCCCTTTTTCCCCTCTCTGAAGCAATGGAGCACAAAAGTTGAGAAAGAATCGACAAGTGTAGCACGAGGGATGTTACACAATAAGTCATGTTATGTCCCCCCCCCCCCCTTTTTCCCCTCTCTGAAGCAATGGAGCACAAAAGTTGAGAAAGAATCGACAAGTGTAGCACGAGGGATGTTACACAATAAGTCATGTTATGTTCGTGTATTACGCTGGATAAAAAAACGAAACATCATCGAGTAATGTGCGTGCCCCATTTCCCCATTTCCGTCGCACGAATCGCAGTCCTATAGACAAAGGAATAATCGTTTGGGCCCCGACACGTGACCACAGGATGCCCGGGAGCGTTCGTTCTGTTTTGCATGAGGAACGTAAACAGTGACATAATCCAATTACCACGAGGAAAAACCCCGGTGAACCAAATAGGTATACTACAGACCTAATGAATAAATGTATCTATATCGACGTTTTCGTGTTTCTGTAAGCCCGGCTGACCAAACTTGATATTTTATATGTTTAAGTGTACGTGTCTTTTTTTGTTTTTTCTTGTGTGTGGTCTTTTTCTGTTTTTTGCGTTGTTCCAACAGGTTGAACGCAGTAAAGCTGTGTATATAAAACAAGGAAATAAATTTCGTTCATTCTCATTCCTCCCAAATTGGATGGATGAAGCGTGCAACTCGAGCGAGCGCTTACCTGTTATTGCGCGTTACCAGGTGACGCAGAGCGATCAGAGGGCGGTCTACAACCGAGGGCAAGAAGGAAACCTCATGAAGAGGGGAATTGCGTTACTTTTCCTTATGGAGAGACTAACATGCTGTTTATGAATAAGTCCGCGTTTGCCCACAGCCGATGTGGGCACTGCGCGAGCGCAGAAGCT